>NW_022988050.1:12206668-12928484 GCF_902827165.1 Trematomus bernacchii
GTGTGTGTGTGTGTGTGTGTGTGTGGTGTGTGTGTGTGTGTGTGTGTGTGTGTGTGTGTGTGTGTGTGTGTGTGTGTGTGTGTGTGTGTGTGTACCGTTTACATGCAAAAAAAAAAAAGCTACATAACACACAAGCGGACGGGTTATAACTGGAAAAGCATGACATGGGACCTTTAAGTGGAAGAGCTGTACAGTGTTTGCAATAATATGAAATTAACGATCAAGGGATTGGCAAAAGTTCCAAATATTATGTATAGATTGCAAAGGATGTGGTCATTATTGCTAATAATGTAGTCTCCACAAAAATGAAATAAAGTGTACTTTTTGGGAGGATTATGTGCGTAACTATTTCTTCTCCATTAGATTTTCTGTTGAAGAAGCAAGATAAAAAATGTCAATAAGTGACTTTAAAAGGTTCTGTAGATTGTGTTGCATTTAGACAGAGACAGGTGTCCCACTGATTCCAGGCTAATGCTAAGATAAGGTAAAACCACTGTGTTCTGCAGCTTCATAATTATATTTCCGCACATGCAATGGTAATAAACTGACTCCTGCTAAGAAAGCAAATAAGCATTGTGCTCGGAGGCTAAACTTGGGCTGAAAGCCACATTTCCTAATTCTCAGCTTCACATTGTGCCATTCTGCACCGCTCTTCACCACACAGACACGGGTGGAGTCTTTATTGGCTTAAATGAACTGCCCAGGTCATTGTTTGTCTGTTCCTTTGTGTCCAGCACCTATTGAACTCTCCAACAAATGATTTTAGGATTGTCAGAAATCCTGTGATCCCACCCTGAGATATTGATCCTATTGTTTCCTGCAATAGCACAACAGTGGTTTGAAGGTGTTAACACAGGATGATGTACAGAAGACAAGCCTTCTTTATTGGCAGGTTTAATGTGTCCTCTGGCAACTGGACACTTCGAGAACAGCGAATAAATCAGGTTTACAATCAAATCTATTTTTCTTACCCTCGAATGTCCCGTTCTTTAGCCAAAGCTATTTCTTCTCATGAGCTTGTGTCCTGCCCGCTGCTACACATCAGTTCCTGTCGCTGATTCTGAGCCGGATCACCAAGCTCAGAATGAAGTGCCAACATTTATGAAAAACTGGCCCCGTTATACCAATGTTCAATTTTTTGCGTTATTGCAGTCAATTTTATTTACGCAGCTGGCTAGTTGTGGGTCAACCATGGTCAGTTTGGTCTGAGGGTGTAACAACATTGTGGAGCCTGTGGGACTTGACATGAGCCCAAAGTCATTTTAACCGTCAAACATGTGGTGGGGCTGCGGCTCATTATATCATTATGTTGTCAGGGCGATTGTTTATTCTGACATCTTCCTCTCACACGGTCACATCCTCCCCGACAGTCATATCATCAATAGGGCCAGGAAGCCAGGCACCAGCATGGACAGATGTACAACATATAGCATTCAAAGTCCTCTCTAACAAGACAGTTGCATGTTCTTTATCCACTGCAGCTCCTACCTCCGCCTCCTCCAACACGCCCCCATCAATTATTAATCCAGCCAATTAGCAGGGCTGCATTATTCACCAGGAAGCTGTGATCACATCCATTAACTTCACTGCCTCATTGTGGCTCTCCCATGCGGCCCTAGCATAGCCCACAGTCCCCTATACACTGTGTTCATATTTGACCACCAAACAGTTTCCAGCACATTTATTTTTAGCTGATGCTCATACGTATGTATGTATGTATCTATGTATGTATCTATGTATGTGTATTTAGTCATGTAGGGACCTATTCAACAACTTCCTTCCACAAAAATGAGACAAAAGCTCAAAATAATCCATAGAAATAAAAACTATGGGGAAATCTCAAACTTAAAGGGCCCATGTCATGGCCATTTCTACTGATCATAATTCCATTGTTGAGGTATACTAAAATAGATTTATACTGTGCCATTTTCCAAACTCACATTGGTTTCTCATACAGCATCTCTGTACATTCACCGGTATTCACTCTCTGTCCTAAATGGCTTGTTGGAGCTCCTGCCCCCCCCTCCCTGTGAGCCCAGTGTGATCTGATTGGTCAGGAAGTTGCGAGGCTCGTTGCTGCGATCTGCTGCGAGGAGCGGACAGGCTTCCGGGTCGGCGATACAGCGAGAACAAGCGAAACTCATCCTGAGCACACACAAACACTCACAGCCGAAGTAAAAACAATAAGTGTGGCTTGATATTGAGTAAGAAAAAGGTTTATAACGCTGTGAGCATGGGTCTGCGGAGAGCATTTCTCCGCGATCCCAACTTAGCAGCCCGAAAAACGTTTACCCATTTAAACAGTCGTGGTAGATACCTTGTTTGTTTTAAACATCATAAATACACAAACAACAATGAATACTTACAGGTTGTGTACCCGAATCTCCCGCTGGTCCAAACAAAGTAGGAACAGCATCGTTCTTCAGTGCCCTACGCTGTACATATCCGGCATGAATCGCTGAAAGGTTTGTGAAGCTTTGTTTCGTGAAATGCTGGCAGAGGGTGTGGCCTCTGGGTATTCACACGTCACAGTACCCAGGAAGTAAACAATGGCAAATCTCCAAAGAGGCGTTTTGGGGCAGCATAGACTGTGTTAGAGTTTTACTCGCTACAGGGTGTACTTTGAGTGTTTTTGACTCTGCAGACCGTTTACATGCATAAAAACCTTCATAACACACAAGGGGACGGGTAATAACCGGAAAAGCATGACATGGGCCCTTTTAACGTAATAATCTTGAGTATTTTCTTCAACTGCGTAATTGACATAGGTGCAGCCAAATGAAACTCTAGCTTTATAAGGGGAAATATATAATCTCATTATCACCTTGTTGGCTTTCACACTAACAAAACTAATAGTGAAATGACTAAAATTAGTCTCTTTAGTCTAGACAAAACTAGATCTAAATCCGGCACAGGTTCTTAACAATGAAAATATTAAAATAAATCATGCTGCTGTCAGTGGCTGTGAACAGGAAGTAATGTTTTTGCCGCCCTCCCCCTGTTTCCCACAGCTCTACGAACACAGCGCTGGTCCCAATTGCTTGTCACTGGGATTTATGGAGCCTCCTATCTCTGAACAAAATCACTTCCTGTTTTCCCTGTGTTTACCGGACACACAGGCGGGCAGCCGCACATTTGATAAAAAGTGATTTATTTTCATTTGCTTATCTGCTTAATTGATGTCCCCCAGGCCTCCCTGACAGCCCTAATTTCATTACACAAACAATTTAGAGAAGTTTGATTAACACAAATGAGAGTTCAGGGCCCCCGACCGGTTTACATGTTCCTACACATTAAGAGTCATGCTTTCTTCACACTGACCCTTTGCACCACAGTCATTTATTACCACTGCCTATCGCAATGGACGGTAGCTAGAAAAACATTTTAATTATCACTCTATTAATCAATAAAATGTTCTTGCACCATTTTCATTTGATTTGGAAATGCACTCTTCTTGTGTGTTAATCATCATACAGTAATATAACCCACGTTTCACACAGCTTTAGTTGTTGCAATGAGCTGATTTAAACCCCTCCCTTCAACCAGATTCTCATTATGGCCATTGAGACGCAACAGTATTGATTTTGTTGTTGAGGATTCACCTCGAGCATTGATTTATGGCCCTTAGGAGACAACTGTGTAATTAGGCTCATATTGTCAAGGGTTCACCCCACTATCGCCTCAGCTGTAGTGGCTCATTGATGATTCTGTGCTTTGTTTGCTCGCTAATGGTGAGGCCTTGACACACACACATGCACCGGAATGCACACACACACATGCACAGACTCGGTGGCTGTCGTGGGCAGGTCTGTTTCTGACATACCATTTATTACATCATAATATTTTCCACTCAGGCCAGCAGCGGCGGTGAATACTCTGCTTCACCGCCCTGTTTTTTGCTCTTATGTTCCTTCTCTCTTTCTTGTATCCAACTGGCTTTTAAACAGAGCTTGCTGTGGCGAGGCGTAAATCCAGCAGGAGGGATTTCCCCCCCCCCCCCTCACCCACAAAGCTTTTACTTTTGGCAATCCAGGGCCAATGCGCGTATCTAGCTCTCCCCGATGAACTCTTGGATGCACACTATAGCAAAATGGCCCTTTTTAGAAGAGCTCTTTCAAATCTCTAGGTGCAAATTCAAAAAGACACACTCAAAAAGACTTCAGAAATGTATGTTTGCACTCCACATATCAAGGACTCTGGCTGACAAATGCACACACTCTACTTTAAAAAAAAAAAGAATATTACATTCAGGTTTTCACTGGAGAAAGAACTCAAGCTAGTTGTTTTCCAACACGTTTTTCCCCACCACCATTTATCTATAGGTTTACAGTCGCAGTACAGGCCCGTAATGTAAATGCAAATGTGATTGAAATTGGTTCATAATGTCCCCTATTCAACTGTCATGAATATGAATGGCACTAATATGCATTTCGTTTTGGTTTGCTTCTTTTCTCCCTAAACGTGTTCTCTTGAACGATTGTGCACACCCATCCCCTCCTCGTCACTGTCTTTACACTATTTATCTGTTTTTTTTAATTGTGATTTGGACGGACTGTATTTATTCACGCCGCAGCCTCTATCTGTATGTGAGGCACATCCGTCATTCAAGCCTGGCAGAGTTTGACTCAATAACAGCGCAAATATCCAGCCATTATCTCTCCGCGGAGTACTCCCTCAATGTTAATGTGTTTTTAGGACGATTACATCAATGTGAAATATTGAAAAATAACCCGCTGATTGATAACATGAATCATCAAGCCTGTGTCCCCTCCCCCCCTGAACACCTCATTTACCATCTTCGTGGCAACATGCCGGGGAACTGCCTACATGCCATCAAATACTCGCTTGAGATGGAGTTATGGCGCTGGCTTAGTAATCAGATGGGCTTTGGCGAGAATTAGAACATTCGTTATTGGACCGATACGAGCAAACAGCTGCATGGGCCATGCCTCTGTAATGCCATACATAAATACACCGCAGACCTGCTCGTAAAAGAATGAAGTGCAGCATCCCTCATGGAGATAACTGTTAATCTATAGCTGTTAAAGTGTAAGAGCATTTCAGTCGGTCTTCTCGCTCAGCTCCAAGGCTTTACATTTGGAGGTAAAGTATTAAACTGCAGCATCGGTTCTGCAAAAGATCCAATTCAATCGGATATCATGGCAGTGGGAAAGTATCTGGCGTTATCCTGCTCATGGTTTCTCTACCTTCTTCTCTGACGGTCACTATTAGGGCTGAGCAATATAGTTGAAATCCTTCTCATGGTATTAATTCCTGGCTAATGGATGCAAAATCCCATTTAAACTGATGTTCAAAGATTTGTAGTCTACGCACAGGACCAAACTATTCACTTGTTGAACCAAGATTTTGTAAAACGAGTGGTTAAAAGTGGTTTAAGACCAGCGAATGCCATATAACTACAATGTTTTCAGTTGAAATCAGGCCGTTAATCTTTGGCCCATGTCACCAAGCTCCTCCCTATGTATTTTGTGTTTATTGTGTCAAAATAAAGGCAAACTTTCATTTAAAAAAGCAATATTTTGATCACAGCTTACTTTGAATCAGTACATTTTGAATTCTTTAAATATTAACATGGTAAGATAATGCAATATTTCAAGAAACAAATACCAAACATACCCTTGTTTAGCTTCTCAACTGTGAGAATATGCAGTTTTTCCCAGTATGTTGTTAAAGCAAAAGTATTTCTTTGTATTCACTATATAAATAAACGGTGACATTAGCTATTAGCTTAGCACTGTTTTATGACATGTTTTGGGTAAACTAATGAATCGATTTATTGAGAAATAATTAATAGTTACAGAAAATGTTCATAGTTACAGCCCTAGGAAAGCAAGAAAAAAATGATATGAATTTATTGGACGGTAAAACTGATCCAAATATCAAAATGAAGAATATTGGAACGGGCGTTTAAGGGGTGGGAAGCCATTAGGTATTTACAACCGTGCTGCTTTACTAGCAGCTCTTAGCGGTTAGCCAGGGTAACCGGCATGAGGTTTAAAAAAGAAAAACTCATAACCAAAACTAATATTTCATATGATTTAAAAAGTCACTTATTTGCGTTGGTCTGGTCTCAAACTCACTCTCAGGCTTTAGCTGAGCGCCTTTTTTAACGGGGAGAAAAAGAAACCTCCACTACACTACACACATTGTCCTAACCTCGACAATGAGGCTCTGCCCTGTAATTACATTCTATTTCTAAAACCATCCGTCTTTGCTCACAGAGAGCTGACAGGCTAAAACATTAGCACGTTGTCAGCGGCTCCTCAGACGCCGCATTTCTCCGTTACACTTCATATTATCTCACTCCCTGAATCCGGCTGCCCAGATGGGGTTACCTCCCTGCAGTCTGGGGAGGAAGAGGAGGTGTTTTCCTGCTGCGAGGGCCAGTTCAGCTCCGCCGACATGGGGCCTCCTGGCTTCTCACTGGGGGTCTGTTGAATTCTGGGTCACAGCCCAGCCCCAGGCAACCGCTGGCTCCGCTCTAGCCATTCTGTGCCGGTTTAGCCCCTGTGACATTGTGGGTAATTTTTCACCTTTTCTTTCAGCGACAACCTGTTCTCCATCCGCTCCACCTCACTGGCACTGCTTACAATCACCCGTGCAACTGGTGCTGATAGCATGCCGTCGTCACACGCCTCAACATCACCTGTTCGTTATGCACGGCACTGCTGCCTCGACAGAAACGACCTGCAGCAAGTTCCATTTTCCCCGGGCTATTTATTTAATGGATAATGCAAGGGACGCAAAATGGAAATCACGCATTCGACCATGTCTTTAACCCCGGATCCTCCCTGCCCGCCTTTCCCCGAACTGCATTCATTCTCATCTCCGGTGAGCATAAATCATTTTGGTAACTTGTTATTACCAAGCTCATTATTAATTCTCCGGGAAGCAAAAAAAAAAAAATCCTATCAAATATTTAAAGCTCCTACGTGTGAGTACAGGAACATAATCTTCATGTGTCTCTGTCTCCCAATCTAAGAAGCAAAAAGAGATTGAGCGAGCCCGTTTGTAATGAGTTTAAGTCAAAAGAAGCGATAAGAGGGAGCATTCATACATGCTAATCTCTGCCCCTCTGCTTCTTCCGCGGTGGCAGGGCGGCGCGGCAAACGTGCGAGCTCGCTAGTGTGCTCTGCCGTGTCTTGGCACCCAGATGAGGAAAGCGATGCGATGGTGCCAGGCGCTTTGTATTCTGAGCCTGGGAGTAAAAGGATGGAGGGAGCAAGCAAGCAGTAGGGGGAAAATAAAATACGAAAAAGGCTGTAGACAGAGAGGAAGAGAGCATGGAGACAGTGTAATCACTTTTACACTCCCCGATACTGCTGTCCGCCTGACGCTTCACTCGTATCCCCAGCCCCCTCTCCCAATATCTCACACTGTCTATGTGCCTTTCTCTGCTTTCCCTTTTTACTCAGCCTAAGCAGAAACTTGAGCTCTCTGGTTTTGTATGTATTGAATATGCGCAGCAGTGTTTTTGCTATCTTGTTAACTATTTGTTCAGCTAGGTAAGCTTACACTCCTGACTTCTCGTGCTCCTAAAACTGGTTAACTGTCAAATATTTGGCTTTCATTATGTCACAGCTATCGAGTTACACGTGGAAATGATGTTTTACTGCCTCTTGCCCTCTGCCGCTTATAGGTCCTGAGACAAAGTACTGTAACAAAGTAGAAAGTGTAATGCAATTCAACATGATGGCAGCTGAAACGGACACCGCTGCGAGGTAGTCTCGGAGTCAAAATAGAATAATGTTCTGAGTTCACAGCGAGGAAATGTGCCAAGCCCGTCTGTTGGCTAAGATACTACCTGACTAATTTTGGCTTCTCTATATGCTCATATTTGTACAGGACAATGACTCCCTTTCAGAAGTTGTTCTATTTTAGAAAATCCCAGGCGGTTTACAGTCAGAGCTTTCAGATGTTCGCCAACAAGACTCTCAACCTGTCAAGTTCTCACTTTAATTGTGCGTGTAGTACAGTACGGCATGATTTTGAGTCCACTGTTTTAAATAAGTACATCTATATGCTTACCTGTGCTGTGGATCTGAGATCGAAACATCAAAGCAGATTTTCTGAAGATTTCGGTTTTGAGGATGACATCAACTCCACAAGCTTTCAGTCTCTTTGAGATGTGCAAATTCAAATGTATATTGTAGCAGCAACCACACTGACACGGTATAGTCATTACAGCTCTTTCTTTGCTCACTCTTCTAGATTGAACCTCAAATATCTATTTTTCGAGGTTTTGTTTTTGCAGTATTTCTAACAAAAAAAAAGATTTGCAGCCTAATCTCAACTGTAAAGATACCCAACAGGGAAAACGTCTTAAGCTGGCTACACACCAACCCGATTTTGGGAGTCAGAGGCCGTCGGAGGCAGTCGGGCATTCGCGGGGCCCTACTCAGGTTGGTGTGTCCCGCACCGTCGTCACTTTACGGCACCTTTTCACACCTCCCGCGGGAGGTCAGAGAAAGTCGGCCCAAGCAATCACTCTGATTGGCTGTTCACACTACCGCTGCCTGCTGGTAAGGACAGTTATTGCCACTCGTCGACTGAAGTATTTGCAGTGTGTTCGTAGGCCGGCGGCGTAGCCGACGCAGGCGACGTAGCTGACGTAAAAGTCGGGACGCCTTCGGTACGCGTTCTTTGGTCTCAGGTGGGTGTGTAGCGGCCTTTAAATGCTGATCCCTATACTGTAGGTCACCATGACTCTTACATTTTTACAGGAGCTCCCCACTGGATGCTAGTTGACCGTTCTGGTGAAACACAAGCCATAGCAAGTCCTACTGCTATGCCTCTTACAGTATAATGGAAAACAGATGCAGCCAAAAACCTTTGAGGATTAAGAGTGGCTCCGAATTTAAAATAAGCTCTGATTTATCATTGCCACCCCTGTCTCTTGGTATTAATAGCAGCATAGGTTAATGGAGCAGCATAATTATACAGGTTTTAATTTAAGATGATAACAGACATGTCTCCGCATGATTAATAATGTATTATATTGCATTTTCTGGGTGTGGCCATACCTTTAAACACACTTCTGCATTTTAGAGCATTCCCAAAAGAAGACCAAATGCTTTCTGTGTATATGACAAGACGTGCTCTTTAGTCTACTCGTGTTTCCTTGCTTGGATAAAGAAACCTTCATCTCTGATTTAACAAGACTAGGTTTAATAAGCTGCCTATCTGAATACATATTAGATCATAGAGGAAGAGCCAAGGGATAGAGCAAAGCTGAAACAACACAGTGATGGAAAAAACACCACCATGTTCTCGTGGGGTTGTTCAATGATTGAAGATCCCAACAAATCTTTAAGGAAAAGATGAAAGCCTCACACAAAAGTACACAATAGGCTGAGCATTCGGGAGTTTTTCACCCCAACAGGTTTTTCACCCCAATAAAAAGAGAAAATGTTTGCTGGTGAAATCAATATCACCACACTGCGCTGAGGAAATGTTCAAGAAATGCTCATGCCAGTGTCTCTCAGTGTACAATGAGAGGAGGGGGAAGGGATGGTCTTTTTGCCAGGCCATCATTTTGTTTTCGTGAAGGGATCTGAAATTAGGCTTTAGCAATCGGACTTAAGCCTCAATATTTTTAAATCACAAGCTTTTCCGCCTTTTTCTCTGAGCTCTAATATTTGAATTGCTTCTTCTCAGCGACAAAAGCAGCGGAGGCACACAGGCGGGATCTGTGCCAGCAGAAATGTGGCTCATAACATATCTTTTTAACAACAGTCTATGTGGCATATCCAGCAGACTAAATTGTTTATGTTGAATGTTTCAGCAGCTTGGAAATCACCATGGTAATGGTCCCAAAGACAAAAGCCCTAGCGCTTTTGTCATGGGTAATTAACGCAGAGCAGTCCTCTCAAATCCTTCCATTTGGCTTTGAACAAATTAACATTTAATTTTGCTCTCATGCATTTGACACAGGGTTTTTTCATTTTCATTTTTTTTCTATTCAAATCAGGCTTGAATGTAGAATTTTAAATACCCATTGAAATGGTTTCCGTTTGAGGCAAGTGGTTCTTTATTCCTCCAGATTATTTCAATTGCTATAAACTATAGAGTAAAGATTAGTAGGGCTATGGAAGTAGACCACTTGAAATGTCCTAACGTAGCCACCTTCAGTAAATTAGCGAACAATCAAGAAACAAAATACCTTGAAAACATGCTTTGGTATTAAGACTAAGTTAAGGTGTCTTATCATCAAAAGCTGTTGAGAACCTAAAAACTGACTTAGCAGAAAGAAAGAATAGCACTGAGCTGTTGCCAAAGCCGATCCCACCGAAGTGTCATCTCCACATGCTCCGTCTGAAACTCCATGTAACTCTGAACAATTGGGTCAGAGAAATATGAAAAAGTAATGCAGGCGCTGAGTCTGAGAACTCAGACATACACCCCATGTGATACGGAGCTACTGTTTGGGTTATAATTAGTGGTTTTAGGAAATTGGTTTAATGGAACATGAATCACCAAATCCAGAATATAGCCTCATCTCTGTTGGCTTGCTTTCAGTTCATGTGGGTTTTTAACTCTCCGGGCAATAATCAGTTTAGCGTCTCCATTAATTCGGACACAGGCTCAATGTGTTTTGCACCTGTCGTGTAATTGCATCAATCCATGTAGAAATCCAGGTGTTAATACACCAAGGAAGCATTGGGGATAGATTACAATTCAATTGCTCACACCACCTGGGGTGCCGTGAAAAATAGAATTATTTCTCCAAGCCACATCTGTATTTTTATACTTCACTCAAATCACTATATCACTAACAATGTTACAGATAATTGAGAGAAAATAAACATCCTCAGGTTATAGGAGACCTATATAGACCAGAGAATAAAGGGTTTAAAATTATTATTAGAGCTGGCAGGCATTTTGTACTTGGGGCAACCGTAGTTCTTCAGCCACAGTAACAAGGTGGATTTAGAGATGTCAGTTTGTCGCTATTACAGTACCTGCGTTTAAGACTGACATTTCTCATCAACCATTGGATGGCTTCCAATGATCTACTCAAAATCATGGTCCCCAGAGGATATGAAGCATACGATTTTGATCATCACCTTAGTACCTCAAGCGCCAGCATGAATAGACATTGATGGTTATAAGAGTCATTTCTCGACAACTATCAGATGGATTGCTTAGATCTTTTTGCAGACATTCATGTTACACATAGGATAAGTTGCAATTACAATGGTGATTACTTAAAGTATTATCTAGCACTATTATAATGGTACATTTAAAATTATTTATAACCTTTGTACCTGGAAAAAAAGCCTTGTTTAGGGCAAATGAAGAGGGTGAACCCGTTGTCAGAATGATGCTTTAAAAATAACTCGTATAAAATGCATATGGGATATTTCTGTCTGTCTTCTATCTATTCTAGTCCTCTCTGCCTCTCTGCCTCTCTGCCCCTCATCACTCTCACCCATCTCGCCCTTTACGCTCCACACCTCACCTCCTTGTCCTCTCTGCTGATACGCAGTCTGGATCTGAAAGTGAGCGTCCTCTCCTTGATGTCTAAAAGGCCTCGGTTGGCTCGAATGCTTCCTGAAGCCTCCCTCAGTCACTCTTCCACCACAGTTAGAGGGGCTGAATCATTCACAAGTGCGTTGCCATAATAAAGAGAAAGCTTCTTTTTCCACCCTTACGCAATAAACCGGGGACTTCCACTCAGCACCAAGGAAGAAAGAAGTATTGGGTTAAAAACACTGCTGATACATTTATAAGAACATACTGCAAAGCTAACTCTATAAATGATTTACCGAATCACATAATGGTAGTTGTATGGAAAGGAAAAAAAGTGAGGAAAAAGTAACACTCAGAGGGGAGATTTATTTATACAAGAGAAAAAACTATTCTACTACCATATTCGTGTACACCATTTATAATCAAGTAACAAATTGCACATGTCTTTGTTTTTTCTTTCGAGACATTCTTTATAAGATCTCTAATCTTTAAGTGTGTATGAAAAAAAGAAATTAACAAGTGTAGCCAGACATTTCCACAGAGATAAATCGTTTTTCAAGTGTGTTTGAGTGCTTCCATTCATCAGATAAAAGCCCTTGTGGCTAAATGTAAAGACACATTTCCAGTGTTGCCCTTTTCTAATCCACTTTCATGTTGTAGATTAACTTTACTTTATTGTTTTCCCTCCATTTGGGCTCAGAGAGGACTCCACATTTGATCCTCCTTAAAGTTTCCTACTCGTCTCTGTATTTCAATATCACTTGGAAGTGGTTAACAAAGTTGTTCTTTTAATGAAACTGCGGTTTAACTTTAAACAAGTTTTCCATTTTCACTCTAATTTCCTGCCAGACACAAGCACCACAAGCTTTTGAAACATTCACATCCTTTTTCTAATTTGAAACGCTCCCAATCAGCAATCTGACAATGAATTTCCTGTTATTTTAAAACTGACATTTTCTAAGTTTTTCATCCGCAGTGACATTGTTATCTTATCCCCTGTGTCGTGCAGGGTTACTTTCCTTTCCTACTTACTCTTTATCAAAACCTTGTCATTTCCCAGAGGAAAACGGCAGACCCTGTCCTCCCATGTTGTTTTCCAAGAAGAGAGAACTTTCTTATCTTGTAATTGTAATGTACTTCTCAAAATTGCTTCCTACCCCCTACAGTTCCCATGTACCACCCTGATTTCACTCGAGCCCACCTTGGATAATTTCTACTTAACTCAAAGTGTAAATTGCTTAAAAACTTGGCTTTGCTTCATTTATGAAAAATAACTGGTTCTTAACAAAGCATAACTCAAGGTTTTTGTTAGCCAATGTCCCTATATGACCTATTCAACTTTGTCAGTTGCTTCACTTTAAAGCTACTTATGACTTGGGAGTGAATTATGGGAAGAAATCCTTAACCCCAAAACAGTTTGGTTCACAAGAGGATTTTGTGATTATAAGCCTTACTAATAATAACTCATTATTTTTCTGATTGTTTCACAAAAACAAGGGCTTATTTATATATCAAATTAGCCCCCTGTCAGACCAAGTTGTGCACACTTTTAAGTAAATAAATTGGCTCAGAATCTATTGGTATGAAGAAAATATAGTTATCATATACCAAGGGCAGCCAAGAGCAAATCCCGCACACTGTTCGCCCCTAATTTTATTTTCAACCATCCTGACAACAGAAAAGTCAAGACACTCAATTGTGTAATGGAAGCTGTGCGATACAGACAGCAGTAATCCTGTGTAGCCATGTTGGAGGACTACTTAACTGTCCGGGATGGGGTAGGATTTAGAGCCATAAAGTGCAGGTGTGCAGTCAAAGGTGACACAGTGCATGAGGATTCAGTGGAGGGGAAAAAAAGGTCAGTTTGTCTGATCCTGGAGGACTGAGACTGTCAGGGTCATAAAACGGGCGATTATCCTGGCCGGGGCTGTCTGCTGCTGGGAAGCTCACACCTGTAATCCCTGAATTATAAATAGGTTGATCTCTCTGCATCCAGCCTCAGCGAAGGATGAAGCCATTGCACAGCCCATATTTAAACAATGTCATTAATGCCAAGGAAACATGTCATTTTAGCATTTAATAGTGTTTCCATAGGAATCCCAGAGTCCTTTGCAGAGGCTGTTACATCCCATGCATATGTTTCCTTTTTGCTTTAATGTTTGGCGGCGCTGTCTGGCAGAGCAGTAAAGCTCGGAGCTCAGAGGAGTGGGCTTTCACCTCACCGCACAGCAGCCATTACTCTAAATCATCCCCCCCCCCCCCCTCCCCTCCCTTCTTCCTCCTCTCTGACCTCCGCTAGCATCCACTGACCTGGAAAATATCGTGTGAGTCCAAGCCACCGGGAGCGGCGCTGGCCTTTGCTTCGCCTGCAAACAGCAGAAATATTGAGCCAATTACAAGATTATTATCTGGTGGCGGTGGCAGGGGAACACTGTGGGAGTGTAGTTATGCCTGCCAGGGCTCCCTGCTGGACAAGGAAAAATGAATCAAAGGCGTGTGGGGGGGGGGGGAGGAGAGGAGAGAAGTGGACAGCTCTCATGCCCATTTGCTTCTATGTCTTTACAACTCCCGTCAATTGACAGACATTGGCCAAGCTCCAAACCGCCTTTCTAGAAGTAACACGGAGAAATGGCCCATTCAGAGCTGATCAGTTGTTAGTTTTATACTTCTTTCTAATTTATATGTCATGTTGTGATGTTATGCATACAGTAAATAAGACCTTAAGAAATGTTTTGGCATGTATATAACAGGCAGACATGAGTCACAGCCTTTATACGAGGGCAAAGTCGAGTTGGTATGCGAATAAAATTCATTCAGTAGGGAAACGAAAGCATTGATGCGTCAGGCCCTTTATTTAAAAGTGGTTACTTTTATACAGCCTACAAAGGACGCATTGAGGGATGTTCTGCACATTACCTTGTACATTGGATTATATTTTTTTAATAGGGAAAAGAGCTGCCTGAACGAGTCCTGGAATCATTCTCCAGATAGTTAGTTCCATATGAGAGAAATTACGTCATTTACAACATGTGTTATGTTCTGTCATGTACACAAGCTGTTTGTTATATACTAAACATCTTAGTCATTCTAAATACTTTTTAAATGTGTGCCAAAGCAGTGCATTTGATTTAAAGGAAGGCAAGGGTACGTGCGCAGTGTTCTCTCTCGGGTTGGGGTTTGCGTCTCGTTTCACGAGTGGATCCCGCTGCCCTGTTTCACGCACCAGTGT
This sequence comes from Trematomus bernacchii, assembly GCF_902827165.1. Classification (NCBI taxonomy): domain Eukaryota; kingdom Metazoa; phylum Chordata; class Actinopteri; order Perciformes; family Nototheniidae; genus Trematomus; species Trematomus bernacchii. Next base: position 12,221,391 of record NW_022988050.1, read on the forward strand.
GCTCAGGGAGTCGTATTCTAGCAACATGATGAAGACATCAAAGCAGGGTCTGGAACTGCAGTAAATATCAAGCACTTGGACAGTTTGTCATCTGTTACATCACCTTCCCTGCCAATAACGTTTCATTAGAAAGCACTGCATGCTTCTGCTGCAGAATGGAAAGAAATACCACATTACAGTTCACTGACTGTAAAAGTGCAAATTGTGTTTCTTGCTCCATTGCCCAACTGGAACTTGGAAAAGTTGAGGATTCTTTACTTCTAAAACATTTTTGGACATTATTCCCAGAACATTTTATCTACAATATGATTTGTCTGGAAAAAATGCAAAAAACATGAAATGGTTCCAACTCGACTCACATTTGATGATTTGCTTAAAATGTCCAAAATCCTAAAACCAGATCAAAAGAAGTTATTTTTCAAAAACCTCTGAGAGCTCCAGCAACAAAACTGAAAATCCAAGTCAATACAATGGGACACGGTTAAGCTTGGTAACTAAGATGACCTCTGTTTTCTGTTTAATGTCATTGTAAATGTTATATCTCTGGGGTTTTTCGTCTTTTGCTTTGATCAAATGAACAATTCAACTACGTCACTTTTGGCTCTGAGGACTTATGGTTGGGGCTTTTCATCGTGAGTTCAACAAAGTTATAGAACCTAAATTGTTAGTATGCTTATCTTAACAATAAATGGTGAATACAAAATCAGCAAATATAACATGCAGGGCAAGTATGAATGTATATATTTCATTTAACAAAAAAACCCACTTAATAGTGTGTCATCAGACTGCACTTGACCTTCAATTCGGATCCGCTCCAAATTCTAATGAGTCTTCCTTGGCCCTTACTATAACCCTTCAACTGAGTTAACAAAACACTAGCCACTAGTTTTCCAGTTCTGACAAACCAATCGCCAACCAACCAACAAGCAAAACAGAAAACATTTACATCAACCTGGATACATGAGTGCTTTACGACTCATGACCATCCTTGGACCAGCAAACATGGCTGTCTTCATGTTGCACACCATACCACATACCTCAGTGACCCTGAAAATCCCCTCAAAGTGCCCTCGCTCCAACACACCACCGCTGTGAGTGCCGACCACAGAACAAGCTCAACGCACGCCATCAAATATGCATGCTTTCTTTAGTACAGGCTCATTGCTTTTTTATAAAACAATAATGTTCTCTTTTGTACATAAAGTTTCCGGTACTATAAGGGATGTTTCAGAAGTAGCTTCCAAATCAGCATGTTGTCAGCATTGTCAGGTTGAAGCTCTGCATGAATTTGTCTCTGTGTTTGAGTCAGCTTAGCAACCCTTGTCAACCCAGGTGGGGTTTGTCTTAAAGCACCATTATAACAGCCTCACTATGGACTGTTTGTCCAACGGGGCAGCGCTAATGTGACAGGTAAGGAGCCTTGTCCATGTTGCTCTTAAGACAACTGTAGGAGAGCTCGTAGACACTGAGAGGACTCTGGAGGTCAGGTGATGGTCAATGTTCGAGACATCAGTGCGCCCATGCTACCGCTATTCCTGTTATCGACCGCTTCCTGCGTGTCCCCCTTGTGCTGACCCCGTGATCCGTCCCTCACAGCGAAGATCCACTCAACACAGATGTGTTTTGACATTGGCCTGAAGGTATTGACTTATGGCTTTTAGATCTGTTTCACCTCATACGCTGAGCTGCTGTTTTAAAGCCCGGAACAACCGCAAGGAAAACTGTCAAACACACACTCATGCTGTCACCTCTAGACTCTTCAGCAGTTTAGGAATCTTCCTGTTTTCTGTTTTGTTGTCAGCAATCATTTGGAATTACCAATAAAATGTTGCTCCATATGTGTCCAAAAAATACACTGATGTTTGTTTTTGTCACACATCCATTCAATGAAAAGCCCAAAAAGATTTTTGAAGTGTTTGCTGAGGAAAAGATAATGTCCTCGACTGATTTATAACACTGTAGTTTTAGGTAATTGCCTAAAATCACATTGACGCTCAAGTGACAAAGAGCTTTAGCAGATGTAGGATTTATCTTGGCGTCTTGGAGGAAAGAAGTGTGAGTCTGTTTAATGTCATTGTTAATGTTATTTCTTAAGGAAGTTCGCAGAAGGTTAGTTTAATTACATGGGGGGACAGAGCATGATTTCTTTTAACCATAACGACAATCATTCCCTGATATTTAACACAAATGGTAACCTTACCAAACCTAGCAATGTAAGATCAGGTATAGCAAAGATCACTAATTCTTTAGGGTGTCTAAAGAGCTTATTGGAGAAAAGCCTTTGACACAACCAGCCTTCAAATCCTTCATGACAGCTGATGTCTTTTGAGAATGCGCTCTGTTTATGTAGAGCTTGTCCTTAGCAAAGATCTCAGTGCCCTCCGTCTCATTTTGCTGTGTATGTTAAACGGAGCATGATTGTTACCAGCCTCTTTCTGCAATGCCGGAAAAACTGTAGCCCATCACATCAGAAAAAGACACTGCAGTACAAAGACGCTGTACTTTGATCACACATCGTACTTGCCACAGCATAGTCCTGTAAACAACCGACTGAAGTGTTGAGCACTCTTCAGTCATTTCAGATGACCTTCTTCCTTTAAGGTCTCAGTAGTTCTGTCCCAGGTGGCAAACTGCATGCACCCTGGGAGTTTCCTGGGTCACTTTGTCAGCACCAGTCCTCGCTTTAAGGAGCACCAGCCTAGCAGATAAATAATTAACAACTGCATTCTGTACTTTGGTGAATTTTAAAGCTGTATTCTGCAGAGGCTCTAAATGGCAGAGGGAGGGCGCGTTAATCATTCATGGACTGCTTTTACCCACTTTGCTTAAGGTTGCTGTCCTGAAGGCAGAAGGAAAGTGGAGAAAAGGGAGAAAGAGAGGAAGGATGGCGTGGACAAATGGATTAGATTCCCATCTTTTTTGGGAGTTTGGGGCAAAAGGACTCAAGCAAACATGAGGAAATACTGCCAAAAAACATGTAGAATCTCAGGTTATGTTTGGTTGAACTTTGTTGTTTTCTAAATATTTGAGGTAGGACTCATTTCAAAGAGCTTTAGTATACTCATATATATATATATATATTTGAATATATTTACTCTTTGTTCTTGGTTGTTTTGTAACACCTACAACAGAGGAAATCACTAAATTGCATTTCAAATAAACACAGTTACCACTAGGACATTTCTTACAATCCACAAGGGGGAATTGTAATATTAAAACACATGTTTCTGATGTTTCCACCATATGTTGCGAAAAGTGAAAGACAAGAAGATGATTATGCTGGAGGAGCCTTTCAGCTCAAATATCAATATTTAATAAGCAGCACTACCATAGAACGGGTATAGGGATTGACATTTTATTTTCGCGCCATATGAGCGTCAAGAATACCCCCTTTCAAATGCACCCAGGGGAATCCCCTTCTTGATTTCATAACCCCTCAGGCTACATTAAGGAACACTGGAGGTAGCATCTGCATACTATCACTAGGAGAATGTATTTTACATCCTGAACGCGGTGCTGCGCCAAAAACTGCAAATCAACATGCGGTCCCACCTCTTGGCAGCTAATTGAGCATGGAGAAAAAGACACCTGATCGAGATCAAATAAATAAACTCCTGCAAACGGACTGTTTCCACTGTTATTCTGGATTGATTGGATTCTACGTTTTTGATGACTTTGCCAGAGTTACTCCATTTGTAATGTTTATTGTAGTAAGAGCGGTGGTACAACTGTGACAGTCGACAGTGATTCAGTCGGGTCAAACAAATATCTCACTTCCTGTTTCCATTTTTCTCTTCCCAGAGAGCTGATGCCCAAGACTCTGGAGGGCCAGATCACCATGGAGAAAACCCCCAGCTACTTTGTGACAAGAGAGGCTCCGGCCAGGATATCCGCCATGTCCCGGGACACCAAGCTCATCGTGGTGGTGAGGGACCCCGTCACCAGGGCCATCTCGGACTACACACAGACTCTGTCCAAGAAGCCGGACATTCCCTCTTTCGAGAGCCTCACCTTCAAAAACAGGACTACGGGGCTCATCGACACCTCGTGGAGCGCCATCCAGATCGGCATCTACGCCAAGCACCTGGACAACTGGCTGCACTACTTCCCCATGGAGCAGATCCTGTTTGTGAGCGGCGAGCGTCTGATCAGCGACCCGGCCGGAGAGCTGGGCCGCGTGCAGGACTTCCTGGGGCTCAAGAGGATCATCACTGACAAACACTTTTACTTCAACCAGACCAAGGGTTTCCCGTGCCTCAAGAAGGCAGAGGGCAGCAGCAAACCCCACTGCCTGGGCAAAACCAAAGGGCGGACCCACCCCAACATTGACCCTGAGGTGGTGCAGAGGCTACGGGACTTCTACAGGCCCTTCAACATGAAGTTCTACCAGATGACGGGGCGCTTCTTTGGCTGGGAGGACTGAATGTGTTTTTCACTGAAGGTTGGGGTATTCAGGAGCACTCTAGGGGGGGTCGTATAAGAGAATGCATTTGTGATATTTCAAGAAATAGTCATAAACATGGCTAAAAATTCAAAAAGTATATAATTGAAAATGAAAAATAGTTTGGTTTTTAGGGAATAACTCAACCCTCTGTTGTACAAATCATGTGTTTTCAAGCAAATAAAGTATTTATGGAGAGCAATGCTAAAATATCCACATCTTATATTATCTATAGGGTTGGGAACCGAAACTCGGTTCCAGATGAGAACCGATAAGAAAATGCTGGGTACCGGGTACCCATACAAAATACACAATTTCGGTTCTGCTTAACGGTTCCTAAACGCGGTAGACCCTGTATTCCACCGGATCCGTCTGCGCCGCGGTGACCCGGTGGAATACAGGGTAAGGGCGGACTGGCCATCTGTGTGTTCTGGAGAATCACAGAACAGCCGGTCGTCAGCGGGCCGTTGACGGCTGGCTCGGTACGCTGACGGCCGGCACCGCCCTTAATCTTTTTAAACGGCATCATGTAAGTTGCGCTGACAGGCGACAGAGGTCCACAGTTGCCCCGCAGCGAGGCTCCCCCCGCCCTCCCGTAGACAGTTCACGAGCTCAGTCACTTCATAACACCAAAGATGGGTCGCGGTAAACGCTCTAAAGTGAGGCTCCACTACACTAAAAAAGAAAAAGACAAGGCACAGTGTAATGCCTGTTAATAGCTTGCCACAGGCATAGCTCAGTTCAAATAAAGCACAGCTATTGTGCAATACATTTGTATTGCATGTATATTTTTTATTTGTAAAAATGTCAGTTAAAGCTTAAAAGAATAAAGATATTTTTGTTATCTAAACATTTGACCTCTTTCTTTTACAATTTTGGAATCGAAACGGGGAATCGATAAGAACCGGAATCGATAAGCAGAACCGGAATCGGAATCGATACATTTCAAACGATACCCATCCCTAATTATCTATATATCACATTCTGGAAGTTATATTCTCAAAACATAACCTTTTCGCATAAACATTTTAACTTAATTCTGGTCAGATTATGACTTTTTTATTTTTGTATTTAATTTTACAACATAGCTCTTATAATATATAAATGTATGTGATAAATACATATAATATATTTGAGAATATAATGACCCGAATGTTACAGAAAGTATTGGATTATTCTTAAAAGTCAATGAAAAATGTTCTCAAAATATTATGACTTTATTCTCAGAATACTTGTACCCTGAAAGTGTTCCTACTACTCCGTCCTCAGTGCTAACTCTAAGCAATATGTGGCTGTTACAGGAGAGGAATAAGCCCCATTTCCCTCCGTGGCACCCCAGATATGCAATATTTCACTGTTACATTTTTCATCTACAGAGCTGCCTCTAATCCACAATCATGGAGATGTTTTTCTTCTATGAACATATTGAGTTGTTGAAGGATTTGCGTCATATCTCCCTGCACTATCTGACGGTTTTTTGCCAGTGTGAAGTCCTTGGCTGTGACTCGGAAATATTGTATGCAGTGCTTCTTTAAGAAGATGTGTGAAATCACAGTGTGTCCAGGGGCTTTTGATAAAAGCCGTGATTGAATGCCATATTTTAAACATACATAGCTGCTTTTCAAAAATGTAACATTTTTCTAGCAAAATAAGAATATGAAAAGATAAAAATATATGTATTTTGAAATGTATTTATTCAAGAAGTACACAAGCAGTATGTACGTGTTATAAATAACTCAGTGATTATTTGCTCTTTTATTATTATGCTCCCCATGCCTTTTGAGGGTTGTCCTTGTTTTATACTAAAAACATGTTATCCTCATTTAAATTTCAGGTCATCCTGTTTAATATATATTTACCATACAGTGTGGGAAGCTTGTCTCCACTTAGCTTCCTGTGCCAGAGCTGCGAGTTTGTTATTTCAAGCATCGTCTCCCCACCTTCTCTTAATGAAGTTACAGGCAAAGATAGCACTCGCTGTTATTCAAGCAACAGTGAGTCTGATGGAGGGAAAATACCTCCTTCCCGCACTGTGACTCAAATTTCCTCAACATGTCTCCTTGTGAATTGAATACACTTGATGTCACTGGCCTTCCTTGCCTCCAGGCGAATTGTGTGGAAGTCTTTGAAAACGAACAATGACCGAGTTGTGTTCCTAATTTCTGTCTACTTGTATTGTGAGCCACTTTCTGAAAGCAGATGTGCCTCTAAAGACACAACATGATTTTGTGTTTTGGTGTGAGCATCAGAAAAGAACTTAATATAGATATTGGGGGGTGTTATATTACCAATCTAATTGTGCTGTTCTGACTGTTGTTTTCTTAAAGTTGTTAAGATTTTTAAGGCACTCCTTGAATAAAAAATGTCATACGTAAACATTTTTGTCCACTGGCCTTTTTTTATTCGTTGATATTTTGAAAAGATTCTTGCATTCTGGAAGCCTTATTTCAGGTCTCTTGGCAGCTTTTGGGGGGGGACAATGTCAAGAAAGTAATAGTAGTATTATCTTGCTAATATGTGTATTTAAACATAAAAGAGGAGAATGTATGCAATACATAAAATACTTGTGCTGGGGTATTAATCTTGTATGTTCTGATACATAACACTATACGTTTGAATCACTCTCTACGATCGACTGGACACATGACAAATGAAAACATTTCCTGGATCAACTTTTTGTACATTGACGCTTCGAATACATTTGTGTGCAAACAACATGGAGGTTTTTCTGAAGGTTGACAAAGAAATCATAACATTTTAGTTGTTAGAAGTATAGGGAACAAAACTAAATTGTTAGATTAAGGAAAAGATCCTAGTTTGGGTTGAGGTTTGGGTTTGTGACACCAAAACCGATTGGCGCTTTTTATACTTCGGCATCTGACTTCCTCCTTTGCTCTGTTTCGTAATTACTATGGCCACTAGAGGTGTGTCACTATTAATTTGTATCTTTGAACAACCATGTGAATGTGGCATGCTGAATCTTCTAGTAGTACAGTAGGCCCCTTCTAACCCATCCAATGTGGTGATGACATCTGTAGAGGTGGTTATAGTATAAACAGATAGGTTAAAATAGCAAACGCGCCTATCGATGTACAGAATAACTGTTTTCCTAATGTAATAGAGTACATACAGGATATCAACCATAGCTTATGCCTGAAGCGACAAACTGTCAGTGTCTCTTTGTGTTACTTTCAGTTTGAATGTTTTTATTCCCCAAACACAATTTCCCTTTTCTCCCCATCTCCCATCTTTCCTTCCCTCCCACTCTGCACCTGTATGTTTTTCTTTGCCCAAAGAATCTCTCGGCTTCTTCCCTCCCGCAGCCTGCTGACTGATTTGAGAAATTGCTCTGACAGGCCCTTAGTAGATGAACCACGATGAGAGGAGGGAACCTGTTGAAAGTCGTCAAATTTCTGAAGCGTATTCATGCTGATGTTGTGACTTTAACAGAGTCGTGGGAGCCGAGTGAAGGGGAGGCTGATGTCCATTTGTTGACTCGTCCAATTTTCCTGTTATTCATTTTCTGAGTGGGTCAGCGGGGGCCTCTCCGGCGACGGTTCCTCACAGTAATAAACAGAGACAGTTTTCATCCTCCCGCTCAAGTCTCTGAGGGGCAGCTAAATATGAAAGAGAAAATGAAACGGCAACATCTGCTGCGAAACGGCACACAGACCACCACTGTCACACAGCATTCAGCTCAATATCAATGGCAGGGACCCGGAGAGAACCCGAAAGTCTGTCTATTGAAAAACAGCTGACCGCATGTGGTGTTTTTTTTAAGAGGGTGGGGCGAGCTGCTGCAGAAAGACAGGCATTTCTGGTAGCCTCGCAAATCCCTTTGATCCAGCTTTTTTCTTTCTTCTTATATTCTCCCTGATTTTACTCATTCCATCAATATGGCACCAATCTACCTCACAAACACACATAGACCCCAGGAGCACCTGTGTGGAGTCACCTGTGCACAATTAGCTCGCACCCCTCCCCCCTCCCCCTTTAAATTCCAACTAAGCCACCAAAACCTCCACTCATCCAGACCCCTTTCTCCTTACACGCAACTCTGAGCCTGTTTTTGCACACACAGACGTTACAGGAGCGTGGCAAAAGATGGGTGGGCTGTTCAATAACAAGCCGCAGCGCTTTATAAAAACAAGTGTGTGTGTGAGCTTGCATGTGAAGTGCCAGGAGCATCATACAGGCCATGCAAAATTATAAAGTGAGGGGATCAGAGAAGTTGCTTTGAAGAAAAAGGCAACATTCGTGCACACCCACAGTATCGTAGCATCTTGTATTACTTATATAGATACATGCATAGGTGTCATTTACGCTGGGGATTCTGGGAAATGTCCCAATTACTTTTTTTAATTGTTGATTTTGTCCTTTTTCAAAAGCATAATTTGCCAAAAATGTTAAAAAAAAAACTAGTCGTGGTAATTATGTTATCTGAACAACTCTAAAATGATAGCACAAATATCTCAAAATACTTATTCTCTTCTTTTCTTGTCTCTTTTCCTTTTCCTCCTTTTTCTCTTATTTTTTAATTGTCTTTATTATCTTGTAAATACCTTATTTTTTGGAGATACTTTTGGTATCTATGGAAGACGATTGGGGCCCATGTGAAAAAGATGTTAAGATCCAAGAAAAAAAAGTCAAAATTCTGCAATTAATTAAAAAATGGTGGCCCTAATCCTCTTCCGTATATATCAACTATGAAAAATGACAATTACAAAATATGATGGACAAAAATGAAAATCTACAATCACTTAAAACTAATCCCTCTCATTACATTGCCTCAAAGTGAAAAGGACCACTTGTAAATATTCTGACCCCTATGTCCCCACCACTTTTCAACACATAGTGACGCCCTTGGATGGCAGACAGGGCTGTAAACTGTGTCACATGCGGTATATATGGAATTGCCCGCACACACGAACACGGTCACCACCCATTCGTGCCCCGCGGAGGGACATGGAGGGGATCAGACCTCTGTTTTCTCTGGATCCAACAGCAGAAGCCCTTAATCCTCGGCCAAGTCTGAGCAAATATCTCCGGCAGGCACGCTCCACACACAGCCTTAATCAAAACAGCCAAGGGGGGGGGGGGGGGGGGGACCATTTGATTTTTTAAGTTTCTTTTATCTATCATTGACTGAGAGTCAAAGCAGAGTGTTATCTGGTGAGCTCTAGCCAGATGTCACCAAGAAACCTGTGTCAAACTCAGCCTCCAGGCCAATAAACACACATTAATCATCCAGTATAGCATGCTTCACCACTTTGATGCCTTATACTGGTTGCAATAGGGGGAGAAAGACTTCTTCTGCAGCCAAGGTTTCTATATTTCATTTTTCATAATTTTCTACATTGTGACAGGACAGAGATGCGGGCTGCAAACAATATAAACGCAGAAAGAAATGTTTAGCTACGCTGCAGCGAAATTGTTGGTTTTATGTTTAAAGACATTCCCATGAAAATGACCAATTGTTTGTTCGTGATGAAAAGGCATTTCACCAGTAGATTGCATGCTAGTAATAAAGCGAGAGACTGCTCTTTGAACTGTCACTTCTGTGCCCTGAGTTTAGCAGACGACACACAAAATTATCAATTAAGATTGTCTGGGAGCAGGACTCCTTCCAGACATGTGTGTTTTGACTTGGACTTTCACGCATCTCTCCTTAAGAGAAATGTTCTTCATTCAAACGAGCTGCTGCTTTTCAAAGGGCGATAATTGATCCTGACACATGAGTAAAGATGTGTTCATGTTAAGCTCAAATTTTCCGTCTCCCGGATGAAAAGCAGGGTGACAGAACTCTAAACAAGATGGCCAGATCGTCTGAGGAGTTAAACCCAAGCGTTCCCAAGGGAGGAGAAGTTTGCCCTGTTAGTGGAAGGCTCTGTCAGCGCCGCCACTCAGCACTGGAACGTTTTAGTCTCACAATCAGGCACAGATACTGGTGTAGGGGTCATTTGGGTTGTGTGCATGTGTTTGCGCTTGAACACAGCCCTTATTTTGGTTCAGGAACCCATATACCAAGGGTTACTTCGATACAAAGTGGAATATACGGCACAATTAGCTCATTATGTGCGGGTTAAATGTACAACATGGAATTTTCTGCCATTAAGGGGCTCTTAATCAAAACAATAGCAAAAGACGGAGTTTTGTTGCATCCTGAAGTACTGGAGAGAAGTAGGTTTGTCACTGCATCCGGCTTCAATTTTTTTATTGTTGATCGTTCAGAACGTTTTTAACGGTAGCAAGTCCAATCCTGTCCAAAAAGCACTTAAAATGTATGAAATTAAACCAGAACTTAAAAAAGGAAAACACTAAAACCATAAAAGTCCCTTTTCTAGGCATTTAAATGTTTAAATGCCAAAATGTAACATATTATAACTTTTAAATCTGAAGCCAGAGCCAAGAGGCAACATTAGCTTATCTTAGCTTAGCTTATCTTAGCTGTACTTTTCTCTATTCTATTTTCCAGTGCAGTGTAGGAAAATGCTACGCTGATAGCAATACTGCGTAAATTATTTTATTATCAGCCAAACAGGAACATGTACTGTTCATGAATTATACTCCGTAGTTTTATATTGGGTTGTGTATTGTGTAGTATGAGTATTCCACGCTGTGTACATTAGCATTCAAATAAGGTAGCAAAGGTGAAAATAGCTTGAGTTATTTTTCAATAGTACAAACGAGCGACATAACCAGAGACATGACAGGGACAGAGTTGGGTAAAGAGTACTAGTTGTTTTAGAGGTAAATTAGCCTGTGTGGCTGGAAACAAATAGGTCTGAATAAATCATCACACACTTATTCCCATTCACTGCACAGTCTCTGTTTGTCTCATGAATAACTGAAATCCCACCCCTGTTTACCTCCACTCATTACAGACAGTGGCCCATCATGCTCAGAGGTACACACACACACACACACACACACACACACACACACACACACACACACACACACACACACACACACACACACACACACACACACACACACACACAGGGTGCATTATTGCTGAACAACTCACTGACCTCTTCACACTTTTGCTCTCATTCAGAAACCCGCTGACCGCTGACACTCAGACACATAAACTCAAACACTTCCAACAATGAACACACAGGAAAACACGTTTATTTATCCCTCGACCTGCATTTTAACCCACAACCTTATCCATATATTTTTTTCTGTGGTATTGTTTGCACAGGAACAACACAAAAGTCCAAACACAGAGACACACACTGAGGCAAAAAGCAGCTTGTTAATAATGGATGCTGTCAGAGTGCCACAGTGAGCGGAGGGACAGCATGCAAAACACCACAGCAGAAAAGTCAAGCCTCCGACAAGTAATTATTTATCACCCAGGGCTGTGGAGGCAAAGTGTTACTGGAGGGAGCATTCGTGATGAACTCGCCTGGAGGAGAGTCTTTACGAGGTGTTACAGACAGATTCATTTTACCTTTCAGACTGTATATTTGAGTGGGAATGGATCATGGCACATGGGATTGACGAAAAGATGGAGATAGGAAATCCAAGATGTTGGTCAAAAGAGAATAATTTGTCCCTTTGGTCAACTGGATTCGATTTAGTCGGTTGATTTCCAACCTGCTTTTGGAGTAGGGTTGTTAATACTAAGCACCCTATGACATATAACACTGTGAGGGTTTATCTAGCTTCACTCCACCTAACTTGGGGGGTTTCTCCACTCCCTCACTTAAGTTAAGGTTAGTCTTGCTCTGACAAATGAGAGTGCCTTGGGGGTCATTGTGTGAAGTATGGGCTCTGGCTGCTACCAACAGAGGCCCTAGCACTCATAAATATGACAGGTATGGCAGTTTGTTATTTTTTTTCCAAAGGTGTTTTGCCAGAGAGGTTCAGGTGTAATCAGGTGATGGATTTGTTTCTGGGGACACAACGGTAATCAGCGAGGTTGTGCGGAGGATCATTTACACGTGCTGTCGAGTGTTTCACCACACACTGACTGCTCTAAGGTATGTTAGAGTGTGATGTATTGCTGCCCACAATGTAGCCTGGCCTTTCAAAAACAGTCATAAACTTTGTGGACTTTCCTTAACATGGTGTTCTTTTCTCAGTGTGTTTTGTGGTCATGCTGCTACATGGTATTTAACCTTTATTTAACAAAGGAAACCTAAAGGGGATAAAAAATGGATTTTCGAATTGTATCCCGGCTGCATATAAACATTGAGTTACAGACTGACAGTGACACATTTGGATCTAAATCATATGAGATTGCAAAAAGAGATTGAAAGAAAGGATTCAAGTTCCAGAAGTAGAAGGTAGTGGGGACTTTGATGCCGTATGAGTTCTCAAAGAGAGCAAGTAGTTGCAGCAGCCAACTTTGTTTCTTTGTTAGTTTGTTAGACCTACAATTCTAGCCCGATTCTCATTACATTTGGTGGACGGGTGTGTCATGGGCCAAGGAAGAACCCATTTCGTAGATCTTAATCACTGTAACGAAATATGCCTTATTTTTCACTTATGGAAATGGCCTTGGTGGAGGTCTGCCCTCTACCTGTACCTTTCTAGTTTCCAAAGGTGTTGGTGCATCTCTTGGATTACCGCAGAAATCACTAGTCATCATTTTACTGGTGTCTTAAGGCCCGGACACACCAAGTTTTCGGCCGAAAAGGCGTCGGCACGGCTGAAAAAACCCGACGGTGCGGGACACACCAATCCGAGTAGGGCGTGTCGACGCTCATCGTCAGCCTGACACCCACCGACGCCGATAATCGGCTTGGTGTGTCCGTGCCTTTAAGGCCCGGACACACCAATCTGACAACAAAGAACTGACACAGACGGACCCCGACTGTTGCGTCGCCTCGCGTCTCTGCGTTTTGGCCATGTGTCGCACTGGAACACACCGCAAAGACTTCAGCCGACGGCCAAGTAGCACGTACGAACTGCGCATGCGTGAGTGGCAATAACTCTCCTTACCAGCAGGCGGCAGTAGTGTGTATTCGTCATTCAAAAGAGGCAACAACCGGAAGACAGACTGCGTGATAGCCGAGAGAAGAAGAACAGACTGCGTGATATAAACAAACAACAAATAGCGTGTGCGTTCCATTTTCACTCTACAACGAGAAGCTCATGGGGCTTTCCCGAACCTGCCGAGAGCTGGAGTTAAATGAAATCTCAGATTTGCCTTCTTAATAGTTTGTTTGGGTCCCTCACTTCCGTTTCGCTTCTCATGCACTGATTCGCTAGCTTAACAGCCAATCAGAGTGATTTCTTTGGCCGACTGCTGGTTTTCGGCCGCAAAGGCGTCGGCCTGGCTGAAAAGACCCGACGGTGCGGGACACACCAATCTGAGTGGGGCGTGTCGACGCTCATCGTCGGCCTAACGCCCACCGACGCCGATAATCGGCCTGGTGTGTCCGTGCCTTTAGGTTCCCTGAGTTATACACCAGAAACAGAGCAATACACCAAATATGGACTTTCCATTCTAGGCCAGTTAACGACAACTATAGTTGTAGTTAGCGGCAAACTTGTTTCATCATCAACTTTCTCTATTTGGCTACAAGCTAAGATTAGAGAGGTTCTGCCCATTTAAACTTCAGCTCATCAGCATTGCCAGGCAGATGGCTAGCATGAACCTCCATGCCTTATGAATTTACTGGTGAAGCTCACCATTGGCAGGCCTAAAGAAGCGCCTGCCAACGCCAGGTGTTATGGAGCAAATGGTACATGCAGCCTTCTCCAGGCCAACAGTGAGAGTTAACTCTGAGAAAGAGTGCATTGAGTAAATAATTGGACTTTCCAAATAGGGAAAAACTACAGTCAAAGATTGTGAGACCCTAAACAAAAAGACAGCCTAAACCCCCAAGTCTAAAACTCTATAACATTGGCACCCACATGAGGCTGCATTAAGTTTCCACAGCAATTTGTGTTCCCTGACAGAGAGCAATGTGTGCATGACTACACTGTACAGTAAGGGTAAGAAAGGGATACCGTTGGCATTTGCATCTGTATCGGTGTGTGTATGCAGCATGTGTGTCAGGTAAGTGATCCAGGTGGATGGCAGCAGAGGGGCTCGGGTGTCCCGTTTCAGGCAGCAGCTGGTGAGCGAAGCCCGGCCGAGGTCATCCTCAGGGACCCTGCCCCCTCGTCACTTACTCCCCAACTCCCCTCCACACTCGGCCTGTCATCGTCATCTGATCTCATCTCGGCATGCATCGGAACAGCAGTTCTGCTGCATGACAATGGAGCTCTTTTAATTATCAGGGACAGTGTCCTCACTCAAGTGATGACGGCTAAAATGTATTCGCCCCAGTCAGGAGACGAGCAGTTCAGGCACTCAGGCATGTAGCCTCGGAGGCACGGTGATAATTGATCACATTGTAAAGGCTTGTACAAGATACAAAGGCCATGGTTAGCATTGTTACTTTTAGCCCAGATTACCAGAGTGTCAAAGCCTCATTTAGTGGGCACATTTACAATAACGATAGATGAAATACATGCTCAGCAGAGATCTTGGGGAAATTGAACTCAAACTCTACCAGTTACCTCGTCTTAAATTCATAATACAGTAAGATTAATATCAATGTGTATCAACATCATTGGACTCAAACAGGTAGATCAACTAAAACTGGAGACTCCCACAGTCCAAATGACCATATGGCATTTTTAGCTTTCTGATCATCTAGCGGTTAAACTAACAACATATATGGTGTTAATTAATTGTTTCCCCCTGCTTCCATTATTTACTCCAAGCAAGGCTTCACACACCCTGACTCCAGTTCCATATTTAACACAAAGACTGGTTTCGATCTATTAATCTCACTCTCTAAAAGAAAGCAAACAGTCGCTACAGCTGATAGTGTTGGCGATGGGAAAAACTAAAGAGGTGCTTGAACATTTGATTAATACATCACTACACTGCACAGATCTCCTGGGATCGGCTGTGGTCTGTGTTTACTTAACCACCTTCTCTTGTCAGAAATACAGAGCTATTTGCCAGAGTGATCAACATGCAGAGGTTTCCTTCAACAGGGGAAGTCTGGTTAACTTGTCGCTCCATTTCCTTCTCACTGCACCCATAGACTCCTCTTACTTATCATTTTTACAACCAAAGTGCCTGACAAGAGGCCATAGCCACAACAGGACTTCCTCAACCAAAAAGGGGGTTGTTATGTTCATGCTAGCATTAACAAGTAACGGTGGCCCACAATGCTTGACAGTTAGCCAGCGAGCTGAATCGTTTGCAAGATAAAAAATTCTTGTCTCTTAGCCAACTGCAAACCATGATTTTTTTTGTAAGATTCCAAAACCTCTCAG
Organism: Trematomus bernacchii; assembly: GCF_902827165.1. Classification (NCBI taxonomy): domain Eukaryota; kingdom Metazoa; phylum Chordata; class Actinopteri; order Perciformes; family Nototheniidae; genus Trematomus; species Trematomus bernacchii. The sequence goes on from NW_022988050.1 coordinate 12,237,127, forward strand.
ACGTGTATTCTGCCCACAAAATGCTTTATCATAATAAAACACCACCAGCAAAACACACTGCTAGCTAATCCATCTTTTCCTATGCTTCCCTGGTGTGCCTTCCCCTTTGCGCCGTATGCCATTTTTTCAAGCTGTTTTAGACGTCCACAAAAAATGTAAAATATGCTCAACCTTTCAGTGAAGTGTCACCACTTGTGAATGTCACACTTGGCCCGTGCAACCAATTAAATCAATCAAGATGCAGGCTTTCTTACTTAACTTCTTTCCTTTTTTGATGCAGGTAACTAGACCAAAGGCAAACCAATTATGTAATAGCTTGATGGTTAAAGACCCACTAGATTGACATACTGTTATGCTATTCTTCTCACCTCTGCAGTATTTATGTTGTTTTGCAATGGCAAGTACGTCCGCTTGAATCCATATATGTGTGTGCTGTTGTGCATGCAGCCCTGTTCCACAGTTGCTTCATTCGGTTTTGACTAATGTGCTTTGCCTGTCCTGTAGCTTTGCATCTTGTTGTGATCGCTACCAAAGTTAATTAAAAAAATGACATTGATTGAAAGCTAAGGAGCAAAGTTAATGTGATAGCGTTCATTATTTGGGGCTTTTCAACTCTCTGGTCGCTCAAACATCAACATGGTCAGCTTAATGGTCAACAGCATGTCAATGTCCAACTTGATTGTAGGGATTACTTTACAAGTCTGAGCAAAGAAATGTGGTCATTCAATTGAAATGAATAGATTTAACTAAACAATTATGACTGCTCTTAAAGTTAATTTGACTAATCTGTAGTGAAAGTATGTGAGCTTCTGAATGTTAGTGTTTTTATTCTATTCTTGTTTTCCTCTTCTCTCTTTGTCAGGTTATGTAACATAAAACACTGGGAACTGTTACATGATGTCATGTAAAAAAGCATTTTGTAGTTGCTAATAATGAGAACCAGGGTTAATTCGCTTGGCCTCATTTCCTTTACTGACACATTTTCCACATTAAGATAACAACATAAAGACAGGAGGACAAGGGCGCATGACAGAGTACAGTGTGTGTTATTATTATAGTTACAAAGGGTCAAGACTTGTGAGAAAATACGGCTGGATAGACATTCTGTTGCTGCTGGTTCCTCAGCTCATGTCTGTGCATCCCAGAGTGAGAGGTTCAGGAGGATACTGTATGTGGGACAAATTAAACAGGCTTTATGCTCTGGGTTTTAAAGCATGGCCTCTTCAGCTCACCAAGGAAATTGAGTTTGTGACCGAAAAAATGCACTTTCCTCTTAACCCCCTGACCAGCCGTCACAGACACACAAACTTTCTCTTTGAAGGCTAAACAGGCAGAAACGAGGGAGGATTGGCTGTTCTGGGGAGTTATGGAAGCCCTGATCCTATTACCCGCCCCCCTGAAAAATGTGTCTGCAGGCCCCAGGAGCTTTTAACCTTTCGCTGCTCCGCGCTTTGATTCATAGGGGCGGCAGTGCTCTCATGTGAGTGTTGCTTTTTCATCAATACTGCGCTGGCCACTGGAAAACGTGGAAAGGGTGCATTTTGGCCTGAAGGTACACTGTCAGGGATTCCCTCTATCCAGATAAAAGGGGCGGGGGAAATGAATCAGTAAATAAAAAGAAAGCCTGCAGTATGTCAACAACAGAAATAGGAATCAATAGCCTGCACTGAGGCCTGCTGTGATCTGAAAGAAAGAAGTGTTCAACTAAACCAAAGAAATGAGACACAGGAGGAATAAGTTAATCAGCGCTACAGGCAACTTTGCTCGACAACGTCTACACTAAAATGTAATTTGTTTTAATCACTACGGGAGTGTAAACGCATTAAAGAGACACATATTCATGAAGCTGCAAGTAAATGACGGGCTGGGAGACAAACAGTCTTAGAGAGAAACAATTCAGACGCCAGAGAGGGATTGTGTAAATGCAGACGAACTCACAACATTGTGTCTCAGGACATGCGAGAGTATGCGAGTGTTTCCAAACAAACATGTCTTGTCAGTCAAGAAGAGGCACAGAAGTGCTGGAAATGAAGCGTATTTGACACATAGGACATAATGTGTCTGTATTTAATTAAAATGTGTGAACTAAACAAAAAAAATAAAACGAGGCATGGATTTATTTTCTCTATTTTTGGATGTGGATGCAGTCCAAAATGTGTGATACCTGCAAGCTGCTTAATTTAGGATTATACTATTGAATAAACATCATTTGTGATGCTTAGCTATAAAACTCTCCTTTCCACATGATTGAATGCAAAAAGCCATGACACCAAGAAGAGCTGACAGAAGGCACTTGTAGGCATGCTGCATTGTTGTCGCTCAACAAAGAAAAGCCTTTGCGTTTGGCCGATATTTCACAACAATCACACATTCGTTGGCCTCTGCGATATCTTCTTGTGTGGCGGTTCATAACTCGCCATGCACCTCAGCTAACGTGTTGGCTCAAATACCACAGAAAAGCTCTGAAAACAGGCATTAAAGTAGGCTAAATCCCCCGAGTAGCTGTGTGCTTAGCATGGTCTGTGAAAGGTATCCAAGTGTTTATGTGAAACCTAAGCACTTCTTGATCAAAGGCTTTCAGAAGACTGCGAGGTGAATGAGGAGCCTTGTAGAATTCTCAGTTGATTACTTCTACGCAAGAGAAGGAGTGTGTGTGTGTGTGTGTGTGTGTGTGTGTGTGTGTGTGTGTGTGTGTGTGTGTGTGTGTGTGTGTGTGTGTGTGTGTGTGTGTGTGTGTGTGTGTGTGTGTGTGTGTGTGTGTGTGTGTGTGTGTGTGTGTGTGTGTGTGTGTGTTTAGTGTCTCTATAGACAGGAATCTTTCACCAGGGGGAGCGGATTAACACATCAAATCCAGCCCTTCAATCAATAGGGAGGTAATGGAGCGATAGAAAATATCTGCACACTGCCTGCCCGCGCGGTAGATTTAGCAGCTTTCTCTTTGGTACAACCTCATTTACACAATGTACTACAATCTAACAAAGTAAGACAAGCAAAGGCTTACAACACTTTTTTCTCAGGAATATGAAAGTGTAGCTTGATAATGTTGTTCACTGATGAAGATAAAAGGGAGAAAACAGGTGTAGAGAGTAAAGGTGATGAGTAATTGTTTTATTTTAGAAATGTTGATAAAGCAGCGTGCTGAAAAATGGCTAACTACAAGAAACACAGTAGGCCTAAGTACAGCTTGTTTAGCATTTAGTCAAATAATGTTGAAATATTTAAATGTATCGCAGACCTGTTGCTCCTTTTCACATAAAGCATCAGGTAAAGAACATTTGTAAAGTATAAGATTTTATAGTTGAATGGTTATGAAAAGGTTACAATTTGTCGTTCTTTAGCGGTCTCTTTATTCATCCCTTATGGCGCTTTTCCACTGCAGGACCTAGCACGGCTTAGTACGGTATGGTCAGGCCTTGGTAGGCCAGGCTCAATTTATGCTGCGTTTCCATTACAGTTTAGTAACAGGGGTACTAACTATAGTAATGCAGTGTAGGCGGGGCAATCGGCTGTTCGGCGGGCGGAGCGACGCTGCGTAAAACTGCCGTGACGTCATCTTCAATGCGAACCACAAAACCAAAACATCAGCCGTTAGCTGTTAGCACTCAGAGCTCACAGCTCCTCATATCTGTTCAGAAACTAGACAAAAGTTAAACAAGTACAAACCACAGACTGTCTGTGACATGGCGAATACAGTCGTTGGTTTATTTATGTCTGTAGGCCGTTGTTGTGAGTGTGGACGGAGCATATACAACGTTAGCTTAGCCTGATCGATCCGATCTCCATTCAGAAAACACGCATTTTAAAAGGTTTTTCGCCTGCCGTCTTGTCTGCAGACCGGTATCAGTATGTTGTTACTTCGGCATAATTTTGAAACGTGTATTACAATTAAATCACGGTAAAATATGTTAATATTTGTTGTAGTTGTAGCACCCTTGCCAGCGATTCTCTCTGACCATTCAGCAGTCGAGAGTGTTTACGTCACTAGTTTAGCATATTCAGCCCGGTTGTTGGCCCAGTAAGAACCTCGAGGGCCAGAAAAAAGGTGAAAAAGTAGCCCTGAGCCGGAACTACCCCTAGTGAAAAAGCAAAGAAAAACGTGCTACGTGCTGCAGTGGAAAAGCGCCATAAGATGACTGAAGCCAGCACAGCTCCTGACAGTAGCTGTAGCAACACGGTGAGTTTATGTTTGCACAAACTTGACCCATGACCTCTTGCTGCAGGCTCACGACCCCTCTCACTGACCCATCAACAGACTAATTTGTCAGCAGTGACCTCTCAGGTCTGAAGCAGTCACTGTGACCTCTCCGCTGCAGCCTCTGCAGAAAGCACTCTTCTCAAAATCAATAACTAAACTTAGTAAATACTTTGAGGAAATGAGCGGAGCCTTTAGTGCTGATATTAATGCTGCAAAGTTTAAGACGTGTTGCTCCCAAAAGCTAATGTGGTGTTTAACATTAAGCTTGTGCTACTCTCAGCACTTTAAATTGGATACATTCGATACTTAATATTGTACATGATATGGGTGGTATTTACTTATAAAACTTTCTTTACAATAAAAGAGGTCACATCACTTTCCTAAAGCGGTTGTGCTTGTAGGGAATTTCATACATAAGGCTCAAAGTATAGTGATGGGTAGGCCATATATTGTAGTCACTGGGTTGAATTTAAGATATTGATGGGTTATGGTTACCACTGGGTCCATATGAAGATGAAGAATTTCTTCTTATATTAATCCTACTTTTTTACACTCTAAGGGATTTGATTTGATTTGAAATAAATGTGGCCCTCATTCTAGCTGTTCTATTATTTGCCCTTACCCACTTGATTCAAAAATGTCTTTGTGCCAACATTTTGTGAAATTTCATTTCGGTATAGTCAACCCTACAATATTGTTGCAATATGATACTTAGATATTTCATATTCTCCATTAGGCCGACCTGAAGTTAGTAATCATGTTTATGAGAGAGCAGCTTTGAAATTAATTGTAATCATTCAATGTCAGCTGTTTTTCTTAATAAGACACATTTTAAATGTTTTCAATACATGAATAAACAGGTAAAATGTCATTATATCTGTTTACAATTACATCACAGTGTGTTGAATCTTCATGTTATAATTATAAATGCTAAGTAGAGATGTAATGGCCAAGAGAACACCCTTTAGATTTATCTTGCAACCAGTTGGGTGGGAACCATTGGTTTTAGAACTGTTCTAAAACAGTCCTTTATTTAGAAAAAAGATATGAATGAGAGCAGGACATCAAATCTTTGATTGGCAGAGAGAATGAAGTTAAGCAGATGATGCAGGTGAAGTTAATGGCTGATGGTGGATCCTGCGGAGTGGCCACAATCCACCTCGTCCAGCCCCAGCATGAGGCCAGCTGTGGAAACACTTTGCTCCACAGTTTTTCCACGTCTATGATATAACATATTATCAGTGCCCATATACTGTATGAATATGTCATGCATGAAAGCAACAGTAATGTTAAGGTACTGCTTGCAAGAAGTAAAATGTAATGTTTATTTTTCTCGCCCTCTCTTTATCATCTCAATTCCTCTACTCTTTCCAATTTCCCACTTTCCTTGGCTGTTTTCCTCCCTGTAGTAGAAACACTGCCAATGAAATCAAAAATCATACCCATCAATCTAGCTCTTCTCACTTTTCCTTAATCTCAAACACCAGAGGAGCGAAAGCCTGGCACCAGTATGCTGTAGCTGGAAAGAGCGATGACAGGTTGAACATGTTGAAAACAGAAGATTACCTGGAGGAAAAGCAGCGTGAGGAAAGTTTCCATCAATCGTAGTTAACTACAAATCATTTGTACACCCAGTTGGATGGAAATGGTGCTCATGAAGTGTCGACTGGTGGTTTAAGCTGATGTCTCCCCGCCTCTGATTTGGTTTTGGACATGATTCCACAAAGCGCAGCCGAAGTGTTAGCTTCTTTTGAGTACCGAATAACTGTGCACACACACATTAACACATCTACATGTAATTTCAGTATAGTACGTTACTTTGCGGTGCCCAGTGCTTCCTTGGCATGCCTCACAGCTTTCCACAGCAGCCTGCATTAACGCTGATGGTACTGCGATTCTCTGAGGCCTCGTTCCTCTCATTCTCTCTTTTCGAGTGCTACGAACAAAAGCAGCATTTCAAAATTGTCAAAGCTGCAGAGGGGACTGTGTGAAAATGTGATAAGACAAAACGACTACACCGAGCACCGGAGCACAAAGGAGATTCTGGAAGGTACAAAAAGGCAAACCTCTCTGGTTTAACTCTTGACAGATTGAGTTTGTGAGGTGTGTCAAGAACTAAATTGGACAGAAATACAAAGTACAACATGTTTATTTTTAAAACGATATATATTTCTTTAACAAATCCCAACAGTTTAAAGACTGTCAACAAATTATGGATATAGAGTGTTGCAATAGTTTCAGAACCAATTTCCCACTATCCTCAAAAAGGTATTAGAATTCATTTGTGCCGGCACATCAAATGGAGGACTAATTTCAGTCTTAAGAAGTATCCATTAATGGGCAAAGAACTGCTAAATATTTCAAAAGTTGTCCAAGGGAACATATGGATGTGAAGGTCAAGGGAATGCAAGCAGAACGTTAAGAGGCATGAAAGGGTGCAGTTTTGAATATTTAGCTGGATGGAGAAGAGTCGGAGCAGGCTGAGAGGAAGGGCCCTTGCATCGGCACACAATCCATTTGTTCATGGCACGGGCGTTAATGGTTGAGCAGCTCCGAGCCAAAAAACATAAGGGAGCGCTTTAATCAAAACTTGCATGCATTACCGCCGCAGATCCAGGCAAACGTTTGCAGAGGGTGGGCAGGAGGTGAGCGAAAACCAGTTTGGTCTCTGGAGCGAGTGGATGATGGGGGTGTAACTCTAAAAACAACTCTGGTCCCTGTGTGTGGACCACATGTCGGGGGGAAATGAGGAACGTGTGCAGTATCAGAATGGTGGCAGGCGATGGAGGTTTTGAACACGGAGGTAGGATTAGGGCTGTCAATAGACCTCACTGTGGCTGATCCTGTCAGAGCTGTGCCGGAGGTTAAAGACCAGGAAATCAGTCACACACACACACACGCCGACTTAATGCCATGTGGGTGCAGGCTCTTGCAGACCTTCCTCTTGTGGCTGATGAGGTGTCTTAGCTGATTAATGCCACACAGAACTTTGGAGGTCATTTCCAGGACTTTAATTAGGCCAGGCACTAACTAAATCACACTTACACAATTGAGCTCTCAGTTGAGTATCTTCAATTAGGCTCAGCTGAGGGCCGGGAAACCTGATTACTGTGTTTACTTGAAGAATAGTTCCAAATGTAAAGGTCAGGGGGGGGGGGGGGGGGGGAATAATAGAATATCGGTTACCTACTGTAGATACATGAACAGTTATGAAGGCACTTTGCAGTAGTTGCGACAAGTGCAGAGGTTGCGTGGGAGACCCATGCTAAGGCCCTCCCAAATCCGATTAACAAACCAAATTCAAGTAATTTGACCAACTCTATGGAGAGGTTAATCCCATTAGAACAATGTCCACCCTCCTCCATTAAACCAACAGGAAGTGGCTTTTTATGGCCTCTAATTAATTGACTATCAAACCTGCCCACCAGCACATCTGTGACATCTTATTTGCTGATTCATTGCTCTGTTTGCAGAGCTTTGTTCAAATAAACTGGGTTTTGTGTCTCATTTCATTGCAGAGCTGAGGTGAGGAGTCTGTCATGTCTGAGGCCTCTGAAGCAGCACACAAATGGCGCATTTCCACCATGGCGCGGAGCGCGGTTTAAGCGTGCCGTGTCGTGCCGGGCCCGTTTTTGGTTGCGTTTCCACTATGCCTAGTTCCGGCCCGGGGCTACTTTTTCACCTTTTTTCTGGCCCGACAAAATCGTGGTTCTATCGGGGCCAACAAACAGGGCTGAGTCGGGTTGAGTTTGCTAAACTAGAGAGAGAATCGCTGGCAAGGGGGCTACAACTACAACAAGATGGACATATTTGACCGTGATTTAATTGTAATACACGTTTCGAAATGATGCTGAAGTACTGTAACAACATACTGATACCGGTTAGTAAAAACCATGAATTAATGCTTTGACAAGTCTGCAGACAGACGGCAGGCGAAAAACCTTTTAAAATGCGTGTTGTCTAAATGGAGATCGGCTAAGCTAACGCAATATATGCTCCGACTGTCTACACTCACAACAACGGCCTACAGACATAAATAAACCAGCGACTGTACTCGCCATGACACAGACAGTCTGTGGTTTGTACTTGTTTAAAGGAAACCTATCATGCTATATTTAAATGATATATTGTAGGGCCATACCTATATAAGGTATATTTATACGTTTCTGTTTTCAAAATACCAAACAGATCATGCATTTTAGCCATGCCTCATTTCGCTCTATGTGCTGTTTGCTGTCTACGGGTCTGATTTTGCTGACCACGCCCCCCTGCAGGAGAGGTGAGCCGTGCTCTGATCAGCTGCTGGGCTGTCAGAAGAGGGGGAGAAAAAGAGATCTCCGTCCTCCGTGTTTTATTATATAGAGTCGTTATTCATTTGTTTTAAAGCTCAATAAATAACAAAGAAGACCTTTGACCGGCACTTTTCAAATTTTGTCCGGAAGATTTAAACTTTAACGGACATCTTGACCGGCGAAAGAAACTGAAACTGTCACGGTCCCCTCGTTCCTTGGAAGAGGCGGAGAGGTGGGTGTTTGTCATCTGCTGGTGGACTAACCGGAGAGAATTACAGTGCTTGCCTCGACGGGGAGGGATTGCATTGCAGCGGGAGCAAACGCTTGCCTCGGGGAGGGAGAAAAAAAGCCACAGTGGAGAATAAACAGAAGGGTAACCATGGTAACTATGGGCGGGAAGTCTTCTTCGCTGCTTTTGTGGCAGACTACAGCGCCACTTACAGGCCTGGCCTATGTACTACAGCGTCTCCAGCGCTTTCGAGCGGCAATGGCCGGCCGTGGCCCAACCCCACATTCCCCTGATTGTTGGAGAGTTGGCCCAATAGCCGTAGCGCCACCGTCCTGACGTCAAGACAGTGTTCAAATCTGGATCAGTTTTTATCAGATCCGTTGCAGCATGGAGGAAAATAGAGAGGGTTGTGTTTTCTGACACTTGGTGAGTTCCCTGGAACACCGGGGACACATATTCATGTATAAAAGACGTACAAAAGTGCATTTTGCATGATAGGTCCCCTTTAACTTTTGTCTAGTTTCTGAACAGATATGAGGTGCTGTGAGCTTGAGTGCTAACAGCTAACGGCTGATGTTGTTTTTCTGGGGTGCTCATTGAAGATGACGTCACGGCTCCGCCTACACTGCGTTACTATAGATACTACCCCAGTTCCTAAACTGTAATGGAAGCGCAGCATTAAAGTGAACCGGGCCTATAAGGCCTAACAAGGCCTAACAAAACCGTACTAAGTCGAGCGAGGCCTGCGGTGGAAATACACCAAAAGAGAAGTAAAGTATTTGTTTTAAATGTCGATATTAAGGCTGCACTTAACAATATTTGTTTTGTGTTAATAATGGATCCAATAAAGAGCCACATATTTTCCTCAGGATTGGTACAAACCAAATGAAAGCAAAAAGGACAGTTATTATTGGACTCAAGATTTAACAGGTGGAGAGCAACATAACTCCAGATAAGTGCAAATGTAGTGTGTCTGCTGAATGTTTAAATAGGCGTGTGTTTGCTAACACAAATGCAATATCAACTTTAATATGGTGGTAATATGTCTGCACTGTGTTTACAGCTTGCTGTGCTGCCCCCAAGTGTTCAAAAAGATAAAGCATATTCAAGTTTAATTCTACTGTACTGCCTAATTAATTGAATTAATCATTTGTTTAATAGAATAGAGTGAAAAATATGTCAGTATAAAACACCTTAACGGTATTCATACCAAAATTCCTCTATTCACTCTTGTGAAAATAATTGTGATGACTCTGGGGAGTTCACATGTGATTTTTTCGGATACTGTTAAAATATATACATTTTGCACCATTTTCCTAACCAAAGATTAAACCAATTGTTTCCCCTTTTTTATGCTTATTACGATTGTGAACATGGTTGTTTCTGGAGATGACAGTAGTATTTTCTGGCCAATCAAAAGTCTAGAATATCAGTGTGGGCGGGGCAGACATTTGACAGTTGCATGTGTGATGCAGTCAAGTGTTTCAAGGGTTTGAGAATATTCAGACTCTTTGCCGAAATGAACATACAACAGCTGTAAAGTAATATGACTAACAGTTCAAAGCCAATAGCAAACTATTTAAATACACCAGAAAGGAGTAAAGAAAGGAAGAAGTAGACAAAACAAGAGTGTTGGCCTGCTAACTAACGTTAGCATATACGAAGCTAACACAACAGGAACTGCCGCCCGACATGACAGTCACCGTCACGTCCACTAGACCTCACGCAAACTCGGATACCGACTTTTCTTGGATGGAAATCATCTCCTATTCAACTTAAGCTTGCAGTGTCTACCAAAGAGCTACTCATGGTAAGTTAAAACGCTTCTTAATGGCCGCCGTGGCCTTTGAATGACAATAAATACCGTGATAGTACATAATTAATATGATTCGGTCACTGGAGGGGCATTGGAGCCTAGACATGTTTGTTTGTATTGTTTGTTGTTTTATTGCCTTTTTGGTTTTGCACTTGAGGTTTTTTCCTACTATGAGGAGGACATGTGTGGACAGGTGTTGATGGTGTGTGTTTTTAGTTCTGGTTGGTTTTTCCTTTGGTTTGGTTTTATAGGTCTGTAGCTACATCTCAACTTTCTACTCTTGTGCTGTTTGGTACTCTTATGCCAAGCCTGTGTGCACATTAACTGGTAGTCATTTTGCTAAATAAAAGAAACATACTTGTGTTAAACTTTCAAAAACAAAAACATATAGGCTACCTAGGCCTATACATTTTTTCACTGGCCTACCCAAATGTATATGGGATAGCTAAAGAGCATTACCTCGGATATGTGTGTTTTTAGATATCATCAATTTCTTTAGGGTTAATTCAATAATTTCTGCTTTGTCCTACATCTCCCGATCATACACGCCAGGTGACTTAGATGTGGGTGTATGCCCTTTACTACTCAACATCACTGTATTTTCCAGAGTAACAGCTATTGCAGTCAAAGGAGCACAACAAATGTAAGAGCTTTGACAGCCGGGTGCAAACCTTTTTTCCTTTGGAAAAATGGCTGGTGCAAATTTAAGCAGCCACTCAACAGATTCCCATTGTGTTTTTGGCTGGTGAGTGATGAAAATGTACTAGCCCTTGCATATTTAACCATTATTCGAATGGCAAATGATGCACTTTTGGGCCCTGTCTGACAATGAATGACAGCTGATAGAATTATGTTAAGAGTGAAGGGAAAGATTCCACCAATTTGTGCAGTAAGTATTTTTCCGCCAGCTGTTGATAGGTTGGTTTGTCAGCACAGCAAAGAGCATGCTGATGAATGAAAGCTGCCGCCAAACAACACATTGGATTAAACCTTGATGTGGATGATGAATTTTGCCAAAGTCCTCGTGGTGCCTACCTCTCTCCCCCTCCCTGTTCCTGTCTCCATCCCACGCCCACACACAAGAGTTCATCAAGTGCCATCAAAGCCTTGTGCGGTCAGAGGGGAACATGTTTTCTTTCCTGCTTTCACCATTTTATGAGCGACCGCAATGTGTTTCCCGAGTCTCCCTGACTCTCCCCTCTGCCTCCTTTTTCCTGTTTCCCTCCTTCAAATCTATCCTCCTCTGTCACTGATGGAATAACGCTCCAGGTGTCTGGCTAATGTTATAAATGTTCAGTTAAATAGCTATTCTCTGCCATTGCTCTCAGGGAGAAGGCGTTCATAATTTACACAGGGGAGAGGCTTGGGAGGAGACGAGGAAAAAAGAGCAGACAACAACACAACAACACATTAGTCTGATCACAGAGGGATATTCCGTCTTGTTGAGAAACTGTGTTTTATAATGCGTCATGGTGCGATGTTTTAATGCAGCTCAGAGGAAAATGCAGGGATGGTTTGGCCAATCTGTGATGGACGAAGGTGTAAGGAAAATAAACGCTGTAGACCTTCAAAGATATACGAAGTTCTTGATTGCCATCATTTTTTTGAGGGACCAAATTGTATGAAGGGGACCCACCTGAAATAAAGCAGCTCCACTCTGCTCCAAAGATTCCTTTTAGATGACGGACAGGTTAAGTTTGGTGCCTCCAGTGTAAATAAGCAAACCTCGACAGGCTGTCTCCAAATGCAACAGGACTGACTTATGCCACGGTTGCATCACAGCTTGTAATGGGTAAAATTATACTGAACTGTCAGCAGTGCTCTGTTACCTGAGATTCCTTCGGGGTAATTCCCTAAATGTTTGATGGAGCTTCAAAAGATGTCAAAACATGTGCAACCTAGGGGGCCTGCATCGCAAAGCAAGTTCAACACAGTCTCTGTCGCTTGGCTAAGCCTGACATGGCAATCCTTCAGTCCGTTTTTCATCGTAAAGCTACACTCATACATGATTTAGTTTAGCTAATAGATAGTTTATGCAGATTATTTGCAGATACATGACCACTTAAATGTCTAACATCTCTAACATAATTATCATGGTCAGTAATATGATCCTAGCAATCTGTAAAAATGTCTTAATCAATCTGTATTACATGACACGTTATTGTAAATCAATATATTTGTCCATGTCAGAATCCTGTGGGTATAATGACTCAGTTTTGTTGTGATCTGATTGGACGATAGGTAGGCTGTTGGCAAGTGTTGATTAATTGTATTTGCTTTGGAGCAAATGAGCTATTCAGCATCATTTAACCTTAATAAAACTGGTGAAAAGTATGCCAGCTTTATTATAATGGTAGTCATGCCTAAAGACCTACTTACCCTGCTTCTTGATACAGGGCACTGGTGTCATGTGACCAGAAAATGGAGGAAATGTGAAAGCAGCCTAATGCTCAGTGAGGACAGGTGTATTTTAATTGGAAACAGCAAGGTCACGACAAAGGAAAACAAAGCAACATAGTGACAAAGCGTGTTGTAAAATGTGACTTGTTAAAGTGTTTTTCTGCTCCTCACAGGGGAAGGTTAACGGCCATGTACACTTGTTTTCCAGCCAACTCTTGGAATTCCAATAAAAGTCATCACATTTTTGTGTGTGCTCGGTATCCTGTGTTTGGACGCGGCAAGGGGAGAGGACCCGCTGAGATCTCTTTCACTAACAGATGGGAACTTGCGGGTCCATTAGGCTGAGAAGCACGCTTCAGCAGGTTCAGGCAGAATCTATTGATTCTCCGGTGAAAAGAAAATTACAATCCAGACATCTAGTTTACAATTCTTAGGAGCTTGCCGGAAAAAAGCCATCCCATTTATGTGATAGCGCCTTTCCGGGAACCTTTTTTTTTTTTTACACAGATATGTGTGGCTTGAGAGAGGAAAGATGATGGATGTGTTGTATATTTGCCACCTGTGCTTCCGCAAATAAGACTATGTTGATCTGTTTCATATTAAAACCCCATCAATTAAAACAGAAAATAATTAAAGTTAGGCATTTTCATTCCACAGTTTGCTGTTGTTGATCCTCTTTGATACCCACACCCTGTAGGACCACAGCAGGCCTGAATCAACCTCATGCCATGCACCCATTCAGTCTGGATGTAGGCCGTTAATGGGGGGTAATGGGGCAGAACCTGAGAGTCTGTCAGGTAGAAGTAAGAGCAGGGCTGCTGTAGATGCAATGACAACACAACAATGCTAATGCATCCGATAACATCAGAAGGAGTGTTAATACCTGTCGCCAGAGGTCGCGTTAACCGAATATTTTCCGTCTATGACGTAATTTTTCCAAGAATGACGGAAAACTCTGAAAGCAGTCCGTCATTTTGACAGATTAGAACACAACTCGGAACAGCGCCAAAATGTCCACCAGCGGCCCACATTATATTACATCCTTATGGCCAGGTCGACTGAGGGCGATCTACTGTACTCTACTTTAACTATTATTTAGTAATTCACACCCCTGTCCAGTTGGTGGCGAGTGTGTGCATATTAAGTAGCTATTGTCTAGTCTTGTATTTGACCTCGTTGATTTCCTCGTTGTTTAACCGGCTTTAGCAATCGCAAAATGTCACGGCAGCTGAGTGTCCGAAGCTTTTTTAATAAGCCCAGTAATTGTGATGGTGTGGATAAACGAGGTGAAAGAAGAGGGATTGATGCAGTGGAGGATGAAGGACAAGCCAGTAAGACTAACACTGACAACGTTCAGCCAGCAGCAGAGGGACAAGCAAGTGGCAAGGAAAAAATAAATCATTCATATTCGTTTCGACATGAAAAGTGACCGCACGGTCGGTGTCTCTGTTCATCTTTTTTTTTCTCCATGCCCTTAAAAGTTCTGTATGAATCATAAAAAAAAGGAATGAATGAACATTTGCTGCTTAGTACCCAAACATAAATATTAAATATGTCTCATCATTAAAACATGAAAAATAAAATGACGGGTAATAATGGATTATGACGGAAATGTTACGATCCTGTCCGTCAAAATGACAGACAACGAAAAAGTCTAACGCAACCACTGCCTGTCGCAATGGCCATGTTTAAAGGCAGGGCGAAAACTGTCATAGGTTTTTAAACAGTACTTCAATTCGACACCAAAATGTTTCTTGGGGAGTCTTGCCTATGCAAAAAAATCTGTATCAAGCCTTTTGTGCTGTAAGTGTTGGCTGTCAAGTTGCATTGTGGGGTATTGTAGGCACTGGGTTTTGACGAAGGAAGAAGAATGCGTGGAATATAAGAGACTTTATCTCAGGTTTGGCTGCATCTTTAATGATCCTAATTGTTTTCTACTTTGTAATTGTGCTCAGCCTGAAACTTGTGCTGAAACCTCAACGTAACTGTTTCCTGGTTGTGTGACAAATTTGAACATTACTTAAAAAATGTTGGGGGTAAGAAAAACACAAGATATCATTGTTGTGATGACACATTTTCAAACTCTTGCAAGCCAACTGAATATAAATTAGAAAAGTATCTCCCCTCTTTTTTTCGTTTTGATTTATTTGTTATATATGATCTGACTTTTTAACTTTTTGTTGATGATGATCTCAAATAAGCCCTATTTTCTTGTTCTTACAGGCATTATTTAAATTAATTAATCCCATGAAGGTGTAGTGTCGGAACACATCAAACAATCTGCTAGGAGAAAAAAATTACCAAAAACTAATCTAAACATGATCTTTTTTTGTTGTGCTAAAGTTTTCTGGAGAAAACAAACACTTTCTTTATATATATATATAAATATTTTGTCAGACAAGCTCACAGGACAGCCTTGAAAATCAGTTTGGGTTTGTTAGCACCCTGGAGGGAAAAGTCTGCAAACTACCACCACAGTTGGACACGTTTGAGAGTGGCGAAGCAAGGGCTGCTGGGTAGCAATCTGAGCGAGGACGGCAGCTTGTTGGAGAATCCTATCTGCTGTTGGAGCTCCTGCATGAGCTGCTGCTGCGAAAGAGATAATAGTTTTGTCCCTCCTCCAGGCTCCCTGTCTGCTTCTGGTAAAGCCCATTTATGAGACAGGAGGAAAGTATGGGAGGGGGGAGGGGGGGACTGCAGAGGAGGAGGGATGGATGAAAAGATTGGAGAGGGGATGCTGAGAATCTGGCCTGGGGCACTGAACAGTGTCATACTGCCATGATTCATGTGCTGGCAGCTGGGAGGCAGCATGTTGTGCCTTGTTTTGTGGTGGTTAGTCATGGTTGTATCAACCTGTATATCGCTCATGTGCATGCACGTGTGCGCGTGTGGTTGCCAACCTAGCGGTCTAGGTTACTATAGGATGTAAAATGTCTGTCAAGTCACGGCTCGCTTCTCGGCCTGTCAGTCTCGCGTCTATGCGGTCGCACCTCAACCGTTGAAATAATAAATAAGGCCAGGAGAAATCGATTTACTGCGATTCAGTGTGTGAAGAAATGCAACAAAATGTCAAATGGAACCGTGCTGTAATCATTAGACGGACATTTGATGAATACAGACTATGATAAACAAAGATGTTGAGGGAAATTAGCAACAGTGCCGACAGAGTTCATTCGATATTGTTCACGTAAGAAAACAAACTGTTGCAAGAAAAGTTCAGAGCTAATTTATTAAGTAGTTTTTCACTTTGTAGTCTATGTGTAAGTCATCAGCATCATCTCTGTATTGCGATTTAATAGCATACAATCAATTTGTCATTAAAGACTTAAATACAGCTCTTACATAGTCAAGGTGACTTGAGTACGTTTCCCTTCAGCAGTAAGTTCCTGTCATGTTCTTCAACTCTGACGCACGTTTGTATTGGGTGTGTAGTGCTGCAGTGGCCAGCGTACAGCATACCTGTGGTGTTTATTCTCACTGAAAAGTACAGGGTGGTGCAGCTGCTCCAAAACAGAGAGGTTAGAGCAGGCTGCAGTCCAAAACTGAGGCTAACTCTCGCTCTGGCACTGAGCTTTGGATTTCTAGTACAGCATGTGGAAGTGCTTTTTGCTTGGAGGAGATCTAGCAGTAAAAAAAAAAAAATGGAATTGAAACAAACAGTGGCAAAAGCAGCCTCTCTGCACGAGGATAAAGGAGCCGGGACAAAGCACATTACTCTTCATTTTTGTCACATCCAACTTGCCAGCCACCATACGGTGGAAAAACAACAAGCCTCGGAATTATGATGAATGCAGTCAAAGGGAAAAAGCGTCTGCTAGCTCGTAACCAGCTGCATGAATACTTAAATGTATTTTCATTCGAAGGAGCGGTGCGTATTAGATTAAATTACCGCTGTTGCCAAATTGATCAAATTTCCTCTGAGATCTCCTCGCCCGGCTCTTATTATTTTTGCTTCTATGAGGCTGTATGGGTTTTGATAGCACGTCATGTTTGATTTTACACCTTTACACACATATTTAATAAGCCACTGTTATGAATGACCTCTTTAAGGCAGCTACCTCCCGTGACTTGACCTCCTTCCTGTGACAGAGCCAACACCCAGGACTATGACAGGCTTTCAGCAGGGTTATCATCAAGTCCATCCACCAGTCTCAAGGCTAATATCAATGTCTCAAGGGTGTGCAGATAACCATCATTTTCCTCCCTGTAAACCCTCCTGTTGGTCCCCGGAGTGGAGGCTCAGCTGTCTCCCAAAGCCTGTTTTTACTTTACCCCTTTGCTGTTGTCACAACATTTTCATTACATTGCAGCTTAAGCCCTTAATGACCCCCTTCTGAGACTAAACACGAGGTCAAACAGGGTGTTGCCTGGACAAAAAGAAGGAGAGGCGACAAGGGATCTGCTTCATAGGCCCCCTCTTTACGCCTGTACGCCTCTAATGAAGTTAGCTCGATAGGGAACCCTTCCAAGCTGCAGAGAAAAGTGTGATGTGGCAATATGGTATCTCAACATCGTTGAAATTTCATATTTCTGTTTGGATTTTTAAGCTAATGAATGGCTCCAGCTCTCTCTTACTTAGACAATAAACAACCTCTCCATGTCTGTGTCCAAAGCTGTATCTGCGTTTTGTTAAACAATGGCCGGTCTAGCAAAAAAGGGAGTAAAAGT
Source organism: Trematomus bernacchii (assembly GCF_902827165.1). NCBI lineage: Eukaryota > Metazoa > Chordata > Actinopteri > Perciformes > Nototheniidae > Trematomus > Trematomus bernacchii. Next base: position 12,254,727 of record NW_022988050.1, read on the forward strand.
CCATATTTGATCAATATGAGGTAACTTTGTCACCTTCTCAAAGCAAATGGTTAGCATCAGATTGAGATTGTTCCGTTTTGGTTACTTAAATTGTTAGGATTGGAAAGTCTTGTCTGTCAGGGGGCAAGTCCAAGAATACTAAATCAAGTCCCTCTGCCAAAATGTCAAGTTTGTTTGTGAAAAGATTACGTGATTATAACTTTTGGCACCAAATTTGTTTTCTTAACATTTTATGTGGAAAGCTATTGTGTATCAAATGCATCCCAGATCCCCTAAATATTCTGAGGATTGGCTGAAATGATGTTTATTCATGAAATCCTGCTGAGGCTGTTTATTATTTAGTGTTAATCTGAATCAGCAATGTAGCTAAAGGGAAAATACCAATGCTTCAGCCTTTTTCTATCCACATAATGTTACTAAGATGTTTCGTTGCCTTTTGTATCGTGATAAATGTGACGGACAAGGTAACATCACCATTCCCACAATTAGTAGCTGGATAATGATCCCTGTGAGCTCTAGACATGTGTCATGGGCTGCTCATGTTGCTGTCTTGTTGTCTGCGGTGGGGATGCATTCATTTGGTTGCCGCTGTCTAACTCAGTCTCCAATAGTGTCAATTTATTTCTTGCATCTGGTCTCTATGGCTGCTGGTTGTGCTGCTGCCAGCTCTGTGGTGCTGAGTTCAGCATAGAGACGAGCTAGCTGAAACCAAGAGCTGGGTGTGATTGTCTTTGTATGTGTTTGCTTGGTTTTCCATTGGACTCCATACCAAGTGATTGATGGCTATGAAGAGCTGGAGTAGGGCCGGGGCTTGTTTCAGCCCACAGGCTTCTGAGTCTGATTAAGTTGTTTACGCAGACAGAGAGCGGGGATGGGTGTAGGCGGATGTAGAGACATGGAGTTCGGTTAGAGGAGATTAACAGAAAGTGTCTTTATTAGTGTGGATTACAATCATTACTCCTCCCCTTGGAGACGATAGGCTCACCAGAACACATTTTGGAAAGGAAAGCAGAAAAATCAAGCTGTTGTTTGACATATGGAGCATCTAACTCTCATGACACATCTGCAACACATCACGTTTAAATAATGACATTTAGATTGAGTTGTTAGGTGTTAGTATGCTGTCTGTAAAGAGCATTGTCTTGTGGTCTGGGGCTTCCCAGCTGCCAATCACACTTTTCCAGTCAGTGTGACGCAGCTCTTCTTCTCGTGTCTTCTAGAGGATTAATACCCCGACTAAAAAACTAAACTGTAAAATGTTCTCACATTTGTTAACCAAAGTAAACGTTGTTAAATTGGTCCCAGTAGTCATTTGGCTTACAGTCATCAAGGGAATATGGTCTCCCTTTACACAAGACAAAACCTTTTTTGTTCGACCAAATCCCTCAAGATAATAGCAAACACTGACATTGGCTCTTCCAAAGAGAGAGCCAATGTCAGTGTTTGGCTCTTGACAACTTCCAAACATCTTCACAACTACTGGCAATGTTATTTATAGAGATCTTTATGCACTTCCGTCTCCACGCGGTTATAAAGCAGTGGAGTTCCAGTATTTCCTTTATTGCACTCCAAAAATAACTCCTTTGAGATTTATCCTTATGCCCTTGAGCATTTCTTAATGCAGATAAGAATTCTGCTCTGGCATAAGGACGATAAGAAATACCTAAGGGCACCTGCTTGTGGGGAGAAAAAAGAAATGTCCCCTCCTGTGTGTAGGTTTCTGAATAGCCTTTGGTACCTGTTAACATTACACTCCCTTCTCCCCTCCTCAGCCACAATTAGCTCACCTTTCAGTATAGAAGTCCTTCTTGGCCTGCTGGCCGAGGCAGCAGATGTTACGTTGGCCCGCTCACGCAGACATGCTTGATCCAAGATGATTGGCCGTAATTATAGGCTGTAAGCTGATAGTGGGGGAATAAGCAGCCCATTGAGATGTCAGTCCTCCCAGTGTTTATGAATGCATTCAGGCACTGTCACGGGCACAGCCGCACCAGCACCAGGGTTGAGGGAGTGAGGGGAGGTAGCTGAGATTTCAATAGGAACACCTGGAGAAGTCCGTTAAACAGTGGAAGGTTTGTAAGTGTGTGTGTGTTGGAGGAGGACAATGTTACAGCTGGTGTCTGTTAGGAAACTGTTTTACATTTCGGAGTTTTAAAATGCTGTTTATTTACTGAGGAATATTTGTATATTTTGAAAGTTTGCTGGGTGTTATAAAATGAGATTCATAACATTCTTGTGTTTTTACATTATATATGAAACTACAGCTAGCAGCCAATTAGCTTAGCTTAGCACACAGACAGGAGGCTGAAGAACACAACCATCCTGGCTCTCTCTAGCAAACATCTAGCCCCTCCAAAGCTAACTGAATAACATTGTACCTTGATGTTTTTTATACATAAAAAAACCCTGTTCATTCACAACTTTCCTATTCATTAAACAAATAAGATAAGTCAAGCAGTGGGTTTTAGGAGTGCTGGTAGGTGGATTCGTCAGCATAGTGAAGAGCTAGACTCGCTTTTTTTTGGTGTCTTTATGCTAATGTTCAGGGGTGTAGCGGTATGTACATTTGTGACCAAAGCAATTTTTTTACACACTTGGATCAGAATTATGAAGCATATCAGCTGTGGCCTCATAGACAGGTCAATCAAGCTTAATTGATACTTTTTTTTTTAAAACATTGTTTTTCAAATGTCTGCTTTATCTGCTTGGTTTAGATTACTTGAAAGGTTAGATTTACGACAGCATCCCCCTAATGCGTCAATTAGCAAAGCGTAACAAAATAATGTGGACAGTAAGGTTCATATCAAAACAGCCTTCAGACCTCCAACTGCAGACTCAGACCCTAAAGCTTTAAGAAAGTTTGCTGTGTATATATATTCAACCACACTTGTAGTAGATATTGAACTGGTGCATATGGTCAAAGTGCTTGAGACGCGCTACAATGTGCCTTCATGTTTGCATTTCACCCTGTTTGGCCTGCCCTGTCTATAAACAAGCTTAAGCTACATGGATGGAGATGGAGATTTGATAGAGCATGACATCTAGAGACATTTATTACTTTTATCTATTTATTATTATTATTTAAATCACATTATTGAGTGCCTTAACATTACATTTAGAATTGTTGTCAAGGCCAAAACCGTGGTACATTCTGAACAGGGAATTTAGCGTTTTGTACTGTTACACGCCTGCTAAGCTAGCAGTGTCCTAGCTGCGGCTAAATGTGGAACAGAAAGCTGTAATAGTGCTATCAAACTTCTTTATCTTACTTTAAGCAAGAAAGCAAATGAGCCTATTCCACCAAAATGTCCAACTGTTCCTTTAACTGCTTGTCTAATGATCCCTATTGTAAAAGTTTTACTTGAGAGTGTTTCTTAAACTATGAGCTGGGCTTACGACTGTTAGTTTCCCCACATGACCAGAAATGTAATTTATTTTAATGAGGTTTGGTCCCAGCTGAAAAAAAGAAAGTTTGCAAAACCTGCTGCAGGGAGGCCATCAGCTGTTTGTCACCAGCTCACTGAAGGAATCACGGGCTTGTTGCATTGTCCCTTTAGACCCAAACAAAACAAATTTAAGCAAATTACTTCAGCAACTTTGTCAGTGTGAAAGAAAAAAAGCCAGAAACTTGGGAGTAAGAGGAGAGAGAGAGAGAGAGGAGAGGAGAAAATCAGAGGGCTGTGTGTTTGGAGGCACCTAATTGTCTACTGCAGCATGTAATGACAAGCTTACTTCACATCAATCTTTCATTATTAAGAGCTATTCCTGTCGTGATGCAGTAGGCACACAGATACATCTTCAGGATGGCGCTGAATAAGGAGGGAGACACTGGTCTGTCCGCTAACCAAACAGAAAGAACCAAGGGAAAGACAAAAGTGGATAATGTGAAGTGGTGTTGGCAAATTAAAGTGACAAAGCTGAGAAAATGTGCTAGAAGATCTGGGAAATCTATTGTACAGATGTTACATGCAGTGGCTCAGGAACAGTAATCAATGTTATAGTTGTTTCATATTATTTAATTCATAGTATTAAACTTCAAACTTGTTATTTGTGTTGCTTGAGTCAGTATCACCTCCCTAAATTCTTTATTCCAGCATTATCACACTTCAATTTGATCTCGAAGAAACAATGCAAAATATACTCTTAACTGAAATGTTGCTACAGATTATAAATAATAAAATCGATACTTGCATTGTTTGTCATATACTGTTATATACATGGGATTTCATGCAGAAATCTTATCGTCTTCATTTTAATGGCCTTCTATAGTTCTCAAGTCAACTTGTAACGGCTGCTTCTGATGGCATTTTACCCTTGAGAACACTGCCCCCTATCTTTGGAAACTATATAGCAACATCTCCACTATAGTGTGTGAGCCTCAAAGAGCCGGTCCATAACAAATGTGATAAATGACAGAATAGAGGGAGAGAGGAAGCTGAAGTGAAACTTTTAATTAAAACCCATTGCTTCATTTTGTATGTATTGCATACTGCACTGGCCCATTCGTCAGCTATTAGCGTGAATCAGTGAAACATTGAAATTGCCGTGACTGGTTGAGAATGAGCGAGCTGGGCTCTGTGCCAAGGCGGGTCGGACGTGGAGATGAGGAGGAGAGAGGATCAAAAGTGGGTAAATACACAGTGAGAGGGGGAGAGAGAGAGACGTCTGTGCGGATTTGACTCATCTCCATCCTCCTAATAACCCCACTGGATAAAATATGCTTTGAGTGGAGATGATTACCTCTTTATCACTGTTCTCTATATTTATCCCCCCCACTCTCTTCCTCTCTGCAGCTTGTAGCTCCTCACCCTCTCTCTCTCTCTCTCATCCGCTCCCTACTTGGGAAAATAAGCCTCAGTCTCAGTGATGCTGTTCACTTCTCAAAAGTCCTGAAGAGATTAGCACTTTGAACTCATGTGGCTTCGTTTAAACTAAACTTTTAAAGGTAAAGTACATCAGATGACATTTAAGGTTTGCTTCAACTAGGAAGTAACTTGTGTGCAAGCAAGAGAGCCATTTATTCAATGTGATTCAAAATCACATAGAAATGTATTTAGTCATTATTCAAATGACTAAATAGAATGGCAATCGGAGAGCGCAGAACTCCACCAAGGCCAATGTTGCATTCATGTGTCCCCTAGAAGGGTCAGATATACCAAGTTGGGATAAGACATTTTTCAAAGCTATGTGTTTGTAAGCTTTAAGTTGTTATGAGGAAGCAACATGTGTTTTACAAAGAAGATGTAAGATTGGACAGAGGAACAGCACATGAAGGCAGCACATTTGCCCTTTTTTGCAGTGTTAATAAAAGTCAATAAATTCATTAATTGTGTATAATTGTATGGGATCTTCCTTGACCCATGCTAAGTTCACCCTTCCAGCAATTTTCTTTAAAATAGTGGTGTTTTTTTCATAGCCCTGCTTTCTCTCGAACAAATAAACAGGCAGATGTCAAGTCAAGCCAAAAACACAACCTCCATGGCGGAGGGAAAGATGCAGCCCTGGAACATAAACCGGCTCAACAGGACAGCATGGGGTTCCCTCCAACGTCTATACAGCAATGGTACATTTTTAATATGCTGATAAAGTACATCTCCATGCCTCAGTGGGGTCGGTTTGTGCTACATGCCACAAAAAATACAATTTTAAATACATGCCAAGTACATTCACACTAGTATCAAAGCCCTCTTAGGACTTCTATTTGCGATGTTTCTACCCAATGTATGTTCATTTTAAGCAAAACTGTTTGTTTTCTTTTGCAATCTTTTACCCAAGAGCCGTGACCTTCTTGAGTATGTCGTCAACACAACACGGGGTTGTTATTTCACTTCAGCAACATAAGTTGTGGAAACACCTTCTCTGATCCAAACAACAACATTTACCCGTGAAAGATCCCTTTTCACAAGCGTGCATCCCCTTGATTTGACAGAAAAAGCCCATGTTGTTCTTTCTGCAACACACAGCGCACTACTGTAAAGTGCTCTGCGGCTGAGCAGCGCTGTGGTGGCTTGAGATCCCCATTGTATGTGCAGACCGTCGAGCAGAGACTGTTTTCCCAGCTGTCTCAGGCACGCCAGGCATGAGAGAACGACGGAGAAGTGACGGATCCGTATCCCTGAGGATTAGCATGCAGAAGACATCCTGGTGTTGAGCAGAAGCGGATTTAAAAGCACTTTGCTGATAATAATGCAACTCTGAAGTTGGCAGACAGGGGAGGAGGACTCGAGACCCCTTTGGGAAGAAAGAGCAAAGGGGGGGAAAAAGTGCTCTGCTGGAGAAAAGAAAACACAACCTCATCCCTGCACTCTTTGAACTATAGGAGCCACCTGCTCTCTCTTAAAACAACTTGTCTGGCTTTTTATTATTTTTCTGCTCACCAGTCTAACACATGCTCACATGGAGAAATGTTTCATGTGTTGCTCAGAAGAATTTTGTGGATGTTTTCTTCGTGCGGTCATATGTTGAACCTCTACATTCAAGTATTTCATTTTGTTGATTTGATCTGATACGTTTGATACACATTTTCTTTGGTAGTTGCATTAGTTTTGATCAGGGAGGTTCGGAATCTTGCAATAATTGCTGCAAATAGGTCATTTTAGTTAAGGGAGGACATTAAGGACTCATGAGGTGTTTTGGTGTAGGGAAATAAAAAGTTATATAAACCAGGATTCAAACAGTTATCAGCCTACATAACGAAAAACTTAAAAAAAAAATTCAATCTTAAATTTTTAATGCCAACCTCACATTCTTTTTTATTTCAAAGAACCCTTTCCTCAACTTTTTATTTCACCAAAAGTTGAGCAGTGCGTCTCAAAGTTTGTTTTCAAAGCTCTCTGTTGTGGGCGTCTAGACAACTCAATCAACAATGATACGGAGGCTGTCAGTGAGAGATATGTTCATCCATTGCATTCATCTCAGCGGGCATCAAAAGCCCCCGACAGCCGCCTCCGTCACACCACAGGTGGAGGATACGCTGTGAAATGGCACCATTGTCATCTCTCCGAACCATCTGCCTCACTTTCTCCAGCCCCCCCTTCCCCCCCTCCCACTGCCACTTGTTGTCATCACAGAGCAGTCCCACAATGGTCTGTCACCTTGTAATGAACCCTTAGGGTGCGAGGCACTGATTTAAAGTCCCATTACCGTCACAATACAGAAGATCTGTAGGAATGATGACCGAGGTACGGCGGTTTGTTGGCACCGAGCACAGATGGTGCTTTTTCACACAATAAATGTTACTGGCTAAACTGTTAGGACAATAAAGGTTCAAGTGTGCGCCACAACAGATTGCTTTTCATGCTTTTTCTCATTTTTTCTGGTCAGTAAACTTCTCCAACAATCTGTTTTGATTCCTGAAATGAAGCTGCATTATTCTGCATCACTGAAGTGGAAAATGAAAACAGGCAAATTAATACATCTGTTAAAAAATGCAGGTATGTCAACGGCATACACAAACCCTTTGTAGTGATGAAAAAAAGAACACGACTTCTGTTCTGGCCGATTGTGTTGACTCTTGTTGCCCAAGCTGCCCCGTGTCTTCGCGCTCTCCATGTGAGCCGTGTTTGAAAAAGCAGCGAGCAGCATGAGGCCGGGGCGACTGTGTCCGCTCATGTCACATGGTCCTTTTCATCTCTCCATGCTGCCATTATGGAAGGGCAGGGGGTGAAGGGAACCACAGTGGCAAAGCATGCTGGGATACATGGACTGTGAGTCACTCTCCCGCCGGCGAAGGGTTGGCGGTACTTGTTGCTAGGGCACGCTGGCAGCTGCTTCAGCGCTGCGTGGTAACCGACCTATGGGGCATTAGTTCTGGTCAGACCCTGTAGGATGTTATTCAGCACCTGCATTTTAATTCTTCATCTGTATTCAAATGGAGGACCATTGTAGGCTTTAATGTGTCAATACTGTTTAACTTAAAATGCAACCAAAATTGTTTCATTGTGTAGTTGTGTTTTTGGTCAAAACTTAAACTACCTAACAGAGGATTTTTTTTATTATATTTCCTTTTCTCCAGCAGTAATTCCTCAATTTTGTTGGTACTTATTTTTGTAGCTTTGTTGCTCATTGTTAGTCATACCACTTCAATAGCACCTTACAGGTAGTTAACAAGCTCTTTGGCTGAGGTTGTTAGCCATTGTTCAGCCACTTCTGTGACTTAAGTTTGACTTCTACCCTACTGTTTCTTTATACTGTTCTCTATGTAACATACAGATTGTTAATGTGGCAGGAGGACCAAATGCTGTACATGTTGACAGTCTAATTATTTGCCATCAGCAATTCAGGACCCCTAAAAGGACATATCATGGAATGGAAGCTGCAACATATTATTATTTTTATAATTCAGGGGCAACCGCAGCAGGGGCGAATACGAAAAATAATTCCATGGCTTTGGAGGCTGCTAAATCAGCAAAAAAAAAAGGAAAGCTATTCGCAAAGCATCTGCAAAGAGTGGAATACACCCCTTACTGCGCTGCAAAGTGTTCTCTCTTCCCTTTGTTCTGGCTACTGTACTCTTGGTGCAAAGGTAAATAAGTGACTGCTTTAATTTGAACAGTGCTAACATTTTCAAGCTAGGCAAACTCATTTCCACTTTAGGAGTGGAATACAAGCCTATTTGGATCCACCCAAAAACTGATTGTTGTAACTGTTAACAGCTTACACTATTTGTTGTAAAAAAGGAAATTATTCTTATATATTAGTCTGTATTGCACCTGGTGTGTTTCAGCCAGTAGCACCATGTCAGTTAACAGTGTGTTACCTAGCAATGCCAGCTCTCCATTGTCAATTGAAATGTGAAGACGCACCACCCAGATGATCTAGGTTTGGATTGTTTCCAAAAATGATCTAGATAAGTCTTCCTTTGGAAAACGAACACTATACAAACACAAGACACAATAGCTGCATTATCATTATAGTTTATATTTCCTTCACACAAAAAGTGAGGAGAATTCCAAAATCAGTCTGACTGAAACTCAGGGATTTCTGCCCTCCTCTGTGATGGACACGCTACGTGTGGATTTTCTAACAAAAACAGCCAAGGATTACAGATGCTGAGCTTGTCACATCACTCACCCTCCAGGATGAAGAAACCTTTGGATCAAACACAATCTCGTGTCTCAGCTTTCCCAAGAATCAGTGAAATGACTTGTGGTAATGGTACGGGAATGATAGGAAAAGTGTTCCATTACACACAGAGAAACATCTGTTTGAAGCAGTGTCAACACACATTTGTTCATAAGGTTGATGGTTTACATGTAGCAAGTTGATTAGTATATCTAATCATCATGTTAACCTGCCAACAGTTCACTACTTGCTCCAACCAATGTTCCCTCTCTGTTTGGAGCCCTGTCTTAATCTTCCATGGCTACACATGGCAATTCACAACACGGTGTTATTAAACCGATCAGACACATCTCAGGCCCTTTGCCCCACCAGAGAGTCATGCAGATTCAGATGGAATCAAATCAATGACAACAAGAGTTGTTCTTTCAAAAATAAAGTCTATCTGTCCCATCTCAGTGAGCCAGGATATCGGACCAAATGATCCTTTTGTGGCTGCTTTTGGCCACTGGCTTGACCTTTTTATGGAGAGAAAGTGATAATCTCTGGACGTGCTGAGCTCACACTGTGAATGAGGCTATGAAAAGGAATGGTGCATCCTCCACAATACTAGCCAGCTCATCAGGCATGCGGTCCCAGCTGGCATGGAGGCAATATGAAACACATAAACCCTTCCGATATTAATGACTCTGTCGAGCTGAAAGCCTCTGATGCTATTCAAAGATAGGCGCTAAATGTCCCTGAGTACTGAGAACACAACATTATATGCATTCATATAAATATCCCTCTCGTCTCTGCACAAGACTGCCTGTCCTTGAGTTCCCATGAAAATAATAAAGAGGTGGGCCTCTTGTAACTCAATACCAAGATATTGCCTGCAGTGGTGGCGCCGAGAGATGAAATGAAATCAGAACAAGGTGATGACAATGATGCCGCTTGTGGTCGAGTTGGAGACTTAAGGATCCATTCCCCTCGTATTTCAACCCCACCCCCTCCAATCTTCACCATCCCTATTTAGCATCCCCTTGGCACTCCTTAACATAACTGGTTATAATAATCATAAAAAAACAAGTGCTTTAAATATTCATAACAGCAAATTGTAAAACTTGTATGAGTTGAATGAAAGACATTAAAATGGACGAAATTTAAAAGCAAGCAAAGTGAAAAACAAAGTTCAGAAAATAAACACTTTATCAATTATAAACATCCAACATCCACTAAATTCATGTGGTGACTGATTCAAATAGATTATTTTGATAAAGTTTGGCCGTATGCAGTTTGGTCTTTGATGCCAATATTTGTTATTCCCTCACTGTATCTTACCATTCAGACTAGCAATGTCCCAATTTCCGCAATTTCAGAGCTATTTATTATTGAGTATCGCCAATACTGGGTCCCAATCCGATACTTTTATTTTGGATAGATAATACAGCTGCACAGAACCTACTTCAAGTCTATTAATGTAATTAAAATCAAAGTCAGCGGATAGGAAAAGAGACAGACAGAGGACAGTTGGCCATGGCAGTCGTTGCTGTGCGTCAAAGCTTCATTAGTAGAAACACCTGTGTGCCAGCTGACATAAAACCGAATCTCAATAGCTCAATATAGCCGATACAGATCACTCATAAAATGCCTTTATCGGCCCTTATGCCAAACTTTGAGATCAGTTTGGGACATCCCTAGTTTAAACTTTTGTTCAGTCACCACACATCTAGATGTAAACAAGCAACGTTTACAAAGTTAATATACCAATTATTGCATCATTAAAATGTGTGGAATGTGCTGCCTTTTAGTAGTTTTTTTTAAGACCAGAAATAACCTATGATGTTACAGCTAATTAAACAAACTTCCAGTGAGGGAGGCTGATTGAAGCATTGGGATACATATTTTTTAAATCCTCTGGAGCAGAGAGAGGAGCTGTGGATTATTGTTATTGATTAATGCATCAGTGTTTCTTAGGGTCAAAAACACTAAACTCACAACTTAAAATGAAAGCGTTTAGTTTATTTAATAAAAGAGCACATGTTCAATGTGAAAAGTGACAGTAGATATAGATTAGTTGCAATTTGGTGTTTTTTTTTTTTAAACACCTTGAATTTCAGGGGGGGCGCGGGACTCCGTTGGCGGGGTGCAGCGCCCCTCCAAGACAATGGTAGGGGAAACACTGTGATTAATACTTTAACAAACAACCTCAAGGATGGATGTTGTCCTGTGGACTAACCCTCATTCATACACTATAAATTCTCTCTTGAACCAAGACTTCTGCCTTGGGATCTCAATCTACACACATTCATGAGGCTATATTTTAATTTGCCTAGCTTTAATTTGCCACACTTTAATTTGCCTTGGTTTTCCTCTCCCAAAAGGATGGGAAGATTGAGAAACCTTATTGTTTCTACGGGATTACGAAATCAGCATACGAAAAAAACGCATTGGAAGACAGAGGCTTAGACATGGTTGGGCATCCCCAACAGCCAGGCCCCTAATCATTTCTTGAGATGGGCCAAGAGGCTGTCATCTCTGGGGGGTCCCAAATGTCCTTTAACGCCCAGATCTGTCACACACCTGCCACTGTCTTTTATAGGGGCTGAGAGACAGCCTGTACTCTGGATCTGCATGAGGATCCGATGAGACCAGTTATCAGCCCCTCCTGCAGCACTTCAATAACAACGTCCGTGTCGGGTTCCCCTTCAGCAGCATACTACACATGGATGGGGGGCAATCAAAGGCCACTCTTCAACGTTAGGGAGAATGGCCTGAATTTAACCCTCGCCTGCTCTTCTCTCAAGAGCCTGCATCAGACTGGAATCTTGCAGCGAGCCAGTGTCCGATTTCTCTGCTAGTTTACCCTCTGAACTGTGAGGACGGATGGACGGGTAGCTTAGCCTGTTATGGAGACCTCCAGGGACTGGTAGCACTGGAGCTGGATGGGCCCAGGAGATCCTTGATTTCATTACATGCCTGTTAGGAGTTGGCCTTTGTTGTCTCGCCGTCCCTGTTGTTTCCTGTGTGGGAATTCCCCTCAAAACAGCAAAGGAACTGTGTACCGTAGAATTACTTGCTGGAGACAGATTTATTCGTTGACATGTTGAGCAGACATGTGTCTGAAAGCTAGTCTGACAAACATATGTCTTTTTTGTTGTTGATCAGATTAGATGGAAAAAGTTTGTTGACGATTAATTTGTTACTCTGGGTATACATTTAATGATAATATTACATAATAATGAATGTAAAAAAGGTAGGAGTAATAATCTAAGGCTTCAGCCCTTTTCGATCAGCTTAAGTCTTTTTTTTTTCATTATTTCAAAAGTAATGACTCGTAATTCTTTATTTAATAATTGTTATGTGTATTTGAGTTGTATACATTAACCAAAATCATTCAAAGTAAACTTAACACATTTCAAATGCTCTAAGTTGCCACTTGTTTGTTATCTCAGAACTTTGTCTTCAAGTTTTTTTTGCTGCCAACAATAACAATTCAGTGAAATGTCTTCTTCAGAGAAAAATGACAGTTAAATGATGAAAAGGAAAGTATCAAACTGGCTGAGGTTTGTTAAATTCTCAGCTGGGAGTTGTGTTTTTACAAGTGGTTTCACTTTAATATGAATATCTATCTTCCTCCAATATTATTTTTTACTTACATTTGCAATAGATTTTTTCCTGTGTTTTCTTAAAAGGATTTACTCTTAGAGTGATCAACTGTGTGTCTTGTGGTCAAGGAATATTTAGAAATATGTTTTTTGAATCTGTTTTTATAAGGGAAAAGAATACAGTGTTCTTTTGTCTCTGTTCTGAATAATCCATAAAGACATGATGTCAGCACAGCAGTTTTTATAGAGAATATTTCTTAAAACGAAAGTAGTTTTCATAAGAAAACTGCTGACACATTTGGCATTGGTGATTTTGGGAAGAAGCCATGTAGTGTTTAAGGGTTTTAGGATTTTTTTTATAATTCCTAATTTTATCCACCCGTGATACAATACAATTGACCTCCATCGCACCATAGGAATTAAACAAATCTCAGGCAGATGTTTAAAAAAAGGGTACATTTTTGGAATTAGGTATTAAGATGTATAAGTCTAAAAATGACTAGATATAAGTGAAACATTGTATATTCAAAACGTTTAACTTACTATCTTCCCTGAAGTGTGCTAAGCAGACTTTGCACAGAGTATACTTCCCCTGTTTAGGCTGTGTAAATGCAGTATTTGCTGTAATGAGCTAAGATTCGGTAGAATGTCGAGGAAATCATTATGGCTTCCTGCTGCCCAGAGTGCGGTGCCATGGTCTATCATCAGCTCGCTGCTCTGCCAATGCGTCTTGTTGCCCACCAAGCATTCCTTATTAGATACTAGACAAGACCACAACTCCACATTGCCTGGAGATGTGCATTTTCTTCTGTCCTAATATCACTCATGAACCTTTTTCTCTCAGCAGAATAGGAGAGGAGGAATTATTTTGGGTACTCAATCTGAAAATCCTCATACCTAACATTAAAAGGCACTCTCCAATGTTAAATCACTGGTGACAGACAACGAGAAAAATAGTGAATCAGGCTGGTTGCAGTATTTGAATTGGACTGTTCTGCCCATCGTGTGAGCAAGACCTTTTTAAGCAATGCTGACAAATCCCACCTCTCGCCAGCCACAGATGGCATAGCAATCCACCCGAGCAATGAGTAAAAAAGTAGGTGTTGAGCGCTAATATCCCATGTCTAGGACTCTTGCCATTCTTGGGAGACAGCGACTCAGCCAAGTCAAACAACAAAACTACACTCAGCATTAGCCGCACTCTAATTGCCACTACTGAAAATGTCAAACAACTCCTTCTCTCTTGCGCTGTTACAAATTGTTCCACGGTTTTGGTTTGAAAATCAGATGACTTCTCGATTACTGTAACAACTCTTCATTTATACTCACTTAAACCGAAGACCTGCTTAAGATAAAAAAACACAACTTGCCTTCAGTCACATTATATAGATCCGCACAAGCAGCTAATTGAAAATAAATGGATGTCCTCCTTGGGTTGTGTTTAATGACTTCTGTACAATCAGATAATTCATCTGTTCTGTCTGAGCCCTTAATCCACTTGGCTTTGGTCCGCTGACCTAACCACAGTCAGACTCAATTCATGTTATTCTGGGATTTCTCCATACTGAAAGCAGCACGCCCTCACAATTACAACAATATTTATTTTCTCAACTCCTGTCGTTTGGCGTCACGCTTCAGCTTGGCAAAATGTGTCCACCGCATAGCGTAGGTTAATGGTGTGTGTGCAGGTGCGTGTATGAATTAATCAAACGCAATGTCATTTGTGGGCCTCAAATAGTGTTACAAAAAAAAAGGAATACTCAGGGTACTTTTAATTTGTAGAGAATCTCAAGCAGTCCTGTGAACCTGGCCCCGCAGCCTTATTTTCAAAGTGTGCTTTCACCATCATACAGTAAGTGCACTGGCAGCAGAGATATAATTCATTACTCATTTACAGCCTGTCTCATAAGATCAGGATGACTCAGAATTTATGACGAGCCATTATTCTTATTAGGCTTGTAAAAGAAGGCATTAGCCCACGCCAGGCATTAGTAAAATTCACTTTACCTAACAAGGGGCAGGCTGAGGTGAGAGAACAGTAATACTCAATCAGAGCTCTACAAGGTGATGGCAGGAAGCCCAACTTCATAACTAGTATGAAGTGCTCTAAATTGATATATGTGAGTAATTGTAAAACTCTAGAGGGGAAACAGAAGGTAAGGAGCAGAGAAGAGGCAACCAGGCGTTTAAATTTGATAAATGCGTAAAATATGGACAGCTGATGGCGTGCGAAGGAAGACAAGCAGCAACTCCTCACTGCACGTCAAATTAAACTCAAGCCTCTTCCATCCATGAGATAATGATGCAAGGCAAAATAAAATAAACAAAGTGAAGGAGCTCCAATCCCCTGATCCATCGCCCCACGCGGATCCTGATTCTGCACGCCAGCTTTAGGAAATCCGGCTGTCCCAGGGTGTGTCAAATCCCACACGGAGGAACCCGGAGGAGTGAAGAGCACTGGACCCGTTTCTTTGATTTTGGCTTCGTATGACACGGTTCTCACATGACCTGATAACTTCGCAGCCTCTGTCAGACAGCTGGGCCGAGCTCGGGCCATCTAGAGGAGGGAACAGGTGGGAGGAGGCCGCCCCATTGGAAGAGGTCTGGACCCAGTAGCTATCTGTGAGGAGGTCTGTTCACATGTTGGCAGCACGGAGCAAATTTGAGAGCTGAGGAACCAATTATTTGATTTACACTTGGGATTAAGGGAAAAACTGTATGGATGGAACCAATTTAAAATTATTGGATTTGTTAACCTTGGTCTTAGTCTCATATTTGTGTCCATTATGAGCAATGCTTATGATTACATGTACTCCCTACCTGGTTAGAGAAAGGCACAGTGAGAAGGCGGACACAGTGTAGTAACAATATAACAATAGCTGCATCACATGAAGCGGAAAGGCTGGTTTTTAAAGAGTCGAACTGCGATTGGCTTTCACCTGCACCAGGTAGGCGGGACCCATTTTAAATGTTGTATTTGAAATCTGCATCCGACAAAATACTACTCACTGTGCTTTAAAAAAACCTGAGAAATCATAGGCTTATTAGCCTTAAGGTTTTGTTCTATTTTATAGTAACACAATAGTTGAATATAGCCACCCAAGGTCACGTCTTTAAATGTCTAACCCAAAACCTGAAGGTACATATAAAACAGTTTAAAGCAGGACGTCTCCATTTACTTGAATGATTTATCAACTATCAAAAAAGCCGGCGACTAATCGTTTAGTCTGGACAACTACCAGATTTTCCCTTCAAAAGCCAAACGTTACACTAGGGAAAACATTCAGACCAGGACCCTGAAGGGAAATGTTAACAACTGGATATAACATTTCAACTCAAGCAATTAATTAGTGTGGTTTGTGTCCTACAGCTGTCTATCCTCCAGGCCAGGGGATTAGATTCAGGAGGTCTGCAGCTATCGAGTGCATCAGTTCCACCATGAGTGAATGTCCGCTTATAGGCACTGTTTGGTGGGGAAATATTCTTTATTAGGTCCCACAGGGTGCAGAAACCATTAAGGAATATGGATTCCATCCCACTCATGCCATCAACAAATCCACCATGATTCGAATGAACGTCTGTTGTTATTTTACTTCAATTTACCACATACATAAAAGTGTCGTAAAAATCCGAAGGGTCCCCTTTAGGCGCAGAGAATATAAATATTTTGCTCAAGAAAATGTCAAATTTAAGGCAGAGTCGATGCTGTGATGTGATGTGTTTTCCCACTGACGGTTTCTAATGGGTTTGTGTTGAAACATTAGCCCATCATCTCCAGCAGGCACCAACTCTGGATCTCCTCATTGATCCCACACAAAACAAATGGCAATCTCCGACAGCGGGACACAATGCTTCATCCTGGCTGATCCATTAACCCCTATCACAAAGCTCCCACACTGAAGATGGAGAGTGCCGATGTCCCACTGATAGACAGAAAGACTGAAATGACTGATAGGGAAAATGGTGCAGTGAAAGAAGAGAGAGGAAGTGCATTTGTAAAGAAAGATAAAAGCCGGCAAAGAGAGAAGATGAGGATTGAGAAAATTGAAGCTGCTAAAAGAAGTTCTGCTGCATTACTCATCTAATCCTTAAACTACATCAGCCCCAGCAATAATCATCAAATAAAAGTTAGGCTTATGTATCCAATTCTCCTGACAAAAAATGGTTATTTGCAGAAAAAAACGAATATATGTGAATACTTGTTGGTGTGGAAAAATACTTAGATGATTAAACAAAAGCCTTGGCTAACTAACTGAAGCTCTAAGAAATCAGAAAGAGGACCTTGTACTCTAAGGGAGGGTGAAGACTTTGTGGCTAACACGAAGTGAACAGAGATCATTATGCTGTAAACAAAACTAAAAGAGCAGTTGTGATTGATAATTTGTTCCGTCTTAACTAACAGCCATCTGGGTAAAACTCCAAATCTAGAAGGATTTACTTCTACAAAGTTCAGTGGTAGACAGAGAAACAATTTCAGTCACTATTTAGCTCAAAATACAAGTAATACAGTTTGTAATTCATAAAAAAACATGTTTTAGGGACAGATCTGTAATGGTAAACTTGGCAAAAACCCTGATAGTCCATCATGACCCCTTATGTATATTGCACACAACAATTCAGACCTCAGTCTAAAAAAAAACAGCTGCCACGGCTAAACTGAGGTTGTAATCAGTTTTTAAATTGGGCAGTGTGTTCCTGGCTTACTGGAAAACGGTAGCACCGGCAGCCACCGCGCACTCCTGCAGGTTTGGGAGAAGTCAGTGGGTCTTCATTAAAACCAAACCGCAGAGTGAGGAGGAGGGAGGCCTCGCTCTCCCTCTTCTCTCTGGGCTGCGTTGGCTTTGTCAGCCCTTCTTTGTAATTACAACAGACCTCCCCCTCCCACTGTAATTAACAGCAATAGGATGTGTGCTGTAATTCAGCCTCCTGCTTTGTCATGCTGATATGTTTCTGGGCCGGGGCCGTGCTGGGTGGGCCCCATCTCATGCTGCTATATGGATGTTACACAATAACTAGTCTTTTTTACTTATTTGCTAAGTTAAAAGATGTATAATTATATACAATTACATCTGAGAGATAATTGAGTTATCATAGATGAAGCAACGAGCTGAATATCAACATATGCAGTTTTTTCAGTATTTGGTTATATAGTAAGCCTTTAAATGACATGAAATGATTTAGTATACACATGGTATCAATGAATATTAACTTGGGAACGTATTCAGGTACAGGGAAAGATGACAAAGTCGAAAATACATTTTGCTAAAAGGGATACAGTTACACTATGACTCGAAAAATAACTTACTGTTACAGTAATATAATATTGCAGGGATTTTGTGTTATTACTGTCATTTAAATATAATATGGTTAAAAAGAAAAATAACTGAAAAAGCTTTTAAATATAGAGTTATCATCATTCTTAAGCATGTAAATAAGTAGTTTTAATTTAGGGCTGTGCAATACATCGATATTGCATTGATATTGTGATATTTGACAAGATATCTTATTTTATTTCTGATATAGTAATATTGCATAAGTGTCTTTTCCTAGTCTGAAAGGCTGCACATTGCAGTAATGTGATGCAATTGTCTGAATTAACCATACTGTAGCTCATTATTCACCTACACCCACTTTGCCATTATATACACATAATTAGGCGTTATTTATCAAAAAAGTTATTGTGTGAATATATATAAGCACTTACGGTCAACGCCAAAATATTTTCACAATATTGACTTTAGTTATTTAATCCAAAGTATCCTGATACATGATTTTCTCCATATTGCCCTGCCAAAAACGGTTTAAGCAACACGCAATAAAACCTAAACAGACCTTTAAAACGATAAAAAACGACCAGTAATAAACACAGGCAAGTCAAAGGTCAAAATTACTGTAGTTGCTGGGAAGAAAACATGAGCTTTTCATGAGTTGGCAGTTGTGAAGAGACACTTCTCCTGTTGCTGGACCCCTGTCTGTACCTTGTAATCATGTACCACATAATAAAAAGATCTGACTGTACAGAATCGTTATTTTCAGTGCCCCCTAAATCCCAAACCCAAATGTGTTACTTCCTTATTCACTGTATTCCCTTAGCCCCTTTTACCCATCAGTAGACAGTAGTTATTATTGTACTTCATATCTACATAACATTTAAACAGTGATTTGTGGGCAGTAGTCTTAAGGTGTTACCACCGGCTACTGAAGTGACTTCTTAACCCTGACATTGATTTAAAGCCTCTGCTGTCTGTGTCTGAGTTGCTTGTTGTTAAAAAGTCGTGGTCAGGTCTTAGCGGGTCAGAGCAATCAGAGGTCAGCCGATGTCACGATCCTGTGGTACCCTTGTTACTCTATCACAAGTCTGAAGTCGGATAAATGGCTTCCAGCTGCACAGAGTAAGATGCTGCCCCGGGGCATTTAGTTATACAGGGTTTGAAACAGGGAGGTTTGATTGGAGTGAACAAAGATATTCTGTCAGTGCCATTGGTCTGAAATGGTATGTCACCTAAATGTGCGTGGTCTAATTTGTTGATATTTTATTTTGCTAACATTATTTTTAGCATTAATACAATTAGTGAGCTTAGGCATTGGTGAAAATGTGTTGACGATAGATGAAATTGTGTTGCCAGAACTTGACAAATTGGTAACGAACAAACTTAATTATCTTCGGATTTGACTTTCGGAAGTTGCGATTTTAGTGTGCGAATGTTTGGAAGATATACAAAATGGTTCCGATAATTGTTTTTGTTGAAAGAATCGACCACAATCTCTGTTTTATGTTCACTTCTCCCATTGGTGTTAATGGCTTAGGGCAGCCTTTCTCAAAGTGTGGGGCGCGCCCCACCATAGATGTTATAGGTGGGTTGCGAATGGACGCGATGAACGGGAGATTATTATTATTATTTTCTTTCTTTTTTAAATACATTTTTTGGACCTCAGGCCGAAATCGAACCTGGGTCCTTGCGGGCGGTAGTGGACTGTTAGAGCCGGAGACTCGCAACGGCGGGTTTTTTGGATGCGGTACCGGTGCAGCGGCGCTGTGAAAGTCCACGGCCCACCTATGACAGAGCCAGCGGCCCACCGAAGGCAGCAGTCCACCAACGGCAGCGGCCCACCGGGAAAAGTCCCGAATCTCCTGATGGCCAATCCGAGCCTGCTCACACACACACAACTGAAACCAAAATAAATAAAAATAAAGAATGCTAACTATAGGTAACATAAGATAAGAATAAACAAGTTTAAATTATTTGTTATTAGTTGTGATCATATTCTAAAGATGTTTGGATTATTGAAAAGTATACAGCTCCCTTTCATCTGAGTGTTGAGAGCTGTATCCATCAATTCATTTTGTGCTCAAAGTGCACCAGATTGATGAATTTAACTTCAACATTAAAAAATATATCTTCCCGGGGGTGCATGCCCCCGGACCCCCCAAGAGTATGTGAGGTCCACCCCTAAATAAAGCAGGTTAAAATAATGAAATTGCATACATTTTCTTTTAGCAAACACTGAAAACGGGTCCCACAGACCCAAACAACAATTAAAGGTTAAAGGTAAGCATATAATAATGTTAAAATGTGCTAAATATATAAAAAAGAGGAGTAAAAATAGCTCACGACTTGTTTTCTTTTTTGAAAGTAGCTCTCATCCTAAAAAAGCTTGGAGACCCCTGTTATAGAACGATACATTTGACAATTTTAAGCTTGGCCTACCATTTTATTGGAGTGATGAGGGACAGGTGGGGCTTGAAAAGGCCCACCTGTTCAAAGTGGGGAATGACAGAAAAAGTTTGAGAACCACTGGCTTAGGGTTACAAAGGAAATTGACTCCCAGTGCGCCATCTTCTAACCCAAAAGAAGTTGTGACATAGCCGCCAAGACATCAGCCTAGAGAGTGCATGCTTATCATACCACCCTCAAAGATCTCTTCCAAATGATCAGAAGGGGTGTGTCTATTTATTTTCAAGCGATGGGTGTGAACAAATGTTCCTCAGCTATTCAGTGCTGACAAGTCAAGACGTTCTCTATATGCATCTTCTGTTTTGATGTGGTGAGGAAGAGCTGTGATTGCCTAATCCCGTTGAGTCGACGACAGGGAGGCCTGGGCGGTGCGTTTGATGCCGTAGGCCCCGATATGACTTGAGGGACAACTTTGTTAAAACAAGTTGGCCTTGTTTTATGTACACCGCTAGATCTTTACTCTCTGGCTGTCCTTCACTGAGCTCAAAATTACAAAACCTCCCGCTGAAGAAATCATTCCCTTCCCCTTCCTCGCCCGCTCAATCTATCTTCCCAAACAACACTGTGATTGGATGATATTTTTAACCTGTTTGTCCAAAGATCCTTGGCATATTGAGGCAAGAAAAAAGAAAGAGACATGAGTGGGAAGAAAGATGAGCCGTCATCGAAACACATTGTGTCAGGCGGTGTCCGATGTGTTGCAGTAATCTATGGGAGCACTTACGTCTGTGACATGAAGGGGCATTCATCACGCTCCTCCTCAGACCGTGGCAGGAGAACGCTGGCAGAAGAATTTCAATGCGACACTCGGGCAATTCATCAAGATGGACGTCCCTTCATGCCTTCGTGGTCATCGAGGCACGTTCAATACAACCGCCTCGCAATTTCAGGACCCTCAGTGATGGCATCAGGATGCACCAACACTGCCCTCTAAAATGTTCCCACTTTCAAGAACCATTGGGCTCAAAAAGAGGTCCCTAGAACTTTGTACTGAATGTGTCCATTATGCTCCAGTGGTTAACCCTAAGAAAAAGCAAGCACAGGTCAAAGGCTGTAAACATATGTGTTGCAATGACTACGTCTAGACAACACAGAATAGTAAAGCGCGGTGGCTGTGGGCCAGATAAACATTAACTGGAGCTCCAACACATAACCTATTTTTGTTCTTAGCCAGAGACTGGAAAATCACTTATCTCTGTGAATGGCACAATATCATTTCCACCTTTTATTACAGCTCAGAGACTCCGGGGCGCTAATTAAAATGGGGTCCCTTTAACTACCAGAATATCGGCTCTCTATGTCCCATTGTGTAGAGAATGTGCTTTCTCCATTAGTCAACATATCACTGTCGATAGGTGGGATACGGTTAAGATGTTTGTGTTGCCACGCTTTGAGAGTGCAAATAGGGTGTTAGAGATATGCTCTTGAGTGATATCAGAAGTTCCTATAATGGAGGTATTCATTCTGGATGTCTACTTTTTTTTTATAGGAAACTACCAAGTGATTAGTTTGAGAATCATCCAGGGACAAGTCCTAACTACATTTGCTTAACTAGGACTCAAAAACACAATCTTTATTTTAATTTGTTCATAGCAAATCAGGTTAATACTGCCAGTTTGCAATAGTGTTAAGTTGTTAAGACTTATTTCAGGTGTCCACCTTCCCTTAAGTAACAGTCATGGTCAATATTTTTGTGTAGTCATGGGATGTTAAGGTACTTCTCCCTGTTTAATCAAGAATATGAAGTGAATTTGATAGAAAATATGTGTTCCTTGGACCAAAAGAAAAGCCTGTTTATATAAGGAGAAAAGGTAGCTATGACTTACAATGACGATAAAGAAAAACATAATTCTCCTACAGCCATTTAATGCAGATAGTTTCTTTTTAGGACGTTTGTGTTTCTGGAATATCAGGTCTTGACTTCCGAATTTCGCAAAGTTGATGGGCGGAGCTCTATACATTTGCTAAAATATCTCCAGGCTGATACAAAAAAAAAATTCCTTCAAATATATTTGTAAGACTCTCGATAATTAAAAAATGTCAGTCACCAGAACAAAAACAAGTCCCAATGCAGAATACCTGGGTAAATTAAATAATGCTTTTCATGATTTAAAAGCTGTTGTGGTTTTGCAGAGCCTCCAGGCTGGATCTTTGAGATAAAGGATATGCTATTAATCTGTTCTCTCTCACTTCTAGGTTATAAAAGACATGGAGCAGTACAAAATAAACAGCAAATGAGCAATTGCCCAACAGCCTTGTTTAGACAAGACCTGCGTGTCGCTGACAGTAAATGTACAAAGCATTCAAGAATTTAACTGTCATCATTTAAAAAAAATCTAATTACCCCCAATTACTTGAAGATTTAGAGATAATAATGTGTACGCCAAACATGCCCAGCAGACACTAAAAACAGCCATTATTCTCGTTATATATCTTTCAAGTGATCTACATCTCGTGGTCTGATGAAAATGTGAATTGATAACACTTGTGTTTGCTTACTCTCAGAACTAATGGAGTTTCATAAAATGCAATCTCTCCCTGGAGGAAGACCATAACATACTCAGCCTGCCACAAACGCAAGCACATGCACAAACCGTTTGGGATAAAGCTGTTTTGTCTATTGGATTTGCTTGTTTTTGCTGCACAACTGATGAGATCAGAGAGTGGATAACAGTCGTTTCGCAGCTTCGTGTGACAAATCTGTTGAGGCGCTTTATGCAAGAACGGGATCAGGTCAAGGTGTAATCTGCGGAGTACAAACTGAATCTATCATTCATTACGCATCCGTGTTTCTGTCCCTGACACCGTTGGAGGATAATGAAACCCTGACCTCTTTTTATTGGTTCATTATGGTATTATCCACACTAGTTTCTATGACAACAAATTACTTTGTCAGCGCTCCAAATGGTACCTTTTATACTGTGAATTTAAAACAGGACTGATTTTGTAGGATTATAAAGGGCAGGAAAGGCTGCTTCCTGTCCAGACAGTGCGGATTTGGTGAAATGTGCTGATGTGGAACATGGCCCGGGGAACATCCCTGCCTCTCTGCATGCCGCCCATTATCTCCCATAGGGTACAAAGCAGTCCTGCTATGGCAAACATTTCCTGCTTCCTCTCCTGCCGCAGAGCCATGTCCGCGTATGAGGCAGTAATATGACTTCCCACTGTAACCCAGCTGGAGAACAGAGGATGGAGCAGAGCATCTCGCTGGGTCGTGGCCTCCACATTAAGTGGGCAGGAAGCGTTGTTAAAGAACAAAGGTAGTCTGTGTTTTGGAGATACAGTGCTTCAAGGAGCATGCTCAGTGAGGGTGTGAAGTGCTGGGAAATTGTTATTTTTAATATATCCTCTGACTATTTATTCAGCTTTCTTTGTGTCTGAAAAATCAATGTGCTTACCATATGTTTATTTTTCTTGGGTCCATTTAAGTTTTTTGAATTGTAAGTCAACTTATTGATAAATTAACACTTAAAAAAAGTCCATTCAATATGTACTGCTGATTTTTATTTTTATTTGTATTTCTATTTCATTGCACTGCACTCCTATATCGTGTTAGGACTCATAATGTACATTTTCCTTGTCATAACTTGACGCCTACATTACCCATTGCAACTTGACAGCCAAAAGCTCAGTCGCAGTTTCAGGTTTATGATGCTAGTACAAGGTAATGTGATCTCAAGCCTAGAAAGATGATCAGGCTACAGATACGTTTGCTAACCTCACTTTTTAATAACTCCACTCCCAAGATTTGATATTAATGGTTATACTTGCCACTTGGTGTTGGTGACTTTTTAACCATGACCATGATAGCTCTCTAATCCCCAATTTACACTTTATCAAATCAAATCAAATCAAATCAAGTTTTATTTATAAAGCACATTTAAAAGCAATTTTTGGTCGAGCCAAAGTGCTGTACATGTAATAAAAACACATTACTACAATCACAATAAAAGACAATAAATTACAACGGATATATATAAAAAAAACACAGCAGCAAAGTGCAACTAATCTACATTTTGTTGCACCTGTGAGGCATGTTCATGTGTTTCAAGCACGAAGACTTTGTAAAATAAGTTGGCATGTCACAGGAGTCACAGGAATCTGCTTAATGGTTGACTGCGGGAACTCTCTAGCCACATTCTGAGCTAATGAAAACGCAACATTCTTAGTTGAAGGGGATTATACACTATTGAAAACAAAGTTGTGAGTATAACCAAGGCCTAAGCTTACTAATACTGAACTAATAATTACTAATGTAATTAAAAATATAATTGTTTTCTCTATACATATGTAATGTTAACAAAATAAAATAGAAATACATTAGATCATGCCCACTTAGGAAGCTTTATACGATTGCAACGCTTGTAGTGCGCTATCTTTTGTTGAATCAGAATCAGAAACGGGTTTATTGCCAGGTACGTTCACACGTACGAGGAATTTGACTTGATGTCGTGGTGCATACATAAAATATAAAACAAAAAATGTAAAGAAATTAAAAAAGTACACAGATAGCGAACTATATTAAGAACACTGTAATACAAATATAGTAAGATAGCAATAAAATAAAAAAATAAAGCAGTAATTTACAACGAAATAGAATGCAGTGAATTATAGAATATGAAATATGTGCAGTAAGCAATATTTAAACATTGTGTGCATTAATGTAATGCATAGAGCAGTGGTCACCAACCTTTTTAAGCCCAAGATCCCCGACCTCAGCCTTGGTGAAAGGCGAGATCTACCTATTGCAGAATTGAGTGAAAAAGGCAGCCCAGACAGTGCTTCCAATTGCATCGGAATTAAATCAAATCATTTGGTGCAACTTCCAATTTCATCATACTTATCATTTTATGTTTCATTCATTCCTTCATTACAATCCTAAATATAAATGTATGTAGCTTATTTTCCATTTGTTTGAGTGAATGAGTATATTATTTTGTTGACAGCAACAACAACAAAGACAAAAAAAACATCTTGCAGTGAGCAGATAACATAAAGTGCTTTTTTAACTGTGAGGCTTTTCCACTGAAGCTTCATGCAAGTGCAACATTTAAGATTAACATTACAACTAGTTATTTTAACACAATTCTTACAAATTCAAAATTCTAACATCATTCTTTATCCGTGCATAAACCATTGGTGCGTTCACACCGGACGCGATGCGAATGACGCGTTCGCGCGGTAGCCAATCAGCGGTGAGGATCTCAGCCTGCCGTCACTGACGTTGAATCAGAAAACCAAAACAGCAGCCATTAGCTGTTAGCACTCAGAGCTCACAACTCCTCATATCTGTTCAGAAACTGGACAAAAGTTAAACATGAACAAACCAAAGACTGTCTGTGTCATGGCGAATACAGTCGCTGTTGTATCTGTGTCTGTATCATGTTGTTGTGAGTTTGGACGGAGCAGCTACAACGTTAGCTTAGCCTGATCGATCCGATCTCCATTCAGAAAACACGCATTTTAAAAGGTTTTTCGCCTGCCGTCTTGTCTGCACACTTGTCAAAGCATTAATTCATGGTTTTTACTAACCGGTATCAGTATGTTGTCATTCCGGCATCATTTTGAAACGTGTATTACAATTAAATCAGGGTTATATATGTTGATTTAGTTGGTATCTACCGTAAGTGAAGTGAGTTCAAAAATATGCAGCATCACTTGAAGTCAGTCTATTATTTTCGGGAGCGACAAGGAATGTCTCAAAGATACGTCAATCAAGTGGCACCTGCTAACGGGTGGTGGATGATAGGCTTACATCTAAAAACTTTATTAAAGAAAAAACATTTTTTTTTTTTTTTACTTTTCTTTCTTTTGTTACCTTTTTTTTTTTAACGGTGCGCGATCTACCCGCACCACACTCGGTCGATCGCCATCGACTGGTTGGTGACCACTGGCATAGAGTCTGCGTTGTGGCTGAGGTAAAGTGTCAGTGGGGGGGCCGGGCCTTGTTTAAGAGGCCGGTAGCGGAGGGGAAGAAACTGTTCAGGTGGCGAGAGGTTTTGGTCCTGATGGAGCGCAGCCTCCTGCCAGAGGGGAGGGGGGTGAACAGTTTGTGTCAAGGGTGGGAGGGGTCCACATCTTCCCTGCCCGCCTTGTTTAAAACATCTTTCAAGTATATATTTTTTAAATACCCAAATGCATAGGCTTGATAGGGAGTCCACTCAGACCTGGTTGGCCTTGCAATACAATGACAAAAACCCTGAAAGCATTGACAACCTTTTGTCATTTAGTTTGGTTGACTTGTTGAATATGCATGTTGTCGAGTATTTTCAGTAATTACATTTGTTTATTTCAATTAAGCAAAATATAATACATCTGAAAAGTTTTTTCTCCGTTCTCAAGGTCTTCAGGTGACAGCTCCACTGTGAAGGCAAAACAAAGAGGATGGGCTCTTTTGCCAAATCAAAAATCAAAAACAACCGCTTTGCTTAAACCCTTTTTATAAAAGTACGTCCCTCCCAGATGCACAGCTTGGGCCTGAACAAAACATTTTTATTTTCACGCATCTGACACTGCCGTCCGTCTGCTGCCTGGCTCGGCTTAGCTTGATGCATCTGTTTGTGGGAAGAAAAAAAAAACACCTGCATATCTCTCTCCCAGCTGAATTGCTCAGAAGTGCTGCCAAGTAGAACTGGACAGATGTGGGGACTGGATCTGTAGCAGACAACTCCATCACTCTCCCACTCATCCCTCTATATAAATCTCTGTCTATCACGCCTGCTGCAGTTGTCCTCTGAATGCCATTAGTTTTTGTCTGCTGCAAAGGGCATTGGGGAAGGGCATTTTGGAGATGAGGAGGGAAGTGAAATCGTGGAGACAAAAGGGTTTGCTGCTTCTCTACATGCTGTGCACTGTGGGTCAGGCGCAACATGTGTGGTCCATCATGCCTTGACGTATTCTCGTCCTATGCCATGGCGCGTATCCATCCCCACGTTAGGCTAATGATGTGTATTGTCCTAAAAACAAGCTTTCGTTCAGCAGGGCACTGACTCACAAAGGAAGTCAATGAGGACGAGCTATCATAGGCCATTTCCTCTAAACCACTCCCGCCTCTGACCAAATTCTGCATCACCATCAAATGTGGTATTTTTTTCTCTCGTAAAGACCGTTCCAAAGCAGGAAAGTGATGTCCACAGATGTGTTTACGGATGTAAGCGAGATATAATTAAATTTCCTAGAAATGTCTAATCTCTCCGACTCCTTTGTTGTCTTTCTCAGTCTGTCTAGTTCTCATGCCACATTTTAATTTGAAAGTTTGGTGGTGACTGGAATGCCAAAAGAAGATCTCCTACTTGATATATACAACATTGACTTTTTCTCCTTCAGTGTTTCACCCTTCCTGCCTCTCTGTGTCCAGGCTGATTTCTCAAGTTGAGTCATAACGAGCAGTTCAGCATCATAAACTCCACACATGCCGCCATACAGGTTTATGAGAACTTCTGCCTGACTTTTATAGTTTGGGCCATAACATTGATAACATTGTGCTTGTCAAGTTAATTGCTAAAATGTGGCAATACTGCTACAAAGAAATCAGACAGGGCAAGAACATGGGTAGTCAGTCAATCATACAGGTTGTTAACAAGACAACACTAGGCTATCTTTTTGGGAGAAAATTAGTTTTTGGTTTTACTGACTTACCGTATTCGTGCTTGCTCAGTTTGCCTGTGTAGCGAATGATTATTTGGGTGCTATCACTTTCTGTTTACCTCCATTATTCACTGAAGCTCCAAATAAAGTGTTTTTAAGAAATCTAGCTACACTTCTTTACAACCTTTCTGATTTGTTATGAGCATTATGCTCCGTTGGACTGATGCCACCATGTCCCTTTTTTTATTCAACTAAAGTAATCTTTTACAGACTAAAACCGTTATCTCTGGATTATTATTGAGTTTTTGCTGGTGATAAAAATAATAAGCTTTTGGGTAAAGGTTCCTAACAGGTTTCCTTAAAAGAGCTACTCGAAATTTCTAAGTAAATATTCATCCCTTATTTGTTTATTGTTTAAAACATAAATTTTCCATAAATGATGAAAGTGTGCCTGTTTGAGACATTTTACATTTTTGCATGTTCGGTTGAACTTTTTTTCTAATTATTTTTGATAAATGGCACTGTTTCTTTAAATAATTACCGACTAAGGACATACCAGGAAACACATTGGATGTTATAACACAATGATTTATCAAGTTAAGAGTAATATAATGGCACTTTTTAATCTTGTGTTTTGGATTTAGAAACATTTCTTTACATTTCGATCACAGATTGTTCGTCTCACTTGGACATGTTATGAGTTTAGTTACAAGGCCTTTTTTCCGTCTCTGTTGGAAACAGTAGA
This sequence comes from Trematomus bernacchii, assembly GCF_902827165.1. Taxonomy (NCBI): domain Eukaryota; kingdom Metazoa; phylum Chordata; class Actinopteri; order Perciformes; family Nototheniidae; genus Trematomus; species Trematomus bernacchii. The sequence goes on from NW_022988050.1 coordinate 12,283,448, forward strand.
GTAATGAGCTGTTTGATCATGTGAACCAGACGTGTGAGATGAGAACATGCCACCATTAACACCGCTCACCCGTAAGCCCGCACAAAGGCTTGGGCAATGAGGTGATGGATTTCACATTTCTGTTTCACACTCTATTTGTGAGTCAGGAGGTTTGGCTTTCTCACTTTGTGCTGGTAAAAATGCACTTTGGCAGCTATGGGGTCCCTTTGGGATAATAGTCAAAACCAAGTTTCTTGTTACGGTCTTGTGAATTTGACAATGACATTCCTCACATTATTATGCTCTATTAAAGACATGATTACTTCTCGTATGTTGGGCCGCGGCTCGGAAAAGTGTCCAATCCTTTGACCTGTATATTGCTTCTCGGGGCCAATAACTAGTGTGCTAGATTCTTGGTTACTTCCTTGGCTTGTCACTTGGTACATATTAAATATTGGACATGAAGGGTCTGTGCGGTTAGAAGGGAGTGACTACAAAGGCATTATTCACTGTGAGAGACAGAGAGGGGGAATGAAATCCAGGTTTGGATGGAACCAACGCGCAGTGTTAAGCAGAGCAGGAGATGAGATCCCGCTCAACTGGTTCAAGTGTCTATAGAGAAGGGCCTTTAGACAGTTTTGAAATGATATGCGAGGCAATAAAAGTCACAGCTACGGCGTATGGTTCTGGTCATGGTCGTTTAAACCGCCTCTCCCCTCACTTCACTGTCTTCTGCTGGAGCATGAAAATAAAAACACGTCTACTTTGACAAGAATGTGGGACTGATCAATGCCAAAAAAAGGTGTGAGAGGTTTTTTTACTTGATGTTTAACACGTAACATGTTTTATTTTCATTGAGTCTAAAGGTCTAATAGCAGTTGAACTGGAATAATCAAAGTTTGAATTCTCAATCCCAAATATAAAAGAGATATTAAAACAGGCCTTTACTCAGTTTGGCATAGTGTTGGACTAGTGTCAGAATTAGCATTACTAGTAAGATTGTGAAATTGAACCCTAACATGACCAAAGATGTGAATGTTAACAAGTCATAAACATGGAAATCTTTACAATGTTTAGAATTCATTATATACTACCATTTGTTTCTAAAAAAGAGTCTCAACATTACCTGTAGGGTCAAATGTCATGTACACAAAAAGTCTAGTGTCATTGTATCGTAACTGAAAGACCAAAACTGTCAATACCTTTTGAATTCTCTATCCGGAGTGTTTCTCAATGTCGAGGAAGGATCCTTCAGAGCCACTATTTCAAGGATGCTACGTCATCGAATCCCGCCGAAGGACTGTTCCAATGTACAGGATCCTTGGAATTCTACCGAGGACTGAATCCTTCGTTGCGGGAAATTTCGAGGATGCACATGTGTATCCTCCGCGGTCTTAAAAGCCCCACAATGCTTTGCGCACGGACCAATTTCCCAAATCTTTGGCGGAAAATGGCTGAATCCAGGCAGTACACATTTAAATGTAAGTATGTTCAGTGGCGTAGTAAATGTGCACATGACTTGTGTTTAAAGTTTATAATCCGTTTGAGTTTTGCCTGTGTGAACTCAAACCGAACCTTCTGAAAAATGAAACAATGTAACAAACTGTCGTCTGGTGCGCACCAGAGAAGCGGACTATTAGGTTTGAATGAGACCTTAGAGCGTCTCATTCAAAAAACGCTGGGCTATGTAGTTTTTTAGCAAATGTAACATAAATAGGAGTGAATGGTGCATTTGAGGACTATTTTCAGCTGTGAATTATTACAGACTTTTTCCTCTAGTTAGCATTTATACAGTGGTTTTACTAGATTTATAAAACAATTAAAAGCTCTATGGAATATAGGAACAGGACAATGCTTTTTAGAATGGTCAATTTGTTGTCAGTTTTGATCTCTTCATGCAATTTATTGGCAGTAAAACAATATTAAAAAATATTACTAGACCTTTACTTTCTACAAAAAGACACTGATTATAATACCAAAATACATTAACATTAGTATCATTTCAACATTTAGCTGTGAAACAGATCCCCGCCAGAAATGAAAAAAACGACCAAAAAGATTCTGTTGTTGAATGAGGCGCGATCACTTATGCACGATGCAAGGAATATTTACAGCTGAGCGAGACCTGGGTCCAAAGAGCATGTGTAAATCTCATTAGCTGTATATCCAACTGTCCTTGCTTTGCAATTACTGAATTATATATGTGAAATTAATCAGAAAAAGGACTTGGTGTTTGTGCGAGGGGATTAATCTTGTCCCTGTTACGCCAAAGGCAAGGGGCATTATTCATGAACCCTTCATTTCTCACTTCCCCCTCCTGGAATGAGAAATATAACTCTGGGCCAAGAGCAAGCATTTACTCTCCAAGTCCACAGACCCTGACAAAACAGAGGTGTAATTATGTGAAATTATTGATATAAACAAACTGATGAATGGCCTTTGCATTCAGTGTGTATATATGTGTTTTAACATACTGTACTTGCATGTAGGCATGTGAGAAGGTGCATTTTTGTGAGAGTAAAGTGGGTGTTTGGCCTTGAGCTGGTGCGTGAATGAGTGAATAGAACAGGTCTTTGTTTAAGTGAGAGACATTTTGAGTAATTTGGTGTGGATTGGGGAGCATTTGTATTTCCAAATCAATGCAGAGTAAATATTATTTCAGATTGAGACTATTATTAGTCAAAGTAGAAGACAAAGTAATGCTATTGCTCTTCCAATAAACTCTTTGAATGTGAAAAAAATCAAGTCAAAAATAAAAAATACTTGAAAAGGTTAAAGGAGTCACTCGAAACAGGCCGTAGCACTTAATTGAAGCCGTACAGCTCTCAAGAGAAAATGACGGTGCCAAACGCAAATCTGCTTGGCAGTAAAGAGGAACAGTTAAGGAATCTTTAAGGGACCACAATCCATTACAGAGAGTAATAAATGTCCTCTGGAATACACACATCATTACAGAGTGGGATGTGACCATACTCTCGCAAAGACTCATCCTCATTTATGTGCCTATAAGCTGAGCTTTTATGAGGACTTTGTACACGTTTGTGAAAGTAAAGCCAAACGTGTGCCATGAGATTCCTAATCTCTGTGGATCGAGTTGTGACTGGCACGAAATTCCTGGGAACACAATGTACCGCCACCTGATTCTCGGTTGACTTGTTGAATTTTTCAATTTCCTTTTTAATAGTAAAGAAAATGGCTCCCCTTCCTTCCCACGGCATGGTGAATATACACAATGAGCTCACTGCAGTCCATATGTACCTGTGCTTTGACTCCACTTACATTCACGTCAATCCTGGTGATATATTCAAACCTGTAACAAATTACTCACTCCCCCACCGCCCGGTGGACGACAGAGGCGTCTTGTTTCTGATTGGTGGGCCAGGCCCTAATTTGTCTTTGACACCCAGCGCTGGCCAGCCGGTAGTGCCATTCATCTCACATGTCACTGGCAGACCAGGGCAGACATGCTGTGATGGGAGAAGTCTGGTCCTCCTTACAAGGTATATTCTTTGTCTCAGAGCCTTGTCAGGACCCACCACTCCGCCTAGAGAATCTGCTAAAAAAATATATTTTGTCAGATTTGTCCAGGTCCAGCTGTTGGAGAACTGAGCCCATTATTGTGGATGCAATATTGTGTTGAATGGTTTTAAGGTGACATCTACTTGATGAATATGAACATTGGCCATTGTAAAATGTCAACAATGCATGACATTTTGAGTCACGAGGTATTTGAACAACACGCAGCGTTGAGTGATGACCAGTCATTCAGCCGTTGTACGAGCATAACATTTAATGAGGCATATTTCCCTCATACATCAACATTTTACTGTCACACAGGCTTGTATTTAAATTGGTAATGTTTATACTATCACCTGCCAGTCTTGCCAGTGCTGTTTGAGGGTTAAAGCATGTTTTTTTAAGGTTGAGGATCAAATCTGATTAGGTCCAATATGGGGTAAGGTAGTGGTGGAAATATGATGCTCATTCAGAGGATTATTTTTGAATTTTGCATTACCAAAATGTAAATGGTCCGTGTGTCCGCGTGCTCGTGTGTATATGTATGCAGAACATTAATAAGATGTCACATTAGGACCTGTATCGTGTCGGGGCTTTGACCTTATGACCCCATGGCCCCTCTCTGTCACCCAGTGTAGACAGTTCGCCCTTCAGCGGTTTCCATTATAAATAAGTCAAACCAAACAAACCCATGGCTCAGTGATGCTGGACTGCTCGCCATCCGACCGCACTCTTCTCAAGAAAAAAAACAGTCGCCAAGCAAATTCTCTGGTTCTCATTACGTTTTCATGATAAATAATATATTTTATAATGAGGACCTTAGAAATTACTTAAGAGAAACCTCTGCACATCCCTTTTGTTCTCATGTATTTTTTTATGTATGTGGGATGGTCACAAAACAGCTCACCACTCTCTTAAATGACTTGATCCCACAATATTAAAAATGGCTCCATGCCCTGAGTAGCTAGATCAAAAGATCCGTCTCTTGAACCACTTCATGAGGAGATGGCATGGCTTCACATGTAGTACGAACTGAATATAAAAATAATATAAAACAAATTCAAACTCTGCCTTTATCCCTTGCTAATCTTAAGGCAGTTAATTGTGTCTGTTGAGCATTATCCATAAATAATTCTTTGATCCTTCTCCTGGTGGGAATGAATGACACATTTTACTCAAGCATATTTTACAATCACTTTTATAGGCACACCTGGAAATTACCCCATAAGAGTCACAAATTCAACATATAACAAGTGTTTAAAATCTGCTAAGCACCTATCAACCTTGCCAAACAACATTCCTGTTGAATACTAAACAATTTCCACTCAATTTGCGCCTGACCTCCAAGTACAAAACACCCTTCTTCCTCTCTTTCAAACGTTCTGTCTCTCCTCATTCTCACTTTGTCTCTGTACGAGGTGACTGAGACAAGCTTAAAGTTAAACTGCCCTTCCTGTCTCTTTATGCATCTACTTGGCACTGATTCTTCAGTAGGCTTTCTGCATGCTATTAAAAGACAGGGTTATCTATCCTTTTAGTTGAGCCAGAGGAGTTTATGGTCACAGCAGTCCTTTTGGATCTCTGCCACAGTGTTAGGAGTCTGAAAGTCTCCTCACTCGCTTAGACTTTTACAGAGAGAGACAGTGACAGAGAAGAGAAGTGCACGTTGACATCTTGTTTTTCAGCGATGGCCAAAATGTCTTCAACACTTTAAGGCCGTTTATATAACTAGCTCTGGACTGAGACGCTATGATACGTAGGGAACGGAACTTACCTTACACCAACCAGAAGGCCCGCTCTATGGAAATATGTAATACTTGTACAAAGAATCAGATTGTGTTATTTGTACGACAACGTAAACAAACATATGCAACATGAATTAGAGGCTTAATGGGTTTTCCATTAATCTCCATAGCCGGCAGCCCTATTCATCAGTGGTTGTTGTCATCACCATGTGTGCACTGTATTAAGTGAAGGGCTCTGGTGTCGCTCCACTGTGGAGCTGCTGATGGCTGAGGAATGATAAGTGGAGGGATAAACCATTGTGGGGGTACACGGCGGCAAAAAGACCCTCGACCACCGCTAAGAATCTAGTTTCAAGACTTCAGAGGTACACAGAGTCCCATTCAAAAACTCCTTCTGCCATATAATCCCAATGTAGAATAAGACGTGATATGTCCCTATGGTAAGTCATTGAAAAAAGTTCAGTTGGTTGTATCCTAGATAATGTGGTAATGTTACATTAATATTTCAATACTTTATCAAATATATCTATATGCTTTCTTAGCTCTTGAAAATGTATACAGTCAATGTGACGGTAGAGCCAGCTGTCAAATAGCTTAGCTAAGTTTAGCATACAGTGTCTAAAGGTAACTTAATATTCCAACACTGTGTCTGTTTCAATCAATACAAAAGCCGAAGTGTAAAACCGAGAAATTAGGGTGTTATGGTAAATTATGTACAAGATTATTTTTAAGATGCAGAGGAGCTAATGAGTTAATTAGTTAGCCTTAGAAGTATGCTAAGCTAAGCTAACCGGGCTGTAGCTCAAGATCTCTATGACCTGCTAAGACCCAAGAGTGGTATATATATTTCCTATAACTCTTAGAAAGAAAGAAAGAAAAAAAGATTTCCAAAATACTGCCTACTAAATCTAAACCAAATCTAATCCAAAAATGCTGTGGTTTATTTTTGATTTTGTTAGAGACTGGCATTGGAATTTCAACAGTACTCAAAACAAGCTGAATGATTAAAGCATACACAGTTGTTTATTGGATTGAGTCATAGCTCAGGATATTCACTTACTCTAATTAGCTGATACTTTGGTGAAAGGTCTTTCTGCCTGTCAGATTTTATCCAATGTTATTACCTATTTTTAAGTAAACTTGCAAAGACACAGACATGAAAATATATTGTCTCTCCAAAACTGGAAAAACATTGATTAGAAACCGAATTGATTATTTATGTTAATCAGGAGATTCAAGAGTAGAGAAACCAAACAACTTATAAATATTCAAATTGAAGGTTTTTAACTAATATCTTTGAAAAAATAGATGATTTTTCAGCTGGTGGTTGCCGATAAGGAGGCGATATCCCACAGTAAGATTAAAGTATACGAACTCTCCTTCATGTTTTTTCTCCAGAGCTCTGTTTGTACTTCAAAGGCTCATATTTACACAGAACATTTGCTTAACTTGAGGACACTGTGTGTGAGGCACAAATCTGAAATTGCAAAGCTTTCAAATATATTGGAGAGAACCAAAACATGCCTAACTGAAGAGCTGAGTTGTTGTTTTCCATACTATACCTGATCATCTTCATCTGAACGTGCCAGGTCTGCCTCCTCTTCACTCACACTGCTAACAACTTCTGATCTCAGGGCTCCCACGTGAATCCAAGCACAGCTGGAAACAGGATCTCTAACATCTCTTTGGCGCATACTTTTCCCCGTCCACATCACTTTTTACATTCTGAAATGTTGAGACGTGCACATTATCAATTCATTCCACTCAGAGCGATGCCAACAAAAGCAGTTTTAGGAGCTTGTCTGTCTGTTGTCATTGCAAGGAACTGCATTAGAAAATCATTTAATTGGCATTCACTCTCAACCCTCTCTATTCCCGCTCCTGCTGTTTGTTTGTTTGTGCTGCTCAAAGGGCCATGTTGCCATGGCACCTATCTGTGTTTTCATTTGCTCCTTTATCATGCGGCCATTCACCACTTTGTGGGTCTGCAGATATCATTTCCTTTTATACAGTTAATTTTATGGTTGACTTTGCTCTTTGCTTCACCCTTAGGGGTTGTTTCCCCAGAAAAGGATTGTGTTTCTGTTTATGAAGTTGTTGGAAAGTAGGAAGCAGGGAAGCTTAAAATAATAAATTGGCATTTGAGACCTGCAGATCCAGGTCATCGAAGTGACCGCAACAAGGAATAGAGGTTAAAGATGTGTTTGCTGGCCTTACACTGGAGGATAATTCGAACCTCCCAACAATCCCGGCGGGGTGTTCCTATAAGAAACTTGTCTGAACAGATTTTCAGCCCAAGATCTGAGTCTTGACGATTTCTAATCAATATTGACCTTGAATTCTTATAGTGTAACTAAATTCATCAGAAACCTGAATAGACAATGAGAACAAGCTAATCAGGAAGCGTCACCAACTGAATGTTGCACATTTGTATTTTTCTAAATGTAGCTAACAGACTTGTAAGCCATGCTAACGTGCTAATAAGCCAAGCTAAGTTTGACTACAAATTAAATTGTAAAAGGTCATGGAAAAGGTATTTTATTATCCCCTGAAGTTGCTGGAATCAACTTATCGTCCATCTGAAATCGTTGAGTGTCAATGCGTGTGAGATGCTTCTTATTGATTGAATTGTCTGTGGGCATGCTTCTAAAAAATGTGAATCTTTTATAATGGTTTCCTACGTTATACTTTCTACAGATATGGCCCTCATATCTCTCATTCAAAAAATAGCATTTATGGTATTTATTTTGGATTGTTTGGTCCAGAAAGGAAGGATACATTATTGCCTCTTAGTGGTCCCATTCACAAATGTTTTACAAATAAACAAACTGTACATTTTTGGCAACAGTCATCCTGCATCATATATAACATGGGGAAATTAAATCCTGGTAATTGACAGCAAGTTCATGAGTCACCTTCCTTGCTTTTAATTGGACAAAGACCAATGGTTTTAGTGTATTTATGTACTCTTTAAAGCTTTACACGTCATCTCATTCTTTATCTTACACTACATACAAGTCCATGACCTGGCCACTGCAAACATGAAGAAAAAATGTGCTCTCTTTTTATGCCCTGGGCCCTGTTAGCACCTTTTTCATCATCCAAAGCATGTTTATATGTGCAAGTGCTGTAGCCACTGACCTACAGCAGATTGTTTACTTATCAGAATGGGCATGATAAGTGATTCTTATCCTTCACTCTGGTCTTGTATATTGCACAGTGTGGTGTGATATGTGTTATTTTTTGCCTGCGGGTTTTAACCACTCGAATGATGAAATGCCAGTGGGCAACGGTAGAATAAATGTTAAAATGATAAGAACATAAAAAATAATTAAAGACCTTGAGTTGTATTTCTGTTGGCAAGGTCACATTATTTGCAGAGCCGTATGGAAGTGAACGGCATATGTGGCACGCCAAACTGATAAACAATCATTTTCCAAAAACTAACATCTCGTACTGCCGTCGAACTCTCGGGAACACGCACGATGTTGACAATGGAGCATGAGGTGGATGTGGCACTCTTCCTTATCATAGCAAATTAATACCGCAGACATCACATCAATGTTCTTGAGAAGAATCCAAGGGCTTGCCATGTTCCCCTCAACATTGGCAGAGCCTGAACACTGCGATCAGAAACCTCCTGGCACGGTTGTGTTATTGTTGCGGAGGATGAAGAGGGTGTGAGCCAGGTATACAAAGTTAGTTCAATAAAGCTTGGACCAAAAACAGCAAGTCGAGCAGGGGAGTCTGGACAGCAAGCCAAAACCGTGTCTGGGAATGCCCTATGAATATTTTTTTATTTCAGCGTATATTCCGTGCTTCAATGAATATTTGCAGGTGTGCATAAAGAATAGCAACAAATGGATAAACTGTGAACAGACAAAGCGGTAATTCGTGTTCATTTCCATGAAAGCCCGACTATAGACAATGATGTTCATGGCAACCATCATAACTGTGGAATGCGGAGAAGATAGGACGGTTTACAGTATCACATTCACTTCCCAAATCTCAGGTTTGACGGTTCAACCCATGCCAGCAGGTCCCTGGAATGTCTTTCTTACCATGTGGGAAAACTTAACCTAACATGAGATTCGAGGGGTATTTGTTTTCACCTACTGTCACGTTGACGGTTAAGCCCATTCGAGACGGATCAAGCGCGATGCCAAGATCCGCCTTCAAGTCTTCATGCCACTTGAGAGACGTTTCCAGAGGTAAACACTTAACTGAGTGGAAGCCAGTCAAATATGGAATATTCACATGCATGTTTGGAGTAATATTGCGGGCGCCTGTTTTTGCGTGGATATCTCAACATCTCCCAAGTGTTTTTCACGACACAGTGATCCCAGATGTGGCCTTTGTGCCGTCGTCCAGCCCGGCACTCTCACTCTAACCAGGCTGGGACACACGCCACCGTTTTGGTTCCTAAGAATCATGAGTTCCCCCCTTTAAGGCAACACGCTGTTTATATGTGCTGTGCCAACTGGATCCGTGATTGCAGGCCACTGGTTTATTTTAATTAGCCATGGAGAGCAGTTCCGATGGATTTGAGTGTGACTCACTCCTTTTTCAAAACATTAGTCTCCACCAAGTCCCACTGTTGCCCTTTTGAGGTTGGGTTGCATTTCAGATTAGTAAAAAGGAGGGGCCATCCCTGATGTGTGCCATGTATACTGTATGTGTAGCTGTGTGAGTATCATATATGTGTGTCTCTCAGTAAAGGAAAGTGTAACTCTTGCAAGGCTTGCAATGAAAATGTAATTAAAGACCCTCAGCACTTCTCCTAAAATGTTTTCTACAGTTTAAGCTTGTATTTTGGGATTTAAAAAGCACTCAAATTTGTATTTTCTGGCACCAAAAAAAATCTTCTACATTTTTAATGGCATGTCTTTAATCAAGTTAACAAAAGATCCACAAGTCTGAAAAACATCTGGTTTTCTGTTGCTGACACAGGAATAGTGCACCATCTAATAGACTCAATTTTACATCCAATTTACTGCACTCAAGATGGCCGTCCAACTCTTCCACCATTCACAGTCACGACACAGTGATATCCAACTGTGCTGATTCCGGCATTTCCAATGAGTGTGAGGAACAAAAGTGGAAGAACACACCTGTTTTAGTGAGGAACTGGCTCATAGGTAGTAGAAACCATTCAATAAACAGACATTGATTTCTAGAAGTGTGTATCTTTCCTCTACACTCTATTCAATGCTAAACACAAGTCAAATGTGATTTTTGATCAATTTAACAATAGTTGCAGTTTTATAGTTTCTGTTTAAATGCAGGACGTTAAAAATAATCCTAGGAATTGCTTTTCCTTTTGTTAACAATTGATAACTAAGTTGTCTGTTGCTGGCAGAACATTTCCAACTATGTTATTTCAAAACCATAGCTAAACTTTTTGTGTAGAAAATGTAAATATATGTAATCTCATGGCCAAGAAAACTGTCATCTATCAATGGACCATCACAAACCCAACAGTTTACAGTAGATTTTAAAAGAACACTTTTTTCCGATCTTCAAACCCAAAAAAAAAAGACCAGAACTATTGAATCAGAGCTGAAACTTCAAAAGGTAAGCACTGAAATGGCTATATTATTAAATATAATATGTTTTTGTGATTTAAAAAATCAATTTCAATTTTGAAAGTCATTATTTTGATATTGTCCGAAGACACTCAGTTTGGAACAGAACCAATTAACACCATACAATAACTAGTGGGGAGTGTTTTCCCCCGTGACACCAGCAAGTCATTTCTACTGAGTGCTTTAAGTGAATCTAGTTTACTCAAAACATATGAGATGCATTCAAGCGGCTTCAAAATTGCAGGAAAGATGGCTCTTCCCGAGCCACATCAATACACACAGTACACAGACGTAGCCACTTGCAGACAAAAAAAGTGGTCTGACATCACTAACTTAGTGGTTTGGTGTTTGGAGGGTGAACTGTTATTTCATCTGCCAAAAGATAGCAACCCTTTATTCTTCCTCTAACTTCAATTCTATGATTTATCTCTACCTCTCTGCAGCATGTTGTTTAGACCCTTTGTGTGGAACATCACCATATAATAAACCAGCCAACTTTCTATTGCAACCACTAAACATGAAATTCTGCTTTTTCACAGCCCAAGAGGAGCTGTAACTAGATGACAGTCCTATCCATCACACCTTCATTTTGCCCTTCAAACTGCCAGATATTGTGTGGGAAAGACAATTCCAGCAATGTCTTCTTACTTGATTCTTTTATTGTTGAAGAAAAACAGCGCACTAACCCGTACGCCTCGGCAGAGCACCTTTTAAACACTCGTAACTGTTAAAGCCTGCAGCTGCATGAGGATCAGTTACATTCTTTATCTCACCTTGTAGAGCTTTTCCCAACAAGAACTATACATTTTCTGACTTGCACTGCTCGACAGCGGCCTTTTGTGTATGTTTAGTGCTTTTTATCTCCTCTTTTTCACATTGGATTCAAATTAATTTCCTCGCAGCTGTTAACAGAGGTTGTAGGAAAGAATTGGGTTGTAATTATTAAAAGTCTACAGGGGGAAGTTACATAAAACACCAACGGGGTGAGAAAGCAGCCAAAACCATAGAGTCATGGTTCTCTAGAGAAAGAAAAAAAGAAAACTTACTGGCAAACACATTTGTGAGTAATGGCCAAGAGTTGTCTGGTTTCAATCAGTAATTCTCCTTTAATTATTAAGTCTCATAAACACCTTTTTAAACATGTAACAAAACATCTGAATGTAAAAAGCACGTAATCAGCAGCCAGAGTTCAGTAAAATAGAGATGTTTGGACAAAACGTATTATTCACTAGCAAAATGGAAATATTTTTGAAACACTGGATCCTAAAAAGTGTGAATTATAACAGAACCTTTTATTAAATCCAAAAAGCAAATACACATGTGTGTTTTGGAGAATTTGTTCATTCATATCAGTCTGTAAAATCACCATAATTTCTTAGGGAACGTTGCCCGTGTTCATGTAAACTCCGTATCCATTTCCCACTTTATAGGATGCATATCAGACATGTCGGCCGGCGCCAAACAGATGTATCACATTGTGTCTTATTGCAATTGGAAGGATGTGAAGAAGAAATATTACAGAAATGTTAAACATAGCGAACCCAAATGTGACGAAGAGGCATATCATCCATTAAGCCTGAACGGAATGTCTTTGGGTAAATTACCAAACAGGTTTTATTTGTTTTAACTACCTAATTCAAATAATCATCACCTGATAATAATGCAACCGAAAAGAAATATAAAATAATGTGGCAATGCCCTGAAGAATGTCAGTAGTCAGAAAGTACTTGCCTGTCGTACTGCAACACTTTTCGATTCCTGACTCATCCAGCTTGGCACATTAAAATAACAGCCTACACACTGAAACAATTATGAGAATAATATGGGGTGTTTTAACAGCTGTAGACTGGGGGTGGGCAGGGTGAGAGGCTGCGGGATTCGATGAATCGTGGAATGCCAAGAGAGGAGAGACCTATCAGGGAACCAGAATACTGAACATGTTCAAATGAAATGCTACACAAAGGTGCAGATGTCTTGTGCCAGTAGAGAATTCAATAAGCCAGATGACACATCTTTGGCACAGCAATACAGATATAAATTGAGTTTATGAATAATGTAATGTGAATCTAGAGAATTATGAAGCCTTTCTGAAGGTCAGAGTTTCTCTCTGAGTAAAATATGAATTGTCAGTTATGTATTCCTATGTCTTGAAATTGTGGATACGCGTATAAAGTAATCTATCTGCTGAATATGAAGCTAACTTAGCATGGCCGGAAAGAGGTGAACTCAAAGCCTAGTTCTGTCCAAACGTTAAAAAAGGAGACTCTTGACAGACTGCTACAACCAACAAGACCATTGTGCTGAATGCATTAGCAGGCTAGCTTTTTGTAGCCTTGCTAGCTTTTTCTACATGTGCTATAGAAGGAAGTAAACAGCGAAGAAGCATGTTACCAACTGTCCTTAAAAGATAGTAAAACTATCTGAAGCAACGAAAAAAGGACAATAAAGCTGACACTTCTTTATTTGACATGCTAGTAAATTAGTTGGTTATAAAAAGCATTTTATTTTTTACCTTAACAGTTGATATGAGGTTAGGGATTCTGTTTAGGCGATATCATGACACGTGCAGACTATGTGGCTGAAACACACCTGGAAATCGTTTCAAATTTAAATCAATAACTTTTGATGTTTTGGCTTGAAGTTTGCTATGTGTTTTAGCCTCAAATGTCTGCGCGTAGGGAAACCGTTTTTGATAAAGGAACCATTTTGTCTGTCACCTTTCCCCCTGCCAATCATTGACCGGTCAAGGAGTAAACTGGCTCCTTTCCAGTAACAAATTCTTAGGTTGCTTAAACGCTCATCTTGCTCCTACATACCCCTTTGGTGTCCATGACTGATACTCCTCTCACCACATGGACCCCTGGGAAAAGCACATACGATGCTCCACTCCATGACCCAAAACATCTGCTGCTAATGTGGGTCAGAATTTATCCCCAGGTCCCGTAAAAAAAAAATCCATGACAACTAAAAAACACAAATGGCATGATTCAACCTGGCTGTGTGTTATTTTGCAGCACTTGTATCAACATGCGAGGGAACCCGCTGAGCTGTGAAATATCTAAGCTAGGACCCCCGATGGTTCTCCACAGCTCCAAAAAGGTTCTTCCTGGGCCAGGGTCACGCGAGGAGAGTCAGAACCCCAGAGAGTATTGACTGTACAAACAGCAGTCGAGTTCTCGTGTCTGGAAAGTGGCTAATGTTGTGACTGTTATAGGGTGGGTTAAAGAAAGATAGTGAATCCTGCTCCAGGGTAAAGCGCAATGAGCCTTTTCAAAAGTTTTTGGAGTATTTTAGGGATTAAGTCTTAAGTAAAGTGAGGTTAAAAGTTTGAAGAAAATATAACCTCCTAAGGGAAGACTATAGTGTGCCCGACACTGTACTTTCTTGACTATCCCAAAGTGAATGACTCATTTTTTTAACTACAAAAATCACCAGCAGTACCCACCTCAAAAATCAAGCTCCTAAAACCCCCTAAAAGTTGGATTTTGTATGTGTGGGCATGCATGTGCAGTTGCTTAGCCCATAAGCAATGGGGGTCCGTTTTTCTTATCAGGAAACAGGACTTCTCCAAACAGCAAGAGCTCTGCTGGTATCAGGATTCACGGAGGGTAAACATCTGTACTCGACATGAGCGAAATAGTCAGACTGTGATTAAGTGCATGACTCAAACTATGAGAAAAGCACTGATAAAGATGCCCATTAGCTGTCTTGAAGTCTCTCTCATACTGTTGGTGCGTATCTGAGCTTTAAATAGAAACACTTATCATGGATGTGGTATTGCCAGTCACTTACTGACTGTATGTGACAAAGTAGAAAATGCTTTTAAATGCCTCTTCAGTGAGATATCGAGAAAAATACAATCCAATATACAGCCTGTAATCCTCCGCTGCATTGAGCCCACTTAAGTGTTTCTTCTTCTGTGGTGCATGCAGGCCTTTGTAGTCCAGTGTAACAATTCATTTTCTGTTCGTTTTGTGGCAGGAAGTAGTCAGATGTCGTAATTTTTTTTTCGCCCGTGAATTGCCTTTTTGTTTCAAGGTGCCACCACCATCAACCCCCCGATATGCGTCTACTGACCTCTAACTAGGGAAGTTTTATGCAGCTGACCTTTGACACCTACGTCTCCGTATTTATGTCTGAGAAAATAGTGAAATTATGACACTTAACACTGTCGCCTACATGTGTCTGGAGCTGCTCTGTGAAGACTGGGGGCCATTGAGACCACAGGTCAATCCATGACACCCTTCTCTCTGGTTTAATAGTGACGCACTGAGACACATTCACACTGACATGCCATGAAAATCCTAATCAATGCCATATTCCAATGGATTTGAAAGCCTGTTATTAAAGTAGTTTCAGACTGCAGTGAATTCCTCTCTTATTTCTTTTAAGAGCATTTAATTATAGTAATGCAGCCGAGAGAAAGACGGTATTTTACATTAATTACAAGATTTTTACTAAATATTGTGAGGTCATTTGGTTAAAGCTGGACATAATCTTTACAAAAACACATAGAAGAGATGAAACTCGAACTGCCAACGCATGGATGATTGGCTAAAACATTCAAGACTGGCCACTGAACGGATCTATGAACAGGTCTAGTGGGCCCCCCAGAGGACAAACACTAAAAAGTCATTGCCATCCCTGCATAATGGCACTGACTGTACCATCCAACTTTACATGTAATATGTGCCATAGCCTCCGGTGGCAAAGCCCCGGTGTTTGACTTTGTTTGTTTGTTTTTCTATAGGTCTTTTGTATGGAATAGGTCTTGCAGATAGAAAATAATCTCTTTGCAATTATCCAAACACACTCCATATGTCACGCTGTAAAAACAGATGGTCACAAGGTACAATCAGTCAATTCATAAATGAGGAAAAAAGTGAATGGTATAAACACAAACAAAATCAGGAGCAAGAGGGAAAAATCCAGTCCGGTTACACAATAGCTCTTTATATTAAACTTGGCATTTTTTACATCAACCTAAGCTAATTCAGGTGTCACCTCCACAGCCTATATCAGCTCTGTCTTTGACACGTGTTAGTACTGAGCCATCTGTGAGTAACAATCATCTGTTTGGGGTTAGTTTTGAACACGAGTAGCCAAAAGTCAGCTTCTTTGATCATCTTCCTGATGTGTGGTCACAGTGGTTTCACTCTTTCTGGCCCAATCAAAGAGCCCTTGAACGCAGCGAGGTCCAACTCCACCAAACAAGAACCTGCCCGCCTGCAGAGGCACCAATCAATGAGCAATCAGATTCCCTCTTATCTATTTGGCTCGGCTGGATGTGGATGTTAATCAGTCCCGTATCTCAGTAATGGTGTTCCTGTTAATTGCCTCCCTTCGTTCTGGCTGTATCCCCTTTCGCTTATGATCGCTATCTGCAAATGAGGTCAGAAAGGCATATGGATCTTGTTACTGAATCCTAACAGGGGACGGTTTGGAAACACTTCTGGCCGCGTGGCCTGGCGTTTAAACAGTCCTTAGATTAAGGAACTTGTCGTTGCTCCCATGTGTTGATGGGTTCGTTATGATCCGTGTTTAAGCTTCAGCTCTCCAGTGGTTTCTGGGAAACAGCGGGAAATATTGCTGTATTTTAAAAACAGTATGAAGTGTAGATTTTCCATAATGGGGGGGGGGGGTTTAGTCCCTGTTCTTATCCCAAGTCGTTCCCCATGAGAATGGTGTGATTGGCATATTCATTAAGCTTTGGTGTCTGATAGCACTCTCGTTGAACCTGGTAACGGTGTGATATCTGGACAGCTCCAGGGCAAGTCAGCCACCAGTCTGAGTGACATGCAAATACAGAAAGAAATAATAATACAGATCAAGATTTGGTTATTCAGAGTCTTTGCCATGCCTGGCTCAGACTGACATGGCCTGGAAAGAGGCTTTCAGTCAAAATCGAGTTAAGGGGTTCAAACCTGCTGCTGTCACAGCATGACAACAATTTGAAAAATTATTTTTGAAAAATCAACTATGATGCAAATATGCGCCTTTGGATATGGAGATCAATGTGAAGCAAAGGTCACCCAGGTCATAATAAATTGGCTTGGTCGCCTCCAACCCTTAAAACACTCTTTCATGGAGAGAGGGTTAACTGTCCTTTCTTTCAGGCTTCTCCTCATGCATAAATAAACCTGTACCCTCCGCTCCCCAGCAACCCTTGGGCCTGCTCAAGGGAGCAGAAGGTCTAAGAGCATTCCTCTATGAAGACTTTCCCTTTTCTAACTTTGCTTTGATTTTACGCTCGTTATCCCCCCCGCAGCTTGCCGGTCCGGGACAAGAGACTCTATACCTGATGAAACAATGGGGGAGCTGTGCTGCATGGTGAAGCTAAGCCGAGCTCGGGGTGCCAGGAGGGGTGTGCATTGTCTGCCTACGTCACACTGCAACAAGAGTAAAAAAAATGGGGGAGACCATTATCCCCGGTTTTCTCCAGACCAAATTAATTAGCAGCTCCTGAAAGAAGAGATTCTCCAAAGTGGGACGTCTTAGCCAGTCAGTTCTGCTCATAAGCCTTTGTTATTCACGGGTGCCCAGCTGTTGTGCTGCTACCGTCAAAGCAGAGGACCTTCTCCCTGATCTCCAACCTCCTCGCCCCTAATGATGCCCTCCAGGCAGCGGGGCTAAAGGGAAGGTGGCAGGGTGAAGAGGTCTCTCTGGATGGGACCAACTCTTCACTCTGAAGACTTCACTCGTCTTTTTGAAGCACGGCAGAAGCAAGACATCCACAAAGATTTATTGTTGATTGATCGGTGAAGGCTTTTCAGGATAACAACTAAATAAATATGTTATATATAACCTTTCTGTTAAATTAAACACTGGTACAAACTGCAGGTGTTAAGAGGGAAGCATAGATTATGATAAAAGTTGGAATCTGAGAAAACAAGCTTAAATAGCAATTTTTGTAGAGTTAATTACCAAAAATATCTATTAATGTGGGGAAATAAGATACTCAAAAGTGTTAAAAATTGTGAAAATCCTACTGCAATCAAACTATAAATGCAAACGACATAAAATATGTAAAGAACTGCATAAAAATAGGAAATAACTGTGTTTCTCCATGCCTTTATTCACATTAACTGAATATATAAACAGAAAATACATTCATTTATTCATTCTTTCTTAAATAAAAAAAGTTCTAAAAAATAGAAACTTACTGCTGATGAATAATGAAACTACATACGAATGGAATCTAAATAGAGTCAAATAAAACTAAAGTAAAAAAAGATATAATAGTTAAGCTTCCTGTTTCAGCCAGAGGTGATACAATACTGACCCCTAGTGGAGCTTTAAGGAAACATAACATTTACAAAATATGAAAACAAACAAAGATGTCCAGAACACCCAGCGTGCGGTGGGGATAGAGTTCTGCTGACACATCATATCATTAAAATAATAATACGTCAGCATCTATTGGACACTTTTTGCTCACAGTTGAGATCCATTTTGGCCCTAAAATCTCCCAGCCTTTTTCACTGTGAGCAGCCGGAGCCCTCCCTGCTCTCTGAATGGACTCACAGGGCTGATCCTGGGCAAGCTGGTGCCAGTTTTCATGGAGCGATCTGGATTAGGCAGCGATCTCATGAGGGTGCACTCTTTGAATCCACCTACTCGCTTAAATGTGTCAGCACTGTGAGGCTGTGTTTTTTTAGGAAATAAATAGGTAGGGCGTCTCCTCGGAGTGTCGGGGGCGGTGGAGATGGCTCTGCCTTGGATCTTGTTCGTCATATTTTGACTGACATCTCTGTTTAAAATTGGAACGCAGGTTTTAGCCCTCCTGAGAGGAACATCCTGAGTATGAAGGCTGTCCCAGAGCTGAGAGTCCTGAGACGTGTCGGGGCCCCAGGAGTCTCGCAGCCGGGCGTTGCACTCCATGTTGATGCTGACTTCATCCCTGCACTGCGCCTTATGGATGGCATTGACCTTTAGGAGGATGGAGTCTCGGCTCAGAGGATGATGAAGCCCCCTCCTCTTGATCCGGTCACTTGTTGCCTTCTCACTCAGCATCACGGACGGGGCAGTCACACAGCGCTCTCTGGCTTTAGAGGAAAAGTTCTTGTATAAGATGTATCAATTCTCACAAGAACATGACATCCGTATACAAAATGGCACCGCGGATGTGAAAACAAAGCTGTCTATGCCGTACTGACAGTCTATTTGACACGATTTTCATATTTTTGGAGTAATCATACCGTTTTGTATTTTATAATTTTGTATTGTTTTCTGGCATCACTTTAAAATTGGACTGATTTTGACAAAACCCTGTTATACAGGACATCTCATACAGACAAAATATCAAGCATTTTAACTCTTTTTGAGTTTCTTAGATTTTTTTTACTTTAATTTTTTTATCAGAAATGTACTACTTTAATCTTGGTTATTCTGAGTTTTCTCTCAGTATTACCACCTCGCCTAGCTTTTCATTATTTATTTTATTTATTTTATTTTATTTTATTGATTTTATTGATTTTATTTATTTTATTTTATTTTATTTTATTTATTTTATTTATTTTATTTATTTTATTTATTTTATTTATTTTATTTATTTTGCCTACGATGCCCCTTATGGCGCAGTTCCACTGCAGCGCGGAGCTCGCTTTAAGCGTGCCGTGTCGTGCCGTCCCCTTTTTTGGTTGTGCTTCCACTAGGCCAATTACCGGCGCGGCACGGCGCGGGTCCACTTTTTCACCTCTTTTCTGGCCCTAGAAAATTGTGGTTCTATCGGGGCCAACAAACAGGGCTGAGTCGGGCTGAGTATGCTAAACTAGAGAGAGGAGCGCTGGCAAGAGGGCTAGAACTACAACAAGATGGACATATTTGACCGTGATTTAATTGTAATACACGTTTCAAAATGATGCCGAAGTAACAACATACTGATACCGGTTAGTAAAAACCATGAATTAATGCTTTGTCAAGTCTGCAGACAGACGGCAGGCGAAAAACCTTTTAAAATTCGTGTTTTTCTAGATGGAGATTGGCTAAACTAACGCAGTATATGCCCCGACCGTCCACACTCACAACAACGGCCTATACAGACATAAATAAAGCAGCGACTGTATTCACCATGACACAGGCAGTCTGTGGTGTGTACTTGTTTAACTTTTGTCGAGTTTCTGAACATATATGAGGAGCTGTGAGCTCTGAGTGCTAACGGCTAACGGCTGTGTTGTGTTTCTGGATTTCTCATTGAAGATGACGTCACGGCTCCGCCTACACTGCGTTACTATAGTAACTACCCCAGTTCCTAAACTGTAATGGAAGCGCAGCATGAAGTGAGTCGGCCCTGTTAAGGCCCAACGCGGCCAAGCCGTACCGAGCCGTACCGAGTGTGGCCGAGGCCGACCGTGTAGTGGAAATGCGCCATTATACACAGTCAGCCTTGAGTGTGCTTACCTTGTGCTTTAGTGATGGAAGGCAGAAAGCGGGTGTGGTAAAGCAGCTCCGCTCTCTCTGACTTCTTCCTGTTCTTCTGTGCTGTGTGATCTGACCCGGCAGAGGTGACGCAAAGTTTTCTCAGTGAGACTGCTGTGTTTTCAGAAACCAAACCGTTCTGAGTCCCAGCATCGCCCTGGCCTCCCTCAGCTGACTCGCTGTATTCCCAGAACACTTTGGCAAACTGGTAGAGCTTCACACCTGACGTCGCATTCACTATTATTCTGAAGCAGGGTGCAGAAAGAAATGATGAGAGACAAATGTAACCAGAGAAACACACTTGTAAAAATAAACATCTGACTCACCGGTTGTCATGGAAGTGCAGCGACAGTATTCGGACTGTTTCAGCCTCTGCCGTGATCTCTCTCAGACAATCTCCGGTGAGGAAATTAAATATACGAATCTTCCCATCCACACAGCCAGTGATAACACGCAGGTAAACAAGAGTCATAGATTTTACCTCCCTGCAGATAAATCAAGAGTTAGGTTTATTAGAATATATAACTGTGTTTGATAGTGGGACAATTAATTGGAATTTGCAGGAGGTGCAGTATTTGTTAAGGCAAAACCTTTGTCAAATGCATTTCTGAATTAAGATTTGAGAATTCCCAGCATCTAAAACATACTCATCAGACTAGAGAAACACATCTTTGGTTTAGGATCCTAGCAAAATCTCACACCATGATCGTTTTAATATATTTATCAATACCAATTTCAAATATAATGCAATAATGACCATTCCCCTTTTATATTGTGAATCATGCAGTAATAGGACTAAAAGTCAAAAATAATTCAGCCCTGAGGATACTCAAATTAAAACAGCAATCAAAAAGGCAAAATATACCGAAGAGAGTGTATTCCTATATAATTTAAAAATGTTAAAACAACTTCCTGGGTGGGTTTCTTGCTTACTTTGGGTGGGGGAAGGTCATCAGACACTCTTTAACGCCACAGTTTAAACTCCAGGCCATGACCTGCCCACTGGTGTCTCCAGATAAAAAATGCCATTCGTCGAAGAACAGGCACCTCACTGAGCTCCTGTGGGCATCTATCACCTAAATAACAAAATAACAAAATATATATTACCAATTGTTGCTGAAATACAGTTTGACAGAGGTTAAATATTTGTCTCCACTTATAAGTCTCACCCTGAGCAGCAATGCGTTCTCCATGTCCCATATTTTGACAAAGCCCCGATCACAGCTGCTGAACACCGTCCTCATGTTGATCCTCACACACTGAACAGGGCTTGTGTGCTTGAAATGAAAATCCTCAAAAATCTTCCCTGTGTGTAGACTCCACACTGACAGTGTGGGAGTTCAGTTTAGCTCACTTACACATATCAATGACATTTAATTTATACAGCCTAATATCACACATTTGTCTAATGGGGGCTTTAGAATGTGTACAGAACATTACGCCCTCTTTCCTTAGACCCTCGCAGCGGACAAGGAAAAACTCCCAAAGAAAAGCCCACATCTATTTGGGAAAATATGTAAGAGAAACCATGGGGATAGCAGCAGGGGAGTGATTAAAACATTTCATTTAATTATTTCCAAACCGAACATATTAGTGGAAATAAACTAAGTGAAAATCTGAGTTTTAAAATATTATAACATACAGTATGTTCTTGTAATTATAAAAATATGTCTGTGAATCCTACTAATAACTATATATACAGCTAAGAATAATGCACTTTTAAACAGTAGGGTTTGTTTCTGCATGCGTATACATTATCCAGATATTGAGGTATTTGATAGAAGATGTGATGGAATAACCATATGGCAAGCTTTTCATTTTAAGCTATGATTTACTGAAGATGAATCCTATATATGAACCATGATATGCGTCCTTTAAAGGCTGCTTACCTTTAACTAAACAGTCTTTACCTCCTGAGACAAGGCGATCAGCGTGGACACCCAGGCAGTTAACAGTGCCAGTGTGACCGTACAGCATCATCACACACCTGTCTGTCTTTAAACACCAACACCTACAAATAACCACATCTCTGTCAGTCACAGGGCAGATTGTAGCATCATCCAGCTTCCTCCTCCTCCTCCTCCTCCTCACCTGATGCTGGCGTCGCAGCTGGCAGTGATCAGCAGCTCTCTGTCCTCACACAGCAGCACCGCCCGGACGCTGCCCACATGGCCCTTCATCACCGACACCATCTTTGTTTCTGACCCCACATGAAGCAGATGCACCAAGCGGTCCTTGGAGCCCGTCGCCATAAACAATCCTCCTCTGTAGTCCACCACCCGATGAGGGTCCTCTCTGAACCCAAGCACAACCAAGTCATGTTTCATTCCAATGAGAATGTTTTAGTCAAAATAACTTAACACACTTACTTGTCCAGCAGCACCTTGGTGAAATATGCACCACAGTAAACATTTCGCTCCTCCATTGGCACCATCTTGGCTTTGATTTTGGCATAAGCAGCTTCAAATGGCTTGACCTGTTAAATAAATAAAACGCTTATCCTCATATTGACAATCGATTTCTGGTACCAAGAAATTAGATGTGTGTTAAAAATGTATTTACCTTTTGGACACGAGCATGAATAACCACTTTCTCATCCGTTTTGATTGGTACAGGAACTTCAACGATGTTGGCGTAAGTGGAACTGACTTTATTCATACCTTTACCCTTCTAGAACAACAAAGAAAAAACATAACCGTCATTGTGAGTTTAAATAAAAAATGTACATGATACACTTTTAAAAGTTTTGCTTCCATCATTATCAGCGAAAACTTTTGAAAAACAAATCCTGTATGCACAATTAAATATTTATACGTAAACATACACATGCTCCACCTTCATCATTGCCTCAATTTGATCCTGGAAATATCTTCTGAACTTGATTTCCTCTATGGTTTCCTTTGCGAGGTGCTGCCAGGATGGGCAAACCTTCAGGCAGCATCTCAGAGAGTTCTCATCCAACAGACCTGGTGAAAGAAAAATGTGTACAGTAAAATGTCTGCATGTATGTATAATATTGAAGTATTAAAAATATCAAATGTTAAGTTAATTGTCATTACTTTGTATTAGGGATGCCAGCGATTATTCGATTATTCGAATATTCGTTACAGTCTCCATAATCGAAGATTATTTTAAAAATTCGATTTTATTTATATATTTTTTTATTAATATTTATGTTTTTCTTTTTTTTCCTGGTTTGGTTTCAACCAAAATATAGACTAATGCTAATAATAGTAATAGTATTAATAATTGTAAATGACCATTGATCACACCACCAGTTTGTTTTACTGTAAACTTGGAGGAAGCCAGCAGCGCAGAGTGCAGACTGCTGCTGCAGCTGTGGTGTCGAATAATCGATTAATATTCGCCAAGGCTGTCCGATTTTCGATTTTGATCATGGTCAGTTTCTGGCATCCCTACTTTGTATGTCATATTGTTCCTTTGTTTCCCCTGCAGACAGAGGTCACAGGGAGCAGACAGCCAAGTGGTTGCTTGGCAGGGATTTGTTGTTTTTGTATACAAGGGCTACCCACTTGAATAAGGTGCATTTAACAAGAGCATTCTTTAGCAACTTAGTTGCATCCCCATAGTACTTTGAGACTCACTTTGCTGATATCTACGAGCTCTAATACTCTAATATATGGCACTGAAATCATTATCTTCCTTACCAGCTTTCTACCAGCTTTAAGTACTAGGTTATAGTGTCATATTCTTTCATCTTCAACATTTAGCAGATTGCTTTTGTTAGTTCTACATATCTTTTTATTCTGATTTGTTTTCTGGTTTTATTTTGTTATCCTCATTTCATTTGTATTGTACTACTCTTGATGCCTGCTCTTGTGTTTTTGTGCTATTTTGTCTCTGATGAATAATGTCATTTTGTCAAGTTAAAATTCCTCTTCACTACTGTTTCACTGTAGTATCCTGAAGCGTTAAGAAATTCACTAAATCAACCAAATTTTACAACATGTATAATATTATATTGTATACAAATAATATACCAGAAAAGATTTAAACTAATTGAAATATGAAGCTGTTAGCAGCAGGCCAACTGCATAAGTTGATGGTAACCAAAGTACTGCATTTCCTTTCCTTTGTGTTACTCATGTGTTGACTTACCTAATATCCTCTTGGACAGATCAACAGGTAGGCCCCTGATGAAATCTCGATAGCGGCTGACTCCAGACGCAGACTTTGCTGATCCGGGCACCACCATGAGAGCGGGGTCCTCCGAGTCTACATCACTTTCAGAATCATGCTGACCTCTACTACCATTCCTCACTGAGAAGGAGCACAAGATTATCAAATGGTAAGAAGTATTTCATTCAAATAAACACAAAAAGTATTTTGGAGCAATTATATATGTATAGGCCTATATGATTATACATGAATGTATTAACCGCAATGAAACAACGAAATTGCTTAATGACACTTCATTGTTTGATTTATGTAAAATTACGTTTAACAACTTCCCTATCAACATTGAGTTTAGTAATTCAAAGTACTATCCAGACCAAATGTATATTACTTTTACATTTCATTTGTTTTTAACTATTTAGATTCTCATGCTTTACTTTCTTTTTTCTTTTTCTTTTTTTTTACATATTAAAGACATTTTGGAGGGAGCCAAATGCAAAATACTTCTTTACTGTAATTGTTGTGGATATAACAATAAAAAACGAAATAAAAAAAACTCTGGAACTGTGAACTTTGCACATGTATGGATTGTACTGGCCTTTAGTGGCAGACATGGGACATTGCAGCTCAGGAGTTGCAATAATAAGTCAATAAAACATGTGGTTTTTTTTACCATTAAACCGCAGAAACCCTCGTTGTTGCCTGACCAGAAGCACGCTGGTTAAATTAGACAACATGCGCAATAGTTCCGAGTCACAGAGTGAGAAAAGCCGGCAAAGGTAGCGGGATTTTATCCAGTCCGGGCTGCTGGTGAACCAGTCCCAGATCTCATGCAGGTTCACCCCAAGAGGTCTCCCCTCCAGCGACCGGCCCGCCCCGCGGCAGGGGAAGTCCTCGGGGGAGGTCGGGCTCCTGGACCGGGCGTACGTGAGTAAAGTCCACGATGTGACACCCAGCACACTCTGGATGCTTTCCAACACTTGGACGTTTCTGCATCGTAACAGCAGCTCCACCACGAACCTCCTCTTGAATTCATCCGACACCGTCCACCAACACCGGTTGGAGGCAGGGGGCATGGGGGCAAAAACGCAAGATGGACACATCCCGCACATGGAGAGACATGCCTCCGCCTTTTCGCTGTCCCGATCGCATGCGGTGATACCAAATTTAGCGGACTTCATTTCGACGCTGTAATAGTTTGTGGTGCTCTCCGTTGGCTACGTAGTTGCCACGCAACAGTTGTTTTTTTTCCTCTTTATTTTAACAACATCTATAAACATCATTCAAGAGGTTGCCCCGGCAACAAGTTCCAGGCGCCAGCAGGGAATGGATGCTCAAAATGCAATAAGTACACATAAATAGGCAAAGTAAAAACTGTGAATAATAGTGATTATAAGAGGTTTATAAAACTCCTAATACTATAGTAAAAAATAAACTATACAAGAGATATTAAAGACAAAGTGGTGAGATAAAGAGTGACAATGGTGTTATTAATAGCAGCAGTCACAAGGTGAAGACAATATAAACAGCGTACTACACCAGACTAATATATAGAAACTGACACTAAGTGTTTGGCTATGTTCATATAGTAATATAACTAAATAATACAGTAGGTCATTATTGTAATACAACTATTATGTAATATCATAATATGGCACTAGTATGGGATCCGATATAGTGTAAGGTGCAATGTCATAATAGCATGTATAACATAATATGATATAGGCCCTAGTGTAGCAATATAACATAGCCTATAATATTAAATGCATCAATTCTATTTCTACGATTTCCACCATATTCAATGTACATACTGCTATATTTTTAAATATTTGTAATGTTACTATAGTTTTCTATCAAATTCCTCGTATGTGTCAACCTACCTGGTAATAAACCTGTTTCTGATTCTGATAATGCACATATAGTAGTAAAGTATGGTATCACGTGATATATGCTGAGATGGTTTGCAGCAGATATGACCAAGTTCTTTATAATATTAATAATAATACATTAGATTTACATAGCGCTTTTCCTGGTGCTCAAAGCGCTTAATGTGACCCTGTGATTATGATATCGCCTTACCTAAGAAAATGTGTTTCTGTAACCCTGCCTTTATCAATCAGCCATACCTACAAACTATGTCAAATGGTAAGGAATTGTGTTCTTGGCAAGAAAAGACGTGCGCCGCCCGGGAATCGAACCCGGGTCGCAAGAATGGGAATCTTGCATGATACCACTACACTAGCGGCGCAGATACGAAACATTGCTTCCACGGACTACATATAGTTCACAGAAATGTATGAATAACGGATTTGAGAAATGTGTTACAAAAATTGATTTATAAGAACATACTGTACGTGCGATAGGAAATAAGCTGCAACTGCGTACGTTGTATTAATGTTGACACCTTTCTTTGGAAAATAAAAAGTAACATAACGTAAAAACGGACTTTTATGTTGAAAGTGTAATTGATTTACTTCCGGGGAAGCATTGACCTCGCAGTTATGGTTCTGGTTTCTAGTCCCAAACGGTAACATTATTAGCTAACAGCTATACAGCAGTTTGAACAGCAACTAGTCAAAAAAACATTCGGAGGAATAAATCCGTTGTGATTGGAGTAGGTACAAAGGTTTGTACGGATTATTTTGCAAACTGCTCTATAACGTATTATATCGCTAATGCTAGTCTTCACCTTGTTGATATATCTGGGATAGCCACACAGCAGCTACTAATTCTTGAATAGCTATGCTAATGCTTTCTTATTAGCCATAAGTTGTTTACATTCTTTCCACTTAATAAAACCAGGACTACTTTATCGTCTGTATGAAATGTTTTTGAGCCAGCTAAATTGTTTCCAGGACGATATTTAGCAAACTAGGCTAGCGTGCTAACGTGGGCTGTCCATCTGTTGCTGTAAGTTAGCGTGCGAGTTATGTAGCCTATGTACTTTGTGTATTTGTGTGAGCAACATGAATAGTATATCAACTCTCCACAGACTCTGCATTCATGTCGGGCAGGAGCACCGCTGTGGAGTGGGTAGAGACAACCGAGGAGGTAGTTATAACAGAGGAGTGCCTACCCCCTGAAAGCAACACACCTGCAGGTATAATAAGTTCGATGTTGACCTTTGTAAACACTTGTTTTAATATATAAGACGTTTTTTAATGAATGCCTTTTTTCTTCCAGTGTTACCGGTTTTAGAGCCAGCAGAAACACCTATCCAGAAGCTACTGGACACTGTGGGAAATGGAGATAACCCAGAGGCTGATGGGGGCTTTTGTAAGAAAAGACCATTTTCTCTTGTGCTTATATTCACTGCATCCTTGAGATGAATAAAACGTTTCTACTTAATCTATACGTATGTATTATTTTACTTACATGAGGAGACTTGTTACTCAAACTGAAGCTTCAACGATTATTCTACTAGTTATCAAAAAGTTTTCTTTGCAAGAATGCCATACAATGCTGTTGTCAGCCTCAGTCTATTTAAGTCATTTTCTGATATTTAACCGTGTTAAACATTAAGTGGTTATGTACATTTAACACAAAGTTGAGTAACTGTTTTCTTCTGTTTTCCAGATTGTGAGGAGTGTCTGCCTCTCTTCCAGGAACAGAGTGACCCCACCACCCTAAGCGGCCCATCTTTTATTCTGGACTTCCCTACGAGTACTGGTCTCCCCCAGAGGGCCCTCCTCTCTCTGCCCTATGGCCTGACCATCGGCAGATCTAGTATTCCCGGTGCAGGCGTCGGGGTCACAAATCACGGCCAAACAGTGTCTCCGGGAATGCATTTTGGACCCTATGAGGGGGACGTGACAACAAGAGAAAATGCCATGGCAAGTGACTTCTCCTGGGAGGTGAGCATAGATATAATCCTACTCTGTAAGCTATTTTTTATTTAGTTATTTTAATTTCCATTTTTCTTATAACATACTTACACTTTCTGCAGATTTACAAAGAAAAAGATGAATATGAGTACATTGATGCTGCCAGAGATACACACTCAAACTGGATGAGGTAAAGTAGTGAATTCTGCTATTTTAACTGTTTCCCTTTCAATGTCAGAATTCATTTAAAAGATTATTCCACAAATTATCATCTATTTGTTTTTATTCCATGCTTTCTTCTTTGTCAGAAAATGATGCCTACAGATTATACACAATGCATCACAACCACAAACAACTCAGTCATATATTTAAGTATGTTTTGCTAGTAGCTTCTGATGTATACATTTTCACTTCACACAACAGATAATGGTATGTCTAAAAATCTGTCCATGTTTATATTAATCTCTTTTGTCCTACACAGGTACGTCAATTTTGCTCGAAATAAAGACGAGACGAATTTGCTGGCGGTCCAGTACAAAGGCAGCATCCTTTATCACTGCTGTCGCACCATACACCCTGGAGAGGAGCTCATGGTGTGGCCCAGCAGCAAATTTCTCGACCGTTTCAGTGAAGCTTGGACTCAGGTCTGGGTCATGAAGCTGAATGCAACAGGTACCTAATATAACCCCCTACATATGAAAAATGTATTGTTTGATTTTTTAAATTATTATTGTATTTTTTTCCTAAAAATAAATCTTACAATGCCATATTTTTTATTGGGACAGTTCACTGCTAAAACTAAAATACTTCTGTTCAATTTATGTTTTTTTTTCCTCTTGTGTTCTTTATTTTAGAGAGTAGCACTTCTGCGACATCTCAGATCTTCCCATGCTCCCACTGTCAGCTGCCCTTCACTACAGAGTCCTTTCTTCAGCTACATACAGAGTACTACCACATTCAGCCTGAGGAGGACTGCTTACCGGCTGCTGAGGCAGCTGAGCCTGAAAATCCCTCTTCGTATACTGACTCAATTCCCTCTGCAGCATCCCTGATGGTGGTTTGTGTTGATACTGTTGAGTCGAACACATGCGGCGATTGCGGGAAGATTTTCAAGCAAATACCTCACCTTAGGAGGCACAAGCTTTGCGTCCACTCAAACAAACGTCCGTACTGCTGTACACAGTGCAGGCGGAGTTTCAGCCAAGCTTCTGGCTTAGTCAGACACCAGCTAGTTCACAGGAAGCGGGCGGTGATAAAAGGCAAAACAAAAATTCCAAATCAGAACAGCAGGGAGAAGAAAGAAAACGTGATGTCGGAGGTTTTAAACACTGCAGAGCCATCTATAATTGAAGAGACAACAGACTTGAATGTAAGTGAGAGTGTGCAAGAAGCTATGGATGTAACTGAGAACACTTTCCAGTCAAATTCTTCAGACTGCAGTAAGAGTTTCATAAATGAAGAAGAATCCCCAAAGAAGCATAAGATGGCTGGCCATGAAAAGTTGCGTCCGTACGTCTGCAAGTTGTGTCAGAAGTGCTTCGGACAGTACAACGACCTCACCAGGCACCTGCGGGGTCATCAGAAACAAGAAAACAAGAGCGATGAAAAAACAAAAGAGGCTCCGGATGAGTCTTCTACCGTGCCCTTTAGCTGTACTGAGTGCTCACTGACTTTTTCCTCTGTGGACACCCTTCAGCTGCACATAACTGAGCATCACTCAGAGGAAGCATCAATGGAAAATCAAGAAGCTGATCAGAGCCATGATCCAGACTTCACTCCTCCACCGTCAGTAGCTGAAATAGTAGAATCAGTCCAAAAACGTCAGAGACCTCAGCGACTTGGAGCCAGATCCAAAATTTCCGCCATAACCAAACTCATAGCTCCAAAACGAAGGGCAGCCATCTTAAAGAAGTCGTTGACCAGCGCTGTGCAGACGGAGAAGACCTCCAACGAATCCGAGGCCACAAATGGAGAGTTAGAAAAATACAAATGGTTCAGCTGCCATCGCTGTAAATGCACATACCAGAACCCGGATGATCTTAAGGCACACAAGTGTGCTTTAAAGGAGCTCAAATGTGGTCAGTGTGAGGCAACATTCAAAACTACTGGCCTTCTGAAAAGGCACGAGCAGACGGTGCATTCAAATACAAAGTCGTACAGTTGTGACCGCTGCGGCAAATCCTTCACTACATCTAGTAACCTCAAACAGCATCGCAAGAGCAACACTTGCATGAAGTATCACTGCACGTCAGAGCCTTTCCCGTGCACATACTGTCAGTTCTCCTTCACCATGAAGAGCTACCTTATCAAACACGTCAAGAGGCACCACCCAGTGGAGTATCTGGCCCATTGTGATTCCGACAACCTTGCAATTCAGTTGGAGGAAGAGGAAGTGGAAGAGAAGGGAGAAAAGGAATATGTATGCCCCGGTTGTGGGAAGAGTGCCAAAGCTTTAAAAGCGCACGCATGCTTCCAGCAGGTGAAGGTGCTGTACTTGTGCACAGACTGCGGGAAGGGCTTCACGAACCACTATGGTCTGAAGCAACATCAGCGCGTCCACACGGGCGAGAAGCCGTTCAGCTGCCCTCACTGCAGCAAGAGCTTCTCCTACACGGGACAGCTCAATGTGCACGTCAGGACTCACACAGGGGAGAGACCATACCTGTGCACACACTGTGGGGAGAGCTTCCGGCAGTCCGGAGACCTGAAGCGACACGAGAGGAAGCACACGGGGGTCCGGCCCTACAGCTGCTCCGAGTGTTGCAAAAGCTTCAGCCGCCCGCAGAGTCTCAAAGCTCACCAGTTGCTTCACCTGGGACAGAGGATGTTCAAATGCACCCAGTGCGGGAAGAGCTTCTCCAGGAACTATCACCTCAGGAGACACCATCAGAAGATGCACTTGTAGTCACATTTTGAGGGTGTAGAGGAGCTTTAAGGGATAGTTTGGCTACTTTTGAAGTTGGGTTGTAAGAAGTACCTACTGTATACTTAATCAGTATTACAGTAGATTGCAGTAAGCATGGAAGCTAAGCTGTGGGTGTGGCGACATCATAATATATTTTAGCCACCTATTAAGACATCTTTCTAGCTAATCTATTAATAAGTACCTCTCACAACCCCACTTCCAAAGAATCCATAATATTCCTTTAATTGTTGCCATTTCAAACTGAATTGCACTTGATAGATTTTCTTCTAGGTCAGTTACGTAACTTTATTTTAAATTAAGTTTGTTTAAAGCATTACATAACCAAAAATTGATTTATGTGAAAAAATATTTGTTTTAGTTATTTGAAAGCAGAAAACAAATTAACACAAACAAGTCATTCAATACAATTGATAAAAAATAAGTTAAGGAGCTCACCAGTCCGACAAATGCTTATTGTCTCTCAATGTCAGCTTGCTTTAAAATAAAAAACACAAACTTGCTCATCACTTTTGACCATTTATTCCACAAAACATACAATGCAAAGCATGTGCACTGTACAAGCCTTAATATTATGAAAATCCTCATAACATGCCTGTTTTTTTTTTCAATTCAATAATCTTTAAATTTGTTTCTGTAGTCATCCAGATCTACATGTTTTTAATGGCACAGTTTGACTGTCCATTGAACATTGCCTTTGTCAGTTTCTGTCCTTGTTAGCTCGTATTTCCCACTTGATTATATTATAAATATTAAGTAAAATTAAAATACTTCAGTCTTACCTGAACTATACAAACATACTGGTATGACAGTCAACACAAGTAGACTCAATTTTAAACTGTGCGTAAATTGAAAACAGGGATTAACCTGGCAGTGTTTTCCATGTGCTACACACAGCGGTGTCAAGTGCAGCTGCTGGTTCGAGACACAAGCTATTTAAATCTAACTTTGCTGCTGGTAACGACTTCTTTAACATCCCAGTCCAGTATAGTTTATTATATCAGTAGTCCTAACTAATACCAGTTACACAAGTTCTTTGACAACATCCATTTTTAAGGGACAAAGAGATCCATTTTGTGGCACAGCAGTTGTGGAGGCTTGTTTCTGTGGTCCTTTTTTTCTGAAAGAAGCAAGGGGTTGAAACCGGAGGATTGAACGCTCATTACTGAGTCTTAATGTGTAAAAAAATACACAAACACTTCTGAAAGGTAGGCAGCAGGTGGTTCTCAAGGTTAAGTGACGACAAGACCCCTACGAAGGTTGGGTTTACAGTTTGTACAATTCCAAAGACACCTCAAAACATTGTTCCCGCGTTGTCCCTCTGCTCCAGTGAAGCACCTTGTTGAAGTGTCCTTCAGTGCAATCTCCAATTTACACATCATCATGTAAAATATACAACAACCCTCAAATCTCATTAGTTTATATTATGTTAAAATGTTATACACATATTTGAATTTTTTACAAACCAAACTGATTGTTAAAACCACACAGTATCACATCTGTACAAAAAAAAGGTCACAAAACTAGGCGAAAGAAAGAAAGGGATTTTGTTTTTTGGCAATCAAAAGCAACAGCTTGGTCTGTCACAAAACCACAAATTATGGATTAAATACTGAACTGCGGAAATGAAAAGGGAACAGTACACCTAGAGCTCAACAGAGTCTGTATTTGTGATGATAAAGCTGTTCTTCAGTTCCCATAAAACAGAAAAACATGGTTAAAAAGGGTTAAGTGGCAGAAGCCTGAGGACACATATATACAGTATGCGACCGGAAACCAAGCTCGAGGTGGTGACGAGAAAATACCCTGCAGGTCATTGAGAGAACAATAACTCTCTCTCTCTCTCTCTCTCCTTCCTCTGGTGGAGTTCTGCTTTCTGAGAGGTAACGGACGAAAGGCTTTTATAAAGGTTCAGATTTCAGCTCCTCCACCCGGCACTCCAGGTCAGCCACCTGCAGAGGACAGGGGAACATGCAGTAAGTTTATTACGTGTGTTACATCATGTGAGCAATATGAAAAGCGCTTACATATACAACATGGTCTTATTTGTAGTTAATGCTTTAACAAACCAAATAAAAATGGAGAGAACCATCAAAAAACTCATGTGCCAAAAACACTGCAAACTGCTGCTTTATAAAATAATCTACAAGAAATATGTGTAAATAATGAATTGTATATAGTATAAATGTGCCTGTTATACATGCTTTTATATTTTTATTAAGCTATTATTACTCCTAACATGTCAGAGTCAACAGTTTATACAAATTAAAGCCATTTTTATAAATGTTTTTGAGAGTTTTTGGGCTGACTTATCTGCTATGTCACATCTTAAAACCTCTAAACAAAAAGGCATTCTCAACCTTAATTTGAATGAATAATTACATTTTTTATATTTGACTCCGTTTGCTCAACGTTGTATACCTTTTAAGACTTTTTATTTGTCTCATTTGTCTATTTGTATATATTTATCTTATTATCTTAATGGATAAAAGTGCTATGCACAAATCAATGGAAATATATTATATCATATATGAATATATTATCATAATGTGAGACAAACCGTTTCAAAGCTTTTTCTAGCACTAAACCTACATAGGGCGAACAATACCAACATGTCATCACTGAACATTTGAAGTGTAGTTTTTTCAAACAGTTTCTGGGTTTCTCCTGAGCTGTACCTGCTCCTGAAGCTGTCCGGACTCCTCCTTCAGTAGCGAGGCCTCGGCTCCATCCTGTGCACAGCGCTGCGTCTCCTTCTTCAGGTACTCGATCTCCCTGTTAGAGGAAGCCATAGCATCAGACTCTAATGTAACATCTCTCTCAGCTGTTTGTATACATATGGACTCTTGTGTCTTACTTCTGCTGATACTCCTTGATCAGACGCTTGGCTTTGCTGTACTTGCGCTCCAGAGCCTGATACTGCGCCTGCGTCTCCTTCAGGTGCTCGTCCACCGCCTGGCACAGGCTCTGCGCCTCCATCCAGTATCCCTCCAGCTTGTCCATGCGCTCCTTGTTCTCCTGCAGCGTCTGCTCCAGCTGGGCCTTGTCCATCCGCCAGCGCTGCTTGTCCTGCTCCGCGTGATGCAGCTGGGAACACAGGTGAAGCATCCATTTCAATTACAACATCCTTAAAATAAGAAATGCTTCTTTGTAGGTGTGGGAAAAAAGTTGATTCTGGATTGAATCTCAACTTCCTAAAAATATATTTTAAAATATGTTATTTGCCTACAAAGGTAAACTAGACACAAGTTATCTTACACACAAAATCTTTAAAAGTTGTATAAAGTGCTATTATATTTACAAAATATCAGTTTCACATGTTTTATGTACAATTCACTTTTTAATTGGCAAATTACTTACACATTAAAGGCAGCTAGTTTAGGCCTACAAACTCTATTTATATAATAGGCAAAACATGTATTTTGTTGTTTTACTTGACCTCGTTTTATTGAAGAGAATTGAGAAAAAACATTGTTTTTTAAGTGGGTTTTTCTTGCAGGTTTAGCATGCAGAAATCTTCATCTTATCTTTATATTAGCTTAGCATTTGCATCATAGCAATCAGTTGATAATAACTTTATCAAACATAAAACTCTTTAATCTTAATCACACTTTACTCTGCTTTCTTTCCATAATTTCTCACATAGCTTTTTTTATTTATCATAGTGAGTAGATCCTGAAGTTAGCAACCGTTTAACTGTCTTTATTCTTGTTTTTGTCTTTTATTGCTTATCTTTTTTCTTTTGTTATGATTAAAATAGTTGTTTGTGTGTATTATTGTGTGTGTATTTTAAGCCCTACTGGTACGGGCATTTGTAATTTCATTGTATTTCTCTATATAATGACAATAAAGGCTTCTATTCTTTTCTTTTTACTGAATCCAGAATTGCTTCTTCTTCATCTTTAAAACATAATTTAAGAAGTTACCTTTCTTTTCAGCTGCTGGATCTCGGCCTGGGTCACCGCATGCTTTAT
This sequence comes from Trematomus bernacchii, assembly GCF_902827165.1. Taxonomy (NCBI): domain Eukaryota; kingdom Metazoa; phylum Chordata; class Actinopteri; order Perciformes; family Nototheniidae; genus Trematomus; species Trematomus bernacchii. Next base: position 12,318,548 of record NW_022988050.1, read on the forward strand.
TTGGAGCTTTACAGCAAAGACAGATTTAAATACATGTGTTAGTATTAGACACATATCAAGAAATAAACTGTGATTACACAGAAAATGCTCCAATTAAGGAAGCTCATTTCTCACCTCTTTGTATTTATGTGCTAGTTTCTCAGGGTCCGTCTCCAGGGGCGACATGTCCTCGTTCTCTGCCAGGTCGAACACCTCGATGGCGCTGGGATACGGCGGGCTCACCTCCTCATCCTCGTCCTCTTCCTCGTCTGTGCCGTATTCTCCGCCCTGCAGGGACACGTTCAGGTTAGCATCCCATTCACACACGGAAATAATTACAGCAGGTTTTAAGGGCACAGAGAAAAAGAAAGACCATGTCACAGTAGAGACACAACATACAAATATGAACCTGAAAATAAGCAGAATATGTCATCTTTAACATGTTTGTAATAGTTTTAGCAATGGGGCACTCATTTCCAGGAGTTTAAATGATTGGAATTTAGGTATTTCTGACATGTGTTTAGATTAATTGTCAAAACATTTAATAAAATGTCACTTAAAACAGGAAAACAGAGTGACAAATTGTAATTGTATGGTGTCTTTAAAAGCATGTGTCTGTTCTATGACCAGAGGTGGGAAATACCTAAGTACATTTACTCAGGTACTTAAGTACAATTTATAGGTACTTGTACTTTACTTGAGTATTTCCATTGTATGCTGCTTTGTACTTCTACTATTCAGAGGTGCATGGTGTACTTTTACTCAACTACATTTATTTAGTACCTTTAGTTACTTTACAGATGTGGATGAATGATGTGAAATATAATCAAGTGTTAAATCAGACTTTAGTTCCACCTGGAGTAAATGCACAAGCTACCCTGCAGTATACAAAGTCATTCAAACTAGCTGCACCTTTACCAGCTTTGAGAACACTTTAATGATCAATCATTATAAAACATATCATATATATTATTCTGAAATGGACCGATCTGCACAATGACTACTTTTACTTTTGGTACTTTAAGTATATTTTGATGCAGATACTTTTGTACTTTTACCTGAGTAACGTTTTGAGTGCAGGACTTTTACTTGTAACAGAGTATTCCCACACTCTGGTACTTCTACTTTACAAGTACAAGATCTGAGTACTTCTCCCACCTCTGGCTATGACACCACACAGCCACTAGGTGGTGCACCTCTCCAAAGATCAGACTTCCCTTTCAGTTACACAACATAAAGCTTTTCAAGAAGCACCACCAGCACAGAGGCATGAACGGGGAAACTTCCTCTCTGTTCTTATGAAAGTACAGTCGCGTATGAGCTGTAAAAACTCCATGAGCTTATAGTTTATGTAAAACAAAATCAGAGGAGACTCATGAGATTAACAAAGCAAAGGACATCCGGGGGCACAGATTTTCAGATCCCGATTTGCCCTCATTTCGGAGCGAAGCTTATCGTCTGATGGGACTGATGCTCTGGACACAATAGTGAGGCTTCTGGCCAGAGGCACGTAGAGCCCAGCCACACAGAGAGGGTCACTGCTGTTCATGGGATACATTGCATAATCCTAAAAGGGGAACCGAGGGCTTACAGAGCCATGAATGATTGCAACTTCTTTTTCATTTTTGAGGAAGTATTTGTGTCGGAGGTTGAAAAGGATGTATGAACTCTGAAGGGCTGCACCGAATAGTTTCATGGCTCTGAGGCTTCATTCATTACATTGACATTCAGTAGCAGAGCTGCTTTTATTTTTTATTTGCATTTCTATTCATTTAGTTTAAAACCGGTTTCCCTTCACAGTTGCAGATTAAGATAGATTAAGGTTGGTTTGCAGTCATTATTATTAATATTATACTATTTATAGAACTAGATTTTAGTTGTAAAGTCAAAAAGGAATATAATGCTTTTAAAAATGCACGTTTTTACCTAAAGAAATATTCAGTTTTATCCATATTTGTTGGCGTTTAGTCTTCAATAAACATTTTAACTGCTGTGAAAAATATGCTGGCTCTCCTTTTTTTTCATTTTGTTTTAGGGTAATAAAGTCATAACATATGACGACAGACATTCAGAGCTCTACTAAATGTATATTGTACAGCCAAAATACTACTTTAAAGCTATTTAGAGATGATTTTGTTGATACTTGATGACTTCAAATGTTGATAAATGCATTCAGATATCTTTTTTTTAACTGGGATTCATCCTATTATTTAACATGGCTCAACTGAGCTGTAAAATAGTTTTATATTTTTATTGACTAGCCTGCATCCTCCACTTCATTCTAATGGTCATAGTAGTGAGTGTGTGTTCTCGCTCATAAAAGGTGGAGATGAGGAAGGACATTTTGTTTAGTAAATCAGTGCACCTTCACTTCAGACAGTGGTTAAAGAATACTTCTAAAGACATACCTCCTGGTCGTCCATGTACTGGTTGTAGCGCTGCTCCATCACCTCCCTCTGCCAGCGCTCCTGCTCCAGGGTCTGCTGGATGAGCTGCGCCACCTCGCTCTGCTCCCCCGGCTTCTCTCGACCAATCACAAACCTGGGGGTTCACAATCAGCTCAGTCAGGTCTAAACAGCGCCGACCTGTTTGAAGATGCTCGCTTAACTGAAGTAGTCTTTTGTGTATAGAGTGCGTTTCAAATTCAGAGGGATGAACACGCTTAAAGAGAGAGATAAGGGTAAAAGTAACACATAGCAAATCAGGAATGACAGAAAACAACAATTAAGCAAACGTAAAATTAAAAAAACGAAAGAAAATCAAAAGCAGCTTTTTACAAGTGTGTTTTCAGGAGTGATTTTAAATGGGGCACCGATTCAGAAGGTCTGATATTCTCAGGCAGGGACCTCCAGAGTCTGGATGCTCTAACAACAAAGCGGCGGTCACCTTTAGATTTCGGCAGTGATTTTAAAACAAGTAACAGGGTTTTGCTCTAGGATCTCAGACGTCGCCTTCGGCCATGAGGAACAGCAGCTCGGAGATAAGGGACGGGCCTTGAAAGTATTTATGAAATCTATTCTAAAAGACAGACGAAGCTAAGGTTTAAAAGCTCAAATAGGTGTAGTAATGTCACTTTTGTAACTGTCAAGCCAAGACTACAGCATTTAGTTTGAGTTAGAGTCTATACGAGAGTAAGATAATTGACCAATTTTATTGATGTTCCGTGTAGATCAAACAGACAGTCTTTATCTGACTTGATACGATAATAATAAATGTGTTGCACTGTTGGAGGAGCCTGTGACCTAAGATTTTCATCGTCATAACTACACTGTAGCTTACGTATGACCAATAAAAGCCTTGAACCTTGAATGTATTTGCACGCTAAATTATACATTATGGTCCTTTTTCTCCTTGAGGAGCATGAACACCTGCCCTACAAGGAAGACGAAAGTACTTTTCATATATAATAGACTTCTTAGAGCCTCTTCAGATGGTATAATGTCATGTATTGATAGAGTGAGGATCTCGCCGGCTCTCTGATGACAGAAAATGTCTTCCTGTTTAGAGCCGAACAAAGGCGGTCTCTATGGAGTTGGCCTTCTGTGATTAAAATCAAACGCGCCTCTCCTTCAGCTCATTGTGCACTTCATTACGGAGGCTATACGTTTCCTGATTGAGGCTCACAAATCTCCGTCCAATTAAAGCCGTGGTGTAAACAGTGAAACAGGAAGCAACACTGTAAATCATGACACAGCCACAGACAGTTATTAAGCCAGCCGCTGCCGCCTTTCAATTTCTGCGCTGCTAATGGGTAATTAAATGTTCACAAACGCACTTCCTGTCCCTGTCCCTGTCTGTCTCCCTGCTTGACGCTTTTCATGAATAGGTCTGAGCACCAGTGCCATCACTTCAGTAGATCCATAATGTAAGTCTCTGATCTCCACAAGTCACACAACACTAACAAAAACAGCACTGACAACTAAACCGCTGAATAATGAATGAGCCTAGGTGACAAAAGGAGCACGTAGGAAACAGTCAGTTCCAACCTCGGCTACAAATATCCCTCTGGCATTTTAGAATGATACCTCTGATGCAGGGTGTATTTGTTCCTGATAGCTGTGTTTTCTGTGGAGGATTCTTTGGCTCGTATTCAGGATGTCTCAGAAAGAAGCTTGAAGGGTATAATCATGACCCTGTGAGACTTGAGATATAAATCTACAGTCTGGTAGCTGAATGGGCAGGATGTGGTAGAAGTCAGTCCTGCGTGTAAGACTGGCTGTGTGGGTATATGTATCTATATCAGGAGGAAACCATCTCTTTGAGCAAGAAATGTGACATCACAGCGAGACAGAGCCTGTAAAACTAAAAGGAACTCTGAGAATTGCTTTGAGATTAATATAAGCCGCTTGCTAACATGTCGATTTTAGTTTAACATGTTCACTAGCATGTGAGTGTTTACTAATTCGCTCTAAACAGTGTAGCTGAGTCTTGTGGGAATGTCTTAAAGGGACAGCTCCCCTGTAATTCCAGGTAGTGTTGATACTATTGTACTTAGAAATGTCTTTCTTCTCTCCATTATAACAGAACTTGTGAAAAATGGTACTCAGTTTCCTGTGCTCAAGTGCCATACATTTTAAAATCTCAACAGCAACCAAATTACACCTCATTGGCAGGTGTTGTCCTAATTGTTTTCTTTTTAGTATCCGGGTTACGATTTCTTTACAAAATTATGTTTTGGTTAGTTATTGGCACTTTGAGCACATAAGGCCTTGTGCCATCAAGTTTCATTATAAGAGAGCGTAGGAAAACCTCTCACACCTAAACAATCTAAATTGACATATTGCACCCTTTGAACTGTCCCTTAAAGTTTTGTAGGTATTCTTAGTCATAAATAAAAGTACAGGACAACAAATATGATATCATTATGACGCTAGATGAGATATGAAGGACGTGGTCATGTAAATCCATTACATTCCATTTCAATTCGGTGACACGTCAAGATATTTCAGTGTGGACTTACTTGACGGTTCCTGAGGTGTTCCTGAGTACGGAGGCGGCAAAGTTCTGGGTGACTCCCACCAAACTGGTCCCGTCCACCTCCACAATCAGATCGTTCACCAGGATCCTGGAGGGGCAGTCGAGGGAGAAGTTCAGGATTCTCAGTAATAGCATATCTGTGGCCTTCGCTCATCATCTTTTGACTAAAGCCTACACAAGCAACACTCCATTTATGAGCCCTCGTTCTTGGCAGCAACACCGTTTCGTAGTTGGCAGGAATCGGAAAGATAAATGGGCTGATAAAGCAAGAGATAAATTACTACAAATAAACTGACCTCAGGTTCAAATGTGGTTTACATAGGCCTTTCCAGTTTGCCTCTTTTGTGAAGGAATCAGGATGATCCGAGGTGAATTGATCATGATTTAACATACCTGCCGTCCTTCTGTGCTGCTCCTCCATCCGTGACTGTCTTCACAAAGATGCCCAGCTTCTCCAGGCCCATGTCAGCCCCTGCACCCATCCCGATGATACTGATGCCCAGACCCTCACCATCTAAAAGAGAGAAACAGACGCGCTGTTACCATACTGCGACTGTAATCCAGAGCTTTCATTCAGTTGTACGTTTTGGCTGAAAACTGTCCGTTTGAACCATGAACAGATACATTTGGGTGGAGAAGTTGAAGAGCCCCTTTCCCTTTCCCACAGGTGTGGTCAAATTAAAGTTGCCCGTGGAGTTTTCTCATAAACAAACAAAGTTGTAAACATTTACAGTGTTGCACACCTAATGCATTGTGTGTGTCCTTGAGGCCCCGACAATGCATTTCCTTCCTCATAAAACATTTACAAAGCCAAATTTAAACCTTGCATTGTTTACATCCATAATTGCTAGCTCGCAGTTCACTTAATCCCTGCCTTTGTTGGCGCATTACTGCATTTCTGAGCACACTACTGCTATCAACTGACAGTAAGCGGACCCTCCATTGTTACAGTGTATTGTAATAAGCAATAAGTGTATCTTGTGGTATTACAATCTATGGGCTGTGAAGAAATACCATTCAGTATATTCAACATTTTGAAAAACATTTGAAGTGTTTATTAATTACTACTAGGTTTTGCTATATTGTCATATTAGTAAAGTAGATACTTATCTCACAGGAGGAGGAATTCATACACATTTTTAAAAAGCGCATATCAGTGTACAACTACATTTTAGTGTGGTATTAACCATTTATGAAATATGTATATAGTAGTTACAATTACCTGTTTTACCTCATCAAATGCAGAACTACAGAAGCACATTTATAAATATTTTTAAATCAAGCATATATAGCAGTTGGCTAATAATTACAGCTTGTGGTTATGTACTGCTGTCCTGTCCAGAGTTCTTAAACGGCACGCGGCAGCTTCTCTGATGTATTTTCTCTGAAGTGACAGCAGCATTCTGCATGTTGCTGAAATATATTTATAGCTGAAATAAAAGCCTGCACTAGCTTCTTTTCATCTCGAGGACTCTTGTTATGACAAAACACTTCAGTTTAACGCTTTATGTGACTTGAGAGATCAGTGATAGCACCCGGGTTTCCTGCCTGAGGTGTAATGTGCAGAGGTGTTAATTTGAACATACAGCAGCATATCGTTTATATAGGCAAGGCAAGTTTATTTATATAGCACCTTTCAACACAAGGTAATTCAAAGTGCTTTACAAAAATGGAAGACATTTTAAAAATGGCATTTAAAATCAGTCATTAAAAAGGAAAGATAATAAAATAAACATTAAAAGAAAAAATACATGGATAAAAGTTAAAAGTTACAGTAGACAGAGGATGGCCACATATGGTATCCTGTGTAACCTGGCCTGCACATCATTCTAAATATAGTCTTCTATTAATATATTAATGGAGCATAATGTTGAAGGGATGTTGAGGGAAGTGTGGCTGGAGGGAAGGGGGTGGTTGGCAGAAGGCAGTCAGTGAAGAACCTTTTACATAAGTAATACAAAAATGCAGGTGCTTTTTATTCCTTTTGGCTTCAAAGAGAAATGGAAATGACAAATCCAAGTGTTCAGGAGGTCTATCACATAACCATAATCATTTTAAATTCAGTTTCCATGGATGTCAAATTTCTCGTATTCGTTTTGCTTCCCAATTTCATGCAAACCACCCTCCTGGTGCCTCGAGCAGGTTGAATCAATGCTTGAAAAACATCCTCAAATCCTGTACACAATAGCATTGGATAAAGATCAACTTTATAATGTTCTCTACCTTTCTCCAGCTCTGCGGGGAACAGGTCCAGCCTCTCCACCCTCTTCTCCAGCTCGTACTCTGCAGACGCTGCCATGGGATCAACATCTTCATTACGCCTGTCGTAGTCCTCATTGGGGTAAGTGGCAAAAACCTGCAGGAGACAGACACACTCCATCAGACTCATAAACACATAAACCTTTAAATGTCCTTTAAATCAGGATAAATTGTAAAATCCTTGTATTTTTAAATCAAATTTTCCAGAAAGTTTAATGACAAGATCAATACATCTCTCATACTAATACTTTTAGGAGACAATAGCTTAGCTTAGCCCAAAGATTAGCAGTGGGGGAATATAGCTAGCATCTATCCAAATATATAAAACATACCTTCAATTAAATATCACAAAATAACACAGTCGATCTTCTTCCATCCTTCAAAAACAACAATTAGTTGTTATATGTTTGATCAGAACTAAGCTAGCTGTTTCCCCCTGTTTCAAGTGTTTGTGCTAAGCTAAGATAACCGTATGCTAGCTGTAGCTTCACATTGAATAAACAGACTCATGTGATATCAATTTTATCATCTAACCCTCTGCAAAAAAAGCAAATTAGTGCATTTTCCAAAATGTCAACTATCCTTTGCCCCTTGATGATGAGTGATCCTCTCTGTGGTGTGTTTGCACTGTCCAAAGGTCAATGAGTGTTTCATGTCTCCTTGGATATTCTACAACTTGAAGAGCCTTTCTTTTCTTTGCAGCCATGGTTTCTTTTCGCTTTTTCATGCTACCCTGTTCTTCTTGCATGTACTCCAAAATTAGTTCTGCTACTGAAAACAGAGAGCACTTCCTGTTCGCCCTGAAGAGCATGGTTAATGTTAAGTCATATGTGTGTGTGTGTGTGTGTGTGTGTCTGTGTGTGATTAAAACCAAACCCACAGCACATTTAACTGCAGTTGTTTTTAGAATATCTGTACATATATTAGATACAGTATTTACATAAAGGCTGCATGTATGTTTTGATACATTTATTAATATTTCAGTCCAAAAGCCAAAGATATTTAGATTAATATGATGTAAAATCTGAGGAAAGCAGAACATTTCCATATTTTAAATGCTTACAAAGCTTTTATTGCATGAATATTTATTTGGTTACAATGAATAGATTACCAAAATATTTACTTCATAGATTAATGGCTACGTAAAATATTCAAAAAATATTGTCCATAATAAATAAATGACTTCAGCCCATCACCAAGTGCTGAGAGGGCTTTGACATGAATGCTGCTGAGAAAGACGAGGCAGATGCATTCTTTTGATCAAATCTGACCGCCACTGTTAATGCAGACATAATGCAATTCAAATGTATCGACCACTTCAACTGAGACGGCCGCAGCATTTCCTCGAGGACCAGAGCTGTATCGCTTCACAGCCGTAATGTGTGTCGAACACACTGGGGGGGAAATCCATCACAACCACTGAAGTTGCTCTCGTGAAGACAGAGGACTCTGTTTCCCACCACCAGCATGACAGTTTACATAACCACCTCCAGCATGCTAATGGAGGGCCTTCTGCAGCTGCTCACACACACACACGCAAGCAGAAACACACACACGCAAGCAGAAACACACACACACACACACACACACACACACACACACACACACACACACACACACACACACACACACACACACACACACACACACACACACACACACACACACACACACACACACACACACACACACACACACACACACACACACACACACACACACACACACACACACACACACACACACACACACACACACACACACACACACACACACACACACACACACACACACACACACACACACACACACACACACACACACACACACAGAGTAAGCTGAATCTTTAAAAGGCCCACTCTCAGTCTTCCAGGGCGATTATGCATGCACCACCTTGCATGCTCTGCTAGCCACACTAATTCTGAGCCGGACTTCTATTTTCACACTTTCTTCCATTTCTTTTATCAACCTTTCTCTCCACAGTCCTTCGTTCTCTCTGCTGTAACACTTAACACACCTTTCTTGAGTCTTTGTTTACTTCCTCTCACTTCTCTCCCCGCTGTTTAGTCTGTCCATCTGTGTTGCAAAGTAGCATCTCGTAGCTTCATTTGCAAACCCCTTCAGCCACATGGTCCCTGTCTCCCTGGCAACCCCACAGTAAAGAGCCTGTCAGTTTTGACAGTGCCTTTGAAATGTAAGGAGCCCCTCCCCTCTCCGATTTATTCAGTATCATTGTATGTCCATGCATCATTGAACACTGTACAAGCCCGTCCCTCTACTCTTAAGCCTTACTTAGCCATAAGAATAGGGCTTAAAATGTTATCGCCTTTGAGCCAAATCACGACACTGCGTTCACACAAACGATGATGGGGTTGAAATGACCTGCTGATTTTATCTGGGATAAAGCTGCATTGATAAGTCCAAGGGGTCTTCGATTGATAAGGAAGAAGGTCTACTAGTTATGAACATAAATGAGTTACATATTAAACTGGGCCCACAACACAGTGTAGGATGGCCTAAAGTGTCATTCGTAATACTATCTTTTTTCGTGCAAAAATTAATAACCAACCAGTTTTTTTGCCCCCAAATTTGGTGATTTTCTGCTTTTCTCACATTTATTTGATATTAAGCTGATAATCTTTAGGATTTGAACTGACAAAACAAGAGACCTTGGATTTTGAGGAACTGAGAATAGACTGTTTTCTGACATTTAATCAGCTAAAAGTTTTTTTTGTATTATTCTAGAAAGTATTGTTAGTTGCAACTCTATTCTGGGATCAAACATTTTTTTCCATGCAGGAATTGTATTCAGTTAAACAAAAAGTATAGTAGTGTTTTCATAGGTTACTATTGGTCAATTTATTGAGTAGAGTGCAGATAAAATATGAAAAGGGTTATTTTGCCATTTTGAGAAATATGCTTCCTCTGTTCTTGAACTATTAGCTGAACTGACAGAGTTTTTGATATTTGTGGATTAATCATTTATTTCTTTATATATTTAGCAAGTTTTGATCAGACAGAACAAGCAGTTTGCAGACATGGAATCTATGAAATTATGTGCATTTTACCAAACGTTTTGATCTTGTATAGAGTTACCGTTTGGCCGAAACCAGTTTCATGTAAAATGCAAATAATAATTTGTTATAGCAGAACTGATTTTTGTTTACACTTTGAATTAAGTACAGCAAATTATACTTAACCTATTCAGATGACAGATAGCATGAGAGCAGCAATGCAGTCTAATGGCTTTTGATTTAGGTTACCTTCGTATTTAGAGGGATTAGCAGAATGTGGATTACAGACACACAAAATACACTGTTTGCAACATAAGTAACGGAGCATAAAACAACAACAGAGCACTGCAAGCTTGCATGCCTACTGTTTCACTCTCACGCTGCACTGTCTCACTCCTTGACTTTAAAGCTCAAGAGGCACAGCTGGTGGCTCGTGGTGCCCTCATTTTACGCCCACGATGCTGCCGAAGATCAAACGTGCAGCAGCGTTTAACGTGGCACTGAGGAGGAAAAAACACACCCATTATCGCATGTGTGTCGTGACCTCCAGCCTTGGGCAAGTTCACGAGCGGTGCCATGATGCAGGCCGGGCTACAACTAGCCCTCGCTGACACAGAATCAACACTTTCATTTCCTGGCAGAAGATTTTCTCCCTCCTCCATGATCCCATGCAGGGCAGACAGGCTAATGAGATCCTGCACGAGGCAACCTCTCACCCAAACCTCCTCTTAAGTATGTAAAGTAGAAGATGAACTCCTTGAACGTTGAGGTGGCTATCTTTGGAAGACAAACATTGGGATTAAAAGCAGGGTATTTGGTGGGGGGGGTGGGGGGGCGGAGGGCAGGACTGGAGAAGCACGCTGTTCCAGTTGTGGCAGATAGTAGGTCAGAGAAGCTAACAGATGGCCAGGAAACTCCCTCCCTCCCTCCCTCTGCTACCAGCCGCTTGGGATGTCCTACAAAAGCTCTATGGGCAGCTAGCTAGCTAGCTCACCAGCTAACAGCTTGTGTTTGTGTCTCTACTGAGCACCCACTTGGGACTGTTAAAGGGTATAAAAATAACTCAGTCAATCCAAACTACCATTTAACAATGTCGTGACAGAGAGATGGCTAAATGACAGAGCTGCTCTCCTGCAGTGTGGTTCCGTTGCCGGCCCTCTGGCTATAATGCGATTGGGTAACATTGTGTTGGTTAAACTCGGTACCCCCGCCTCCCCCCCCTTCCCCCACTGCCCACATCAGCATGTCAACTGCTGTGATTCTTTCCCCTCTTCACTCTCCAAAAACACATCTAATTTTGGCCAATAGGATGTGTGGAGGAGGTGCTGTTGGTTTTCTGAACAACAGAAATAGCGTGTTTCCATTATGTCTGTCCACATACTGTGGCACCCAACTTTCCATCATTTGTATAACTCCTATTATTCAAACTGCCAGCTGGTGGGAATGTGAGCTTTACTGACACTCAACACCTTTAACTCTCATAAGTACAATTAATCCTTTTTTTTTATTCAGACGCTTTTATTCGACTAGGATTTATTGACCCAGAATATATTGCCATCAATGATATTATGATTATATAATAGTATAATAATGCAAGTGCTCCTTTTAAAGGAGCAATTCATTCTTAAGAATAGTATGTCATTGAAATTGGAAAAAAATCTTTAAATATTCAGTTAAAACTAAACAAATACAACTAAACAAAAAGGCCTGCGTCTTATAATGAAAGGGTTAACCTTTTAGTTATTTCTGGCCTCTTGTTAGCGAATATCTTGGTGATATTCTTAAGTAAACAAACATCCAGACAGCACAACAGGGACGATATTGAGGTCAGCAAAAATTATGGAGGTTGTGTCCTTACATCACACTATAAGTCAATACCGTCATTAAAGTGACAGGCACTTTCCCAGTTTGATAACACGGCTATTAATCGCTTCCCCAACGACCACAAGTTAAACATGTCCAGAAATGGCAGGTAATTGCTTCTAAATCCGCCTAAAACTGGAGGTTAATCCAGATCCCAGATGTGCAGCACACAGACAGAATATATAGACGTGGTCCTGGCTGCAATCGCCATGGACTACTCTCCTCCAGCCAATAATATGAATATGTAAGCTTTGTCATGGTAACGGTTGCATGGCACCAGGGCTGTGTGTTTTGGCAGGCAAGCCATCGGTCAGAATTCATGTTTGGGCTTAGCACCGCTGACCCCGGGGAGAAACACAGCAGCATGAGAGAAACGTCAGCCACTGAATAGCAATATAGTATGTGGAAGGATACAGCAACTAAATCAATCATTTTAACATGTATTATTTTTTACATTATTATTATAATGTATGTATACATTACATATACATGTGTTTAGTTGTGTTGCTCTTTGCCACCATACTAGAGCTTTCTATTTATTGAATAGTATTAGGTGTTCTATATGCATTTTATGTTAATATTTAAAATCCTGTATACTTACATATTTTATATATTTCTTTGCACATAATCACATCCAAATACAGGTCTATATATATAATATATGTCGTTTTTTATTTCCTATTGAATTATTTAACGGTATTTGGCAAGAGTTTGATTTATACCATTCTTAAGAGGTCTTGTGTTGTTGTAATTTTAAAGGTTTAGGTTGTATTCTGCCTTTTATTATTGTCAACAAACCCCATTAGGGCCGCTGTACAGCTCAGTTGGTAGAGCTCTGTCTCCCCATCTAAAGTCTTTCCTCACACTAAAGGCACTGGTTGCCCCCAAAAAAAAAGTATAAATAAAAAACCCCACTTAAAATAACAAAAACCTGATAGCTAAAGTCATATATAGTAACTTCCTTTGTGCCATAGACCTCCCTTGTGGTCCAAAGAACAATTAAAACAAATCAATGAGCCACAATGGGTGTCATGTTGCTTCATTATACTGAATGTAATTAGTGTTTTCAGCCCCAAATAAACCATGTCAAATACACTATTTATTACTCAACCTGTAATGTAACACTGAAAACATATATTTGCAACTAGTTAAATCTTCTAGAAAATAAATGTCTTGTTGAAGACTTGTGAATCAACTAACACATTGTTGGTGTTGGCTTTTTCATTTATTTAATTACATTTACTGACAAATGTAAAAACAGAATTACATCAGCATTATTTCTCCCCTGAGGATAGACAAACTATTATCTCTACTGTATGTTTAGTAACCTAAGCATGATATATACAGACAGATGACAGACCTCTGTAGGCTCTCTGTATGTTGTTGGTTTTTAAGCTTGGCAAGATAATGGCAGGATGGACGCTCAGACGTTGCGTAACACGGCATGTCGCAGTAACAGTCTATGCTTGTAACCCACCACCACTGCAGGACTGGGAAGTGGGGCATAGTGACCTTGCTGATAATCCGTCTGGTCCCCCACCCCTCCTGACTGTGAGTAATGCACTGTATGAAATGCTGCAGGCCTGCTGTGTCTGAGTAATAGACAGTTTGAGGATACCTTTGCATATGGGGATGTATTACCCCTCCCTGGGCTGAGTGGTGAACATAAGCCACCAAAGGTTGCATTTTGGCCAATCTCTATATTGTTTTTGTGCTTAAAAAAGCTTTTCTTCCTTCTATGTTTTTCAAAATTCAACTCCCTCAGTTTATTACAATATAAGAACAGTTTGTTTGTGTTAATGACACAGTGTGAAGCAAAATCATAGGTGTTCTTTGAGCAGGCTGGCAGTAATGTTCAGAGTTGCGTAGGCAGCAGAAATCCAAGAGAAAGTGTGTGTGTGGAGGATAAAAAGTGTAAGAGCAGGCGATGAGTGAGCAAGGTGATTCTGCAGCATGAAAAATAAATCAGATTATTTCTGGTTTGGAGGGGAACACAGCGCAAATCCAGTGGAGATTATCTCATTTTACGCCTCTTTTAAAAAGGTTTAGGATAAATAATGAACAAGCACACACTACAGTGTTGATACAGGTTGTGATGTAGAATGAAAGAGCCAAAACAAACAAGCGAAACAAATAAATAAGGCATGAGAGGCAGCTTCCTGTGTTTCGAAAAAAAAAGAGAGGCGGCCCTGAAAAGCGAGGCAAGTCTGTGACGATAACAATGCTGCTATTTTTACTAACAGTAGGAGACTGGTGACAAAGAGCGAAAGGGAGGAAAGAAGGAACGAGAGAAGGAGTGTCAGAAGGAGCAAACAAAGGATCTAGTGTGAACTCTACCCGGAGCAGAACTGCTATTTTTGACAGTGTGAGGGGACAGACAGACAGGAGTGTGTAGTGTAAAACGGGGACAAAGAAAAGAGACATGCGCCCTGACGTCCAACCGCCATCACCACAACAACAAGACTTGATTGTGGCCGAAAGCTGAATTGTTGCATATGCACCATACATGGGCACTTCCTGTTTAGGGCTTGAACTGTGACTTACAGCTATACAGACGCATGACATTTGAGCAGAAAAATAACGCACCTCCCATTTGACCTCGCCAGCCCCCCTCAACTATCATCCACCCCTGCATCAATCTCCATAACAAAGGCCACACTGATACAGTGTGAAAGGACTCGGTAGGAGGTTATTCTGCCAAGATGACTGCAGGGTCCAAAACCAAATTCAGCCTGTTTATCAAAGCTTATGAGTTCTGACTTCTTTATCACATAATGCTTCCTACCGCGAACCGTCTTTGATCCCATGAGGATTAAGTAATATGATAGAAGTCTGCTTTTGTCTTTTTCTTTCATGCAGTAAAATTGCATGATAGACACGCTAAACTGAGGCCTAATCATAAGGGATTCGTGGGATTTTCAAAATGGCAAAAACGGTTTGCTTCATCCAGCTTGGATAGAGCCCAATATTGGCTTAGCAAAAAAAAATGTTGTTGATTACATCTGTTGGCAGATGCACTCATAGAGATTGCTGTGCTAAAATGCTTTATAGGCTCCCTTTTGGTTTCTTAATTAAGGTGTTAAAGACAGTTTTTTTCTGCTTAATACCTAAATATGTTCTTAAAGTGGACCTATTATGCTATATTGGAAAAATATATTGTAGGGCCATACCTATACAATACATGTCTGTGAAGTTTTTTGCTTAAAATACCAAATAGATCACCTATTGTAGCCATGCCTCATACTGCTCATACCCCTCTTTTGCAGCCCTGTTATGGCGCATTTCCACTACACGGTCGGCCTCGGCCACACTCGGTACGGCTCGGTACGGCTTGGCCGCGTTGGGCCTTAACAGGGCCGACTCACTTCATGCTGCGCTTCCATTACAGTTTAGGAACTGGGTAGTAACGCAGTGTAGGCGGAGCCGTGACGTCATCTTCAATGAGAAATCCAGAAACACAACACAGCCGTTAGCTGTGAGCACTCAGAGCTCACAGCTCCTTATATATGTTCAGAAACTCGACAAAAGTTAAACAAGTACACACCACAGACTGCCTGTGTCATGGTGAATACAGTCGCTGCTTAATTTATGTCTGTATAGGCCGTTGTTGTGAGTGTGGACGGTCGGGGCATATACTGCGTTAGCTTAGCCAATCTCCATCTAGAAAAACACGAATTTTAAAAGGTTTTTCGCCTGCCGTCTGTCTGCAGACTTGACAAAGCATTAATTCATGGTTTTTACTAACCGGTATCAGTATGTTGTTACTTCGGCATCATTTTGAAACGTGTATTACAATTAAATCACGGTCAAATATGTCCATCTTGTTGTAGTTCTAGCCCTCTTGCCAGCGCTCCTCTCTCTAGTTTAGCATACTCAGCCCGACTCAGCCCTGTTTGTTGGCCCCGATAGAACCACAATTTTCTAGGGCCAGAAAAGAGGGGAAAAAGTGGCCCCGCGCCGTGCCGCGCCGGAACGAGGCCTAGTGGAAGCACAACCAAAAAAGGGGACGGCACGACACGGCACGCTTAAAGCGAGCTACGCGCTGCAATGGAAATGCGCCATTAGAGAAACTCGGATTGTGGGTCCTTAGCTTTGAAAAAAAAAAGAGGAGGCGGAGCTAATGCCTGATCAGAATTCTACCGGAGATAAAGTGAAATGATGCTGTGATAAAACGCCATCCTGTTCTAAACCACGTCAAGGATTATTTCTGAAACAGTATGGAGCTCAAATGCTTTTTCTCTTGCGGGTTTATCACAAGGTGAGTTCTTTTTTTTATTTCCTGCTATTTAAACACTCTAAATGTGCTCTACAGTACAGGTTAGCTCTGAGTGTTAGCGAGGCTTGCTAATGTAAACAAAGACGAGATTACGTCCAAAACACGTCAGGCATTGTTTCTGATAGCAACTTTCTGTGGGTCTGCTGCCGATTTGACGTCATATCGGCAGCAAATCTGTATCCGCTCGTTGTACCCCCGTTTTTAAAAGATTTGGGTACGGAGGAAAAGAGAAAGGGTTTTATTTTCTGACGCTGCGTGAGTTCCCCGACGCACCGGGGACACATATTTATGTATAAAAGACATCAAAAAGTGCATTTTGCATGATAGGTCCCCTTTAAGGTATAGGTTTTGTATGTGAAGAGTTATGTTTACAGTGAGCATTGCGTGTGTTCTTGAGGCCTGACAAATATAAATGGTTTTCCTTCCTCGTGAAAACATTAACAGAGCAGATTGTCATGTAGTTATATTACCTTCCTTTGTGGAAATTATACATTTCTTGCATTACCCCCACCAACTGTCGCACTCTTTACCATTACTGTAATCTGAGTTGAACTACTCCGATATGAAGAGGAGTAGTTCATGACTTTAGGAAACCTGCTTAGAAGTTTACGCTGGTAGCATGTTTTCTTACCTAGCTTTTACCCGCTGTTTAAAGTCTTTGTGCTAAGCTAAGCTAAGCTGACCAGCTGTTGGCCGTAGCTTCATATTTACCATAAAGACATGAAAGCGGTTGACATTTTTCCATCTTACTCTTGGCCCCTGTTAACTCTTTTAAAACCAAATATAGGCCTGATAATAGTTAAATAAGGTATGAGGAAAATATACAATAACATTGTTGAATACAGCTAATGAATGCAATAAATAAACAGATGTTAGCATGTTATAACTTCTGCTAGTTTCAGTGTTCAGATGAAATATAATAAATTGCTTGTTGAATTTTGGGCACCAATACAAAAAGAACGATGGTTACATTTCAAATATGCTATGATGATGAAAATATAATGTATTGTTCATCCCTTCTCTATATATCAGCTCTCTTGACTAGGCTCTCCTGTGTGCAGCCATGAGGAGAGAGCAGTAGCAACTTTCGACTTGGCTGGTCCTGAAATGGCTTTCTGCGTGAGGGAATGTTTGTGATGCACACTGTCAGTGCACACTGTAGCTGGCCTCTGTATGCCTCAGACCTCAAGGCAGAGCAGAGCAGCGGGACAGAGCAGGAGAGGATCTGATGCTCCTCTCCAGATCATTACACCACCCGCCAGACACGGAGAGACACTTTAAATAAACTCCACCCCCTCCTCCTCCTTCTCCTCTCTATCCTCCTCTCTCATCTTCCAAGAGGAGATCTCAGCCTCTTTTCTCACTTCCTCCCTCTCTTTCTCACACGCACACACAAAACCACTCCATTCCTCACCCAGCTCCCCATGGACTTTCCCGCTGACCTTGCATTGGCCACAGCAGAGTATCTACTTCTTTAAAACAGGAATAATTATTCAGGCCTCTTTGTTCCTACTCCCCCAGCAATTATTTACAGAAGCAGCAGCTCCCACTGCATATCAGATAAGTATCTACATGGCAGATCTTTTGGGGCCCATGTCAGCTGCACAGTAGGAATGCAGGACCGTTCATTAGCAACTGGCTAGTGCGGAGGGGAGGGGGCTGTTGGTAGTGTGCAAAGCCCCGTGTTGAAACAGGGTAAAATCTAAATGTCAGCATCATTCTGACACCGGCAGAAGCTGAGTGAGTTCATTAAAACAGCTGACAGCGCCGCTGACTATGGCTGTAGCAGGGTAGATAAACTTTAAGGTCAAGTCAAACGGGCCTCTCAACACACTGGGTGAAACCAAACACAGAATATAGACAGAAATCAGCACCCTAGCTAGTTAGATGAGCGTCTGTTGACACCTTCATGTTCTACCACTCCATATGTTTTTTGCCACTGCATATTTTCTCACCTTGATGGGCTCAATGCTAAAGCGGATCTTCCTTGAAGGGGGCGGGTCCTCCTCCGCAGGCAGCCCATTAATCTCTGCACAGCTGGACTCTGGCTCGTAGGAATCATCTTCCTCCTCTTCCTCCTCATCCACCTGGCTTCCTCCAAAGTCCTCCCCCACCGCGCTGTAGGTACTGATATCCACAGAATCACGCCCCGACTGGTCCAGTGTCCTGTCTTCCTCCTCCGTCTCACCCCCCTTTCCAGAGCGAAGCTTCTCAGCAGTGGTGTCTCCGTTCTCCACAGAGATGTGGATGTCACCTTGCAGTGTTGTGCTGTTAGACCCCTTATTGGCCCCATAGTGTTCCACAGATTTGACCTCAACCCCTGCATCTGAAACTGTCTTTTCTCTCTTCTCATGTTGCTCTCCTACAGTACTGTAAAGTTCAGTGTTTTGTGTGCTTTGACCCCCATTAATGCTATCAGATGGAGGCGTCGCCCTCCCCCTGGTTCCCCTTTGAGGCCCCTCTTGGCCCATTTGATTGCTTGCATCTTCCTCCTTGCTGCCTGCTGCAAAGGCACAAACCCTCTTTGTGATTATTTTGGAGTTCAACACACCCACCTTGGCGCTGACCCCCCTGGAAGGGAGTGGTGGGGTAGATGAGAGGCGGTGGAGGTTGTTTCGGAGCTCGGCTGCCCGTTCAAACACTGCACTGAGCTGGCTGACTGTCGGGGACACAGCCTCGCTGCAGTCCAGGCTGTCCAGGGACTCTGTGCTGCCGTTGAAACGAGCCATCAGTTCCAACCTGCTTTCCTGGTAGCCTGGGGGCTTTTCTGGTTTCAGCAGGACCCTGGTGGTGGCCAGCTTCTCTGGCTGCTGCTGGATCTCCTGCTGCTGCTGGATCTCCTGCTGCTGCTGGATCTCCTGCTGCTGCTGGTTCTCCTGCTCCTGCTGGTTCTCCTGCTCCTGCTGGTTCTCCTGCTCCTGCTGGTTCTCCTGCTGCAGCAGCTTCTCCTGCATCTGCCTCTCAAGCTGCTGCTCGAAGATGCGGCGGGTCTCCTGCAGCTTGGAGTAGCTGGGTGATGAGGCCCTGGGGTGCCCATTCTCCGGTTTCGTGATGTCGAACTTGCTAACGCGTTCAGACACGGTGGACCCGAGCTTCAGCAGCGCGCTGTGGTCCACGTTCTCGTTCAGGCTCCCGGCTCTGGGGAGGGAGAGGCGCACCGATGTGTCGGCGGTCCTGACGCACTCCTCTCCCTCTCCCTCTCCCTCTCCCTCTCCTTCTCCTTCTCCTTCTCCCTCTGCATCGGCTGGGGAAGTGGTCGTCATCTGCTGGAACATGTTTTTGATACGGTGAACGTTGGAGCCGTACCTGCGCCCTCGGGGGCAATCCTGCATGTCCCCGTTGGCAGCATTGTCTTTGGCGGGCTTCAGGGCCTGCATCCCCGCTTCGTATGCGTTCCTGTGCGGGGATGGGCTCCTGAGCGTTGAGCCAGAGCCGGTGCTCTTGGAGGTGGATTCTGTCTTCATCATGGTCACTCAGGCGTCGCAACGGATGCTCAGCGACGGCATGTCTCCTTTCTCAACCCCCGGTGGCAAATCTATGTTATCCACCAGCAGCCGATCCGAGCAAGGTGGCGCCCAGACTACACCGGCAGATGGGGAGAAACAAAAACAACAGATCGTATTAAAGGCCTGCTTGCATCCGCTGCAATTCAATGCAAAGGAGAAAGTGAGCACGATGCATCTGTCATTAGCTGGCTTGCCGTTACCACAATGTAAACCTCAACGATAAATGCATTAGTCATAAAAACACATATTTGCACAGAAAAGAAGAACAGTAATGAGCCGCGGATTTACCGCAGTTGACGACAGATTGCTTACGTTTAATCCCTTTTTACAGGCAGCATCATTTTGATCTCTTCACTCCGTGAGCTGCAGATTTCTGGTCCTCCTCTCGCAGCGGCAGAGCGCTGCTGCATGGAGCCGGGAGCCGCCGGGTCCTAGTGCCCGTGGACTAGAGGCAAATCAGGTATATCAAGGGGGTAACTGTAACATGGAAAATAAGGAGTAAATTAGCTCAGTTAATTTGCAAACGTAGAAATTATGATTTTATGAAACATATTCATTCAGATAATACATTTGGTGCAATTATGTAAGAAAAGCACCTTAAAATGAGTTAGAAAGCCAGTAGAGATGTCTAAACAGTTAGCTTAGCAAGTAGATGGCTAAACTAGCTAAGGCTAACGGGTAAAATAGGCTAAAGGAAATGATAAACAGTTGATCATAAAAAAAGGTAAATACAATTGTTCTAGTCCCCATTAATCACACATTCTCAAAGTATAACATTTGAATCATTCTTACAAAAGTTGTATTCGGTAAATTATATTTCTATGTCATATCTCGAAATCTCGAAAACGCGTGTGTATGACAGAGTGGAAACTGAATTTCCCCCTCGGGGGATTAATAAAGGTCCATCTTCTTCTTCTTAAAAATGTGCTAGCTAGCAATTGGATGCATGACTTAAACCGCAAAAAGTAATGGACAAATTATTGAATCAGCGAAAAAATGTGGATTTTGATAAAGCTCAACATAATTGATAATTAGTGTAAAGGCTCAAGGTAACAGAGGCCTTGCTAGTGGATAATACATGGTTGAAAATGCTTCTTTTTTTAAAGTTTATTTTTAGCAGAAAATAAACAGTTGAATAGTTAACAAAAAAAAATAGGGATAATTAATAGATAGCATATCTCAATGGTTAAAATTAGGGATGCTCCGATCGATCGGCCGCCGATCGATATCGGCCGATACTCACTCTGCCGATCGATCGGTGCTCTCTAAAAATGCCGATCGTGAGAGCCGATCGCATGACGTAAAATTATGACGTAAAATACATGACACTTTTCTCTGTGCGCGGCAAAAAAACAAGCTTGCCAAAATTGGCTTCACCAGTCTGGCAGTTTTTTAAGGTGTCCGAAAATGACAATAAAATAGCGGTATGCAACGTGTGTGAAGCAGAAATCCTGCAGCTCCACCCGCTGTGACGGACCGGTGAGCGGAGCAAAACACACAAAAGTTAGACCTAACACACTATTGTATCTACCTCTGGAACAAGCTAAACTAGTTATAAATATATTTATTCTTCACTGTCGGGTCACTCATTACTGGATCAGTGAGCTGCATGAGACGATACTGACGATTTCTCCCGTGTTATTATCATAAGTTATTATCCAAAGTTAATGTAAACTTGAATAATGTACTTCATTTGAATGTAATAATTATGTTGGTTTGGAAGCGCCAGTGAATGAGCCCCATTAACTGAGTTTTAAACATCACAAGATCCCCATAGGCCCAGCCCACTCGATCGGATCGGCGATCGGTATCGGCCGATACTGATTCCGGCGATCGGCCCCAAAATTGGCGATCGGAGCATCCCTAGTTAAAATGTAAAGCCTGTAGGCAACAAAACTACATGGTTAAAAAAAAAAATGTGAGAGACTTTCTGGCTGATGTTTACAATGCTTACCACCAGTCCTTATAAATCTGTAGATCGATAGCCATGGAATATTAAACTACTGAGATGGATTTGGCTGTCAGAGAACAACACTGGCATTAGGACCCAGTCAACTTAAATCACGTCAAACCTCTGTGACCAATAACACATCCGTTAGTTGCAGGACACATTGTTGCTTCCTGCATTCTGCATCTGTCCTGATAGATATACATTAAACAGTATCACTGAAGCTAGACAAAGCATTTCCCTTTTTGGTTTTGAGTTTACACATCTTGTATCAGTTTCCAAATGTTCAACGGAGGCTGATTTATCTACAAGGGCAGGCCATAACACATTCATGCAGTATTTTCACACATTGGAAATAACAAAATGAGAGACTCATTTTCAAAGCTGTCCTTAACTTTCCCTTTTATCATAATATGTCCTTTTTTTCTTTTTATCGAAGGTGACTGTAGTCTGGAGGACATAACTAGTAGTATTGCTTGAAAATACTGAAGTGCTGTCAAACAGGATGTACATGACTTCAGTAAGGCAGTAGTGCCATCTAGCTAGCCTACAAACACATGTCACATAACTACACAAGGAAATATTTTATAAAAACATCTTTCTTCCTTGCAATATTGGTTTTGCAACAATCGGGACTTTCTTCTCTTAACCTGTGAAGGTTTTTTTCTGTCAGAATACCATGTCCCTATCACCATGGGTGGATTATTGGACAATGGGCTCTTGGGTTGGCTTCATAAATACAAAAAACAAACCTTTTTGTGTTTTGGCAGTTGTTCTGTTTCACTTTGCAATTGTTATTATCCTTTTGTAGTTATTTTTTGTCTTGTAGTTATTTTGTATGGTTGCTTTCTGTACTCCTGTTGTGTTTCTTTGTAGATGTTTCATGTCTCTTTCAAATAATTTTCTTATCTGTGTAGTTGCTATGTGTTACTTTTATGATAATTTTGGAAAAGTTTGTCCACAAGTGACATTTTACGTTTTCACTCCAATGGGAGTTAAAAACAAATAAATAACTTAATGAAATCAATCCCTCAATATATAAAGTTAAAAATATATATATTATGGATTGTGACTTGCTAATATGTCACTTGTGTTATATGTTGTAACTGAATACACTTTGTAGTTACTGTTGTTATTATGGTTTGTGTATTTTGTCAATACAGGATAAAAGTTCTTATTAGGCAGAATATAACCTTATTCAGTGATATTATTTTATTTAGTTGCTTTTCATTGTTTGATGCATTACATGTAACCCGAAATGTAATGTCACTCATCTAGAGCTCAGCATAACTTCTTTGTATATTTTATTTTTTATCACATGTTCTGTAGGTGTAATCCTAATCTAAAAAGTAATAGTAACTATAGTCATCAGATACATTTAGTCAAATAAATCAAACTAAAATATTTCCCTAGAAGAAGTATAAAGTAGCAATAAAGAAAAAAACGAATGTAAAGAACCTCCATATTATATGCAAGTACTTGAGTAATTGTACTTATTTGTTTTAAGTATGGAAACATCATGCCTAAAGTAACTCCGGTGGTTATATATCACCAGAGTGAATAATACGGCTCTTTATTTACCCCCCACACATTCACAGACATCTCCCCGGATGTTATGAGGTGAGCGAGGCAAAAATAGCTCTGACATGTCTTCTGCTGTGACCAAGCCCCTCTCCGCTTGGCCCTGTCAATCACAGACCCAAACAAGATGGCAGGCTGCAGGAGCTGGCTCCTCTGTTTAACAGGCAAGTTTATTCCTGACATATTATAACTTGATGTATAACAACTCTGGAAAGCCAGTTTTTTTTTGTGTCTGTTGTCATTTGGTCCTGAGGACATTTGGTCCTGATTTAATCAGTCGAGTATTGTAGGACTTTAACGGTTAGACAACAACATCAGACGGTGTGTGTTGTCATATTTTATTTTGTATGTCAATTAAGAGTTTTGCTTGACCATTCAGATAAATCTTTTGGTGGTTTTTGTTTTTTTCACATGTCCTCGCAGTTTGTGCCGTCAGTTTCTTTGAGGCAAATGCAGAGATCAAAGTTACCATTCCTGTGGGGAAGTTATTTACATACGAGCTGCTGAGAGAGTATTTCCAGAATGACTTTGAACCTTTGTCAAAACTCTATGGTAAGAATCATATTTATCCACTCTTTTATCATCTTTATTGAAGGTGTAGATTTTCTTATTGCATGTTCCTCAACCCTTTTACTCTCTTTTTTGTTTGTCATAAAGCTGGCCGCTTGTACGATGACCCCATGATTTTTAAGTGCAACCAGCAGAGTTTCCCAGACCTCCCAGAGTGGCTGCGCTTCACCCAGAGGCACCCCTACGATAACGGATTCCTGTACGGCACGCCAACTGCTCCAGGAAAAACTATAATTGAGGTCTGAAGTGATATCTGCTGCATATGACATCTGTGGCTTAATTTTCCGTTTTACTGTATTTATTCTGACATTATTGTTGTTGTTGTTGTTGTTCAGTAGATAAAGGGCCAAACAAGGATAACAGTGGAGACAAATCTTAATTATAAGAAGCTATCCGGAACATTGGTGTTAAATGTCAGGTTCTGCTGTCAGACCCTCGGAGACAAAAGCTTTGGGTGTTTCTGTAGTGCTGTTGTTTTGATCCAACTTTTAAAAAATGTATGAAGACACATATCTTTGAAGAAGAAGAGACGGCAAATGACGTGGAACTTTAATATCCTTCAAACAGAATGTATTCAAGCTGGAAAACATGCAACATTTTGGATGTAACCAACAACTCTCTATCTAATAAATACTCCTTAAATTCCCAAACTGCAACCCTTTTCAAAAATGCATGAACAAATGACACAGGTGCCTATAAAAATATACAAATCTTTAGTCATTATCGCTAAAAATGTGTAAACAGTCTGAAGTTACAAATATAACTATAATACAATCTTTAAATGTAATTTCCCATCCCATTGAAAGTCTGTTTATACCTGTAATTCACTAAGAATGCCATATATTTAAAAAAAACATTTTAAAAGACTGTCATTTTTTATAGTCAAAGTACATAAAGCCATAGATCATCAGGTCTTTCAGTGTTATTACACATTATTTATTAATAGTTAGACAAACTCAAGAGGGTTGAGGCATTATTTAACTTTATTTTCATATGCCATTTAACTTTTTATTTTATTCTATATTTAGGTCTGTTGCACCTATTTTTTTCTGTATTTATGTTCTTTTTTGTTGCAATAATTGCTTTAATTCTTTTTGAATAGGTTTACCTTTTGCACCAATACATCACAGCAAATTCCCTGAATGTGAAAACACACCCGTCAACTAACCAGGATTGATGGAAAATGTAGTCAAATATAGAAACAAAATGTCTTCAAGAAAGCGCTATATTAACAAAATCTATAGTGTAAAAATATGAAAACTGATAATTACTGTATGATGTACTGTTAATAATACACTCTCTGTTTCTGACAGATCTTTGCCATTAACAAACGAAGCTATGAAGCAGCCAGACACATACTGGTGATCAAAGCCACTGCAGGTAATGGACATTTAAATGATGATGCATGTACAGTTAAATAATGGAGTGTAATAATGACATGTCTATGTCCCTGCTCTCCCTCACAGAGAAGATTCTGCCTTATGAAGCAGAGTTCTTCATCAAGCTGAGGGAGATTGAGAAGGTGCTGCCCTCTTCTGTTCAGGATGAGATAAAGCATGATCTACAGAAGCTGTGGGACACGGAGGAGTTGGAAATAGTGAACATCACAAACGCCCTGGACCGCGGCGGCAGAGTTCCCCTCCCGCTGGCAGGACACTTTGAAGGGTAAACAAAGAGATGTCAGTGACAGGCTGTACGTTGAAGCTTCATAATAACTGTGTTCCTAAATGTGTTTCAGTGTGTATGTGAAGGTGGCCTCGGAGCAGTATTTCTCAGATTGTCTCCTGAGGGTGCTGACAGCAGAGCATGAAAAGCAGTGCACAGCTGGGGCCAAGGTCAAGGTCCCCGGAGAATGTAACTTCTGCAGCATTCCCAGCAACTGCATCACCTGGTGCAAGACGGAGCTGGTGAGGCCTGAAAAGACACGATTCTTTATTTATTAAAAAATATAAAGAATTAGCGATCCAGTTTTATGGAAACTTGACATGGTAAACTTGTATGCAAAGGTCATTCTCTTTAAATGTCAGGGTTTTGGATTAGTTTGAAAATATTTTTATTATTTCTATGGAATGACAGTAGGATTAAGGGAATAAGAAATACAAAACAGTATTTTAAATCCTTTTTTTTCCCCATTTTGCTTTTTTAGTATGATAAAATATATACTTTAACTTGTTAACTTGGGCTCTAAAAATTTATCAAATATATTTATCATTAAGAATGATAATTTGTCATTATGCTTGTCTCTTATATATTTAAAAGTGAATTAAAAACATTGTTTTTACTATTTAAAGGTCCCATTTAATGCTTTTCCGGTTATTACCCGTCCCCTTGTGTGTTATGAAGCTTTTTCTGCATGTAAACGGTCTGCAAAGTCACAAACCCTCAAAGTACACCCTGTAGCGAGTAAAACTCTAACACAGAAAAGACCTGTCTATGCTGCCCCAGAACGCCTCGTTGGAGATTTCTCTTTTTCTTCCTGGGTACAGTGACGTGCCCATACCCAAATGGACCCATTGGTCCAAATGGACCAATCCGTGGAGCCGTTACGTTACGTCCGCGGATTGGTCCAAATGGACCAATCGGCGGACTTCCTCACACACACACACACACTCAATCTTTTCTCAGCTGCAGCTCCGCCGATTTCTCCTCCCTGAGACGGCGGGACGCGGCGAGGCTGTGAGTCGGTGTATGAGCACACACACAAACTCCCAGCCAGGCTGCGGGTGTGTGTGTGTTCGGGCTGGTTTCGGGATGGGTTTCGCTGTGTCTCTCTGTCTCGCAGACGGCCACTGGGCTCATAGGGAGGGGGGGGGGCAGGAGCTCCAACAAGCCGTTTAGGACAGAGAGTGTTTCTCAATCGCGAGTAAAGCTGCTTCAGAGCCACTATTTCAAGCATACTACGTCATTGAGTGCCGCCGAAGTACTGTTCCAATCTCCAGCATACTTGGAATTCTACCGAGCCCGGCGTACTCCGTTTGGAGAAATATCGAGGCTGCACATGAGTAGACTCCGCGGTCTTAAAATCCCCACAATGCTTTGCGCACGGACCAATTTCCCCAAATCTGTGGCGGAAGATGTAAGGCGGGGCCTCTCATATGACGCACACCTGCACACTTGCTAGCCTGTTCCACTCTTTGTGTTCCGAATGCCAGGAAGTATTCTTGCCTCGCTTCTGAAGCAAGATGCTCGGCAGACATGTGCTACCAAGCAAGCGTACTCGCGATTGAGAAACACCCAGAGAGTGAATACACATACTATACAGAGATGCTGTATGAGAAACCAATGTGATTTTGGAACATTGAACAATATAAATCTATTCTAGTAGACCTCAACAATGGAATTATGATCAGTAGAAATGGCCATGACATGGGACCTTTAAAAGAGAAAGATAAGCAATTATGAATTGTAAGGTGTCCTTGGGTGTTTTGAAAGGCACCTCCAAATAAAAGGTATTATTATAAATATTATAATTATAATTTTAAACATGTGAACCTTGTACCATGTTAGGCAATTAATCCAAGTAACATATTTAAAATAAACCCCAAAATATGTTCTGATTGCTAAAGAATTGTATTTCTGAAAATAAAGAATTGTATTTCTTGAGGTCTGAAGATTTAAATTCCTCCAGTTTTTTACAAAAAAAGAAAAAGCAAAGCCCTCAACTTGTAACCCACTAGAGAGGTCCTGAACTCTTTGGTGCTGCAATAATGTTTTTGCTTTATTGAATAATTGTTTTATCTATAAAACATCAGATCATAGTATAATAATCCCATTAAAATGTACTAGGGCACCAGGAACCATCACATTTTTGACTTTCTGCTTGAAATTCTTTTTACCAATCAATCAATAATCAACAAAATGTATGACTAATCACACACATTTTGTCCAAAAGACATTTTTGACGTTTCCCTTCCTTTTTCCCACAGTTCGATCTGACTAAGCAGGCAACGGCTCCGCCCGCTCCTCCCGTGGGCTCGGGGATTCTGGAGGACGGAGGAGACTTCAACCCCCCCGAGTCTCCCCCGAGCAGAGACTTCTTCCCGGACTACATCGTGACAGTGATCGTGCCGCTGATCCTCGCCATCATCCTGTGTCTCCTGCTGGCCTACGTCATGTTCGGCAGACGAGAGGGAGTGTATGCATCAATCTGTTGAAAACAAAATATATAAATAATAATATACATATAATGCTAAGTTGGCCAAATAAAAAAAAACATTCCCCTTGTAGACATTCATGCCATCACAACAATGCAATATGTACCACTGGAGGGGGAATACACACATTTCTGTTTTGTAGGTGAACTGACCCTTTAAGGCAAGCCCTTGATTGATCCTGATATTCTGTGACACAGAGGTGACATTTTTCTCTTTTTCTCATAGTACAAAGAGGAATGCAAGAACGAACCAGTAAGTACATTTTTCTCTGTTCTCTGATTGAATACAGACTTTACACAATGTACTTTCACATGAATCATCTAACTAAAGATCCATTCGTCCTATGACTAAAATCCTTCAAGACGCTAACCATGGGTACGAGGTCATTCTGCAACACCATCCTCTATGGTTCACCTGCACACATCCTCAATAAACTACAATATGTCCAAATCTGAGCCCGCATGCTTACTTCCACCTGGCGCTCCGACCACCTATCCTCCATGACCTCCACTGGTTACCCATCAAATACCGCATTGACTTCTCACCTACATAGCCATCAACAATCTTGCCCCCCCTACCTTTGTGACCTTATCACACAACACATCCCATCTTCTACAGCCAATCAGGAACAAGCTCCGGGCATCAGGGTCTTTGCTGCAGCCTCCCCTCCCTCTGGAACTCCCTCCCCAATCACATGGGAAAGGCTAACACTTTAGCATCTTTCAAAAAAGCCCTCATAACTCACCTATTCACTCTGCCTTTCAATCTATAATACATTTTTGTAAAAAAACATATTATGTAAGGCTGAAAAACTTGTTTTTTTAAGCGTTATCTACGAACCCATGGATAATTTTTTAGAAAAAGCACATAATGCTGTATGTGTTGTTTTGTTTGCTGCAGGATTCAGCTGTACCACCACCACACCATCCACGGGAACACTGACGAGCTGAGGAACATGGCGGGACAGCGTAGTTCTGCTTCTCCTCTGTCCACACTGCCCATGTTCAACAGCCGCACTTTGGACCGGGCCCCACTGCGGGGTGACAGCCCCAGCATCCCCCTCATCCTGGCCCAGCAGTAAGGACCACTCCCACTGATGCTTTATTGTCATACCAGCTTCAAAAATAATTACTTCTTTGTATATCGATGTTCAGCTTTGCTGATTTGTTTTTGTTCTCCTGTTTTCGTAGTGATCCATACAGCGACACGCTGCCCAGGTAAAACCACTCAAGTGACTTCCTCATACAACACTGCATTCATTCTTCTCTATAATTGAAGAATAATCTTGAAAATGTTTGAATGTTTTCAAGAACATTAACTCATTACGTTGTTTGTTTTTCCAGGAAATGAGAAGATGGATAAACCCTAACCCTTTCCCTGTGTTACTCTGAGTGTCATTCATACAGTCTATGGTTATATATTTGCAGTGGTAAATCTTCTTTTTTTCTGAAAGTAAAATAATAGTTTGTAAAGTTGTTATTTGCTGTTCATGACTTTGTTTTTTCCGCCATCTTTAACTGCCAATAAAAAAAGATCAAAAGTCACATTCTTCATTGTTGTGTCAAAGGCTGAGATTTCCACTATTTCTCAAGTGTTTTTATTCTCTAATGGACACCTTACTATTGTTTTAAGACAGACTTGAAGCATTGTTAATCTATTTTAAAGGCTTTTACAGACATTCTTCAGTACTAGTGGATGTTAACGGAGAAGCACTCATATCGGAGATTCTTGGCAACTTGAGCAAGGTTTGGTTTCGATGTATTCCTCCTGTGATCTATTTTTCTGATATAATTTGACCTCTTTGGACCTATTGTCACTTTGGTTCAAATCAGATTATCAGCTCATTTTGCATATGTTCATGAGCTACCTTTGTTTGTTTGTGTTGCTTTAAAGGGTCAAACTCCATAATATTTAAGACCCACTGCTCAATTGCATTCAAATCATCTTTATATCGCTATAAAATAATATTTCTTCAATCTTTTCTCAGAGGGCGACATATTTTATCTGGTTTTGGTGTTGAGGCAGTGAGACCTGACCACATGAAACCACCAGAGGGCAGTGCAGCAGCAGGTTTCTTATTGTTTTGATTCCGTTTTAAACTTCCCTTTCGGCGACTATTGTTGCATTGAATATCCAGCAGGGGCCGCTGGTTTACCTTCATCTAATATGGGAATATTTTTGGTTCAACAAACATGTCCTCCCTTGTCAATTTCATGCAAATTCCCTATTTTTTGGGGGGGGAAATCAAAACATGTAAAGTGATATTTAATGCAATGGATACGTGTCTTGTTAACACTTTCATTTTATACTGTTTTAGCTCAAATTTCTAAATATATTCTGATTCAAATCAGCAGCGAATGTATGTGTATTGATAAGAAAAAGCCAGGTTGGATTATTATATATTGGTGTTGTTTTCACTGCTGCTTAATAGCAATGTACTCAGTGCAACTGTAGTGGAACAGTTGATCCTGAACCCTATTTTAATTGTTTTTTTGATGTGTTTCCAACTACAGAATGTGCAATGCAGCTTAAGTGTATTAATTATTACCCAAAATCTGAACACCTGATTTTAGTTTCACAACAGTTGCAAATCAGGACAGTGAAAACTCAGCCACTGAGTAGACCACTTCACATGCTTTATTTCAGCACCCAAAATAATTAAAAACATCTCAATTTATTATACATGTACAAAATAAGTACAGAATCTCTATTTTAAACCATGAAAGTGGGTCTGCTTCAAATTATTTTTTAAGAAACCCTTCGCGAAAGACATCAACAAACAACATAAACAACAGGGTGGGAGATGTGTGCTGTTTTTTTTTTTTTGTGAAGAGGAGTTTTCCACAGTGGGCAAACAGACAGAAGGATCAACACTGAACAAATGTGCAGGGGGAATGATATTTAACCACTTAGTCACTTGCTTTTTATCTACAAAGACATGATTGCATGCATTACATCTGCAGTGATCACCTTTTCAGAACACTTAAGAAGAAAACAATTGCACTGCAGAGACAACAAGACATGAGTCAATTTAGCACCGGAGGTTCTGCAGGCATTAGTGGCAATAATTACAGTATGACAGCGAGAGATTCACCATCAAACACCAATATCTGGACCTCAATGAAATGGTCATAGCACCTTTGAATGTTTTTTTGATTTCCCCACAATAAACTTGTGTAAAATATTCCCTTTTCATTTAAGAAAAAATACGGTGGTGATTTCTTGTTTTTGAGGTAGCCATCTACGTTTTGCAATGAAGGTGAGCTTTTTGCTCTTTTGCTGGTCTTTGTCTGAGCTTCTTTTAAGAATTTAATACAAAAAGACACTTCACACTTTTTACAATTTATTTAACACCAGAAAAATGGTACACATCACTTGTTGTTTTCAATGTCCTTCCGCAGCGGTAGAAAATGGCAAAAGTCACCTGTGTTTCATTGCGTGTGTGGATCTTTTTTTTTTTCTCAATCTCCAGGGGGACATTTTACACAAGCATATATTATTTTCTTGTTGCCAGTGGAAACAAAAGATTATCTTTAAAGTGTCCTTGTGGTCGGTTTTGGTTGAAGTAGCAGTCCCAAAAACTTCTCATGATTGTAAAAACACAAACATGGTCTTCAGTAGAGTGGTTTTAAAGCATGTGGGCCAATGGCAGCCGAATGAGTTTTGAATGCATAGGAAAAGGGATTTAGAGATGACTGCTAGAAAAAAAACAACAATGTCATGTCCATATTTCTTTCTTTTTACAAGAAGCAGACGGGGCCAACTTCGACGCCAAATTCCTGATCAGGTGCACCAACATCCATAGGAGCAATGTCAATGATGGGCAGGCGAGATGTTTTTGATGTCTTGTAGTCGATGACTGTCTTGCCCCATGTGCCAGTGTGTGACTGTAGAGAAGAAGGACAAGGAGGACAAATCAAAAACTGCGTCTCTAAAGGATGATTTTACATATTCATTTTCATAATTGTGTGTGCTATATAAACTTGTTTACAGTCTAATATTGTTGCTAGTTGCTATTTCACTAGTTAATACTGTAACAACACTGTTTTGAAATAACACTGTGCAAAATCTACTGTGGATGTTTCTGATTCTAAATGCAAGCTCCTGAACAAACTTACCGTGCAGCCATCCTCGCTGACGGTGTATGTGAAGCGGCTGTTGCCCTCGGCTCTGATCTCAACGTCGTTGGTTCCCTGGAGAAGGAGGGCCTTCTTCAGGTTGCCGGTGGCGGAGTCCATGTAGGCAATGCTGTTCTTGCAGTGGTATGTCATGTTCTGAGATGCCTGGTTGGACATCAGGCGCATGAAGGTCATCTGGATGTTGACATCCTCGGTATCAGCTCCATCGCTGCCATACTGGAACTGCGTGGCGAAGGAAGGAGAAGGGTGCATTGGTTTAAATGACTCTGACTTAAATACATATCCAATGGTCTGATCAGTTCACAAGGATGATTCTGAATTCTGCAACTTCTTACCTGGGATCCGCCAGTCATGGACTCGCTGAACCAGACGTGCTTCTTCTCTCTGATGTTCTTGCTGAGGTACCAGTTCTTCATGGGGATGCTGGACTCGCTGGGGTAGACGCAAGTCTCGCCAGTCTCCATGTTGCAGTGGACCTTGATAGCATCAAG
Source organism: Trematomus bernacchii (assembly GCF_902827165.1). Classification (NCBI taxonomy): domain Eukaryota; kingdom Metazoa; phylum Chordata; class Actinopteri; order Perciformes; family Nototheniidae; genus Trematomus; species Trematomus bernacchii. The sequence goes on from NW_022988050.1 coordinate 12,351,305, forward strand.
AGGGGATCCCTGGTTGGGGTCAACCCAGAACATGTCTGTAACAGAAGAACATACAAAGCGGTTTAAATCTGAGCTCATCCCTATTATCCATCTCCACAAGCTGAATCAGGCTCTGATCTGCACTCACCGCTCTTCCATTCGGGGTGGGCCATCTTCAAGTCACGGCACATGCGGACTGGGCTCTTCTGGGTACCGTCGGGGCTTTGGATCTTCTCGACCTTCTGGGTCAGGGTCTTGAGGGTAGTGTCAACCTCCATGTCGCGATCGCGCATCATGTTGGGGTCATCAGCGCGGTAGTGGCCGCCGCGGAGGGGATCGGGTCCCTTCTCCTGACGAGGATAGCTGTTGAAGTTGCCTCCACCGCCGGAAGGTCCGGGGGGTCCAGGGGCTCCGGCAGGTCCTGGAGAACCCTGTACGAAGACACAAGGAGGTTTACAAACTGCAGATTCATATTCAGAGTGTCTGAATGTATTTGCTTATAACAAAGATGGTAGAGCAACTTACGGAAGGTCCCATCTCTCCATTGCGACCACGAGGTCCAGGGGGTCCGATGGGTCCGGCCCCGCCGTGGACGCCCTCCTTACCGGGGGAGCCGTTAGATCCAGAGGGTCCCTATGGAACAAGAGCAGCATGATCACTTAATGAGAAGAAAACATCTACACGTTTTTTTTTGTCAAACTGGTGATGTCTACCTGTCATTGATTACGGTGATGTGTTGTACTGACAAATTGGGGGGGAAATACTTTCTTAGATTTTTTCCACCAACTGCATAGAACAACCTGCAGACTGAGCTTGAACTTAAAAATATAGCAACCCTGAATGAGTTCAACACTGGTGAAATATATTGAGTCAAGGCTATCTGTGCAAATGTCTTATCTGATTACTATAACTCAGATATATGTGTTTTAATTATTAAAAAAACTGTGTTGTTGGCCAAGTCTATCTTGGATCTCAATAGGACTAAGAGCTAAGGCTAAATAAAACAATACATATATCATTAAGTCCTAAAAGTTCCTAACAGTTTTGATGTGTAAAACTGCCAAATGAGTCAAGTAATTGGAAGTTATTATAACACATAAAGTCCTGCAAATGGTTTTAATGTTGTTGTTTTTAGAAGTGTTTGGTTTTTACAACTGACAAATGCTAAAACAAGACTTCTCCTGGCAAATTCTCCAAGTTCCCCATTGGTTGTGACTTTGCTTTTTATGTTGTTGTTTTTTTTCTTCTGCAGGTCTACTTACTCTGGGTCCAGCAGGTCCAGAAACACCGGAAGGTCCTCTCTCTCCAGATCCTCCCTAGAGGCAGAAGAAGATGTGAGTATCAGATATTACTACTTTTGCATTTCAGGAAAGAATGTTTGAATATAAAAAGGAGAAAAGTTTAGATTAGTTTGATGCAGTCTTGTGTACACTAATAAACTGTCACTCACGGAGGTGCCGGGAAGACCCTGCATTCCGGTGAATCCTCTGTGTCCCTTGTGTCCTCTGTCTCCAGCCTCACCAGCCTCTCCTCTGTCTCCCCTTGCACCAGCAGGGCCCTATATGGAAGAACAGGAGGTCAACATGGCTCTTTTCAGGTTTTATACGCCTATGAGTCGGAGCAATATCTCAAATCAATGTTTATAAATTATGCTTGTAATGTGAAGATGTACATACAGCGGGGCCACGGACACCAGCAGGGCCAGCAGGGCCGGCATTACCAGCGGGGCCCTGAGAGAGAAGAGAGTGTAGAAAAAAATCAGATTAAACGTTTTCTTCAAAGCCAGTTTTGTTATAAATATTCGAAATGAGCAGGAAGGAGACTTACAGACTCTCCACGGCCACCAGACTTTCCAGAGGCGCCGACCACTCCGGGGGCTCCTGGAGCACCAGGGGGTCCTGGGGGTCCAGACGTACCAGACTCTCCACGGTCTCCCTATAGGAAGCATATCTCCAGTTAGACAATGAAAGCAGCCAAGAAGGTCACATCAGAGGGTTGAGAATGATGGAAGTGAATCCTGAGGGGGTGGGTTACCTTGGGGCCACCAGCTCCATCGCGACCAGAGGCACCATCGTTACCGGCAGATCCCTGTGGAAGAGCAGCAAGGATGGTCATTTAAACATTCATCAGGTATTACAGGTGTCACTAACCAACAAGGAATATGTGAATCTGTAGGTGAGACCCTGCTGCGTCATCGTACCTCACGTCCAGCTTCTCCGGTAGGACCAGACAGACCAGGGGGTCCAGCAGGTCCGGGGGTTCCACGCGCACCAAAAGCACCAGCAGGTCCCTGATTTCCGGGCTCGCCCTACAGAAAAACAGGGTTAGGGTTAGTTCTCTTCATGCAGGTGAAAGCTCTGAGGAGAGCTTTAGGAATAATCCACCTAGTGTCCAATTATTAGAAACACTATTGATGGCTATCACAAAATTATTGTAATTATAATTAATGTTTCATTTGAAAATCTATCCAATATTATATCTTCTTGGTCGAGAAATAGGGCTACAACTAATAATTACTGACATTATTGATTATCATTACTACAGATAATAGAAAACATGTCATATCCCAGTTTCCAAGGTTAGGTCTTTATATATCTTAGCTCTAATTGGATAAGAAAGAATATATTTTATAGATATTTTTGCTTATTTAGCACTCTGGTGATTGTGAATACTTACAACAGCTCCGGCCGGACCAAAGGCACCACGCTCTCCACGCTGTCCAGAGGAACCGACAATACCTTTCTCTCCAACAACACCTCCTGGTCCGGGGATACCAGGGGCTCCCTGCGCAGGAAGACACGGTGCTCAGTTAGCAGACACATAGTGGAGGAAAAAAATCACTGTAGTCCATTTTAGGCTGTTAAAAGAACATTTATTGCAGATAACTTACAGAGGGTCCATCAGAGCCAGGAGATCCCTTCTCCCCAGAAAGTCCTTGGGGTCCAGCACCTCCAATCTCACCGGGGCGACCAGCGAGGCCGGACTCACCACGTCCTCCTCTTGCTCCCTCTTTGCCAACGGGTCCGAGGGGTCCAGGGGGGCCACCAACTCCCTGGAGACATGCAGAAAATTCAGGTCAGTGAATGATGTAGGTGATATACAAACAGACTAATGGATATGTTGATTATGTGAAACCTACAGAGGGGCCAGGGGGTCCAACTCTGCCGGAAGCTCCGGGGAAACCAGTAGCACCCTACACACACAATGAGACAGCAGAGGTTAAAAATCACTTTCATTATCGCACATGTAAATCTAACAAATGTAATGTGGATGGGACACTTACAGGGGGTCCAGCACCACCACGAGCACCTTTAGGTCCAGAGGGTCCAGAAGGTCCCTGTTGACATAATACAACAATAAAGAACATTTAATATAAGGTCTAGGAATAAATGTTAAAAAGATTTCCATTCATAAAATCGAAAATGGAATAGAAGATATGAACTTCAACTATTGAAATTGTGACTGATTGTTTTCTCTGATTTCTCCACAGTAGGCATTTGTTTGACATACCTGAGGTCCAGAACCACCGATGGGTCCAGAGGGTCCAGGAGCACCACCTTCTCCCTTGGGTCCAGAGTCACCACTCTCTCCCTTGGAACCAGGCTGACCATCAGCACCCTGAGGTCGGAGGGAAAGAGAAGAAACACTATGACACGAGCCAGCTTTAATCTCAAATTGTGCTGTATTTGTAGAACAATATCAGTTTGGATGTCAAATATAATGTGTGATTCTTACAGGAGCTCCAGCAAATCCAGCGGGTCCAGAAGGTCCAGTCTCTCCACGCTCGCCCTGGTAAAGGAAAGAGGACATTTCAAGTTATTATTGCATCCAAGTTTGCAATGAGTTTCCTCCATTGTGTAGTAGGATACAAATCTAATAATATAAATGTTATCTTGTGTTTGTGTACTTACAGAGGCACCACGAATACCGGTGGGTCCAGAAGTTCCAACAGCGCCACCCTCACCCTGCAACCAGAGGAGAAGAAGAAGGTCAGGTCAGCATCCTTAACACTTTTATCATGTATAAAAATAGACCCCACATAATATAGTATTCATATGTGATATTATGAGGAGATGATAAGAGAAAAATAATCAATAAAAGAAAATGAACTTGAATCAATATGATTTAAATAAGTTCAAACCGGGTCTCACCTTCTCACCCTGAGCACCAGGGGGTCCAGGAACTCCAATAGCACCATTCAAACCGCGCATGCCGTCTTTTCCGGCACCACCATCAGCTCCCTTGACTCCACCATCACCCTGAAGAGAAAAAGTGTATTAATGCCACCTGTGATTATGTCTTTATTAATGATAGTTACAAAAACCCAGAGATGTAACTACTCTGTTACTACCATTTATTTGGCTGATCAATTAATTTCCTTCCTTGATTTCATCCTTTTACCCACTTTTGACTATTTATCAGGGAAATGTAACACTGGGACAGCTGCATTCACTTACAAGAAAATACCTAATACTTGATCAAGTTAGGCATGGGAAAATATTGTGAAATACAATTGCTTAGAAAAGCAGGGTCAACCATATGAACCCCTCTCTAGGATAATCAAAGCTTGAACAATCAACTATATATCAGACAAAATAACTGAATTTAACACAATAAGTGTAATGTTACCCTCCGTCAAGCTCTGAAAAACTACAATGACAAGTGAATTAAGTTGTTTCCTATTAGCTTTTGTCATAATACAAATCATTTCCTTAAGTTAATATAGATTTTACAGTTTTTTAAGAGACAAACAGGACAGGTGGGATACTTACTCTCTCTCCCTTGACACCGGGCAAACCAGAAGCACCGCGCTCACCGGGCATTCCCTGCATACCGGGGGATCCCTTACCGCCGGGGACACCACCAGCACCAGGCTCTCCCTGCACACACACAGGAATATACACATTGTTATCAATTATATTCATCAGATGCAGGCCCACCACTCCAATGTGCAATGCAAAGTGGACAACAGGTGAATGTGCGTATGATTTTACGTCAGTTAAGCTAAGAAAACGAAAGGATGGATTTGATTTTCCTCTTAGCACTAGGTCTTGTGATGCTTTTTAGATTCTACCCTACCAGAAGGCTGCTTTTTCAGATTTTGAGTGATTGAAAGCAACATTAATAGGAGGTCTGGGTTGAACAGTAAATATATCCCTTAAATGTAAATAGATGAGCACATTAGAGTGTAGGTAAGATGTAGTGCGCAATATAAAAGAAAAGAAAACAGTATTCCATTCTAATGTCAGTTAGTACATGTGTATGTGCTAGAAAATGAATTAATCTCAGCTATAAATGTGTATCAATATGGATATGAAAAGTGCTGAACATACGAAAGCCACATAAACCGGACCACATTTAATCATATCTTTGATCACAGCTGAGTCTGAATGACCCATATGAGAAAACAGTACCCCACTCATTATACCAGTACAATACATCTCATAATTTGATTTTTTGTTTTACTGTACCTTGGCTCCATCGTTACCAGAGGGGCCAGGAGAACCACGGCCTCCCATTGGGCCAGCACCGCCAGGGACACCGCGCTCACCGGGGAAACCTCTGTCACCCTAAAGGAGAGAAGGGACACATTGGTCATCACCAGTTTCTATAAAGACCAGAGTAGCTGCGTCTTTCTCATGGATGAATGTACTCACTCTTGGTCCAGATGGGCCGTTGGGTCCAGCCTCACCAAGACCACCCTGAACAAAAGAGAACATTTAGTTAATGAACCTCCCACATGACACTGGGAAATGACAATGGACAAGGAATTGAAATCTTGAAGATTCTAAAGTTTCTATGTGCTTTACATCTGACTATATGTGTGTACATGCATGGCAACCTTAGAAGCAGAATCAAGTAAGGACACTACAGAGATTCAGGCATTATGACTCTTACCTGATCACCAGGCTTGCCAGTCTCACCAGTAGCACCTTGGGGTCCGGGAAGACCCTGCAAAAGGAGGAAAGGTTAAGGATTTTAAGGTTAAACAAGTTAATTTTAGCCACAAATCAGAGATTTAGCATTGATTTAAAGTCAGCGCTTGGGATGCTGAAATGCTCAAACCTACCTGGAATCCGGGGGGTCCGTTGGGGCCCTGCTCTCCCTTCTCTCCAGCAGGTCCCTGAATAGAAAGAAGCAAAGCCAATGGTGAGAAACATACAAACAATTACCTTTTTTTTGTCTAAATTAAGTTTAAAAGACGGGATACATACAGAAATACCAGAAGGTCCAGGAGCACCAACATCACCATCTTTGCCAGGAGCACCCTGTGAACAAAAACATCACCCAAAACAATTACTAACTGCTTTCATGTTGCACCTTTATTTTCATATTTAACTCCAGTAGAGTTTGATTTGTATTAAAAATATACAAGTACTTACAAGAGCGCCAGTGGCTCCAACGCCTCCTCTCTCACCGCCCTTACCGTTCTCACCCTGTTAAAAAAGAACACAAGCCAATCTTACATCTGCTAAATGACAGGGGTTATGCATCACAACTTCCTGTTAGATTTTACTGTCATGGGTTAAAAAACACACACATTAAAGTAGATATCACCAATTTCTTCCTTATCTGATATTTGAGTTTTCTCTCTTTAACAATACGAAGGGTCCGTTAACTCACAGTGACTCCCTTGGGTCCGGGGAATCCCATAACTCCGGGCTGTCCACGGGATCCAGAACCACCAGCAGGTCCAGAGCCTCCATCTTGGCCGGGGGCACCCTGAAGATCATCAGAAGACAGGAGAATACTCAAAAACACTCCGCTATAATGTCTTAATAGATCGTTAACAAGCTGCAGTTCTTCTCCATGTATTAGATACTTGTTCTACTATTAAGCCAATACTTACAGCAGGTCCACCTTTGCCATCAGAGCCGGGGGTTCCGGGGCTACCAGTCATACCCTGCAGAGAGAAGGCCGTTCAGTGAGTATGAAGACAAAGCTCAGTCATATACTGAGAGAATTTCAATTTGCTATATATTTAGCCAAAGGATTCATGCGAGACACTACAGGCAAAATGATGTTTTAAAACCCTCAAGTCTATTTGGGTTGGGTATATTCATCAAGATTTGATATTAGATAATGCTTCATTGCAATACTACTACTTGCAATAGTTGTCGTAATATGACTAATCTTCTGGAGAATTTAAATAGTGATGACAATAAGTTACTTCTTTTTCTTGCCTGTAGTGTGTCTCCTTACAGAGATCCTAACAGAAATGTTACACCTGAAGGAACATTTGGCAGAACTCACCTTGGATCCAGGTGCGCCACCAGCACCGGAGATACCAGACTCACCGGTGGCTCCCTGACCTCCAGCTGGGCCATTGGGACCACGCTCACCGGGGCCTCCCTGTAATACAGATGGGGAAGAGTCATGAGTTTGTGAGCTAAGTTATCTCCAGTTTACTGATTCAGTCATAGTGTTAGTTGGATAACTGTCAAGGCATTTGATTTTGTATACTATTCAAACTTTAACTGAATTGCTGCATTGAAGAAAAATAAGATACATCAGTATAGGTATAGTTTTTTTTTTACATTTTAGTCCGCTTTTTTTTTTTACCACTGTTAGTGTTTGATTATAGTTTTGCTGTTTTGTCATCGTCTTACATTAGTCATGGAATAAAATGTTTGTTTACGAGCATAATGAGTCAACAACTAATACAAATAAATCTGCGCTTATGTCAGTGATAAGCAAGTTAAGCCAGAACCAAGTTTGTCAAACGTATTCCTGACATTTTTGAGGAATTATTTTGTGGGACTCACCTTGCCACCAGCACCTCCATCAGCACCAGGGAAACCGCGAGCACCAGGGCCACCCTAAGGAGCAAACAGACACATCGAACACGTCAGTTACCGTGGTGTAAATGCTCAAACTTCTGGGGTGAATCCCCCTGGGAATTTAACATACTGTAAAACATAAAGAAGGCATTCTAAAAACACTGATAACAGGTTTGTATTGTTGCTTCACTAACATGAGTGCATTATCATACAATGGCAAATGGATACGTTAGAAAGTGTGTTTCTCTCCTTGATGCCACTACAGAGGTTTATGTGTAAGAGGAAGTAACATACGCGCTCTCCATTGGGTCCACGGGCTCCAGCACCACCGGGCTCTCCACGTCCTCCTTTCTTGCCATCCTCACCAGAGGCGCCAGGAAGTCCCTGAACTCCAGCGGGGCCCTGGAAAAGAAAGTAAGCCCATTAGATACACTTATTTTCTAATAATCGCCCTGAATGGTTTATTAATGGTGTGTATTTGGGAACTTACAGACTCTCCCTTGGAACCAGGCTCTCCCTTAGCACCAGAAAGACCGTGGTCACCCTGTTGGAAGAAACACACACATTTTAAGTCAGAGAAATGTCTTATTAAGAATATTGTGGCCCGTAAGTGTGTGTTGATACCAAAGTTCACACAATCAATCGTCTACTCACGTTGTTACCCTTGGGACCGGGGGCACCGAGAGCACCCTGAGATCCAGCAGGACCACGAGAGCCGGGGAAACCAGGAGCACCAGCGATACCACCAGCACCCTAGGGATCAAAGATAAGGGGTGTCAGAACATTCGATGTGCAGGATACAAGCAGCATGAATGTGACTGGTGAGTATGATACTTACAGGAGAACCCTTAGCACCAGCGGAACCATCAGATCCGGCGGAACCCTGTCGAAAGAGATCAAACGTGTTAAGCACTGATTTGGCTGTACTTTTATTGGATATTGTGTAAATGAAAGTCCAGTTTATCCACTCACAGCAGCTCCAGCGGGTCCAGAAGGTCCGGGGTTACCAGCCTCACCACGGGCTCCCTGGGGTCCCTCATTTCCACGACCTCCAGCAGGGCCAGTCTCTCCCTATGGAGGAGAGCAACAATGTCTCAGAAGTCTGCATCTCGAATATTGTAAGTCTCCTAATTAATCAATTGTAAATCATAAACAAGTAATCCATCTTGGCTTGCCAACAACATAATAGTTTGGATTAAATATACCTTTGATTACATATAGAGTTAGTTAAATGAAGTAAAAAGCCTATAAAATGGTCTATTGTTCTAGTTTGTTTACCCTAGTTGGAAATAATTACCTCCGCCAAAGAAGTGGTGTTTCAGTTTGTTAGTTTGTTTATAAGCAGAATTATGGAAAAACCACCAGTTCAATTTTCAAGAAAGCATGTAGATTGATTAATGGAGGAACCCGAAATATTTTGGAGTATTTCGGAATCATAGGGTATATACGCAACCTATGTTTTACTATAATAAACCTTCAATAGACAGTATGCATGGCCTTGGTGGATGTCAGCCATAAGTGTGCCATACCTTCAAAATAATACAGTTCTTTTTTAAATTTTAAGCAAAGTATAAAAAGGTGCCACACTAATCTGAGATTGGTGTATTGCATGTGTCAACAGAGTGCTTTGAATCTTCTTTTGTCATAGCCAAGTGAATTCTGAAAATAACCCAGGTGTGTGTGTGTGTGTGTGACTTCACAATAGGTGTCATTTGCAGGATATTGTAATAGCTCCTTCACTGATGGCAACAGGGAAGAGCTATGCAGCCATTAGCGAGCTACTGATGCCATCTGGTGGCTACAGCGTTCACCTGGCCTATCGAGTATGAGGCCACATGTTTTAATCATCCATGACCCAGCTTGGTAATGGATGTAGAATGGAGAGTATAATTGTTTGTTTACATGTGGAATTAGCATTTAATAAACACCAGAAACTAACATATTTTACAGCACAAGTGGGGAGACAGTGCGTAATCCATACAGGTTTTTAATGTCCATTGTTTTCCTACTAATAGAGATAAGGGATTATTGAAACAGCTGAGATGAGGGGATGATGGGGTAAATAGTGTCCCTGCCTGAAGGACCTAGCAATAGCTGCTATTTTAAAGTTAAAGCTACTCCAAGGGCCTTACACCTAGCAGGTCTACGAGACTGCCTGTGTTTAAGGTCAATCTTATTATGTATAAAAAATGTATTCTTTTACCTTAGCACCAGCACCACCGGGGAAACCAGGAGAACCAGCAGGTCCGGTAGGTCCCTGAAAAACAAAGACACAAAGACTGTTAATTTGATGGAGTGATTATTACAGAGGAGTGCATGACAACCTTCAATATAGCACTTGGCTGTGATGTCACCACAAAGTTTTACATGGGTGACATGACCTTTCCAAGTAGAATTACAAATAATACTTACAGGGGGACCAGCACCGCCATTGTTGCCATCGTTACCACGAGCACCCTGTAGAAGAGGGGGAAGAAGGAGGAGATTAGATCTAAGTTATTCAAATTGTGTATCAAATACTATAACAGCATGACCGGGATAGCGTTGCTTACAGATGGGCCAGGAGCTCCAGGGCGACCTCTCTCACCAGGAAGACCACGAGCGCCCTAGAAAAGACAAAAAACAACAACATTAGCATGACAATTTAACTATTTTCTGTACATATGAAACAGATGAAAGTGATGTATTTGTCTATACATTGATTGACATGAGAAAAAAACTTACCATGGCGCCGGCGATACCGTTCTCACCAGCTAAACCACCCTCTCCCTGTAGACAAATACAGAAGGAAGAATGAGCAATGAGATAATTGTATCTTGTGTTTTAATTTATGATAAAATGTCCTAAGCTGAAGTGAGTTTCTGCAGGTCCTGCTCTCTCACCTTGGGGCCAGCGGGTCCAGCGTCTCCCTTAGCTCCATCCAGACCGCTGAATCCCTGCACACAACATCAATCAGGGTTAGTCACTCTTATTGTGACTTATTCCAATTTTTATGTTTTATATTTATTTGGTTTTAATGTCCTTCCAAACTCACTCTGTGTCCCTTGATGCCGGGGAGTCCGGGGGTTCCGGGGAATCCACGAGCACCCTGGAAGAGGAAAAACAAGAGATATGTTCAAAGGTACGTTTTAGAAACAACATGCAACTGTAACATGGAGGATAACTTAAATATAATGCTAATGGAGTGTTCATTTCTCTCTGCTCACCTGAGGGCCAGCGGCTCCACGCTCACCGGGGCGACCAGCTTTGCCGGGCTCACCCTGTTGAAGAATTAGCGAAAGCAGGTTAGAGCTCATCATTGTGTGGATGTATCATCTCTAATTGTCTATGAAGGTCTCTTTTCGACATTAATAAATGACAAAGTTGTATTTTTGACATATAGCAAAATGACAAGTGACAAGAACCAGTTATATGTCTTTCATTTGGTTATACCTGAATATAACTGCACAAAAGAAAGGGATTTAGAAATCACTAAATCACTTACATCATCTCCATTCTTTCCAAGGGGTCCGGCGGGACCACGAGGACCCATTGCACCCTGAAAACCACAAGGAATGACTGGATTAGCACCAAATAAATGCTAACTATTTCAAGTGAGTGTATAAATATTCTTTATGTCATTAAGGAGAAAGAAGAAGGGCTGAGGGAGGACTTTTCGCCGAGGAAAATTGATGTGTGCAAATGTGTGTCAGTGGGTCAGTGAATACAACAGGAAGTGGAACACAGGAAGTAACATGTTAAGGGAATCTATGATACGTGTCATTTATAAACGGTCCTGCTGATTTCTGGGTCACCCCATTCAGCTTAAAACTGATGAAATGTGTTGTGCACCATTAAAGGAGACAGAGTTCAAATCAAGAGGATTATATTTGTATGACATTTTGTGTACTCACAGAAGCTCCGGGCTCACCGGGCTCTCCGGAGTGACCATTGAAACCCTGAGGACCCTGGAGGACAACAAAAACAACATCATTAACCAAACGTCTTCTTTAAATCAGGTTTACATATTCATCTTAGATGCAGTGTCACATATCTGATCTGAGAAAAACTGAATGCTAGTAATAAGCCAGGTTAATGCCTAGAGATAATGCAATATTAGGAAGTATATTGTCAAAATGATCATCTGAACTGATAAAGGAACACTTACAGAGGATCCAGGGGATCCAGCAGGACCACGAGCACCCATAGGACCCTGTTGATAAAGATGAGATAAAATGTCATTAGATTATTTTAAATATTTTGTCCAAAAAGGAGATTCGATTAGATTTAGGGAAGTCCATTGAAAAAGAGCCTTCATACCATTGGGCCAGGGACAGGTGGGCCGCCGCTGGATTTGGAGTGGTCAACGTAGCTCATCTGAGGAGAAAAGTTCTGTAAGGGGAGAAGAGAAGGAGAGAAATTAGTCTGTGAGCTTTGGAAGTAATGTAGCACAAAAACGTCACACCGGAAAAGTTACTTTGAATCACATGCACTATAAATATTCCTATTTTAGCAGACGAGTATGGATTTATCAGAGAAAACACATTTTGATCCTATAGCAGGTGCATTTTAACATTTAAAAAATGGTATTAACGCTAAAGTGGTGAGTTCTACACAAGTCATTGTCCATTTAAACCTTAGGATCAAGGAGCTGTCTGCACTCCCTGTGCTGAAACAAACATGGAGGAGATGTTGCTTTCAAGCACATAGACATCCCTGCTGATTAAAAATCATTGGTGGAACTCATACAGAAATAACGGATCACAGCATGAAAAGGAGAGCTTTGGAGAGAAACCGATAGACTACATGAGTATGTTTTAAACGGTATCTCATTTGTAAACAGAATCGAGTCATCTTTAAAACGCAATCTGAGACTTCCTAGCTGTTGTGACATGGAGACACTTACTCCGCCAAGGCCAGGGGGGCCAGGGGGGCCGGGAGGGCCGGGAAGACCAGGCTGTCCATCAAGTCCATCGTTGCCAGGATGACCAACTGGACCCTGTAGAAAGAGAGGGAGTCACAGTCAGTAAGCAATCATCTTTATTATCCTTTTGCTTAAATGTAATTAATTATCAACCTGCCTAGGAGAAAATTATTTATTTCATAGACCAACCAAAATAGATCTGTCATTTCTAAGAAATAATTATCTATATTGAGAATTAAAACTGTTGCACATTCTATAATGTCAATCTTGTGATTTGTTAAAATATCTGTTAAGTCTAATTTTCAGATAACGATAATCGTTTCGCTGTTACCTTGAAAATAAAATTCCGATTTTCAATCATCCATCAAAAAGGTTTTAAATGTGTTTATGTTTATTTTACTATGTTGTAGTTGTATGCAATAAAAATAATTACTATTTCCATTATTTAATACAACTCAATGCAGTTTCTGTTGTGTGACCTTTCAACTTCTGATGACCTGTTGACCTTGTGACCTATTTATTAAAGGTCATCACTGGCAATTACGTCATAGAAAACTTTAACAGCTATTTGTTTGTTGGGAATCAGTGAGAAAACATATATTATAATGTGTGTTTATTTTAACATTTAAGTGATTGATCAACCTTATCATCCACATGCAGCAATGATGCATGATTTGTACTGAATAAGCCAATATAATACAACACAATTACCTAAACAACAAGGAAACAGATCCATTCAGATTGAGTCAAATTCATCTAACAATCATAATCAAGAATATCAATTATGACTATGTTTTCTTGTGCAAAATCAGTTTGTCAATCTGTGAAATATAAGCAACTCTAGAAAACACAGGTGTGTTTTGCAATGTGGGAGTGAAATAGAACCTACCGCGTCTCCATTGGGACCAACTCTTCCTGTCTGTGGAAATAGAGAAAGGGGAATTAGGCTATGCTGCAATGTTTCATCCAGGCTGTAAAGAACAAGAGCATCTAGAACACAAATGACAAGCTAAACTGACCAATGCCAGCATCTCCAAACAGATGCCAATGTGAAATATGGGTCTGAGACTATAATGACATATTTTTTAAATAAAAAGTTAAAGGGACAAATACCTCAGGTGGAGTTGGCTCCTCGGTATCTACAGAACCAACAGAGAAAAATAAAAATGTCAACAGCTCTTGAATATTCAAAAGAGATACACTCAAACCTTTTAACATTCCCAAAATATTGTAAATGTTTAAGGTCCAGGCTGGACAGCATGAATACAGCATTTGATAAAATCACTGAAACAAAAGCATTTGATTCAAGATATGCTCTCTGGTGGGAGATTTAAATGTTGTTTCAGGTGATTTGACCTTTGATTCATCCTGCAGTGACACTGCACAGCAAGGCGTGAATGTAAATTACATTTACATTGCCAGATTTCTCGACAGAGCAGGTAAAATCCACCGTTAAAGGAATACATATTGCAAATTAAATGCACAAAAGGTAAAATCCAAAGCGATTCTTTTCTGAATCAAAATCCTCAAAAAAAGAGCAGGCAGGCTTAGGGCCTCATTTCCAGCAGTTGGCAGAGATGAGGAGGGAGGCACTAGGTGGCGCCAAAAAGCAAATTAACCAAATAAATTGTTGAGGAGGATGAAGGTGAAGTACCATCGGGGCAGATGGGGCAGCACTCTCCATCAGGGATGATGGGATCGGCGCACTCGGATGTGTCCTCACAGATCACCTCGTCGCACATGACGTTGCCACTGTCACAGACGCAGATCTGGCAGGGCTCTGGTTTCCATACATCCTTGTCGTTGTACAACTGTCCTTCTAATTTGCAGCTGCCAAATGAGCCTGAAGGGAGAAGGCCACAGTGAGTTTGGTAAGATTATACAAGAGACAAAGTAAGCAAAATTGTGTCCAATACATTTCCCAAATTAAGTATGGCATTGGTAAACTGAGATGTGCACAATGTACTAGTAAGATTTATTTGCGCCTTGGCTACACCTGCACAGTCGTGGATTATATGGCAGACAGATGTGCCCCAAAAGGGTTGTATCAGACACCAGAGCCTGCCTTCAAACATCATATTATTATAGTTATAATGATATGGGATAATAATTGTTTAGCCATGCTGACCGGTATTGGTTTTTTAATTGGAGACTGTAACTTAAAGCTCTGGCCTTTCCTTACAGCAACTCTGTAAAAAATGTGTATTCCATTATTCAACATGTGTCATTTTTGCAAGATTAATCCTCTGTTAAGTCATAGGAAAAGGCTTTTAATGAGGTAAACAGAAAGAAAATGTGGTGTCCAGTGATTGATTTGAGAGCATAAATATAGCTTCTTAATGAGTATAACAGCACTGAAGTTTAAGTGGTTTTGGGCCTTGTAAAAGTAAGAATACAGGCCTTAGTGTTGCATTAAAACCAATGTTGCTAAAGTGCTTTCAAACATTACTGATCAGATTCAGCACAAGATTTTCTCCTCAAATACTGAGTGGAAAGCTACATTTTGCCTAATCACATTTCAGGCTGTTGGATGTGGTTGGGCCTTGGAGGTGGAGGACCGAGGTTTGGAGGATGGATGCACAGTTCCACTGTTCGCCACTGAGTGGCGCTGTTTAACTACAAAACCAGATCTTCCGCACCCTGCCCCTGCATTGGTGATTAATTGACGTCTAGACTTTTTTTCACTGTCCACGTCAGAATGAGGCAATTTTTTCCATTGTCCTTTTTTTCAACGAACCAAACCATTTTTGTGAAAGAACTTGGAAAAACATGTTATTTATTTCAGTGGGACTCTGTTATGGAGCAGTAGTGCAAAAGGTTAACCTTCAAACAGCAAAAAAGTCTCTACCAGGTTTGGTTTCCAATTAAACGTTATCTACTCACTTTTAATGCTTGATGTTAAAACTACAACAAATGATCCAAGTGGTAGAATCTACATACTTTGGCAGATCTCTGTGAACTGGGATGCATTTTTTTTCTTAAACTACTTTACAAACTAAATGCAATTTAAGATTCCCTCAAATGTATATGCCATTTTTGTAATTGATGAAGCTTCTGCTCTTCTTCAACTCTCTTTGAACGTTATGTCCTGTCATTGCGCATCAGAGATAATGCAGCTGATCCTCTAAGGTTTTGCGCTCCAACAAATAAGCGAGCATGTATCTGCACGTCAGCGAGAGCAGCAATCAATAAAAGAAAAGTTATATAAAAGTTCCAAATCTCCCCAAAGCGCGCCTCACTGTGTAACAACTTTCACAATCTCTGCACACTGGAGTTGGGTATTACTCAGAGGGCGTTCAGTTCAAGCATCCTTGCGGGCTCTCCACATCCCTCCGGGTGCCACAGTCACAACACAACTCAAATCAATGTTGGAAAGTGATACTCACTATCATCCTCGCCTTGTCCTCTCGCCAAAAGCACTGTTGCGCTCAGCAACAGCGCTAACCGAATATCCACAAAGCTGAACATGTCTAAATATTAGACATGTAGATTCTTTGAGATAGAGGGGGAATCCTTTTTTTCTCCTCAGACACCACTCATACAAGGTAGGGTCCGTGCGTGTAACTCCAATCCAGACCCTAGCAGAAACTCCCTACTGCCTAAACAAATGAGTTAGCTTGGCTTTTATATGCCAGCAACTTTTGGGGAGGTCCTGGGCCACCAGATAACTTGTACATGTTCAAGTCAAGAGTCCCTCCTTCATCAGAGAGAGGGGCCGTCTTAAAACATGTCAAACAAGTTCACGTTTCAGCTAAAACGTGGATGATCAGGACACTCACCATTTACGCGCCGGCTCACCGCCGTTCAGACGTGTTTTCATCATCTCCTGCTTCTTCGTGGACTTTCCTAATTGAGGCTTTTGTTTGGGGTGTTTTGTCTTTTCGGCTGAGACATTGTGTCGCTGAGCTGACTTTATTGTCTGGACACTGGATGGTTTTGCAGTTTACACTTCATTAGGGCCTCAATGTATTACGGATATGCTAGGCAGCTGAAGACTGGATCGATTTTCAGTTGTACAGCAATATTTTTGCTTTAAATGTCCATCTTTTAAGATGGCAAGGGCTCACTTTATTTACAGAAGAATTAATAGGATTCGAATGATGTCTTAAGTGCGCAATTTACGCACGAAGTGCAAACCTGATGCAGATCTTAACATAACCAAGTTCATTTGAAGATGTATCTAACCAACTAACTAACTAACTAACTAACTATTTTCTCTGTATAATATTTTAGGAGATGTATTCCCTTAAAGATTCTTGCGAGTCTTAGTTGTGTTGTTATAGGTATGAACATTATCAAGCACCTGCAAGGAACTGCACAACGTTGCAAATGTACACATGCACACATTGTACCCAGTTTTTTATTTATTTAAAGAAAAAGCATGAAATTAAAATGAACTCATTATGCATCCCAACCCTTTCTCTACCATTTTTCAAACAAATGTTATTAAGTCTACTAAAATAGGGGTTTCCATTTTAGTTTTAAAAAAAGTAAACAGTAATCCAGATTATGTACAACAACCTGTCCACCAAAATCCACCATTTCCAAAAGAGGCATGGCCAAGTTCCAACCCATGATGGTTGAGAAAGGGAGGGAGGAGGGAGAGAAGAAAATGTGGCAGATCCACAAAGCAGTCTGGTTGAACTGTGGACACGTTGCAGCTTCTACAACTACAGTATGGCCCAGTTTGACCTTTCAATTGCTATCTGCTATTGTCTTCTTCTTTTGTGACATTCAAACTGTCTTGTTCACAGTAGCAGACATTTATCGAGAGCAAAAAAGCATGTTAGGCTTATGATCCAGTAGTGGAAATAATCCAATTGTAGAATAGCCATTTCTTTGTTGGTAAGGTTCAGGGGATTGTTCTGAAATGACATCGTATCCATTTTGAGTAAGAGAAAACAAAGGGTGTATAGCAATATTACAGTTTGAACTCTACCCGTGATCATGAATTTACAATATCTTGAAATTAATGTACGGCCCCATGACTGTCCTGTGATTTGTCAAAAAATGGAAATACAGTGTGTTAGCTAGGCTGTTTCGTACAAACTGGATCATTGACAAGATAACTGAATATGTATGAAAGGGCCATAACAATCAAACAACACAAATCTGAAACAATTTTGAGAAAAAGTAGAGATACAATGGGAAAAAAAACAACAAAAGTAGTAGGCCTAGGTACAATTGTCTACTAGCTACATGCTACAGCTTACAATGCTACATAATTGTCTAGTAGGTCATTTTGGAAATAGAAATAGGAAGAATCAAGTTTTCCCAAACAACCAAGACTTATGATTGTAAATCTTCCTAGAATATCCTAAAGAATCTTCAAAACTAACTCTGATGTTTATTGTAACATTTCTTAGCTATTTGCAAGCTAGGATACTTCGTGCTAGCAGGTTAAATTAAGAATCAAAAACCAACAGAACATTTATACAAATAGTCATAACTAAATAACAAGACAAAGCGTGAACTATCTGGAAGAAAATATACAACCATTATATATATTATTTTTGATAGATAACCCTTTAAAAAAAAAAAAAAAACACAATTATACAAGGTAGGCTACTCGCTACATACTAGCTTCGTGTTAGCTAGTATGAATCATCACTATACTAACAATGAGTGGAAGGAGGTTTCCCAAATTATTACTAAATGAAAGAAAAGCTCCACAAAATATCACAAAACGTATACATAAAACTAATTCCAAAAACTATTGGTGCAATTCTTATAATCCATGAATTATTTTTCAAACATTTGTTCATCCAAATAGAGGCTTTATTCTTCAATTAGGGAAAATGAATAGTTTGCTGGGGATTTTTGTCTGGTTATTTACTTTGTTTGCAAACAGGTTTTATTTTACATCTGTTCCTTTTCTTATAAAAAGCTGATTGTCTCTTCAAACACCTGCCAAACAGACTGACAGCTGTCCATGTCCATTTCAGTGACTCTTTCCTTATGTTCTATCTATTTTCTGCTGTTATAGTACATGCAAACAATGCACTTGTGTAGCCTGAAAGAACAGTACCTTTTCTGAGCATGGGGATGCTAATCATTTCTGATATTGGAAAATTAAAATATCACACTGCTGGAGCAACAACTTATTATTTTAATTATAAGAGATTTTTGTCAAACAGTTTCTTCTTACTTCCTTTCAAATGTAAGGCTTTTTATGTATTTTTGTGACTTTTAATTGAAAAGAAGAACCCTGATGGATGTCTTAATTTGGCAATTGTTTGATAAATGTGTGGCAATGATGGCTGTTGCAGTGATGCAGTGAAAGAGATTCTTTTAAGCCATGATTTGCAGTACATGCACAATGCAGCAATAAAGTGATTTAAACTGCCACAAGTGCACCTTCAAATAAGACACACCCATTTCAGTGACTTTGGATAAGAAAAAGAGCTATGAAACGGTAAAAAGGGTTGTTAAAGTTATAGAGTTATCACAGGTTTCCTAGTGTTTTGAAGTATATGAAAATAGGGAAGTCCTGTTTCACAGGGTCCTGTTGTTTGTCTAAGAGGAAACTGTGTGATAAGACTTGTGCCTGTGCTGTGTCTCTGTGATTTTAACCTAAAAAAAACAACCTTTCCTCACACAATAAAATAACTTTTGGTTTTATTCTCTTGTGCAGTTAAAATAAATCTTTGATCACAAGATGAATCAGTCTTTTGAGCAGTACTTACTCAGTGACTTTCCATGACTGAAATCAAGCCGAAGCTCACAGGACAGTGTTTAAATAGAACTGGTAATTTTCTGGTGTTTGGAGCTGCTGCAATCTATAATATATTTTTTTGTGGCGAGTCTCTCAGAGTTCAGACTGGTGGTTTGGGTGGAAGCGCTCAGAAGGAGTTTAAAGCTTTTCAGTTGCATTCAAATATCAGACCACTTTAGCTTGAAGCTACATGTTTTCTGACTGCAAGATATTTTGCATATTTGAGCAAAAACACATCAATAACTTTCAGGTTTCTTTACTTAAGAGAAATAATCCACAATGTTTGGCATCACCAGTTTGGGTAATTTCTAGAAAATTATTTGTGCAAGAAAATAAACTGTTCATAAATAATGAAGTGGAACCAGCAAGCTTTGCAGACTACAAATTCAGTTTTATTTGGCAGCATCAGAAGATCTTTGTTGACAGTATTCTTGTTTACAATGACATTTTGCTGGTTTCTCTCTATGCAGCTTGTATGTGAGCATGAGATATAATGGGATCTGGGGAAAGGTGCCTTTACAGTCATTGCTGCAAAATGTTCACAACCTTTGTCCTCTTATTGAGAATAGAGTTACTGTTTTCTACAATGAAACCTGACAGCCCCACCTGGGAGAAGCATTCATGACCAAATACTTATGAGAGGGTAATCGGCAGTAAACCTCAAAGTTTCGAGGAGACTTCTTATGCACCAATAGATTTACATGCAGCATTAAGATCAGGCAGTGCTTGCACAGTAACTAAAAAGGCCAGAACTGTGCATTCCCGAGCAAGCCTCTGAGCTGTAGCCAGCAACACGTTGCATCTGCCTGGCCTTGTCCACGTGTTTCTACTTGTAAGTCTCTGAGCCTCTGCTGCTCCAAACTTTTAACAAAGCCAAACCCTCTCTCTCCCTCTCACTTCTTTATATCACTTGGTGACTGAAGGCTCATTTCCTTTCATCTTATGTGCATCTTAGGTGCAGTTATTATTTCTTTATTTTTTTAAAACTATAATGTCACTTTAACACACAATGTTGCAGCCTTTTCGCGATAAGGCTACTATCACTTGCTGTTGAACCTTATTCCAGGCCATTTTGATTTAAATGATTTTCAATGATGGGTCTTCCTGCTTTGTTTGCCTATAGAAGCCCATTGTAGTCCCACCTGCCTCAGACAGATTACAGGGTATGATGAGGAAAATTGTACAGTATCACAAGTAAAATCAGTGTGTCTTTAAATTCTAAATGGCTGTTTTCAGATGTACAAAACTGTAATAATGTTTATCTTTAACAGTTTTCCAAAATGATAAATGTATCTTTAGTATCATGGTAAAATTAATTTCTTTTTTTTAAAGCAGAATAACTTTACTCTAAAAGTATGAGAATAACCCCAAACTTTGAAATGTTAAACACACAAAAGACATAACACATTTGAGATTTCAGTCGCATCTAGCAGGACAGAAAACATTCTGTAAGTAAAGTTGTATGGTGTCAAAACACTGTATCAGTTCAGAGAATTCACACACTATGTTAAAGGTGGGGTAGGTAAGTTTGAGAAACCGGCTCGAGATACACTTTTTGTTATATTCCATGGAATGCTCTTAACATCCCGATAGCAATGAATATCTTAAGTGCTTTGACAAAAAATCCATAAAAAAATGTCATCTGTGGAAGCCGTAGTACTGTAAAAAGCACGACCAATCATTTTAGCCGGCCCGGCTAAAATAACTGGATGGCCTACCTGCCTGTCAGCCTTCCATCTGTGCACAGACTTATCTCGTGCCCTCATTGGTCATGTGCGCGTTCGTGTGTGTTGGAGGAGGGGCTCTTTAAGGAAGTGGCAGATTTTTTCCGGCTGTGTATTTTCAAATTCTAGCGATCTCGAGCTGGTTTCTCAAACTTACCTACCCTACCTTTAAATGTTTTCAAATTAAACTATTGTTGTAATAACATAGATCCCTAAAAAATAAACTTTTCATTGGGGTGTCCTGGTACCCCAGTGATTAAGATGCATCCCATTCTGTGAAACCTACACTTCAATCCCATCTATGGACCGTTATTGCATGTAATTCCCCTTCCTCTGCCCCTCAATCTCCCTAACTATGGCATGTCTGCATTTCTATTGTGATGAAACTATAAAAAGGAAAACCACAAAAAAAAATCTTTAAAATAAAGTCATGACATGGCACTGCCACTCATTTAATAAACCTGATATAAGTCAACTTCCTTGCTAAACTTCAGATCTCCAGCAGAGATCATTCACTGTCTGCCGTGTACGTGTACAGACGAGTAAATAACTAGTGTGACTACAGCAGTCGCCTCTGTGAAAATAAACCTCCTGCTCTGGGCCAGACATTTCAAGTTCATTCAAAGCAGTAGCATCAGTTGGAAGAAAAAAAAGAGAGAGACTTCCACGCGGCGTAATGGGCGAATGCTCAATTACAGGGTGAAGATTTTAGTTCACTTCTGAATGTTTCTTCAGGCAGAGCCCTATGTGAACTGCAATCATCTCATAAAAGGCCCGACTTATGTCTTTTTAGTCTGGAGGTTGGGGTTGGTGCATGACGCCTGAGCCACTCTCACCTCTACAGCAGTCATTTACATTCATGACAGTAATTTCCTGCAATAGCAGAAGATTGGCTGCTGGAACTTATGCCACTGTATATATGTTTTAAATGTGACATCAAAATCAAGTTGTTGTTTAATTGAGGTTCATGTGGGGGAATGAAGTCACAATGAAACAGCATTCTCCATTACGTTTGTAGGGTCACTTATTTTTTCCTGAATTCAATTGTTTTTAACAATAAACAAAAAAGTTTCTAGTCAGATAGTGGAAGTGGATGTTGTTAGATTTTGGCAAAGCCACATATCAAAAGTATCACGGTAAAGGAATTCCTTAAAAGTATCACGGTAAAGGAATTCCTTAAAACAATTTAAGGGTAAATGGATGCCAAACTATTGAAATAATGTCCACTGTTAAAACTAGAGCTGGACTCCCTAACAAATCCAGCCTCTCATGAGCTCCACCCATCATAACACATCACCTCCCCTTTAAGGCGTGAGAGAAAATGGTGGGGTGCAAAAATCTAAAAACATAAAGCTACCATCACGGTACCACGTCCTTTATCGGCCAATCCAATGACAGCTTAATGTATCTTTTGATTAAAAGGTGACTTATTTTCTCTTTAAGGCACATGTTTTTTTTCAGGACTTGATATTTGACGTGCTCCACAGCTCTCTGCTATCTCTCTATCTGAAAAACACAACTTTCAGCAAAGGCCTTTTTCTCTATTTCTTGGTCTGGTTTTCTTCTCGTCTCTGCATCTGGTTTTCTCCACACTCCCAGCCCCCATCCAAACTCCAGCTCTCCATCCCTCCCTCTTTTTCTCCCTGCCTGCTCTCTTTTCTCCCACCGGCGCAGACATCCAGTCAGACACAGAGAGTGGATGGAAAATATGACTGGATCCTTCCCTGACTTCAGATAATGTGCAAGGCTGCTGGCAAGCGTGGCCCTAAAAACAGGGAAAGGCAGAGAGGGAGCATACCAGAAAGTGAGAAGTTTATCTGAAGTGTTCTCTTAGTATTGCATGAAGAAAGTCCTTTGGAGCAGATAGTATTATTTTCTGTAGTTTAGATTCAATTGCAAAACATGACCAAAGATGATGCACGCTCCAGAACAAACAACTTAGACATGGCACTGATTTTATTATCATAGGAAATCCTCAGTGTCCCCTCATATGAAGACTTTTATGTTGATTATCTACATGTTAGCACACCGTCAGAGACCACAAGACAAAAGCCAAGGAGCCTCACTGTGCCTTTGGTGTCATATTTCACAGTCACATTAGCTCAAACTGTTATGTGTTACAATGCAGAGAGAGGGGAGTTAGCACAATTTTGTTGGGATGGAATATTCTATTCTGGATGGAAGACAAACAAAAAAGGAAAAAGTGACATGAGGAAGTTGTCATCTATTTGTGCAACTCCAAATAAGATACATATGTCAGGAATAATTTTGAATCATCAACTTAAATGTCTGCTATTTTCACCTTTCACTGATGTGTTTCAGTCATTTTGAAGAGAAATTAAGTTAGTGAAGTGATGCTTTTGGTGTTTTTTCTTCCCGTTACTCCCTGAACGCATTTTCCAGTTGACCTGCAGTCTCTTCAGGGTGATTTGACACCATTCTTTCCCCACATCTGGGAAAGTTAGTCAGTGCTTTACCACACACTTTCCTTTTATCCCTCGTTTTGTATGAGTTTTTTTGCATTACCTGAAATCAGTATGCCGTAAGGTTGTTGTAGGATCAGCCACAACATAAAGCATTCCAATCTCCCTTTGCAGCCATAATTACAATTAAAAACTATAAAAACTATGTTTTTTAGATGTTGAAGTTATGCTAAGTATTTGATTTCTTTCTCAGCACCACCAGATGTAAACTTTTAACTTATAAATAGCATCTAAAAACCATGATTTGAGGCTAAACTCTGACTATGTTACAAAGTTTGTTTGCAAGGAATGATGGTGGAAATGAGCTCAGAGATCCCGTCTGGAAATGTCGTTACGCCTGCCACCCCCTCTGCAGCCTATACAGAGATGCTCACATGTGAGCAGACCAGGGGAAAGTAGGAGGTACAGCTGGGTATAAGAGAGGAAAAAGAAAAGACAAACAAAAGTGGAAGTGGGATTTTTAGTATCCATATTAAGGCTCTATAATCTTTAAAGAACCAACAAGAAGAAGAGAATAGGTAACCTCCAACTGAGAGGGACTTGGGATGGAAATAGGGTAGCCTGTGTAGGGAACAAATTCACATCTGTTGGATGACTCATACTCTCCCTCAGCCACAGAAACGAAACGTTTTAACACTGCTTAGACAATGATATTCTAGACACATTTTTAAAGCACCCTCACAACTTAAGACTTTCACATATTTTAATGTATTCTTTATATTTACAATTTTCTACATTCTTTCTATATTTCAAGCACATTCCATCTGTAGTCTACAGTGCCTAAAAGTGTTACTTGTTGTTATTTATATATTTCTGAAGTGGATGAACTATTATAAAAACATGTCAATACTAATAAAGTACACTTTTAGCCTGTGCCATCTGTCCCAATACAATACTAGTTTTAATGACAACCATGGCAGTTTGTATTAGAGAAGCAGACGTAAAAGGCATTAGTCTGACTGTCCACTTGGATATTTATTTTTATTGACAGAAATAGAAAAAGGAGAAATAAGTGTAACTTACCTCAGCCTTCTTTGAAATCCCATATCATATACAAATGTATTTGCTGTGTAGCATTCATCTCCTCCACACATAACAAAAATTAAATATCAATAGATGTATTGATACTTTGGTAAACTATACATTTTGCGAGCGATTCCTAATTTTTTCTTCAGATCATGCAAAAGTGTTCCACCCATTTCAGAAAACATATGTTAATGTGCCTATAACAATAATTGAACACTGTATGGGATGTAATGTGACACTTCAACTAATTCACAGACACACTATAACTCACACATTGTCTTAAACATCTCAGTTTAGGGTAAATAAAATATAGGGGGCCTCATTATCTTTTTTCAATCATTTTTTACTGAAATCTTTGTAGAAGAATGTTGTTACCCTCTCTTTCATTAAATTGTTTGTGATTATTTATTGTTAAAATATATAGTATATCTTTGACAAATGTTTAATATTATTCAATTAGGCCGAACCTAATGTACTTATTTCCAATGTCATTTTCATGTCATGAATTTTAATTTAATTAAACTCAATGACCAGCCCACAGGTGTTACTCTCTGACCGGATGTAAAGTGCTGGCGTAGCTTTGTCTAATAAAATGCTCTCCAACATCTGCTAGCCTTTTTATTTACACGTTTTAGCTTGTGTATATGACACATGTAGCTTTAAAAACGTAGCAAAGTGGTTTACAGAGCTTGTATCTTGTGCATTTAAATTGTATGCTGACCCAACAACCGCTGGACGTGACTACGCGCATCAACTCTGAAGTCCTAGGTAAATTAGAGCTAACGTTAATCCTTTGCTAGCTAACAATGTGTGTTTGTTGTTAGATAGCCTGTTGCAAAAATACACGTTGAAAGCGAAAGATAATGTAGACCTTCAAAAAAAACATTTCAACTGCAGCAAATCGGTATTTATACCGATTTGTTGAAATGTTTTTTTTCCTTCAGGGTAATCTTAACGTTACTATTTCAACATGTTATTAGTCTTTATGGTAAACTTAGTGGTGGAATGTGTCTTTTTATTTACTCAAGTAGAGATTTTAGGTACATTACTTGACTTTATTAAGCCAATATTGTACTTGTTACTCCATAACATTTATGTGACAGCTTTAGGTAACAGTTAATGTATATTACAGCTAAGTATTCAGACACCTGAGACCTTTATTAGGGCATAACTTCATAAATGGCTTTATTACAGTAGGCTATATTAAAACATGCATTGGACCAAAGTGTGCAGAGCTTTTCCATCCTCCAGTTTTGAAATACACTTATTAAAAAGAGATAGATAAGAATATCCATTTAAACTTCATCTGTGCAAGTGAAAGTAAAAAGTCTGGTCCTGGTTGTGTACATTAGTCAAACATTCATGTTGTTAGTGAAATGTGTGCAGTGCCTTCTACTCAATGTTTGATATACACCTACACATCTCCTTCTTGAGGAATCTGTGCACACACAACAGGCCCGACACATAGAAACGTGGATTACAACACACACAGACAGAGCATGACCTTATTGTCCATTAGTTGTTTGTAACTGTAAAAATGCTGAGCATTTTAAATTGAGAACATAATAACATTTCCATATGAAAATACTTCAGGTTCCTACCCCATATTTGGTGCTATGTAAATCACAAATAGAGAGGAATGGCACAACAATTAAACCAACATCATACACACTTTATAACTTGTTGATGAGTAGTCTCAACTAAAAAACGTCCTTATTTTCTCAATATTTACCCTAAACCCTACAGGTGTCTTATGCTGATATTCTAATGTGTCATTCTTTAACAAGAAAGTGAACCAGTGTTACCTTATGGTAATTTTATTTTCCTTTTAAGTGCAAAATGCCTCTCTTCACACTTTACCAATGTTGTTTTCTCAAGCTCCCCAAGTCCCAGTGCAGGATATAACATCAGCACATGGCAGACAAGGATGAAAAGATATAGGACTCCCTCCAGGACCAAGCAGAAAACTACAGGAATGATGTCCAGAGGTAAACGACACTCTGTGCTTGTTTGTTGTATTTGTGTGAGAAAAACAGACTTTTAAGGTTTAAGGGCCCAGATATGTCTTGTAATCAGATTACTCAATGACAAAGGTAATCAATTATCTGATACATTTTATGCTGTCTTTTTTAAATGGTATTCATTTCTGCCAGTAGTACAATCTTTTACGCGATAATCTGTCACAGGATGACATTTTCCTTTACATTTTGATCTGGTGATGTTTTCTGATCTCTTGCACATGCTCATACACAGGGCTGTTTGTAGTGTAATAGATTAACATTTATTTTATAACAGTTAAGGTTAAAATATCATAAGTATGTTAATTAAACCTTGAAGTGTTATCAGAGCTGCCAGTCTCTGAGGAATGGTATATTTATTCATTTTTGAAGGGAGTTGATGCTTGAGATATATAAGGCTAAGTAACTATTCAGCATAGTACCTGCATGCTGAAACATAAGGAAGGCTTCCACAGGTTTTTCAGACTCTACATGGTTGAGTTAAAAAATATAAAAATTCCTCTACTAATAAAAAACAATTTCACCCTTTTTCCCCCTCATGGAGGATTGGAGTCTGTATTTAAGTAAGACTGTTGTAGCCCCCTGTTTCATCTTCTTAATTCATTATTCCACTATGATGCTTGTTGGGAAACTCTGTTTGTTTTGGTATAGAGGAAACATTAGTATGTAAAATCAATTCTGAGCATGTGCAGTAGATCCCTCAGAGCGAGCTTGCAGTCCATCCCGAAGTTTGCTGAGTACTTCAGAACAGTTGAGAAGAAAAAAGTGACCTCAATAGAAAAGAATGTGATGTGGTCTGTTCTCCCTCCCCTAACATCCAGCACAGGCAAAAATGACTTCTCTTAACCCACTGTTTAGCAGAGGGAGTGTCTACTTCTTGAGCCATTTAAATGGCCACAGCCGCGGTCTTCTTCTCCTTACTCTCCTTCCTCCCTTATTTCTACCTCCTCTTTCCATGGGGAGGATGTGAGTAAAGTTGCCACGTTAAACGCTTTCTCTCTTTCCTTTTTAAGATTGTTCTCACTTTGTAGAGATGAAGAGAGCTTTAAAAAAAAGGAATCTTTGCCTCATCATACACATCAAACAACAACAATCTGTACAAAAAGCTGTGCCTACGGTTCTCTACATTTTATTTTTAAATTATATTAATTATTTAAGTACATTCTGATCAAACATGATGATAGCAGTCTTAACTTCCTTTTGCAATGCCTTTCCTGTGTGTGTAATTGCTTGCTGAAGAGTCATCCTGGGTTCTCTTGTTACAGATTCCCTCTGTGTGTTTTACAGTGTGCACTGAAAATTATATTCAGGCCATCCTAGATCCACTCATATTGAATTTGAATATGTGGCATTTTCTTGACTGTTCTTGCTGCATTGCTGTCCATCTGCCACTGAATGCATTGTTTACCATGGAGGCCCCAGCAGTAGAACTTTCATGCATGATGAGGTATACTGGTGCCCGCCACATGTTCAGAAACGATCGCTGCTGCTGGAGGAGGAGTTAAGATTAATGCTTGCCTCCTGTGTCACCCTGAAAATGCAGGACTAACGGCTTTCAGATGTTAGAGGAAATATGGAGGGTGGTGGGGCTCAGGGGTGGTGGGTGTTTGTATTGTGCTGTAGCAAATTATACAAGAGATATATCTTAAAATAAGGATTTCCATTTTTTGTCATTTACCCTATGTGGAACAGCAGAAGCAGCTCGTAAGGCAAAAGTGAACAAGCATGCTTTTGCTGAATGCCAATGTCAGTATGCTAACAGATGCTAGCATGTTTAAGGTTCAGAGCTGAGAGATTGCCTCCACACAGCTCTCAACATGGCGATGGCTGAGCAACAATGCTAACAGCAAAAACTGTGCGATCAACAGCAACAGAGCTCATAGTGTTAACCTGAACTAGAATTTATGAGCTGTAACCGCGGCTATAACGCAGTGCAGAGCAGCGGCTAATAGCTAGTCATATACAGTCACTCGACTCACATGCACTAACATGCACGCACGACGCTCTGAACATCAGCAAAGAACAGAGAAACTCAGATTACAACACATATACGTAGGGAGCTTGACATTCTCTGCTCTTGTTGACATTTATGTAAAATGCTCAATCACCAACTTGGTTATGTGCTTTGCCGTGCTAGCATTTCATAATTTCCACTTACCTCAAAGTGCAACTGAGGCTCATGTACATTTATTCTGCAGGAATTTGGTAAAGTATTTGACAAATAGAAATGTTGACCTGATGGTGGCACTGAAGGAAAAGTGAGAGGGTCACGAATAGTGATCGGAAGTTATCCTCTGAAGGCCTTGAATGTGCGTACAAAATGTTATAAAACAAGAGGCAGACGGAACAAACTAAATGACCATCGCCATGTTGTTGGCGTGGCTACAAAGTGAGCCGTTGTGAAATATGATGCATATATGGACACCCACTTGTAAGCAGGAAATTATCAGGAAATGTTCATGGCAGAAACAACCACAAATAAGCCCAATCAAGTTCTTACGATGATTCTGTACAACAACAACAACTACAAATCAGCTGTTTGTCATTCAAAGTGAAGTATAATGCCCTGCTGACAGCTCGCATAATGCTTCCTCTCATTATTCATCCTCAGTGTCAGTAAGGGGTTGGGCTTTGCCCACAGAATAGAATAGAATATATCTTTATTGTCATCATACAAAGTACAACTACATTTATTTGGCAACTCTCACTGAAGCTCTGTGCTGTCATTAAAACTAAGAAAACTCTTTTTTTCTACTTTTTTTTGCACCTGCAAGCAGTTATGTTGCATGGACACCTGGATAGTTTGAAACCGAGGTGAGCTTGCAGATCTGCAAACAGATTTTCCTGTTTCTTTAACTGTCTTGTGTGGCTACCTGAACTTTAATTGAGGCAGCATGGCCACCTGCAATTCAGCATGTAACTTTATCTGTTAAAATAATGTCATATTTTCTGTCTTGCTGTAATGAATAGAAAAATCATTTCTAGACATTCCGCTGTCCCTGAAACAATTGGCCTGTTGATTCCTTTAGTCTTAATAACATTGAAGCCTTCGAATGCTGCGTATACGTAAAACACACTTATTCCATATTCTCTTATACCCTTAGTTTGATGATCAACAATGACTTGAAATGAAGTGCAGTAAAGCCCATTAGGTTCTGAGGAGTGGAGAGGGCAGTGGGTGAAAATCACAGTGGCCCAGGCTTTTTGAATTGGACTGAGACTTCAGCTCAATAAACTCACGTACTAAAATAAATGCAAAATTAGAGGGTAGACTGGAGAAAAAAAGGCCACTGGGTTTGGTTCTTGGCCCCACGCACTCAGCTGTGGAGTTTACTTTCCTGTGTCCTATTATTCCTGGGTTGCTGCCTGGATGAGTCAAGAGAGAGAGGAAGAGGGTGGAAGGGAGAGGTGAGACAGAGATAGACAGACAAAGAAAGAGAAGATGGCAGAAAGAGGTGAAGAGAAAGGGACAGGCTGGCTGTACTGCCTCACTTCTTTTCGATGTGGACAGTGTTTACCCAAAGATTTGAAAGACAGAATAAATGAAGAAAACCTAGTGTTCAAGTGAAGCCCTTTGTGAGGCTTTATTTTCAACCCACGCTAACATTTAAAATGTTTATATACTGTAAAAGCTCAGCTCCAACAATGGTATCTTGAATAAGAAGCAAACTGTTAAATTTGATTTAACCTGATTGGTTAAATCAGCTTTTTGACTTGCTAATTGTTGCTTAGTAAATGTGCCTGACTTTTACATGGATTCCAATTTGGGAAAGTTTGACTTTGCATTTTATCAACTTCACCACTTCACCACATCTTCTAGGGTGACATACAGTAACTCCCAAAGATGCATGCATGGATTTGCCTGTACCACTTTCAGGTGTGACTGGACGTTTATTTGTATTGACTGAGAGAAGCAGAAACCCCCAAAGTCTTCAGACCTTCTGGCTGAGGGAAGCCACATGAAGAGAGATCATAGAAAAGAAGAACTAAGTAGGAAAGTACAAGTCCCCACCCAGTTGAGGGTGGCTATTTAAAATGGGGTGATTGTGTTTGATCCACAGAAACTGCTTTCTACTATAATAATAACAATAATACATATAGTTTATAAAGAGCTTTTCTAAGTAGTCAAAGTCACTTTGTAAAATAAACCAACTTTAGTTTTATCTCAGGTGAGATATATTCAAACACAGGTACAGAAACTCTCCCAAAACGTTCTAAGCTCTGCACTCTTTTGCTCCTCTTGCCCATCCTCTGCCTAATTTATTTTCCAGACGCATCCTAAGGTGCGTTTTATGGCTGAGCCACAAATGCAAGAGTGATAAAACCAGATGGTTTTTGGTGCTGGTGCTGCCTATCTGCAACCTGAGCGATCTCTGTCTCTGCAACAGACAATTGTTTATCAATATTCAGACTAAAACAAGTGTCTTTCTGGAAATGTACAATATAAATTGTTTGCTGTTCACAATTTTATTTAAAAAATCATATTTTTTCTCTGTGTCCTTTGAACACGTCACATACAGTATGTTATATTTTATCATAAAAATGTATTTGGGAACCTCTGCCATCGTAACGCCACATCAAAGACCAGCTCATGTTTGTGTCAAGGAAAAAATACTCTTTTACTTGATCGTTTATTAGAGTAAGTTGAGATGCATATGCAGCGCCCTATTAGTAGCGAGAACACGTTTAAAAGAGACTCTTTTGCTGCCCTCATTATTAACTCACTAAAGGGTTTTTCATTCCAAGTGTTTCAGCACCCCTGGGTGTTTTACTATAGCTCTTGGTGCTTATGTTTTAATTGGGAGCCAGAAACCAGTTTTGGGCCCTTGGAAAATGTACAGTAGGGGGCCTGGGCCCTTTAAAGGAAGATAGGGCTGCATTGTATTTTTTTATGGTAGTGGAAACTTAAGCGGTTTGTTGAGTTGAGAGGAACTGCGTATACGTATGATATTATTTGTGGGTTTTTCACTAAGAGCGACTGCTTCGTCATTACAAATACTGGTTTTAAATACATTTCAGAGTTAAAGGTGGGTAGGTAAGTTTGAGAAACCGGCTCGAGATACACTTTTTGTTATATTCCATGGAATGCTCTTAACATCCCGATAGCAATGAATATCTCAAGTGCTTTGACAAAAAATCCATAAAACATGTCATCTGTGGAAGCCGTAGTACTGTAAAAAGCACGACCAATCATTTAGCCGGCCCGGCTAAAATAACTGGATGGCCTACCTGCCTGTCAGCCTTCGATCGGGGCACAAACTTATCTCGTGCCCTCATTGGTCATGTGCGCGTTCGTGTGTGTTGGAGGAGGGGCTCTGTAAGGAAGTGGCAGATTTTTTCCGGCTGTGTATTTTCAAATTCTAGCGCACTCGAGCTGGTTTCTCCAAAATTACCTACCCCACCTTTAACCGATGTCCATGTTTAAGGAGCATAAGTGTGACTAAATGAATGTAAACTGACTGGCATTTAGTCTAACGACAATAATGTTTGGAGTCTTTACTACTTGAGCTAAAAGTGCTGATTGTTGCTACTGGGCTTTTGCTGGTTACTCAGCAGATTAAGCTAAGCCAGGATCAGGCTCCCCGGTGAAAGGGCTCCATAAAGCAGCCTGCTTCTCCCAGCTAATGGGTAACATTCGACAGGTAGAGGGGTAAGAGTACCTATACAGCAGCAGCAGGTGATGTTGTGTTCCCCTGACCCCCTGCCTGTAGGACACCTCCATATGTGCAACTCAAAGCTAGCAATTAAGCTTTATGAGATGCTGACATGTCTACATCATTAGCCAGGTATATTGTATAGCTGCGTATTAACAGTTTAAATCAATCTATTGACCGTTTGAGGTTAAAAGAAGCTCTTTAGTTCAAGATCTTCACAACTGAATTCAAACAGAGATGAACTTGAGAAGAACCTTCTGTCGGTCATCAGGAGAAACACATTTTATGTGCGTCTGGCAGCTGCTCACTTTTGGGGGAGGGGTGCCCTGATTCAGCTGGACAACACCTTCAAAACTAGATTTATTTAACCAGTTTTTTGTTTTTTTTATCAGGCGGCCGTCATGAAAGATTTGGTCTGATTTAAGTGTCCACGTCACGGCTCAGGCGGAGCACCCGCTATCAAAATATAGACTTTAATGTCCTGTTTGGTAGTGACTTATTCTAAGATATCTTACTAAGGCTGGCAAAATTGGTCTGTTTTGCAAATGGTTACTCATTTGTGAGTATATTAATATTGAAGAAAAACTGAATATGACATAAATTGGGTTGCTGCTTATGTGATTTCACTCATGGACTGACTGATGGACTGGCATTTCACAACAGTTTTTCTAGATGTTCCTGGCCTCAGGATTCAGAGATAGCCATCTGCAGGCATTGTTGTACGTTGTTGCTCAGCCTCAGTGTTTCAGCCAGACTCCTCAGAGGAAATACCATGGAAGATATACAGAAGAGAAAAGAACAGACACTCAGCCAAAAGGCTTGGAGATGGTTAGAAGAACCAGCAGCTTTTGAAGTCTCCACGTCATATGGTTGACTGCAATAAGCTCTGGTGGAAGAGTTTAGGATGAGTTGGAGGTGGGCGGGCGTAGTGGATGCTCATGCTCTGATTGGCTCCAGTCGGTTGCCCATATTTAGATTAGTGTCATGTCCCTCCCTGGTTTGTGTTCAGCTGTGCTTCGGAATGGAGGCAAGATGTCTGGTTGCTCTCTCTCTCTCCACATCACATCATGGAAACTCACTGAGAGCTCGTTCACTGGCTCTGATACACACCTTGCTCTGTCATTTTTTTTTAAATAAAATAATTGATCTACACATACTTATTGTATCTACTTTTTCTTGTTGCCCCAGAAAGGCAAATTGTGAGATGAAGTTTGGGTCAAAGGGACAAAATAAGCCGCTCTTTCCTCCATCTATACTTTTATTCCTTCAAGAAAGCAGCTTTTTTAGATGAATATGTCAATGGCTGACACAGATGTGATACGATGGCTGGTGATTGGTGACCACCACTAGCCATTTGTTAAACCTGATTTTCTGTGTCATTGCATTGGCTTCCCAAATTATCTATTTTTTTCTTTTGTCCACGTTTGCAAGCACAAGAGAGTTTTTAAAAAAAGAAAAGAAAGAAGAGGAGGTTCTCCTCTTTGCCTGACATGAAGTATCAACTTTTCATTTCCCAGGCCTGCCACATCAACAAAGGGAGTATACTTGGCCTCAATGCAAAGAGGAGGAACAAAAAACTGTGTCGAGACGAAAAAAATGTAAGAATCGACCACAGAGGGGGGAAAAAAGGGAGGAGCATCCCATCCTGGCAACATTGAGTTTGTAAGATGATGGTAGATGAATATACACTTAGAGTACCCTCTGAGAGCATTAACCTAGCTCAGTCTTAGTTTCTATTAGTGTTGGTGGTGCTTCTGTTTCTGCAGTACTCTATGGACCTTAAGTCACAGTATGTAAAATGTTATATGAAAACATATATAAAACATATACAAACATATATAAAAAGAACAACAAAATATCTTCTTTGTTGCAATTGCAGTGTTTTTTTAAAACACTTTTGTAAGGGTATGGCTGAACAAAGTGAATCATCTCTGTAGCGCACCAAATATTTGATTTCATTCAAAACAGATGGCCTTAGTTAAAGTTCATTGTATCACTCAGGAAAGAATTAGAAGTCCTGCAGTCGAACATTATTGATCAAAATTAGTAATATACGCGATTCGAAGTCGCTTCCTAACATACAGTTACAATAAAGCAAACCACTTTGTGTATATGCCAGGCCTTTGTGTTACAGTGAAGGTGGGTGTGTTGTTATTGGGGTATCAGTTGGTCACTTTCCATTTTCAGAATCACTTCAGCGTGTGGCTATTGGTACAGAAGTGAGACTTTTCATTAAGTTGAATGGTTATACTTAACCTGCTAATGACAGTGACCACCCACATTTAATCCACAGGATCCACAGCGTCCTGCCCCTCTGACTCTAATCACTGCACTTAAGGTGCACAGCCACCTGGGTGATAGAAGCAGCAACATTTACTTCCAGGAATCTCTTTTATGAACTCAATTTGCTTAAAAAACTTTGAATGGGGAAAATCTAAATGTTATCTTTAGATATAGAAATGATAGGACTATGATGACAAGGGCTGATCTTTCCAATGCTTCGTAATCTTGCATTTTGTGACAGAGATCATAGATATTAACCTCCTGAGATTATGTAGATGTAAACCTCCTGGACTCCTCTCCCTCAACGTGTCAAGACACTCAGCCGTCTGCATTCCTCCTAAAAACAGTTTTCCTGGAGCTCAGCCGCTTAACAAGCTGAATGCAGCCTGCTTTCCTATCCTCTGCAAGAGAATATCATATATTCTAGTATATATCTAATATAATCTGTTGGCATAATGTGGCACGTGTCCGCTGTGGTTTCTACGCTCACTTTACAGCTGTAGAAAAACAATATTTGCCAAAAACAGACATAAAGCAGCTCAGAATCTGGGTGTTTATGCTTCATTTGTTCCTCCTTCTTTTTGTCTGCCACATCTCCACCTCTGTTAACACATTTTGCTGTCTCCCTCTTCCTCTCTCTCCTTTTTAATTTTTGTCCTGTCCCTACCTGCCTTGCGCATTGCTGAAGTTCTTTTATTTCACTCCCCCCTTGCTTCCCCTTAAACATCGCTAAGATGTGGGAGGAGAGGAGCACCCAGTTAAAAGAGTAGCCACCCTGGGGCGTCCTTCCTGAGTTCACGAGGTGGGAGGGTAGACCTTTGTGTCAGGCTCCACCCTCTCCCACCCTCTCCCACCCTCTCCCACCCTCTCCCACCCTCTCCCACCCTCTTAACCCAGCCCAGTCCCACCCAGCCACTCACTGCCTTGCGCATAGGACTGCTTCTTCATACAGGGAGAAATACCACACAATAAAATCACACAATTTGTCTTTTTATTGATGATTTGATAGAGATTGTTTGTTTTGATGAAAGTATATTTAGTATTGGATGTTTAATGATTGTCAGTGCAGTTTTTGTTTCATATGCAGAGGTTTTAATTGTCATAGCAGTAAAAAGTTATGATTATAGGTCTGAGATACAGCTCCTACTTCTAACCAGAATTGCTTTTGTTCCAACTGTTCCAAACTTTTTGTCTTTCCATATTCATTCAATATGATACCACAGCTTAGGGGAAGGCGCTTTAATTTTCTTCTTTAAAAAAAAACGAAACATTTTCAAGCCCTAAGGTTACAAAATAAATTGTCAGTGCTTTTAATTTGCCAGTGAAAGTAGCAAATGAAACAAAGGGTGTTCAATAGCGAATAGGTTGGATAAATAAGGGAGAGACGATCATCTTTTTCACATGAGTTCAATTCTTAAAGCATCTGGAATCACTTTACGCTGTGTGCTGGCCGCATTATGCTCAGCTCTCCTCTGTGACTTCAGCTTCGGAAACAAAACCTTTAGCAGGAAAAATGAAAACAGTCCGGAAACGGTCAGTCTCAAGGACTAAAGGTTTTATGGTTAGAAACAGCCTGTATGTTCAGTATGATTTCAGTAAAACAAATATGTGCATTTTAAAGCATGAAAGGCATTATTTGGTTTCCACAAAGAGTGCAATTAACCGACTTCAAAGGCAGCAAGTATATAGTTGAAAGTATTTTATTTTAGCACTTTAAAGGTAGCCTATTCAATTACTATTTTGTGAACATTACACTTTATTTACCTTTTACATTGTACAGTTTGAAAAGACGGTGTGCCCCAATATCAAAACTAGATACAGTATTGTTCCTTATACCTGTAATATAGTTTTATTTTGAGAAATCGGATGTAGAGATATCTGCCCTTTTCTCTAATAATGGAACTAAAAGGCAGTAAGCTTGCGGTACTAAAAATACCAAAAGAATATACTTAACATACTCGACAGGAATATCTATTTTCAGATATACCCTGTTACTTAAGAAAACCACAGGAACTATTTCCTTTTCTCTAAACTACAACTGCCAAAAGGAAGCGTCCATCTACTCATTGAAAAGAGGACCTCCTAAACTCACCTAAGCTAACGAATGCTACAGCTTAGCAGAGGGGGACACCATCAATGTTTAGATTTTGAGAAGTCATGTGCACAAGTTTATTGTCACACACACACACACCCGCAGCCTGGCTGAGAGTTTGTGTGTGTGCCCAGGCTGAGTTCCGCCGTGTCTTGCTGTCTGGCCGACCCCACACCAGTGAGCCAGCTCACAGTCTCCCACTCCTCGCTGCAGCGAGCCTCGCAACGTCCCGCCGAATGTGTGTGTGTGTGTGAGGAAGTCTGCGGTTTGGTCCAAACGTAACGGCTCCGCGGACAAACCAGAGTTACGTATAGTTATATCCGTAACTATACCCGAAATACGTCACTATACCCAAGAAGTAAACAATGGGAAAAGAGAAATCTCCAACAAGGCGTTCTGGGGCAGCATAGACAGGTCTTTTCTGTGTTAGAGTTTTACTCACTACAGGGTGTACTTTGAGGGTTTGTGACTCTGCAGACCGTTTACATGCAGAAAAAGGTACATAACACACAAGGGGACGGGTAATAACCAGAAAAGCATGACATGGGACCTTTAATTATTTTGCAGATAAATGGTCTTAACTTTAACTGAAATATCTTTTCTAATACAGAATGTTTACTTTTTTATTAGGGGGGTTTTGGTGCATGCACACATGCATGCTTGTCTGTGTTCTCAAAGAGTCATAGAGAGAAAGTGATCCCTACAAAACCAGTGCTTTGCTCCATTACCTTTAGGGCGGTACAAGTCTTAACAGGTAGGGTAGACCTCAGTTATATTACCTGCGGCTACGTATATTCCACCCACCAACTATACAGTCTCTATAACATGAGCACTTCACAGTTCTCAAATGCGTTTAATAAAATATTATATAATTTTTTTTTCAATTTTGCCCGTACTGAACTTAAAGGGAACTATTATGCAAAATCCACTTTTTCATGTCTTTCATACATCAACATGTTTCAGGAAAAAAGATTCGCTCACTTTTTGTCCTGATCCATTTCTATAAAAACCTGTCTGAAAATTAGCTATTCAGATTTTGGCCACTTTATGATTGGCTTGTGTAACCATTAGCCAATCACCAACCAAGGGTTGGATCTGCGGATGTCTTTGTAGACTAACTCAGGTCAGAACGCAAAGTCTCTCATTGTGGTCTCAGTGATGTCTTTGTTTGTGGTGGAGCATTTTCACTGCAGTTTAAACACACTCATTCTGCTGGCAGACCAAACATATGAGTCTAGAGAGGATGAATCATGGACTACTTTTTATCATTCTTTATATCTTACATTATGTCTAAAGTAAAGAGAGCAGAAATGAGAATGTCTGTAAAGCTTTAGAATTTATTTCCACGTGGACAATGAGAGGTCATCCTGCCAACATTGCCTCAGTGTTGAAGTAAAAACATGTTGGTACGACCCCTCTGGGATCATCATGCTGTGAGGCCTTACCCTCAGTGAGTAGAGGCTAGAGAAAACAACCTCTCCCAATGGAAGAGCAAAGCACTCACTTACACAGGATATACGGAAGAGGAATTAGTGACAGTCAGCTGGAGCCCTTGCTGAGAGGCAACAGATGACATCCTAAACCGTGCCCATATGTTTGTCTCTTAACCTCAGAGAAAATAGCACTGGTAGATCCCAACTGCAATATTAGTATTGCAGTTCCCCAAAAGCGGTAAAGCCTAATAATCATTGGAACATGTGTCTTGTATATATCTTAAAGGTCCCCTATTATACTGTTTTTCATCAATATATCATAGGTCTCAGATGTATACAAAACATGTCTCTGAAGTGTTTGGCTCGAAATACCAAACAGATCTTGCATTGTAGCATCCCATAATCCCCTCTGTTTCAGCCCTGTTTCAAAAGTGCTGAAAAAATCGTTATGACATGTCGTTAAACATCATGGCCAAAATCTGATCAGCTCATTTTCAGACAGGTTTTTATATAAATGGGTCAGGACAAAAAGAGAGAGAATCTTTTTTCCTGAAACTTTCAGTATCTCTTTACACAGAGGGGACACATGGTTATGTATGAAAGACATGAAAAAGTGGATTTTGCATAATAGGTGACCTTTAGGTTTCAGCATACGAATAGTTTAAGCCAATTTTGACAGTGCATTCAAAACCATGAAGGATTTGAGTATGCCACCTTCTGGCTAAATGTTTCTCATAGCTGTGCTAAGTGTAAAAGTAAACAGTTGGTGTGTGAAGATCAAGACCTGAGCATGTCTCAGCAAACTGTGAAACTCTTTGCAAACTGTAGAAGGCATTCGCTCTGGAACAGATCTTGAAAGTGTATATATATATATTTATATATATATATATGTATATATGTCAATCAACAGGTAAAGCAGATTAATAATAATAATAATAATAATGATAATTATTGCAGATTATAGATTATAAATAAATCATTTAGGGACAAGGGGGTGAGATTAAGGCGCCGTTTACACGAGGAGAAAACTGCTTGTATCTGCATAGTTTCGCGTGCGTATAGCCCTATTATTTACACGAGGCCGATAGAAACTGACCCCACAAACAATAACGGGTCCCAAGGTGGATAGATTTGCAAACGAAACGCTCTGGGGGGTCAACCGAGTCCGTGTAATCACCTCTATACGAATATTTCCTGGAAAAATAGGATAGCCCCGCCTCTCCTGCTCACTGCTGTACTAGCAACTATCAAAAATAGCTGTGTTAATTAAACGCACAAGGGGTTCTTGAATGAAATAATATTATAAAAGGCAAACTAGAATTGTTAACGCCCAATATACTCCTTAAACAAAATAAACAGAGTCAGATTTCATGCATTGATCCATTATATTGACAAAGGTGCATCTCACCCGGTGTTTGTAGAGAATATCTCTCTTTCTGAGCCGTCCTCTCGATGCAATATCCACAGAGACGTGCTTCTTGGTTTCTTTCAGTTAACTTCCCCGTTGCATTTATCCATATGCTGAGGAAATGACTATATCCCGCTGAATACCAGCAATCGCCACACACACTGACTTCCTCCTGTCAGTAGCTACTGCTAGTGCTACTGCTACTGACCATGCTACAGATATTAGTGCAAAAATATACAGCTCCTCTACCACAACCATCAGCAACAACAGATTCAGTTTCTTTCAGTTTCAGTTTCAGTTTCAGGGCTTAAACAGAAGGGTAGCCATGGCAACATTGCTGCGGGGCTGCTCCAGGCTGCTCTTCTTCGCGGCTTTTGGTGTATTTTGGCGGAAGTTACAGCGCCACTTACAGTCCCAGCATATGTACTACAGCGTTTCCAGCGGCCTCGTTTAAACAGACACGTTAAATGAAACAAATGCATGTGAACGGAAGACTTTTTTGAATACGCATACTGTGCATAAACGCAAACGGTCCCGTGTGAGCGGGGCCTAAGGCCCCGGCTCCACGAGGACAAATACGGCAAAACGCATCGGAGTAACGCAAACGCAACCGCAAAAAACCTTCCGCCCACACGCAATATACACCGGATTGTGTCAAGCTCCACGCGACGGCTCCGTTTACATCCAACCGCTGGAAAAGCTGCAGTACATATGCCGAACCTGTAAGTGGCGCTGTAACTTCCTCCACAAAAGCAGCAACTTCCTCCACAAAAGCAGCGAAGAAGAATGGTTGTCATGGCTGCACTTCTGTTTATTCTCCGCGGTGGGGGCGGAGGGAACCGCGCAGAGTTTTTCGCCGGTCAATGTGTGTTAAAGTTTAAATCTTCATGCTTCCTCATGCAGCAGCTGATCCAGTAAGTAAACCCGACAGTAAAAATAAACATATTTATAACTAGTTTAGGTAGTTTGAGAGGTAATTAAAATAGCTAAGGGTGGTGATCTGACTTGAAGTGTGTGTTTTGCTCTCGCTGCTTCACAGCCGGAGGAGCTGCGCGTCTCCGTCCTGTCAGATTAGACTTCACTCGCGTTTATGTCCATATCGAGATAAAGATAAATAATCTGAATTCAGTGTGCAGTATACTTTTGCGGGGGTGAGCAGCAGAGGTGGGGAGAGGCGGGGCTATGAAACGCATGACCGTATAGGCGACTCCACGGCCCCGTTGGACCCCCCAGAGCGCTCCGTTCCCAGATCTATCCACCTTTGGACCCGTTGTCGTTTGCGGGGTCTGTTTCTACGTTTCTGTTACGGCGTCGTCGAGCTTAAAGGGCTATACGCATGAGAAATATGCGGATTCAACCCGTTTTCGTCCTCGTGGAGCCTACGCCTAAATAAGTCATACTTCTTCTCACTTCTTTTCGAACACTAGATGTGGCACTGTTTATGTTGCTAATGCTGTTGTTGTTGTTGTTGTAAATGTCATTTTTTGTTTTGATTTCTCTTACATGACTATGCACTGCAACATTTGTTTTGTTTTGTAATTATTTATTTTACTTGTTCGAAATAAAAATGTATCAATCAATCAATCAAAGTGAACTAGAATAAAGAAAATGCTAATAAGCACATTTGTTTTGCTTATCAATACGTATAAAATACTTACTGGTGTTAATCATGTTCAAAGTTAATTTGTAAAACTTGAATCCCTAAAAGGTTTTAGCTGTATCTCTGCTATGAAAGTTCAGTCCTCTCCGTTTCTGCAGGCATGACACTTTTTCAAGGCAATTCCAGTTTAATAATGCAGCCCCAAAATCACACGTTTCTTTCAAGGGCTTTACAATCTTTACAGCATTAAACACATTCTAACCTTAATTCAGATGAGTAAAAAACGCCACATGAACCCTACAGTTTACTGTCTGTATCCAAACCATGTGTTGAGGAGTCATCTCCTTATGAGGGTTGGCTGGGACTACTCCCACAGAAGAGCCCCCTCTAGTGAATATCTTCTCCAGCATTTAGACTCCCCCCAACTTCACAAGCTGGCTCGCCATGTAAACACAGAGCAGAAAGAGCTGCGATGACGAATGCGGATGCATTAGGCTGATGAGGATTACTCAGTGGAGGGGTGGGCTTATTGCTAGGGGAAGGTGGAGGTTGGGGGTGAAACGTGAGACTCTGGATCATGTCTGAAGCATCCAACGAAAGGAGGGGCTGTAGTCACAAAGTGCAGATGGGTGTGAAAGATCGAAGAGATTCACTCTTTGATTTAAACCCAGGATCATTATTTGTTCAATGTAAGCTTCTTCCTCTTCTCGCCATCCTGTGTAATTATTTATATGAAACATTCCTGAATTCTTGTCCTTAACTTGATTACCATCTAAAATTGTCCTAACTGGATTTAAGCCAGATATTCCTATCCCCTGCAAACGGTAAACTATGATCACATAATAGACTGTTGTGGTTATGCGGTTTGCCAGGTGGTGATTACTTTAGTTTTCTCCGAAACAATGTCTCCCTTCCCCACTGTTGCACTTTTTTTTAAATCAAAAGTCCTGCTTCCCAATGGAGCAGGGGCTTGATCGGAGAAGCAGGCAGAGCAAATACTTACTATGACTCATATGAGAAGACGTGGTTCTCCTTTCTCCGGCCCTCCCTATTCCTGCCTCCTCACTTTTTCTCTCTGTCATCCAAACCCCAGCATGCAACATAATTTGCAATGAAATGTGCAGCGCAGCCTCACAGGAAATATTACAAACAGCTGAGAAGGGAAAGTAGAGATCTGCTGAGATACATTCTTTAGTTCTAATTCAGTTGGTGGGCTCAGAAGGAGCAACTGTGATGAAGAGAGGGAGTTCATTACGTTTTTCATGATGAATGCTAATCATTGTAAAACTACACGAAACCTTGTCTGTTTAAAAAAAAAATGCTGTTTGCATTTAATGCCTGATGTCAATCATCAAACATGCCCTTCACAACAGCAGCTCAAATTACCTGCTTTCCATCTTTTGGTTTAAAGGTGTGGCAAACAGGGAAGCTAACTAGAGTGCAGAAAATCACCTTTCTAAGGTTTAAGATTGACACAACTTAACTGTTTTGCTCCACTTTTACTACTCTCATAAGGTTGTTTCCCCCGCGGCAGGTAGAGAAAAAGCTCTAAAAACCAACTGTGAACTCCTTGCTCAGAAGCAAACAGCTGACAGACACAGTAAGTGTAGACTAGTTGGTGAACACAGTGAAGCAATTAGCTGAAAAAAGTATTCTCCTGTGGAGATGGTAAAGCGCACAGTGGAGGCTAAAAGACAGTAAATATTAGACTGCGTTTAGACACTTCAAAGTGACTGTAGCCATTGGTTTGTGGATATGCCTTAAACCACAAGTTTGGCATTTGGCTGCTGTGATCTTCTTTTAACTTTAAACACATCGTGAAAGGGTTACATTTCTAAGATTACTACAAGTAGATCACCCAGAACGACACACCGTGGTCGCGACCTGTCAGTCACAATGTAGCCAAGCCCCCTCGTAGATGTGCACACAGTTCAATTTGTACTACCGATGAGCGTCCGCTTCGATATGAAGTCCCATCTGTGTGCATTTACAGATGATCTCCTTGTTATGGTCGTTAGTCCAGGAGTTCAACACCATAGTTGCCGCCATTGTATTTATTTAAAGACAAGTTGTATTCAGTTAACAGCAAATCTCCTCACACAACCTCTCTTCAAATACAATGAGCCAGTTTGTTATATTTCCCTTCTCCTTTTCGGGGAAACCAGCTACTGTAGAGGTGCATATGCAACCAGCTGGACTGGAGTGTGGAACGAAACAGGTAAATGCTCATTAAGCGTGACTGTTCAATATCCACATCATTTGCATCACAATGACCAAAGCGGGCCCTCACTGACATGCAAAAAGTATCAATTGGCTTTAAATGGACCATCATTTACTAAATGGACCCCATGTTGTTTTAAAAGAAGCTTGAAAGTAGCGATTGAGAGCTTTAACTCATTAGGAACATTATTACTGAGGGACTAAATCAAGCGAGAAGGGTCATACAATCGGACTTCTTTTTGCAACCAGTTAAGGTTTAGAGAAAAGGTGTAAGGCACTTCCGAATTTCATTTTTCCAAAGCCAAAGTCTCTCACTTGGCTTTGGAAAACAACAATGCTATCAATACTGTATCATCACCTTTGAAGTGGCTATACCCTCTCAAAGGTGAGGATATGTCCATGTTGTGTTCAAAACTTGTTTTTGCTGCCCCCAAGTTTCTTTAAAAATTTGCAATTGCAGGTTTCAGTTTATAAAAGTTAGAAAAGATTTTTCAGGAAGAAGGCAGAATAAGGGAAGTTGCCATTTTCCCTGGATTTTCCATTTAGCTCAACAGAAAGTTGGCCTCAGGCAGCAGCTTTAAGCCAACATTGGAGAAGAGGTCTGTGATCTGTGTGGAGCAGGAAAAAAGCTTCAGTCTGATTTTCATCAATGGAAAAATAAATGACGAACACTTTGCTTTAGACCTCCATGTATAGCAAACTATTAAGATCTTTAGTCATCTATCCAGGGCTACAACTTTACTGAAAGATAGTATTTTTAGTAGGGGTGACTTTAATGCAAAAACCTTTAAGCCCAGTCTGATTCTGGGTGCTGTCTATAATCTGGGTCTTCCTGTTCTCTGGGTTGTCTGAACGTTTCTTCTGAGAGTGTTCAGATTGGTAGCAGCTGTGGTTGTTGGCTGGTTCGAGCTGTGGGAGGCTGCGGCAGGCCAGCGGGGAGGAGCTCCAACATCTGGAAAAGAAGGAAAGCTGGCTGGAACACAGAGAAGAGAGCCTAGCAACACGTATACTCCCCGAACCAATCCTGTCTCTACAGTGTTTGCAAGTGTACCATTCCCTTTATCTAGATACAAGTGTTTGGGAGCAAGCAATGTTGGATAGGAACACAGCCTTTTGAAATAATGAATTTTATTCAAAAGCTTGAATCTGCTGGTTAGAGAGTGTTGCCTGAGACAACGGAAAGAGTGGACTGCTGTTTTTAAGATCGGAACCCTCTGGGCCTCTCCTGATCTAAGAGCGTGTCTAAACATGTGGGAGCTGCCTGCAAGAGGAAAAGTAGGAAGGGGGTTTAGGTGGTGCTTGTGTTGGTCAAGAAAACTGAAATTCCTCCTCCCATGATCTGCCCATTCTAGTTGCTTTTCTATAAAAATTAAATAAGTGAAATGATAGGTCACATTTCCTCTGTAAGTTTTATGTAGTTACTTTCTGCACTTCTTTAAATCTATTGTTACTACTTTTATAAAAGGTCTGAAAGTACAACCTTTTGATAAAGACCTTATAAAGGCTTTATAATGTATGACGACAGTCTTCATTAATAATTTAAGTTCTGTTTATCT
This sequence comes from Trematomus bernacchii, assembly GCF_902827165.1. Classification (NCBI taxonomy): domain Eukaryota; kingdom Metazoa; phylum Chordata; class Actinopteri; order Perciformes; family Nototheniidae; genus Trematomus; species Trematomus bernacchii. The sequence continues at coordinate 12,396,180 of NW_022988050.1, forward strand.
GACAGTACAGATGCAAAGATTTCAAGGATAACATTTTAATTTCCAATGTGCGTACCAAAAGTTATCCATCTAATAGTTGTGTAGGCATTTCACTAAAACCAAAATGGTGCCCTAATGGTGTTTCTAGAGGGTGTTTCAGGGGATAAACAATTCACTAAGATTCTGAGGACATTGAATATTTAAACTTTTGATGACATCCATTTGATAGTCGTTAATATATATAAGATAGGACCATGCCATCCCCATAGAGCTGCAGCCCTAGTATGGAGGTAAAGGGTGGGTTCCCTTTCTTCAGAGCTCAAAGGGCAGGTGGCTTTGTTTCTGAGTCAGTCAGAGCACAGCATAGGAAAGTAAGAGTTAATGTAGATGTCATGTTTATTTCTGGTGAAGAACTCCACGTTTTCATGCCACAGTAATTATATGTTATAGCCTACTGAACTTCTTAGCCAGACAAAGTCAATATAATTAACTCCTCTCCCTACCATTTTGCTCCTCGTTTCTTCATCTTACCTTGCTTTTGGACGTTTTTATTCACATTGATTAAAAGGTACAAGGTCTTTGAAGTTTTGAAAATGCTACATTTGAATGATGTTGAATTTTCATGAGCACTAAACTTTTCTTATGCAATAATCTGATTATTTTCTTCCATTTGGTCCTTCTTCTTTTTTCAACAGATAAAGATTGTGCTGTACCTGCTACTTTTCAAACATATGAACAATTTTTTAAATAATTGTAAGGTTCTCAATTATTATATTTAGAAAATATATAAAGCAGCAGCAGCCTTTTGCTTTGTAAAGATGTAGCAGCCTTACGTCTACCTGTACAGAGAATGTAGACACTCTCCCTCTGTTTATGTTGTATTGCAGTAGGGCTGGCAGCTCGTGCATAGTGCTCTGTACCACTCTCATATTGCAGTTATCAAGGATATAGAGGCGTAATGCATACCCTCCAATTACCACTCAGGTAACACCGTTAGCCCCAGCACTGTTGCCGTTGTTTGAACTGTTTTCGCTCTTAGTAGTATAGCTGCTAGCCGTGGGCTCAGACATCAACCATGTTCAGAGCTGTGTGGAGGCAATCATTCTAGTATGTTGTACCAAAAAGGTATATATAAATACATCATCCAAAATGTAAATGGTTTTTGTTTTTACGCTTCATTCATAACTAGATCCCCTACTCTGGAAATGAGCAAGTATTCAATAATCGTGATCAAAATATACAATCAAAGTTAGTATAAACAGCTGGTTTTGGCACCTTAAAAGTGCTAGAATGATTCTCTTAAAAATCTGTAAGAACCAAAGGGAAGTGTTAACAGCATCTTGTACATCAGAGCTCCTGCAGCAGGGAGAGTTTTCCCTGGGTCTGTACAGCAGAGGGATGGAGTGCAGTGAGCGACAGAGGTACTGGCATCCCACTGGCTGGCTGGACAGAAGAGGCATTCTTCTCCTCAGATCCCCCTGGTCGTCTCCTACAGACCACAGTTTGTCAGCCAATATGCCCACCGTTTACTGAGGAAATGTTCACTTAGTTCAGGAAGTCTGAGGTTTCCCCCGTATGTTTGATTTCAGAAGTTACCCAAACAACACTGGGGTTATAAGTCAGGGCAGAACAACTTAGGTGGGAACTACGAAATCCTGAGGGGAATTGCAGTCTCAGGTCAGTAAGTGATATATAAATAATTAGCAGACCCATCATAGCTATTGCTAATGATTATTCTAGATGGGGTAATGATTTGCTGAAGGTAATATTTATTTGGTAATATGATTAAGTCCCATATTTATGCCTCCAGTTGATGCTTTCATAATGATTTCCTGTGCAATTAAATTGTTTGTTGTAATTTTTCCAGTGTTCATGTAGACATATCAGTTTCAGCAAAGGTTTGAGCATTATGTGTGAACGGCAGTTTGAATGTTTTTATTTTGTATGTTATGTTATATGAACAGAAAATACAAATAAGCATTTTGCGTAATGCAAAAACAAACCAAGCTGTGACGAAAATATATAAAGATATAGATACTCGGTCAACAAAATGTACAAAATCCACAAAACGCACATTAGAAAAAAGAAAAAAAAGCTGGTATCATAAATAATTCTAATAATTCCACATTTAAACGATAAAGATGCCTAAATACAAATGTAAAGAAAAATAGGAAAATTATTTTACATATATTAAATTAGACAAAATAATATATGTAAATAAACATACCATATCCCATAAAATGATGCAAAGTTCCAGCACAGTATTACGATAATGTGCGTTCTAAACATTTCAAACACTATGTGGTTACCTTTTCCAGCAAACCTTGCAACAAAATCCTTCCCCAGCTCCTGACATATGCATTATAATATCAGTATATACAATAGATCCCAGACTTTGTTTTGCTGTGTTCAAGCTTCTTGCAAAAATCAAGGGTCCTTTTGAACCTGGTTTGTGCAGTTTAACTAGTGTCCTGCAGGGGAAGTAGAGAGCGCTCTCACTGCAGTTTCTTCTTAGACAGCTCGGCCAACTCCGTGGCTTTCCTCCTCTTCAGCTTCTTCTTGAGGAAGAGCAAGTCAATGTAGACGATGTGATCCAACACCGCAGAGGCGCAGAGGAGTCCACCATGCAGAGCGCCTGCTACCCCACAGCTGAACACGTCTTGGCCTGGAACAAACACACAAAATACAACCTGCTGCATGAGACAAGACAACTGGAGTCTGGGTTCAAAAATGTTGTCTGAGTTACGCCTCTAGGAAATGCTTTGCTCACAAGATTTAACTCCTGCTTTTTGACCTTATCGTAAATTGATAATTTGGCAAACCAATCCAGCAGGAAAATTGCTATTACACTGCAAAGAAACCAACATTTCAATGCATTATCCTTCTTTAAGTTAATCAATTGTTCTTGAGACTTTTCTATGCCTGTTTAAACTTCACTTACTGAAAAACCCAAGGACTTGACTGTGCTTGCAGAGCTTTTTTAACCTAAAGTCCTCAGCCAAGTTTGCCACTTTCCATACCTGAGATGTAGAGGTTTTTGACAGGGGTGTTGCACCTGTTCCTCGCCACAGTCTCTGCTTGGAAACGATCAAGGTTGTGCTCAGCAGAGTACATGGCTCCACGCTGGGCACCCAGATAGTGGTTGTTTGTCAGAGGGGTCGCCACGTCCTGGAAAACCAACTGAAAAACAAGTCATACACAAATTCCAAGTTAGTCAACACATGAAATAAAAGCATGGACACTTTACAGTTAACCCTTTGACAGAAAAAGACCAATCCTACCTTGTCTTTGATTTTAGGGAACAAAGTACAGGCCCAGTCAAAGAGGTTTTTAGCAAATCTCATTTTGTAGTTGTAGTATTCGTCGCCCCTTTTGCGTACAGAAGTGTCCTTCCATTCCTCAAACCATTCGTACTTGACCATTGTCAGTATTGTCATGCAAGATTTTCCTGTAAACATGAAACAGCCAAGATATCACATCTAATCTCTATGGACACTCAGGTCTGGTATGAACTTCTTGTAGGAGTACATCTTTAAAACAACATTTATTGTTAATATTTGCACATTCTTTCTTTTCATCGCTTGATTTTAATTTGACTTTAACTATATTTATTTGTTGTTCTTTTCTTTTCACTATCTATGTAAAGCGACTTTGAGCACCTATAAAAGCGCTAACAAAATAAATCTATTATTATTATTATTATTATTATTATTACTTTTATTTGCAACCATAGAAAAAGCCTTAAGCGTTTGTACCTGGGTGTCTTATTTTGGATTCTGGGTCTTTGGCAGATGGCATTGTGATGAACATCATGGGGATATTATCTGGTGCTTCCTCTTTGTTTAATGCAAAGAAGGCATCCATCCTAAAACACACAAAAACATGAACATTTCAAATTCAGATCGTCATCCCTCAGTCAAATCAGTCTGGGCTTAACAGCAGTGTGGCCACACATGAAAAATAAATCATGGGTGGTATTTAAAATCAGCTGTACTGTGACTGATCATGTACTCCACCTAGAGGACAAAAAGGAACTCTGTCTTGGAAGTTTAATAAGCCACATACAGAAATGTACAATACACTACACTTTCTAGTGGAATACATAAAGCTGAGACAAAAAAATAAATAAAATCTGATGTATCTGGGAGCAGTTACACAGAGTTATTTTGCCTCATTGCATCCCTACTTCTTATACAACAATGCCCCCTGGTGGTAATAAAATGTTAGTGTTCAAACTCACGATGTGTCCATGTCATTGTTTTTAAACAGCCAGAAGTTGGTGGACTCAAGGCCCAACTCCTCTTGAGTCCCATCAAACCCGGAGAAAACCAAGAACGATCCTCTGCCATGTTTCATCATGTTCAGCCTTTCCTGAATACCTACAATAAAGGTATGGTTTAACATAACTTTCACAATAGAAATTCATATATTTAGGCGAAAGGGATCTCTTGCTCACCTTTATTTTCTTGAATCGCAGGGGGAAGAAGTCTCTGGAAGGTGTTGAAGACGCCACAATTTGAAACAACCACAGGTGCGTGAATCTCCACTTCCTCCTGACCTTTCCTCACTTTCACACCTGTCACGTAACACAAAAAGGAAGCCATTTACTTGTGTGTGTCGTAAAAAGGTAAAAAAAAACAGAGCTTACATTCCCATGGTCTCACCATAAGCTGCTCCCTTGTCATTAACCAGGATCCCAGTGACAGGAGCTCTGACCAGGCAGTTTCCTCCATATTTCTGGATGGTGCGGATGATGTGGAAGGCGATCTCACTGGCACCACCTTTAGGGTAGTAGGCACCTCTTTTGTAGTGATGAATCAGGAGGGCATTGATGAGAATACTGGAGTCCTTTGGAGGCACGCCTAAATATACACAGAGTGAAGGATTTAATATGACTACCAGACCAGACTCGTACATTTGTTTTTGAGACTCGTTTTGCATTGGATTTGGACTGAAACTGTTTCATTAGGAATAACTCCTACAGATGTTTTAAAGAAACACCATATAAGGCCGACTACAATAATATTTTACAAGTATTTAGGTCATAAGAGACAGGGCAATTTTGATCTAGAAAAATGATATGGATCAATTATTTACGGGTAGATTATTCTGATCAAAGAAAGTGTTACAGTTATAAAAAGTGTCTCAATTGTTAATTAGAGGAGAAGTGTACCAAAAAGATTAAAGGTAGGGTAGGTAAGAATGGAGAAACCAGCTCGAGTGCACTATAATTTGAAAGTACGCAGCCGAAAAAAATCTGCCCCTTCCTTCAGACTTCCTTACAGAGCCCCTCCTCCAACACACGAACATGACCAATGAGGGCACGAGATAAGTTTATGCACGAGATGGAAGGCTGACAGGCAGGTAGGCCATCCAGTTATCTGCCCCAGCGCCACGGCTTCCACAGATGAAATATTTGTATATATTTATTGTCAAAGCATTTAATTTATTCATTGCTATCGGGATGTTAAGAGCATTCCATGGAATATAACAAAAAGTGTTTCTGAAGTGAATTACCTACCCTACCTTTAAGTGATGAGTAAGGGTAATCGAAATGTGCAACTTTTTTCTGTTTCTGTCTTATAGATAAATTACAGTGAAAGTTTCAAACACTGTACTTACAATCGTAATCGTACGTTTTTGGAGGACACATTTGCATAGTGTATTATAAACGTTATCGTTGATATCATACTATTACAATATATTGATGCCTATATGTCTTAGACATCCGCTACTGAATGTAAGTATTTGCTACAAATTACTTCCAATACAATGTATTTTATTTACTTATCAATATTCTTTTGTTGGTGGACTTGAGAAAAGATGGCTGCCATTTCTACACTGTTCATCTGATGTGGATGTTAATACCATAAGAGCGAGTTTCTGTCTTTACTGGCTTGAATTGAGTTTTCTACTCTAGTACCCACCATAGAAAAGATAAGAAAAGATGACGTGCAGATCCTTGTTGCTGGTCAGGGTGTTCACCAGGTCTGTTGCACCTGTCCCAGAGAGGCGGAAGACCTCGGTGAGGAGGTTTCCAATGCCTGACTTCAGTATGAATAAAGACACCCACTGCGGGATCAACTTTAGAGTTGCCAGGTAGTGAGTCTTCTTAGCGGAGACCTTTTGGAGAACAGATGTTTGCCATTAATAGGTGTGTTGTCATTTTATGGAGGGATGTCACGCTGAGATATGTGTCCACTAGCTTACAGTACCTTCATGATATTGAAGAATGTCTCGATGGCCTCTGTGTCATCGGGGAATTGCTTCATCAGATGGGCTTTCATCTCAGTTTTACCCGAGAAGATAGTGTACTCCCGTTTTTCCTCTCCTTGGCCTATCACGATCGTGTCAAAGTGTTGATTTAGCTTTTGGAACTCCAACTGGCCCTCAGAGATTTGATCGAAGGCGATGCGCAACAGACTGTTCTCGTGGACCTGACCAATGTAGTGAAGCCCTGAAGAAGGAAAGAGCGGGAAACAGGAACACAGTGTATAGTTATTTAAGTTACACCAGGGAGATAATCAACATCCATTCTTGTTGTTGCCTTCAAAGTGGTTTAGTGGATTTAATGGAACAATCATAAACATGACAGCTTGAAAACCCACTTAGCTGCTGCGAGGTGCTGCTAGATATTCCAGGCCTCTTAAAAGAATCCAATGCAGTGCCCTGAAACAGTGAATATATATATTATCCCTGGCATGTCCTCTTACCAACATCAAACTCGAAGCCTTTCTCTACGTAGGTGTGGCAGCAGCCTCCAGCCTGGTCGTGTTGTTCCAGCAGCAGGACTCTCCTCCCTGCTTTGGCCAGTGTCGCTGCAGCTGTCAGACCACCAATACCGCTCCCAATGACAATCACATCCAGGTTCTGGGGCACTTTGTCAAGGCTGAAACCTGGACAGAAACAGACGGAGATTATGTAATCATGGTAACATTTACATGTCTAGAAAAGATAAAGATTAATTGAAAATGTAATATAACCTGCTAAAATATGTTGCATAATAGTCTGAAGGTTGCTATGCACACCTTTCATCTCATACATACATGGCTGCTGATCTAGTTCCTGTATATGTGTTATCCTCTTGGCAAGGCAATTTTATTTATATAGCACTTTTCAGCACGTGGCGATTCAAAGTGCTTTACACATTAATGGCAATTACACATTAGATAAGACTGCAAACACAATCTCTAGGTGCATTATCTAACTAAGATAAAGCCAACAGATGAAAAACAACAAGTGTACTTATGTACTAATTTAGGTCTAATCTTAACTCTGAGTTATGACCAGGAAAACAGGTCATTTAGATGATATGCATCAGCAAACCTCAGCAGTTCTACGAACTTTAGTAAACTGATACAGTGTCAAATATATTTGTTCTTACTTTTTACTATTTCTAGTTGCAGACCTTTTAATGCTTAATCTAACCCAATTTTATAACTTAATACAATTATTTATAATTTTCCTTGGAATATTACCTCCCTCGCCACACCATTTATTTGATTTTACTTACAATGTCTCTTATACCCCGTTGTAAATATAAAAGATAAATGAAAAAGAAAATCACACCCTATAGTTTAAGTTAAAGAAGTAAACCAGATTCATTTGAGAAAGCACCTTTTTTTTCTGCATAATGCCATCTTTTGACATTAAGAGTTTTGCCCAGGAACATGCAAGCTATTATTATGATGGGGCTTCACAACAGCAAAAATAAGACAATTGTTCTTCCTCCAAAAGCACAGCACAGCTGCAAAGGACAAATGGGCGTCTGCTTGGGCAACTTCTGCCCGACCTTGTGCATGTCCCTTGTTTTGAACAATTCCATCTCAGTCATTTTCTTTTTGTTGTTGTTGTTAACATTGCAAAGTGAGATACCTTTTATTACACATGTTCGCTGATTGAAATGTTTGCAGTGAATAAAGGTCTATTATTAGATGATCGCTGTCACAGCAGAAGTTGATAACAAAGAAAAAGCTATCGGGCCAAGAAACCACTCTGATCAGCTGTTCAGCTAGCAAATGAGAAGCGAAACGGAAGTGAGGGACGTAAACAAACGATTAAAAAAGGCACAGGACAGCAGCTAAACCCCAGCAGGTGATACTTAAAAGACATCAAACATAGCCCTTAAATGTCCTCTCTTACCTCCCACACATAGCACCGTCCCCGGCTGTCCTCTGCTGAGAGCTCCGTGATTTGTTTGGTCAAGTCCGGTTTTTCATCTCATCATAAATTTAGCAAGAAGTGGCCATTATTACATTGCTGACTCAATAAACTACACACCCGCCAGAACACTGCGATCATCAGATGCAGGTCTATTAACTGTGATTTTATAGTATGTCTGCACTTTATGTGCTCATTTCATCATTCATGTATTTTTATATTCTAAAACATGTTTTCGATGGACGAGAGTGAAAATGGAACGCACATGCTATTTGTTTGTTTATATCAGTCTGTTCTTCTTCTCTGTCTTCCGGTTGTTGCCTATTTTGAATGACGAATACACACTACCGCCGCCTGCTGGTAAGGAGAGTTATTGCCACTCACGCATGCGCAGTTCGTACGTGCTCGGCTGAAGTCTTTGCGGTGATTTCCAGTGCGACACACGGCCAAGACGCAGGAGAACTCGTCGATGGAACTGTCGGTGTCGGCGAGTTCTCTGGTGACTGCCTGGTGTGTCAGGGCCTTAAAATGGAAATGCGCCATAAAGTGAGCCAGTCCTAACGAGGCCTAGCCAGTCCTAACGAGGCCGTGTAGTGGAAATGCGCCATAAGTGGATCATATTTTGTTATACCCAATGGAATACATTTAAATATTATCATTTTCATTCTTAGTCTGCAGTCATTTTACATGTTGACTGTTTTGTATCTTGTTTAAGTTTGTGCCTACAGATCTAAATCAGACTTAACGGTTAGAAGATACACTTCTTCATGAAAGCATGCTCTCACATTTCCAATGAGCATTTTCAACTGCAATCATTTTACCTTGCTTAATGACTTTGTCCCGCTTCTTCTGATCAAACTCTCGAGGTCCAGGTGGTCTCACGGACTCCAGGGAGAAAGGGCTCTTTTTCCCAAACAGGTACCAGTACGTGCCACCGGCCCATATAACCAACCACGCTAAGAAGATCAAGAGCCACATCATGGAGACAATCGGATCACAGTGTCTGGTAAGAGTGTCCACAGCAGCAGTGACAGGTGTTTTCTGAGCACTGCACTCCTCATCAGGCTGTTTTTATAACGCTGACTGCCAAAGGTCTGGACTAGACAAGTGGGAAATTTACATGATTATCAGAGGTGTTATGACAACCACTAAAGATAAGGCTAAGTGACCCATTTTTGTCATGACTGTGCACAAATAAAAAATAATGGTGTGCCAGAAAAGTGCTTCTTTGGAGACCAAAACAAAAGAGGCAAACTATGATGTGATGGCCACAGCCACACATGGTCACACCTGCATTTCAGGTGCAATCAACTACCCAAACAATTAACAACACACAGTTGGCTTCAATGGTGAACTGGTTATTTGCTTTTACTGTGACCTGACAGTGTTTAGTTCAGGTGAACACATTTTGGATCGGTTAACAGAGGTATTTGTTTGTATTATACATTTTCTTTGTCTTTGAGTTACCGTGGTTGTTGGGGGAGGTTTCTTCCTGGTGGCCCAAAGGGCGTGGCCGAGGGCTGAGAACTCCTAAATCCTGGAAATAGTTCATTGGGCCAAACCATGTGCTTCCATGTCAACAGTGGGATTTGGGCTTTGTCAGTTTTCTTTTCATGGCCTATTCATCGTAGTTACCCCTTGTTTGCTATTCGGTTTGGACAAGCCACTATATATGTTCCCACTTGTTTGATTGCGACAGGTCGGTGTGTTTAGTTTAGTTAACATCAATTTAACTGCTGGTACATTGATAGTTATATTCAAATGACCTGTTTATAGGCCTAGTTATTTCGATTTTAAACACTTCCTGTTTCCTTGTCGCTCACTGCTTGGTCCCTGACATAAGGACACTACCAAAATAAGTTTGAGTTTTCCGTTCCTCCATTAATTATTTTTCTTGGGATTGATTCAGACATTGTTCTTCTCCATGGTAGGTCACTCTCAACACAAAATGAATAGATGCATTGTTCTTGTCAGTGGTCAATGTCAATTGTGTTCAAGTAAACAAATAGTCCGTTCAGATGTCTTGAATTCACAAAGTTATGACACTTCTGATCTGAAGGTTACAACATGTTTTTCTTTCACCCAGTATGGTTATTCCACAGAGATTATAGGACATTTGCGAAGATTAGATATATCCATAATTGCTCTTATCTGATAAGACAATTAAGATAAAAACCACTCCATGGACAAGTCATCTTAGACTTTACACATGCGGTGTCGAAATGTATGTATTTACAACAGTGCAGATTAAAATCACTGAGTTGTATCATTTTGTGTCCCATAATTACAGTGCTAGTGTCCTTGAGCAGACCATTGAGAAATTGCAATGTGAAAATCAACAGAATAACACTTGATTATCATTTTTCTTTTTACAAAAAGTATATATTACTTAATGATAAAATGGGTAACCTTTTAAAACAGCTTTCCTTTTGAAAATATTTTTACAAATGAACCATGTTACCGCTCTTTAGCTCTAATTTCTGTCTCTAGTATCTAAAAGACATGAAAAGGGATTCAGATATATTTTAATAATTAATTATATTTGTATTCATCTTTAAAATGTGATTACATATTTGAAATTAGATAACCTACACAGATGACAACATACTGATATCTCACAAACCCGCACCCCTAAGGGTTTATGATTACGGTAATACTTGGATACTCACTATCTATACTTATAGATACTCAACAATTGAGCTTAATATTTCTGTTTAACATTAAATTAAAGTACACCAAATACATAAAACATATATATTGTAGCGACCCTGCATAGGGTGCTGGGTGTGTCACTCAAGCGTCCCCCGTCTCTCTGCCAATCACGGAGCTGCACAGTAATGCTGGTCGGTGTGCGGGCCTGTGGTTGGGGGAGCAGAGGGGGGAGGGCTGGGGTGTCGTGACGTTGACCCTGTTTTGTGTCTGGGAGTGAGGGAGTAGAGCTCAGAGTGTTGATGAACCTGCAACCTGTAACATGTAACCTGTGACCGTGTGCGAACAAAGGAGCTATTAAACACCAAGAACTTGAAGCCTATTTCCGACTCCCTTTGTCGAACGTTACATTGGTGTCAGAAGTGACTTTTTCGAACGAAGGACGTCTATCCTGACGGGAGCTCGTAACTGCGTCACGGAGTTAGCCGGTGAGCTAGCGGAGATGGATGAGTTCGGCAGGATGGGAGTGAAGCAAGAAAATAGTGACGGAGAGGAGGATGGAGCAATGCGGGTGGTCGAAGGACATGAGTAGGGAGTTCAAGAGTGCACGGGAGGCGAGAGAGCGCCTGAGAGAGTCGGCGGTGAGGATGGCTAGAGACGCGGGGATGACTCCTTCCTCAGCGGCGTTTCGCGCCATTGACATTCTGGATGTAAACAACAATGGCGGCGCCCAGCAAACAGTAGCAGCCGCCGCGTCCGTGAAAACACCCAAATACTCGGGTAGGTCAGACTGGGAGGCTTTCCATGCCCAATTTGAACTGCTAGCACATGCCGGGGAGTGGTCAATAGAGACTAAAGCGCTACAGTTAGCTCTGTGCCTCACAGACGAGGCTCTTTCATGCCTGCTACTACTTAGCCCTGAGGACCGACACAGCTATGAAGCGTTAGCGGGGGCTTTGAAGAGGCGGTTTGGACAGTGTTTCCCGCCAGAGCTGCTCCGGAATGAAATAAATAACCGCTGTAGGAAGTCTGGGGAGACGCTGCGGGCGTTGGCTAACGACGTGGAAAGCCTGACGCGGCGGGCGTATGCACACATGCCACCCGGAGTGCAGAGTGAGCTGGCACGGGATCAATTCATCAGGGCCCTCCTCCCTGCGGACTTGAGGGTCGAGGTACAGCTGCAGCATCCACAGTCCTTGCAGGCGGCTTTGGAGATGGCTGTGGAGAGAGAGAATGTGTGGAGTGTAGCTGCTAGGAGCAGCGGAGGGCCGTTACTACCGGCTGTGAGGAGCTGCAGAGAGGAGGAGAAGCCTGCATGGGTTGCCGAAATGACTGAACTGATAAGGGCTGTGACTCTGCAGTCAACACGCAGGCCAAGTAGCAGGGTCTGCTGGGAGTGTGGTCAGCCAGGACATTTGGCCAGAGACTGCCCCAAGGCACGCCGGTCCCAGGGAAACGACGGGGGGCCCGCATAAAGGGGAAGATGCGGATCCAGGCCCAAAAACCCACCAACCAAACCACAGCCGTATTGCCACCAACACAGACAGCCGAGGAAGGAGCCCGACAGCACAGCCGGGGGAGCCAGGCTCTACTCCTTCCTGAAGAAGATGACAGCACAGGCTTGGAGCCTGTCGTCGCGGTGGGCCGTGCTGGTGGTGGGGATTCCTGTTATGTCCCTGTCACTGTGGAAGGGGTGCCCTGCACTGCGCTGGTGGACACAGGCTCGACAGTGACCCTGGTGAGATCAGATGTGTTGCCCAGTGGGACTCAATTAGAACCGACAGCGGTGCGTCTACGCACAGTCACGGGAGAGCTGGCACCTATGAAAGGAAAAGGCATGCTGACTGTGTCGGTGGGGGGAGTTGAAGTGCAGCATCCGGTGTGGATAGCAGATGTACAGGATCCGTGTATTCTGGGCTTGGACTTTTTGAGGGCGTCTGGTTGCCACCTGGACCTTCAGGCAGGCACAGTGAGTTTCCACGGGGGGCCTGTGATCACTATGACCCGTATCCACACCCCTGCTGAACCGGCTGGGACACACCCCGTGAGTACCCTGGAAACGGAAAATAATCCTCCCTCTTTGCCTTTATCCCCGGTGACGCCCACTCAGGGCAACTCCACACCTGTCGCCCCCGGCCTGTGCCACCCGACCACAGCCCCTCCCCAGTTACCCCAGACTGGGGTGGAAGAGGCTCAGCCGGCAGTATGGGAGGTGTGGAGGAAGAACTGTGGCGGCCTTAATCCCGAGCAGCAAGAGCAATTGTGGCAGCTGCTGCTAGAGTTCCAGGGCAGTTTCGCCATGAGTGAGGGGGAGGTGGGCCGAACTCATCTGGTAGAACACGAGATTGACACAGGGGACTCGCGCCCCATCAAGTGTCGCCCTCGCCGACTTCCCCTGGCTCGTCAGCAGGCTTGTGACGAGGCAGTGCAGAGCATGCTGCAGGCAGACATCATCGAGCCCTCCGACAGCCCGTGGGCAGCACCTGTAGTCATGGTCCCAAAGAAGATAGGTGGCTGGCGGCTGTGCTCAGACTACAGGCCAGTGAACGGGGTCACTAAGAAGGATTCATACCCACTTCCCCGCATCGATGAGTCCCTGGACCTGGTCTCCGGGTCGTCGTGGTTCTCCTCCTTGGACCTCCGCAGTGGGTATTACCAAGTCCCTCTGGCCCCAGAGGCCAGGCCAAAAACTGCTTTCTGCACCGGCCGGGGACTATGGCAGTTCAAGGTCCTCAGTTTTGGGCTTTGTAATGCCCCTGCCACCTTTGTGCGGTTGATGGACAGGGTGCTGTCTGGTATTCCCCGTCAGCAGTGCTTGGTTTACCTGGACGACATCCTGGTGCATGGCGGCTCGTTTGAGGCGGCCCTGGGATCTCTAAGAGTGGTGCTGGAAAGGATCAGAGCCGCTGGCCTGAAGCTACACCCAGAGAAGTGCCATTTCATGCAGAGAGAGGTCACTTTCCTGGGCCACAAAGTGGGGGGCGAAGGCATCGGCACCCTACAAGAGAAAGTGCAGGCGGTCGCGGACTGGCCAAATCCTCGCAACCAGAAGGAGCTGAAGAGTTTCCTGGGCCTGGCCTCGTACTATAGGAAGTTTGTACGGGGTTTTGCTTGCACTGCTGCACCCCTGTTCCAGCTGCTACAGAAAGACAGTGATTTCCTCTGGTCTGAGCAATGTCAAGCAGCGTTTGACAGCCTTCGGCGTGCCTTGAGTGAAGCCCCGGTTCTCGCCCCGGCCAACCCAGTCTGCCTTTCACCCTGGACACAGATGCTAGCGGAGTGGGCGTAGGCGGAGTGCTCTCACAGACTACACCAGAGGGGGAGCGGGTGGTGGCATACTTCAGCCGGGCGTTCAACAAAGCCGAGCGACGGTACTGCGTGACTCGCAGGGAACTCTTGGCAGTGGTGCTGTCCATCAGGCACTTTAAATACTACCTGTGTGGCCAGGCGTTCACGGTGAGGACTGATCACTCTGCATTACAGTGGCTCATGACATTCAAGGAGCCAGAAGGGCAGGTCGCCAGGTGGTTAGAAGAGCTCCAAGCTTTCGACTTCAGGGTGGAGCACCGGGCTGGAGTGCGTCACACAAACGCAGACGCTCTCTCCCGCCGCCCGTGTGCCGCCGGCGGATGCCACTACTGTGAGAAGAGAGAGACCCGTGAAAAGGAGCTGCTGGAGGAGGACACCGTCTGTGCTGCAGCTCGTCAAGTTGAAGAGGTCGTTTGCCGGGAGCTCCAGACAGTGGACGTGGCAGAGTGGAAGCAACAGCAAGAGCTGGACACAGACCTACAGCCTGTACTGCAGTGGGTCGAGGCGCAGCAGCGGCCACCGTGGGAGGAAGTGGCAGTGTTCTCCAAATCAACCAAGGGGCTGTGGTCTCAGTTTGAGGCTCTGCGCCTGTGTCAGGGCGTACTGCAGCGTGCGTGGAAGGAGCCAGCTACGGGAGAGAAGAGATGGCAGGTGGTGGTCCCGAAGGGTCTGCAAGAGGCGGTACTCAAGGCCATGCATGGAACGGCAGGCTCCGGGCACTTTGGCGTCACTAAGACTCTCCGCCGCCTTCGCCAGGGCTGCTACTGGGGGCGGTGCCGGAGGGATGTCGAAGACTTTTGTCGCCGCTGTGACCCTTGTATGGCTCGTAAGGGTCCCCCTGGTCGTTCCCATGCTCCACTGCAACAGTTTCCCGTGGGGGCCCCAATGGAGAGAGTAGCGGTTGATGTGGTGGGGCCTCTGCCTCTGTCAAGCAGGGGTAACCGCTACGTCCTCACTGCCATAGACTATTTCACAAAATGGCCAGAGGCGTATGCCCTCCCTGATCAGGAAGCAGTGACAGTCGCAGATGCTTTGGTGGCCGGCATGTTCAGCCGGTTTGGAGTGCCGGAGTCCCTGCACAGTGACCAGGGGAGGAACTTCGAGTCCCGGGTGTTCGCCTCCATGTGCACACAACTGGGCATGCGAAAAACACGCACCTCCCCCTTGCGGCCTCAGAGCGACGGACTAGTCGAGAGATTCCATCGCACCATGGGCCAGCAGCTGGCCATCCTCACGTCTCAGCACCAGCGTGACTGGGACGAACATCTGCCCCTTGTGCTCATGGCATGTCGCTCTGCAGTCCAGGAGTCCTCAGCCTGTTCTCCTGCTCTCCTCATGTTAGGGAGAGAGCTTCGCACCCCTGCTGTTTTGGCGTTTGGTCAACCGCCAGATTCCCTGGACACTCCTCCAGGGCCTGAGTACGCCAGGAGACTTCAAGACCGCCTGGATTCCGCTCACGCTTTTGCCCGCGATCAGCAGAAAAGTGCTGGGGTGAGACAGAAGCGGAACTATGACACCAGGACAAGAGGGCAGCACTTCCAGGCCGGGGTGCTGGTCTGGGTCTACAGCCCACAACGGAAAAAAGGCCGGTGCCCAAAACTGGACAGCCAGTGGGTTGGTCCCTGCAGAGTACTGGAGAGGGTGGGGGAAGTCGTCTACAGAGTGCAGCTGCCTCCCAAGGGGAGAAAAGTTGTGCTCCACAGAGACAGGTTGGCCCCTTACAGAGGAGTCGCTTCTCCACATGCCCAAGGGACACCGGGGCCCACGGCCTCCCCCTCGACACCCCCACCCAGGTCCCCCGGCGAGCAGAGCAGCAGCCCCCCGTCAGTGACTGAGTTCCCCCCCACTTTCTTCCCCTTTCCCCCGCCTGGACCAGAACCGGCACCCCCTGTCCCCCTGACCCCAGCCCCCCTGCCGAGAAGGCAGACACGACCCCCAAGTCGGTTCAGAGACTTTGTGTGGTAGTTAAAGTTTATAGTGAGACCCCTCGGTTCCTGTAGAGGGCAAGAATGCGCCCTGGTCTCACTGGAAGGGATGGTAGTCCACCCAGACCTTCCTAGTTCAACTAAAGAAAAATGTGTTACACGTTCTCGCTGCTGTGGGTTAGTGTTTAGTTGCAGGTTTTTGTTCTAGTTTTTTATGTGTCCCTCGTGGGCGAGGAACTTTGTAGTAGGGGGGTAGTGTAGCGACCCTGCATAGGGTGCTGGGTGTGTCACTCAAGCGTCCCCCGTCTCTCTGCCAATCACGGAGCTGCACAGTAATGCTGGTCGGTGTGCGGGCCTGTGGTTGGGGGAGCAGAGGGGGGAGGGCTGGGGTGTCGTGACGTTGACCCTGTTTTGTGTCTGGGAGTGAGGGAGTAGAGCTCAGAGTGTTGATGAACCTGCAACCTGTAACATGTAACCTGTGACCGTGTGCGAACAAAGGAGCTATTAAACACCAAGAACTTGAAGCCTATTTCCGACTCCCTTTGTCGAACGTTACAATATGTTGGTTTCTGAAAATGGAACGGCAATAAACTTATCTTAAAATACTGAAATGTAAACTCTAAACCATTCACATACATTTAGGCTATTCTATTTGATATTTTTTTTATACCTAATAACCATATGTATTTCACTTCCATTCAATAAGCCTCCTTTGAAAGTGTTTAGTACCCCCTGTGTGGCCCACCCCTGAGAACCTGTGCTGTATATGATAAGCAACCATAAATAGGTCACGGTACTCTTGGAAACACTTGTGCAAAGGTGCTGATTTGTAATGCCTAAAGTCCGGCAGTGGCTCAGTCAGTAGGGGCTTGGACTGTGAGCCGTAGGGTCGCTGATTCAAGTCCCCGACCAGACCTAAATATGGAGCCCCCCTCCCACTCCCATTGCTCCCCGGGCGCTGTGCAATAGCTGCCCACTGCTCCTACTACTAGGATGGGTTAAATGCAGAGGCCACATTTCACTGTGCTGTGTGCTCTGCATGTGTGACCGTTAAAGAGGGTTTCATCCCTCCGATTCTATCTATCATTTGATTTAAAAAAGTGTTAATGCAGCAGTGTGAATTGTGTTTTTAAATGTATTATAGTGTTAGGAATAAAGCCTGCCCCTACAAATGAAATCATACCCAAGACATTATGTGTATTTGTTGGTGAGCAGATTGAACATGACACTAATTGGATGCAGGGCTCCAAATGGGAGCAGGGGTGAAGCCGCTGGAACAAGCTTAAAGACTTTGATACCGGAAGCAGCTCTGTGTCAGTGTGAACGAGAAATCCTATTAAGAATTAGACTAAGCAGTAAGTGCACAGCTCCTGTGACTTTGCCCTGCTTTTCACGGTTACACAGCTGAGTGTCATGTTGACTTATGCACATTTACACACCAACCAATATAGCAATATAACAATATAATCCAGCCTATTTAACATTAGCAGTGTAATAAAATTAGATGAAAGTGCAGTAGTAGTACAATAAAAGTGAGCTTTGCTTATATTCAACGATAATAAGAGCAGTCAAGTCAGGTCAAAGCTTTGTACAGCTATTTGCATTTAATTACAAATTGACAAAGAAACATTTTCCTATCAACAGGTACATACAGTAATCCGGTGATGGAAAAGGGTCTCTCTCCTGGTCGCAATACCATTACAGATCTTAGTTTTCTTTTACATTTCTACAGGGTTATTACAGCAATGTAACAGGTTCTCATAAAAAACTGTTTGATGTTTCCTTGCATGTCCATGTGCTATGTTACTATACAGCCTCCCTTGTCTCCCTTGTAGGGGTTCTTGTCATCTGGAACGCCCTTTATCAGCGGATCATTAGGAAGGAGTTCCTCAACGAATGTAACAGTCTCCGCACAGTTTGCAAGCAGCTGTTGTTGGGAGGAAAGATGGAAACACATTTAAGGTTGACAAAGCAAAGATCACCTTTTCAGACATAAAGATGGAACATTAAACTTGCATGCTACAAATAATTGAAACTGTTTTCATCCCTTGCACATTGCTTCAATTCAAAGAGGCTGAAAAATTGAAATAATACTGAAAAGATTGCTCACAATTGATGGCAAGACATTATTTTTAAAGAGGTAGTTTACTTACTGGTGTCCTAGTTGTGCTAACTTCCTTCTTCAACTGCTCCAGCTCCATTTTTAAGATTTCCTTATCTGACATATCCCGAGCCATCCTGACTCTAAGAGGAAATCAAGACAAAAACTTTAAAAGTGTCACAAAAAATACCTACAAATCTGCTTTCAATGATGGAAAACCAACAACATTACAATCGGCAATCTTTACCTGTAGAATGGTGGGATCCCCAAAGTAACGAGAAATGTTTTGGCTCCTAAGAGCTCATTGACTGTTTGCCTTGCTGTAGTCCGGTTGCTTCTTCACACTGAATGATCTGTGCTGTCCCACTGCTCTTCATCCCAGCTGATCCCTGCTGCTGGCTTTGGGTTGAGGTCGGCAGCGGATTGGACCTGATGGCACCAATCCCCCGTGATGAGATTAAACAATCAGGAGCCGTAACCTCTGATCAGGAAGGAGGAAGGTAAGAGATTCTTCTAGATCTGCAGATGAGGTGGAGAAAGTGAGGCCCTGAATGGACATGTAAACATCACATCATATTTGTCTGTAGCTGTTGAAAACATACCAAGGTCTGTACACTTCAAGCCTATAAGACACTGGCTTCACATTACTTTTCATATCTCTTTTAATTTGCATGTCAATACCTCACCTATACATTAAACCAGTGGTGGAGGAAGTATTCAGATCCTTTCCTTATGTAAAATTGCTAAAACATTGTGAAAACGACCCTACAAGTATAAGTCCTGCATTCAACACTTACTTTAGCAAAACTTTGTAAGTATTTACAGCAAATGATACTACTTTTGGATATGACTGCTGCATTAATGTGAATGAATATTGTACTGATGTGCACAACTCATTTGAACTCATATATACTGTTTTGTGTATAGCAATGCATCCTTTTCTATAAGATCATCGTACGTTTGTTTCGTAGCTGTCCTGTGAGAAGCATTTATCTCTTTTCATAAACTGCCTTTTTTTATCTTGAACATTGCGTTCCCCGCTCATTCAAGCTGGTTTTTAAATAGTTTTTACCTTAAGAAGTAGGAACAAAATACAAATCAAAAATTGGATGAAGTTGGTTTTCTTCGGACAGGGAGGGGATGTTAAACTCTAATCTGAAAGTTTCCCTTTTAGTAGTAGTGAAGTTAGAGCATGAAGTTTAGCATGTAAATATTAAACAATAAATAGGAATGACCTCCGACATGAAATGAAGTTATTTATTAGAGTTGATGTATTTAGTACCATTCCATACCTTCATTTAACATGGCCATAACAGAGGTTAGTGTTTGCATCATCGTGTGTTTATACATCATTAGCATAGTGCTGTGTGCCAAGCGGAAGGAGGCCAAGTCCTCACCACTTATTTAATTATAATCTGGCAGTCTATCCAATCAGTTCCTCTTAGACTTGCCACGTCATTCTACTTCAGCAACTTCCAGTGCAAAACTGACAAAGATGTTATTCAAGGTTTAAGGTTCTTTATTTAGTCATACGAACAGAGCTACAGTGTAGTTATGCCGATGAAAATCTTAGGTCACAGGCTTCTCCAACAGTGCAACACAAAACACAGATAAACAGAAAAATATCGTGTCAAGTAAATAGTAAATAGTACTTTAAAAAAGTGAAATAGTGCAATAAGAGTCTATAAGCAAGTTATTGGAATATGATATATTAGGTAAATAGATAAATAATTTCTAAGTAGCAGCCAGATGAGTATTATGGATGTTGTTTCAACAGTTCAGGTTAATATTGTGCATAAATAGATTTTGCTCAAGGTGTCTTTACAAACACTAAGTTGGTCCTGTTCAAAACCAGGGCGTGAAAAAAACAAAACAACCGTTTAGCCTCTGTTTGTAGTCTTTTTGTGACGGTTAGCAGCTGTTTGGCATCTCTTTGTAGTTCTTTTGGTCTCTCTGTAGTATGTTTGTGTCTCTCATCTGTGGTCATTTTAAGTTTAGTATGCCCAGTAGGCCCATTCAGTAATCCATGCTGGGCTAAGGCTTTTTTCAGTTTCTTGTGATAGTTTGTGGGCAGTTTGTTAGTTCAAACCTACTGGTCTTTTTGGTTCTTTAAAATCCCATAGATGTAAACGGGAGTGTGATTAGTTGTCTTTCTGTATGTTAGCGCACGCAACCCCACCTTTTACCCAATGTTAGCAGAAACAAAGACTTTTTGACCTGTAAAAAGGGCTGACGGCATCAACATTTATTGCGGTTATTACATTTTCCTAAGCTAAAGGAAAAGGTTTTATGAAAATATTCTTGCCCTGTAAAGCTCGTCCCACTATTTTGTCCTACTCACCTACAACTGACATTTGATCTGAGACATGACAGGCTACTGATCCTTAACTAAACCTTCAGCCGGACTCACACTAAGCCATTTTCAGGATGTAGGTTAGTCTCATCTACTAAAGATTAACCTGAGACACGTCACAGGGATCAGCAGCAGTGTGTTCACTTTGAAGGCCTGGTTGGTCACTGGTCACCTGATGAGAAGCTGCCCTCCCCATTTGGCTGTCCTATTTTAGTTTCATCCTTTGGGTCACTGTTATTGTCAAACTGACTGGAATCATGATTTCTCATTGACCCTGTTAAGTGTGGGGTTGTCTTTTGAGAGATTTTAGTATAGTTGCTACACTAGTTATCAATCAATCCATAGACAGAAGATGTATCAACAATCATTTTTGATTGCTGGTTAAAGAGGGGGATATAAAAACTGCACGATTGTGGAAAGAAGTCAATTGGAGGTTGAAGGAATTCCTTGGAGGGTTAGTGGATTACCTTTTAAAATGGGAGAAATCATATGATCACAAACAAATAAATACTGTCTGATATAAAACAACATCCTTCCAATTTCAAGTCTTTTACATACGAGTACCCATCTCCCTCTAAGGAACACCCAACCACAAGAGGATACAGTATTGAGACCTTCATTATTTCATTGTGACATTAGCCAGAGATCGCTACAAAGACATGAAATCAACATTTACATGTTTTTATATTTACAGCTGAAACAAGGATATCAACACCTCATAAGTCCAACACTGTTGCCTGTTTTTGTTTATCAGTATATTCACAATTTACAGTAAAGCAACAGACGCACAAATCTGTCTCTGAACGTCTCTGAGAGTCTCTGAGTGTCTCTGAGCGTCTCTGAGTGTCTCTGAGAGTCTCTGAGTGTCTCTGAGTGTCTCTGAGTGTCTCTGAGAGTCTCTGAGAGTCTCTGAGCGTCTCTGAGCGTCTCTGAGCGTCTCTGAGAGTCTCTGAGAGTCTCTGAGTGTCTCTGAGCGTCTCTGAGCGTCTCTGAGCGTCTCTGAGTGTCTCTGAGAGTCTCTGAGTGTCTCTGAGTGTCTCTGAGTGTCTCTGAGCGTCTCTGAGAGTCTCTGAGTGTCTCTGAACGTCTCTGAGAGTCTCTGAGTGTCTCTGAGCGTCTCTGAGCGTCTCTGAGTGTCTCTGAGAGTCTCTGAGAGTCTCTGAGTGTCTCTGAGCGTCTCTGAGTGTCTCTGAGTGTCTCTGAGCGTCTCTGAGTGTCTCTGAGCGTCTCTGAGTGTCTCTGAACGTCTCTGAGAGTCTCTGAGTGTCTCTGAACGTCTCTGAGCGTCTCTGAGCGTCTCTGAGAGTCTCTGAGTGTCTCTGAGCGTCTCTGAGAGTCTCTGAGTGTCCTCTTAGCTCCGGAGTCTTGCTTCTCGACCGACAATTTTTTGGAGCTGGAAACGAACCGGATTCCGGAGCTAAGAGGCGGCGCCGCTGCGGTGTGAAGAAGAAAAAACGGTACTTTTCAGGCTCTAGCTCCGAGCCGGCGCTGAAAACGCGTTGGTGTGAAAGGGGCATGAGTGTCTCTGAGTGTCTCTTGAGTGTCTCTGTCACACCTGCACTTTTGAAACAATATCCATAACATTAATCTGGCTGCAACTTAACAATTATTTATCTAATATATCATATTCCAATCACTTGTTGCACTTTTTCACTATTTTACAATTTTTACTTATTTACTTGCACTATTTTTCTGTTTTATTGTGTTGCACTGTTGGAGGAGCCTGTGACCTAAGATTGTCATTGTCATAACTACACTGTAGCTATGTACGTATGACCAATAAAAGCCTTGAACCTTGAACCTTGAAGAAAAGGAAAACATGCTAATAATAATATATATAATAACTGAGCAGATTAAAAAGTTTGGTGATGAATAATGTATCGTAACAGAGATTCCTTGAACATGACTTCTTTGTTGATTTAAATTTCCTTCTGAAAATATAAATTGTATATAATCAACACATTTGAATTGCAATTAGCTTAAAATCATATCTAAACAACTGCCACCCGTAAGTGATTCCTAACACTTGAGAAATCATAGAAAATAGACAAAGCAAATAAAAAATTCATCAATTTATTTCACATTTTACCTTAGGTTAATTAACATAATAGTAATATATTTAAATGCTTGAAGTGAACATGGTGTTGGGTATTGTTATTTTACACTTCAATTAAGAATCCATTTTGAAGGCCATGATAAAGAACATCCAAGCACCTACACCTCATGACATCCTCTGCTGATGATGTCATAACGTCATCACCAGATAAATTATGACATCATCTGCCTTGATGTTGGATTGGAATTCGGAACATTCAAAACATGCAAGGGTGATTCACATTTATACTCTGGAACTCCCTAGGAACAGTTCGTGTTAATTGCAGGTTATTCGGATTCACTAGATACACTAACTTCTACAGAAAACTACATTCAACATACGAACAATACAGTCTTTTACAGAGATAAAATCTACTAAAGACAGTTACCGTTTTCTACAAAGAAACACGGTTTCGTACAGACACACTTCAATTATTCTAACTACGCACAATTCAAGTCAAAACAAACTGTGCCATGGCTGGAATAATTAGCCCAGTAGTGTGTGAGCAGGAAGCCGCTCAGAGGCTCACAGAGGCCACAAATACCTTCAGCAAAGCTAAACTTGTAGAGGTTATCAAACACTGGGAGTTCAAATATGAACTTCTGGACAAGTACGCAAAGGACCTGGCAGTGAAAAACACGCACTGGGAGGTGAGTTGGTCTTATCACCAGAATATGCTGATTTCCAGGATCGAGCAGAGGGAAGCTGTAATAAAGGGTCTGACACAAGCACACCAGCTGCTGGTGCAAAACAATGCCGGATTTGTGCGAGCTGAGAATGGCTGGCAGGAACTGATCCACCAGAAGGACTCTGAAATCATGGGTCTGAAACAGGAGAAGGAGTCTCTCTCTCACAGTCTCTCAGTGTCCACAAACTGGCAGGAGAAATACAATGCACTGAAGGAGGAATCTTCAAAGAGCCTGGAAGAGAAAAAGGTGACAAACGTTGAAAGCGTTGAGAAAGATAACAAGTCCCTGGCAGAGAGGATTAGAAAAGTCACGGTAGAGAAAAGAGAGAGCTGGGCTTCTCTAAGCAAATTGATTAAGGATAAATTCCAAAAGATTGAGGACAAAAAGTCACATCTGGAGGAAATGTCCACAAAGGTCCTGGCTGTGAAGCAAGAAATCCTGGAGGAGGAAGTCAAGGTCGAAAACAACCTGGAGGAGAAGTTAACCCAGGGCCCGGCTGAGGAACAACAAAACTTGGAGACAGTGATGGTGACAGAAGTCCAAAAGATGGAGGATCACATTAAGAATCCAGAGGAGAAATCCATTGAGGACCTAGCTGAGACACATCACAGCCAGGCAGAGGAAGTCACCTTGATCGAGATAAGTGAAGATCAGGAGGAGAAGTTCACTGAGGATGAGTCCACACAGGACGTGGTTCAGACTCCAGAGGTGGAGGATGAAGAGCAGGAGTCCACACAGGACGTGGTTCAGACTCAAGAGGTGGAGGATGAAGAGGAGGAGTCCACACAGGACGTAGTTGAGACTCCAGAGGTGGAAGATGAGAAGAAAGAACCAGAAGAGTTCCCAGTCTTCCCAAAGACCGAGGCAGCAGAGGAAGAGCTGCAGACAGAGGAAAGCGGAGAGGAGATCAAACTTAGCCTCGTGGCAGCGGTGGCCATTAAAGACCAGAGCTGTGAAACCACAGAGGTGGAGGATGAGAAGAAGGAACCAGAAGAGGTCTTCTTCTTAAAGAACACCGAAGAGGTAGTGCTGCAGAAAGAGAAAAGCAGAAAGAAGAAAAAACAACAGAGGAAAAGAGTCAAGGATATCAAACTGGACGAGAAGTTCCCTGAGGCCCAGGCTGAGAAACAGCTTCGCTTGGATGAGGAATTGATCAAACCACAGGAGGAGTCCATAAATGACCTTGTTGTTGAGACACCAAATTGCTGGGAAATTAACTTCACACCGATGGCGAAGGTAAAACCGACAGAGGACAACCTGGCCAATAAAGACCAGATCTGTGAAACCCCAGAGGAAGAGGAGAAAGAACCAGAAGAGTCCCCCGACTTAAATCAGACCGAGGCAGGCCTCCAGGAAATGGAAAGCGGAGAGGAGACTAAACGTAGCTGGGCAGCAGTGGTGGCCAATAAAGACAAGAGCTGCAAAACCAGAGAGAAGAAGGTGGAGGAAGAGGTGAAGGAACTGGAAGAAGTCTCCGACTTAAAGCAGACCGAGGCAGAAGAGGAAATGCTGCAGAAAGAAAAAAACAGAAACAAGAAAAAACATGAGAGGAAAAGAGAAAAGGCGTTGAAAGCGATGGGGATTATCGTAAATGAGATGGACAGCCTGGCCAATATAGTCCAGAGCTGTGAAACCTCAGAGGTGACGGATGAGAAGAAAGAAGTGGAAGAGTTCCCCGACTTACCGAAGACCGAGGCAGGAGAGGTGGGTCTGCAGAAAATGGAAAGCGGAGAGGAGAAAAAACGTACCTGGGTGGCAGTGCTGAAAGACCAGAGCTGCAAAACCAGAGAGAAGAAGGTGGAGGAAGAGGTGAAGGAACTGGAAGAAGTCTCTGACCTAAAGAAGGCCGAGGCAGGAGAGGAAGTGCTGCTGAAAGAGGAACAGACGAAGGACCCAGAAGAAGTCTCTGACCCAAAGAAGACCCCCGCGGAAGGAAAGGTACGTATGGGGAAGAAAAGCAAAAAGGATAAGAAGAAAGAGAAGAAAAGAGAGGAGTATGATAGAAGCCACTGCTAGTTGTCTACGGCGACAGTAGCTGCCTTTTCTTCCCACTCTTCATCTCTCTTCTCCTTCATCTTCCTCACCCCACCTCCATCTACCCTTCCTCCTCACCCTCTCTATCGTATTTCTATATAGGGTTTTCTCCCGGAGTGCCGGGTTTTCCCACTTTATATCGAGTGATATAAAAAAAAAACGCTTAAGAAATACCTCCATACCTCAAGTCCCTCTCTTTCCCCTTCCTCCTCCATCTACTTGAATCCTTACTTCATCTACTTGAATCCTTTCTTCATCCACCTTATCCTTCTCCCTCTATCCACCCTTCCTCCTTCACCCTTTTCTTCTACACCCTCTCAATTATCTATCAGTTTGGGCTTTCCCTGGTGTTCAGGTTTTCCCGCATTACATTTGTCTAAATTAACTTTTTAAGTGCTCTGTTATTTTGTAGAATTTAATTGCCAAGTCTCAAAAAGTCAGGCATTAAATTCAGATATGTTTTTTCATTGAATAAAAATAAAAATAAATGTAATTAAAATTAGAAAAGTTTGTGTTAAATGTCTCCAACCCACTTAAACATATGAACACATGTATGATATGTTGGTGACTAAGTTAAAGGACTGCTAACAGAAGAGGGAACACACTGTGTTGAATCACGGGCTGCCAATACAATTCAGGCAATTAGTCGATGAGTTGTCGCACGTTTATGATTATTAATATTATTGAACTGAAAAACTTTATTAATGACAATCACTCAAGATGTATGGTTATTGTTCATGTATTTATTTGTGTTGTGGTTTGTTAAAGTTAATAACAATGCATTTAATGAGATACTGAGACATGTTGTGATCTTATCACTTTAATGAACTTTATGATCTGTGAAATACACTGTGTACTAATAACAAAGCATGCAAGAACAGATGTTTATTATCATGTTAAAAGTTCATTTTTGCATCTCTGTAAACAATGCTGTGATCCTGCAAAGACCATCAGATTTAAATAAATAAAAAATCTTTCATTACTTTATGTGAACCTCTTGTCCAAATTATTGTTTTTACGAGTCATTGGGAGCGACTTAGATGATTATAAACATGAAGCTGAACATTACCCTAATATATCCTCCTAATGTAATCATTCTGATTCTAGAATGTCATATCTTGTCTTGCCTTATACAATTTTATTATGACTTTAGCATATCAGCCATTTTCATCGTTATTGCAACCAGCTGAATGTACCACAGTTATAGTATGAACCCCGATGTATCAGAGACAACAAGTTCCTGTTACCTATAAAACTCACTTGGTCTGTATTGTATGTTTGTTTGTTTGTTTATTTATTTAATTAAAAGACAGTGCACATTAATCCACATTGCTGTAAATGAGCCAGTATTAGCCAGCAGGCTAATTTTCAACTGTTGTCCTTGGCAAGATGTTAAATGACCACAACAGAGAAGAACTAAAGATGTCTTTACTTTGAGATCCATCTAGATGCAACAAAGTGTTGGGATGGACCCATTATGAACATGAGAATATGTTTGTTGTTTGTATTCATGGTGAGACAGTGGATAGATTGCACTTTGACAGAGATTTGTGTTCGATAACTCACCTCTCTGACCACAGGTTGGAGTATCGACTGCAGCTCAGTGTGAAAGCAGTAACAGACAGAAAGAGAGATGTCATGCGTTTCTGTTTAAAGGCATCTCTTCTCCTTTTTCTGAGCTCTGTGATTCTCTAAAGAAGCAACAGGTCCGCTCTCCTGTTGAAAAGAATAATGTTTGAGGGACAAATGCCCCCTTTGACAGGCCCCCAGGTGAGAGACGATTACCAAGTACAAGTCCCCAAATGATAAAGTCTATTTTAATTAGCCTGGATTCTTGGTTGAGATGCTATATTTACCTGTAGTGAGTCCTCTTAAGTGTTTTTAATTTACCTACATTCACTAAGTTGCTGTCCCTGATGGAGGAAAGGTATTAAGATGGGAAGCAGAGCAACATGCATAGGCAGAGTTTGACATTTGCGCATGGTGGGGCAAACCTTTTTTACTGACGTCAGTACACAGTCCCAACTATTGCGTGGGGTGCTACGGATACAGTAGCAATAAAGCCAGCGCTCACCGCACTGAGTATGACTTTTCCATGCCCGCCGTACACACACACTCATATGGAAGGGGCGGTCTCTCCCCCCAACAACACAGTGCATTACATAACTGTAAAACTTATCATAACTGTGCACATCTTATACTTAGTTGATAACTACTATATCCCTTGGTTACTTGAACACACCACAATATTATTAACCAGTGTCCTACCTTATTAAAATATTGATATACGAAATATTTGTATTGGAACAGTTTTCGACGTAGTAATGCTGTAACATATTTCAGCCACTAGGGGGGGCAATGCCCCCCCTGACCCCCCGCAAAATCCGCCTATGGCAACATGTCCCTGATTTAGAGTTTGTTTGGTGTTGTTTGCTAACTGGCTAATTGGAAAGGAATGTAA
Source organism: Trematomus bernacchii (assembly GCF_902827165.1). Lineage (NCBI taxonomy): Eukaryota > Metazoa > Chordata > Actinopteri > Perciformes > Nototheniidae > Trematomus > Trematomus bernacchii. The sequence continues at coordinate 12,423,935 of NW_022988050.1, forward strand.
TCAAGTCACATGAACTGACACGTGTTATTTGGACGGATTTGTTTCTGCGCGACAGGGAAAATCAAATTTTAGTCTTTGTGACTTCAGCTAAGTTGGAGTGACTTGTCTATTTTCTATAATTAGTGCTAATGCAGATTTACATTTCACTTTCAAGTTTTCCAACAAAGTCAGTGCAATGCATTTGAGCTTTAACAATTATAATTTTAATTAATTTAACTTTTCTGCATTTTTCCTTTAAGTTCAGCAACACACTTATGGCGCTTTTCCACTGCAGCACGTAGCACGGTTTAAGCAGGCCGGACCAAACCAGTCCCGCTTTCTCCTTCCCCCCTTTCCTTCTTCTCCACCTCACGTTTCCTCTTATACATCAATTTTTCGCAATTTCTCCCCCTGTTTTCCCCCTGATTTCATCTCCTCTACTCCTTGTCTTTATGTCATTCCTCTTCTCCAACTCCCTTTTTCCTCTTTTCATCTTTTCATCTGTTCTTCTCTCCTCTCAATTATCTCCTTCAGTCATGCATCATCTTCTCTGTGTTTCCTTTACACCTCCCACCTGTTATCCTTTCACAATGTCTCCTGTCTTCCCTTGTTGTATTTCTTCTACAGTCTGCTCTCTCCCTGCCTCATATTGGCATGTCTTATCTCCTCATCCCCTTCTTCAATCTCTTCATCCTCTCTCCTTTTCCTTCACTTCATCTTCTCCTTCCTTTTTACATGACCTTCTCCCACCTCTGTGTAGTATGTCGAAATACTCATAAAGAATACGTCAACATCATCACAAACACACACACACATCCCCCCTTCTTCAAACATGGACCCTGTCTCTTTTACCATGCTGTGCAGATGTCTTCTTTATGCTGGGTAATCAATCATATGTTATGATCATTCATGTTGAACACGTGTTTGTTTATTGAATACACTGTTTACATGTACAGCACAATCTATCCTGTTAAAGTTGATCTCAAAGTACACCAAGTTGGTACACTTAACTTTGAAATGCGACCCACTTTAAAATAACCCAATTTAACCCCTGAATGTAGGCAATTATTTATGACTGAACCAGAGGATTATGTGAGTCATAACAGACGTCCTTGGTGTAACTGTACTGAGGGTCTGTTGGGTCAGGGACAGAAGACAGACGCTTTGGAAATGACTTGATTACTAATTAGAGTCTGACTGATTCTTGGATGCTGATCCAGGGACAGGATTGGTAGAGCTACATTATTGATTGCAGTCATACTGAACCAAAATAGGACTTTCTATCATTAGCTTTTTATTATTTATATTTATGTTGCTATATATACTATATTTTGACTTTTTGTACGACATTTTCTTTACTGTATTCTCATGTTTTTATTATATGTTACATGTCATACTAAATGTTTATATATATTATATATATTAAATATTGTTCTGTGTTGGTTACTACTTTGGATGGTGTGGGGGGGGGGTGTTACGACCCCCTCCACTCCACTAGGGGTCTATGCCTTTGTGTTCTGCTTGCTGGCTCTTGTTTGTGTTTCAGGTGATCAACCTGATGAGCCACACCTGGGCCGTCGACACCAACCCATACTGCCCTCTCACTCTTCTGTTGGACACGGCCGCGTCTTTGTTTCTGCACATTTTCACACACCCATACACGCAATCATTACTGATATCTGACTTCCACATTTACTAGGTTTCTTTGAAGACCTTTGGTTTTTGTGGCATTGTAAATAAATATGCTTTTGTTACACTTAACTTGTCTGGTCTCCCATCTTTGTTGCAGCCAATGAGCCAGGTCGTAACACCGACACAGTAAATATATTGACATTGCTTTAATTTTCGCATTAAGTAACATTTACATTACATATTTCTTAAAACTTTTATCAGACTAACCCAAAAAAATAAATCAGCTGTTTAATGTGGTATAAATTGTGTTTATTTAATCCAAATTGTGTGCAGCTAATCCTATTTCTTTAAGCATAAGTTATCTGTTGTATTTTATATTAAAAAACATTTGGAAGTAGTTTATTGTATGCTTCTGGTTACAGAATGAAAATGTGAGGATGTATTTTATATAATTGTATCTTGTGTGTCGCAACATCTGACAATGTCTGCAGTGTGAAGAGATGCATTTGTTGAGAATCCCAGCATGAATCTCTTTTCTGTCAGTAAGAAACCAAATCTGTTGAAAAAACAATGACAGATTTGTCTCTGATGCATCGTCTGCATTTGAATGACAAACAAGTAGACATAATCTTTCCCAATCCGCAATCCACAGCCACCAAAACACAAGGAGCTGAAAAACAAATCTTTCTTGGTTTCTCCATATTTGGAGGTGTTTTAACACGGTTTCTCGTAAGAGGGGTGGATGGGATGTTAAAACACTGACCAAATAAGTTACTGTCTGCATCTGGTCTCCAACGGTTCTGTTTTTTGTTGCAATCAACCACAAAAAGAACACATGAACACAGCACAACTCATTCTGTCTTTTCAGACTCTTGCTGTGAGCAATTCATTTATTTAAAGGGCCCTATTTTCATTTTATGGGGTTTCCCTTATATAGGTTTGTGTGCAAGTAAATGGTTTTCAAAGCCTAAAATCCCAAAGTTCCTCTCTCCGGCACACTCCTCCCCGGCTGGAAATGCCTCCATTGGACGCCTTTGTTTACTTTCAAAACACAATGACATCAGTTTGTAACGTTCAGGCTTCTGCTGTCTAGCTCTCCCACACATTTTACATGAAAGACTAAAGGGCGGGACATCTCTAAGCGGTTGACCAATCACAACAGAGCCGGCCAGCTAACCAATCAAAGCAGACTGGGCTCTGGTTTCAGACAGAGGGTGAAAAGAGGTGCTGCAGCACAGGCAGCATGAGAACAATAAAGAGCTTTGTGAACATTAGAGCATGGAGACATGTCCCAGTAGAGACACTAAATACTGATATGAACCTGAACATGAGTAAAATAAGGCCCTTTAATATTCAAAGGAAATCTCTTGACTTGAAACTATTCCTCTAAGACTTTTCCATCACAGTATCTTTATAGTTTTCTATTTGTTTCAGCTCGTAAACATTGTTCTCATTCAAGATGTCCATCAATTCAAAACACACATTGTCAGTAAAAGAGTAGCACATTACAGTTTCATTTACTAGTTACTTATTCTTTATTTTACTAGAGGAGAATGTGAATATCTATCATTCCTCAGATCCAGTCCCTGGTATCTTAGAACAGTTTCATCCTCAATTAAAGCCCCATCAGTGTGATTAATGAGGCATGTAGGAAGGTCAGTGGTAATTGGACAAAGTTTGAGTTTGACCTTTATTTTGACAGAAGCCCCCAGAAGACTCGGGCTGAATGCATTGTTCTTATATTTTTGGGATATTTACACCCATCTTCTGGAGGAGATTTTGTGGTGCAATAATGTAATTGTGACGGTAATTTGCATTATAAACATGATGGGTTTTTCTTATTGTTTTTTGCATGCACCTTTATCAACTTGCAGTACTAATTCAGAGCGAAGTGAGGACACTGATAATGTGATGCTTGATGAGAAAAGAGCAGAAGACTTTTGACACTTTTGACCACAGTCCTGCATGGTTACAGGATCACATCAAGCACATATTCCGACATATTACCATGTTACTGTAATTTATGAAAAAACAACAACACAAAGCCCTGGCCTGCATAAGGAACAGAAGACTGACCTTCCTTTTGTTATGGTTAGTTATTTGTACATGTTGTCAAAGCATGCTGTGTGAAGATATCTTTGCACGTTCCTCTTTCTTTGAAACAGATTATAAACACGTTGAGGTGCAAGAGGTGTAAGACACTGACCTCTGAGAAAGGAAGTGGTTATGATTGTTTGTGCAGGACACCAGCTAGAAGAGTTAAAGTAAAGCAACACATAAACTACTGTGAGTAATAAACAGTGCAAACTACACTTTTTATTGGTTTTATGTAATGTATTGACACAATTGTAATGTTTTCTTTTCCATCTTTTGCTTCATCTGGTGCAACATACACCAACTGAAATGTAAAGTGCCTTGTTAATCATCCTGTAATTGACTTTCACATTAAAATCTGCTTTCTTGACAAACGTTTGAATTCAAAAAAGGTCTTTATCAAAAGATCCCAAAACAGAGATAAGAGAGGAACTTTGAAAAAGAGAAGTTCATATTTTCACATGATGCAAAAGGTTATGTGGTTTTTACAGGAAGAATACTTGGTGGTGTGTGTGTTAGAGCAAAACAGGACACACACTGTAACCTGTGACATTGTGTTTTCAGGCAGGGCAACCGGACAGAGACCGTCATGTTCATCTACGTGATTCTGGGGCTGCTGGTCTGCACTGAGGCACAAGGTAGGATAAAAACACGTCCAATTCAATGTTTTAACATTATCTAATTACAGTCATTGTGTCCTGCTTAAAACAGTTAACAGTTTGACACTTTAAGAGTTTAAAAACCTGGCATCACTGTGGTCCAAGAGGAGTTTCTTCAAGTCAGCTGATGTGGAGTATAAAAACTGTAACCTTCCAACTGCCATCAGGAATGTGTCTTCCTATCCAAAAAAGAAACCTTTGTTTGTAAAAATGCAGAAAACTAAATCCTGGTTATCAATTCTGAGCATTAGAAGCCAAACATGTATAGAAATATTGAAAAATAAGTTTAGAGACATCTGCTGAGCTTTTTTAAAACATAACGTTAACTTTAAATGTTTTCTTTCTCCTGTTCTACAAACCAATGAGGAACAATCTGAGAGTTCTTGCACAAAGCTACTTTAGTATCTGGAGGAAAGGATCAAAGTTGGTGAACAACAGTGTGGATGATGGTATGGGGGGGGTATAGGAACAATGCATCATTAGGTTTAGTTTCACCAGAATTGTTACTGACATTTCTGTGTGAGGAGGAGTCGTAGCTGTATTAATTGTTCAAGTAATTTTCCTCAAGCAAAACTGCCTTATCGTTCTCTGGTTCCAGCATCTAAATGTACCTCTGTTTTATGTCATTGTAAAAAAAAAAGGACAAAGGAAGTAACATGAAGATGTTTCCATATATGCCATTATAAATATTGCAAAGTTCTTGGCACTGTTTAGAGACCATACTGTGTTATTTCGTGCAAATACCATTAACATTAATATTACCCATTTCAATGCATTTATTTGATGATGTAGTATAATGGGGTCTTTTTAAATGTTTTTTCTAACATGAATATTTGCCATTTTTTGATTTGCATGCTCTTAAATAGTATTATTATAATTGTTGATGTTATATTTGTCTTTGTCTTTAGGATCAGGTTGTAACATCTGCATATTGACTACAGATAGAAAAGCTCCTCTTGGTTAACTCTGGCATTCCTATTGAGAGAAATACTTTTAAATGAACATTCACAATGGGCATTTCAGCAGAATACATGGCCTTTAAAAGTGTAATTAATTGCCTGCTAGAAATAACAAGGTTAAGAGGTATGCCAGTTTTCCTCCAATGACCTTTAGATCTCAGTGATGATCTACTTTCTCCTGTGGATGGCGGTATCGAATCTATTTCTGTTTATCCTGCTTCAATGAGCAAGTCTGTCCCGCCCACTTTGTTCTATCAGCCAATAGGAGGGCAACATTGCGGTAGGACTTAAAGTATTTTCAAAATAAGATCATCCGTGTTTGCAATAACTCCACGTTCTATATTCTGTATTGAATGTACAGGACGCGTACTTTTATTTCGACACGTGTGTGTTTTTTGGCCGGAAGTCTTTTGAATAGTCGCTGTGTCGTTGGCGGATAGATTGCATCAACAATGGCAGCTCCCAGTAGGAAGCAGACTTTAAGGTTTCTCAGCCAGTTGGGAGCATTTATTTTGACCCGGTTCGGGTTTTGGAACTGCTTCACCATGTTGATGTTGTTTGCTGAACGAGCGGACTCAAAAAGGTAAACAGATTTGGAGAATATAGCGCTAGAAACGAGCTAACAAGCTAGCTAACGGCAGTCTAACGCTGCGTTTATCAGCCTTGATTATCAAGATGTTTCTCGAAGCATTATATAGTTTGACAGATATTCTTACTGTACAATATGCGTGCCAGTCTAACTTTAATATATGTTATGTTTAAAGTTCCAGCTAGCTTCATGTTAGCCAATTTAGCTGGGGTCTATTTTAGCAAAAACCTCAGACGTAAGTTTCCGCCATATGGAGTTGTTTAAATTAAAAAGACAAGTTATATTTAGCCTGGTCTGTAATTTTCAGTCGGAAGGATAGAAGGCTGTAATTTATCCTGGTAGTAATGGTGGTTTTAATCTTAAATACACTGGGCGTGTATTGTTTCAGTCTGTGGTGGGTTGGTTTGATTTGGACAACCACACCCCTCTGAATTGTCCTGTAATTATATCAACCTAAAGCAAGATGGATACAGCGTTTGTCTTACCTGTCTGCCTCTCTTTGGGGGATATTAGTCCGTTTTTTCTTTATTCCATTCAATTACTTTTTTTGTACATATATACCATGACTTTGTTGACACACTACTTTGACTTTTGTAGTACTATACTATACATTTAATTGACACATTACTATACGTTTTATGACATATGATACTATACCTATACCTACTATACTATCGTTCTTTGATAAATGTTAAATGACATACAATTTAATTACATGTTTTAACATTCTATACTATGGCTTACTTTCTGTAATACACTATGACATTTTTTGAAAAACGATACTATTTTTTTTAACATACTATGACTTGTTATTAAATGTTTTAGATACATGTTTAATGACATCTTATCCTAAGATGTTTCTATGGAATACTATACCTTTACCATGACATACTATTATCATTTTTACTAGAATATTTAAAGAGATTCTATAATATGCCTTCTTTTTTTAATATGATAGATAGATAGATAGATACTTCATTGACCCCAAAATTGTGAAATTCTTGAAGAAATCTATAAACACAGCGCGCTCCTGCAACAGGCTGCCAACTAGCACGGTGCCAACAGGGATGAAATATATATACTTAACCTTGTTTTTTACTGTACTTTTAAAGTTTTATAGCATCTCTTTTCATTCATTGTCCTCTCCAGGAAGCCAGACATCCCTGTCCCCTACCTGTACGTGGACATGGGGGCTGCGGTGCTGTGTGCCAGCTTCATGTCCTTCGGGGTGAAGAGGAGGTGGTTTGCAGTGGGCGCCGCCATACAACTGGCCGTCAGCACGTACGCATCGTATGTTGGAGAACAAGTGCACTACGGGGACTGGCTTAAGGTGAGTTAGCTTCTGTGGTTTAGAGTCACACAGCTAATGTGCAGTAACCCTGTTAATAACGCACGGGTATTATTATACACCAGTTATATAAAATTAAAAAATGCAACTCGTGCATCAAGTGTACAAATTGTTTGTCTTTGCCAGACTCCCTGTGTTTTCCCATTTTGATTCAGTATCCCTGCTTTCTAATGTCAGTTATGGCATACATTATTATTATTTTTTTGTGGTAAAACTCTTAATGTTGATTTAATGTGTATTGTTTTCTATTTTTAAGAACAACAATGCTGCTGTGACAAAAATGTCCAAACCTGGCATAAATTACATTTTGTAATGAACCTTTCATACACATAAAGACATCACAAGACATTGCCTTCGTCACAGTAAATCCTTGAAAGCCAAATAACTCTTAGGGCTGATACAAATGAAATGGAATAACCCATAAATGGAAATATGACATAAATTCAAAAGTATTCCAACTTTTCTACAATATAATATTCTACATTTCTTTTTTCGTCCTGATGTAGAAGTTGTTGGTTTTGTTCGATATTTCTATCACTGTCAGTCTCACCCATCCCTCCCTCTCACCTCTCTGACTCCTCAGAAAGATGTCAAATCTCTCCGTAATTGGATATGTTTGAGATTTAGATCAGTTTTGAAATATTAAAAATAGATCCGTGTCACACATGAGGGGAACGTGGATCTGGGCCACACTTTATCAGAGATTCACACTGTAGGATAGACTTGTTTATGTTGTTATTTCAGCCTGAGTGTTGTTTCCCGGCAGGTACGGATGTACTCCAGAGCGCTGGCCATCATCGGAGGCTTCATGGTTCTGGCCAGCGGGGCGGGGGAGGTGTACAGACAGAAAGCCCGCAGCAGATCCCTGCAGTCTACTGGACAAGTTTTCCTGGGGGTCTACCTCATCTGCATGGTAAGACCCACACACATTGTATTTATTTATTTAATTATTGTCTGAATGAATATAACAATTCTGATATAAAAACACATTGAGACCAACACAGAACAAAAAAAGTCACGTAATACATTTTATTGACCAATTGTCATAAAGTGCATTTTTACAGACACATTATATTTCGATGCCCAAAGCAAGTGTTGGTCTAAAATAGATCAAGCATTAGAACATGTTGGGGAACTTTAAAACCAAAACTCCTTTTAGCAGACATTCTCTAGTTCTACTTTTTAAATGTAGTAAACTGAACATCTTTTGGTCATAGGATTTATAATTTTACAGAATAAGTTATTAATAAAGAAAGTGCTTGGTTCATTATTTGATAAGGATTTACTTACAGCAGCCATTATCCTTACAAGCCTCTTTATCTTGGAGTCACTGTTCTCACCAAAGTCCTGCTGGGGGTTTCTTGCAACCACTACATGAAATAATCTTATTTGAGATAAATGTACAATCACATGATCACCATTTCTATGAATGACAATAGGGTTGTTGGCAGTTTATTTCTGAACAAGTCAAATAATAAGATAAGATGAAACTTTATTTATACCCTTGGGGAAATTCAGGCGTTAATAGCAGCAACAGTGTCAGAATGAAAAGCAGGATTCACACAGGGTAAGAATAAAGATAAAATAGATTAGAAATTCAAATAATAATACAGCAATAATAAAGTGATAAAGTAACTATTAAAACAAGATATCACAGTAAAAAGTTGTGCATTTGTATGAACATGATACATATATTTATATAAGTGTGCAGATGAGAGTTCAGGTTAAAGTCTTGTAAAACAGTGCAGGTGTTATGATGATCCCACCTTAACCTGTAACACAATATCTCCTCCCCCCCCCCCCCCTAGGTGTACTCCCTTCAGAACAGCAAAGAGGACAGAATGGCCTATGTGGAGCACATCGTGGGGGGGGAGATCACGCTGACCTTGCTGGAGGTTCTGTTCGGGGTGCTGGCTCTGGCCTTCCTCTCCGGCTGGTACATCCGCCTGGCGGCTCAGGTCCTGGCCGTGGTGTTGCCCCTGGTGATCCTGCTCATCGACGGCAACCTGGGCTACTGGCAGAACTCTCGCAAGGTGGAGTTCTGGAACCAGATGAAGCTGATCGGGCACAATGTGGGTATCTTCGGCGCTGTGCTGATCCTGGCCACTGACGGTTGAACCCTCTGGGCTCTCACAGATAACTTTAACAGACCCAGGTGTCTGAGGGGACTGTTGGCTTTACGCAGCAGCCCGACTTGTTACCCAAGGCTGCCGCCGCTCTGCGACCTCAGGGCTCAAACACTCCAGGCTGAGACCGTTGGATGTAAGCAGCGTCGGTTGTCTTTGCCCACCAGTTGGTATTTTTGCTTTTGCAAGAAAAAGAAAAAACACAGGCTACCTTTTTCGCAATTTAATTATTTATTCAGATCCATGTTTACATTTTTGTCTGTTATGCTCTGAAACATGACACTGAGTATTGATACTGTATTTACTGAGAAAATACCTTCTACAAAGAAGGTAGTCTTAAATGGTATAATATTTACAAGATATGGGTTTGCGAATAAAGGGAAACTTAAATTATACTTATGTTGCTTTTTTTAATGGAATGGGGTTTTGTTTATTTGTAATAAACAGTGTTTTTGACGCTTTTCACTCGTGCAATTATGTGGTTTTCAACAAATGTAATTATAACGTTTTAGTCACACTTTATGAAGTAAATCCATTAGGTTACATGCTGGAGAAGATTGTCCATCTTTGAATTATTAGATCATCAAAATTGTGTGCAAACTAATATAACGGCAATAATATGTATCTATTCGTCCATCACCTGACCACCGTAACTATGCATTAAAAGAACAGTTTTGCACAGGATGAAAGGCTGAATGAAAGTGCATTATGCATTACTATACTATGAATTGTTTAATGACCTACTCTAAAATTACTTTGTTATAACCTTTTACAGCATACTGTACTATGAATTTATATTTAACTAAATTGAGAGTCTTTATGTTATGTTCAATGACTTTCCTTTGGACATGCCATACATAACATTTTATTATTATTCTTGCAACATAATGCACCATCATTTTAATGACATACTATATGTATTTTATAGTATTCATGTAATACTATTAGTATTAAAAAAGGAATAGTATAGTGTGTCCTAAATGTTGAAAAAAGTCTAATGTAGTTTGTTGAAACATTTGAAGAATCAAAGTATAGTATAGTATACTTAATTTCAGAAAAAACTGCAAAGTATATCATGTCAAAAATATCCCAAGAAGATTCATGGCAAAGTATGTCTAAGATATTAGAAAATAACATAGAGAAATTCATAGAATAGTATAGTCCCCAAAAAGGCACAGTATATTATTTAAAAAAAATCTTTTTAAAATGGCACAGTATATTATTTATGCCGAAAATATTGTGGGAAAAAGCACAACATAGTGTATTTTCTCTAAAATAATAAAACATGTAAAAAATGTTAATAAATAATAAATCCAAATAGCCAATATGAAGTCCAAAATATCCCTAAAACGACATGGTGTGTTATATCAAAATGTTTTAAAAGAATTTCAGAAACAACATAGTATAGTATGTTGAAAATATCAGGAAAAAAACATAGTATGTCGTTTTTTCATATTTTTAGACGTGCTTTCCTATATCGATTTTTCTGAAATTTAAAAATACTACACTTTGTTTTTTTGGCATATTTTCGACATAATATACTATGCCCTTTTTTTGACATAGTATATTATGTTGTTTCTGTCATTTTATCAACATACTATACTACACCTTATTTCGACATTCTATACTATGCCGATTATTGCATATTTTCAACACATAATACTATGTCGTTTTTTCTGCAGAATTCGACATGCTATATATACTATGTTTATTTTTGCATATTTTTCAACATACTATAAAAATATATCAGAAAAAGTATATAGTATAGTGAATCATAATCATTGTAAAAAAATAATAAATTCAGTATGACAACATTTATTTTTTATAACTTTAATGGTTACCTTTTCTGAATGTTCGAAGTTTATTTGTGAACTATCCGTCACACAAATACTGTACATCCTTTTCATTCCATTGATAAAATATAAATACATAAAGACTTGATATATTGTAGACTTTTCAGACGTCAAGTGTGTGTGTCACAAAAACACAGGATTGTGTTTGAACTGAAATTACCACTGTCCAGTAATAAACATTTTACTGGGTTATTCACACAAATTATTCTATTACGCTTTGTTCCCATCCCGTACATTTTGAATCATGCTGTATTGATACAACAGTCCCATGAGTTAAAACAAATGAACACTGTCAAGTTAAGCTATCTAACAATCAAAGTATAGTTAATAAGTGTTGTTGATGTTACCAGTTAGAATTTGCCATCAGGTTTTTAAATGTATGAAAAGGATCTAATAAAGGTTATACATTGGACTTTTTATGCATAAAGCCTGGTACACTTTAAGATTCTCCCATTCTGCTACAGATGTTGGCATACCAGACATTAAAGGTCCCATGTCATGGCCATTTCTACTGATCATAATTCCATTGTTGAGGTCTACTAAAATAGATTTATATTGTGCAATGTTCCAAAATCACATTGGTTTCTCATACAGCATCTCTGTATAGTATGTGTATTCACTCTCTGTCCTAAACGGCTTGTTGGAGCTCCTGCCCCCCCCTCCCTATGAGCCCAGTGGCCGTCTGCGAGACAGCGAGACACAGCGAAACCCAGCCCGAACACACACACACACACCCACCCGCAGCCTGGCTGGGAGTTTGTGTGTGTGCTCACACACCGACTCACAGCCTCGCCGCGTCCCGCCGTCTCAGGGAGGAGAAATCGGCGGAGCTGCAGCTGAGTAAAGATTGAGTGTGTGTGTGAGGAAGTCCGCCGATTGGTCCATTTGGACCAATCCACGGACTTAACCTAACGGCTCCGCGGACGTAACATAACGGCTCCACGGATTGGTCCATTTGGGCACGTCACTGTACCCAGGAAGAAAAAGAGAAATCTCCAACGAGGCGTTCTGGGGCAGCATAGACAGGTCTTTTCTGTGTAAGATTTACTCGCTACAGGGTGTACTTTGAGGGTTTGTGACTCTGCAGACCGTTTACATGCAGAAAAAGCTTCATAACACACAAGGGGACGGGTAATAACCGGAAAAGCATGACATGGGACCTTTAAGTGAACAAAAGAAAGCTGTAAACGTGATTAAAATATTTAAGGGAAGTGGGTCCTCTGGATGCTCCTTACTAGGCATAAGAATGGAGAAGTGTGGGATACCTCGCAGAGGAGCAGAGGAGCGAGCAAGGTCAAAATAAAGAAGTCAAATTCAGTTCTCTGGTCTCTCTGAGTCATCCTCAGTCACAGTTTGCACGTTCTTCTTGCTGTTGCGCTCGGCTTTGACCAGCGCCCCGATGACAGCCAGCATCACGGTGATGGTGATGACGAGCATGGACGCTGTCTCAGCGATACACAGCTGGCTGTCCATGGAGGCCAGGGAGCTCCCGGCATGCTGCTCCGGAGCGTGGCACACGATGTCCTGGTAGTCGTCCACATGCAGGTGTCGAACGTAACTGATCTTGGAGAAGTCCCGCTGCAGTTCGCAGTCACAGGTCCAGCGGTTGAGGGACATCTGGAGGTGGGTGGAGGTGGTCTGGAGCTTCAGGAAGGTCTTGAACCGGATGTGCTCCAGCTGGTTCCCCCGGAGACTCAGCAGGGTCAGACTGCGCAGAGGGGCCAGAGCCTGGGTCTGGATCAGGGAGATGTTGTTGTGGCTGAGCAGCAGAACCTCCAGGCTCTGCTGCCGGCTCAGCAGCCCGTCAGTCAGAGCGTTCAGCCGGTTCCCCTCCAGGCTCAGGACGCTCAGGTGGGTCAGGCTGCTGAAAGCCCCCACATCGATGGTCCAGATGCAATTATAACTGAGGTCCAGTTTCCTGAGGTTTTCTAAATCCCTCAGGGAGGAGGAGTGGAGGTGCAGCAGAAGGTTGTGGTCCAGCTGCAGCTCCTTCAGGGAGGACAGGCTCTGGGAGAAGTCTGGAGGGAGCCCTCGCAGCTGGTTGAAGCTCAAGTCCAGCTTCTCCAGGAACTGAAGGGACGACAGAGACTGGAAAAAGAAATGTCACCATTGTTTTGGCCTTTTGAATTTAAGTGATTTAAGTCACCATTTTGAGGTACTGATTACTATTAGGCCTAGTATATGCTTCCTTAAACTAATTTCAGGGGCAAATATTGGAAATGTTACTCTCTAACCTTAATTAACAGCACATCAGAAACAGACAATTTGTCATTCCACAAAAAAATGTGTTTTGACAATGGCCAATTATTGTAATCATTCATCAAGGATAAGTGCTAACCATTTGATGATAGCTTTATAAGTGTAATGAATGATTTGTTAATTTCTCGGCCAGATATTGATTTAAAATGTACAACAATTTGAGGATGACACTTTGGGCTCCGAGTACATATTTAGATATGTTTTCTAACATTGAACAGATTAAATGTGGGGGAAATTATCAATAGCTTCATAGATATCACCAGCTTCATATATAATACAAATAAGTTGCCAAAGTTCACAGCTATTTAATACTTTGAAGTCTAAATAAAAAATGTTACATGCAAGCTGGAATAGAAAGAAAAATGGTGCCATTTCTACTAAACCTGTAAAAGGTACCTCCACCTCCACAGTCAGCAACATTGAAACACTGCTTACACATTTATGCTCCATTATTGATTAAATCATAAAGTTTGACACACAAGCACTTTGTCTGAATTACGAGTACTTTTAGTTGATGTTTTAAGTACATTCAGCTCTTAAAACGTACCTTGTATGTTTCTAGTACGGCTAAGAAAGCTTGATTTCTTTCTTGAGGTATAATTTATTTTACTGGATCCTCCACTGTAGTATTAGATGAGATGAAACACAGTGTTGGTACCTGTGGCTGCAGGGTCTGGATGCTGTTGTTGGACATCAGAAGGATCCTCAGAGACCACAGCCCCACGAAGGACCTGCTGTGCACCTCGGTCAGAGAGTTCCCCCTCAGGTCCAGCAGCCAGGTGCCGTGGGGGACGCTGGGGGGGACACGGACCAGGGCCCGGGCACGGCAGTCCACCAGGTCAGAGGACTGGTAGCAGAGGCAGGGGCTGGGACACAGCCTGAAGCCCAGCCCCGGGGGGAGGAGGAGGGGCAGCACCAAGAGCACCGAGCAGCTGACGGCCATTTTCAGTTTATATCTGTGTGATGCTGCTAAAAGGCATGTTACCTTCTCCCTACCAAGAGAGGCTGATATTGATGTAACCTCGGGAAATTCGCTATGAGCGTACACTGGATATTCCTGATTAGAGGGGGATTATAGGCTTAAACAAATAATCACAGAACGTAACCGTAACCGGGGAACAAACCAGGCCAGTTTTGGATCCTCTCCTAAAATAAGGATTTACATCTGCTGCTCTATTTGGATCATAAAGCTGTCCTTTTATAGTGAAGCAGTTACTTCATATTGCCATGTCTGCATCACATTACAACATGTAAGATTATATGGAGTTCTAAAACTGAACTGGTGATGAATGCTTTACCATTTACAATGTGATAAGAAAAGTACTCAAGATGCAGCACTTGGATTATTGGGCAAAATAACCCCTGTTTTGAAAACATTTTGATAATCTAGCAATATTTTACGTTATTTTCTATAAAAACTCTAAAAGCTTTTGAAATGGGAATATTTGTGTAGTATCTATGTACTCAGTACATTCAATTAAATACGTTAGTACCAATTATCAGATAAATCATGACACTGCAAGGAAATTGCAAAACATATTTTCACTATACTTTTACATTTTATAGACCAAATCGACCAATAAAGAAAATAATAATTGCAGACCTATGATCAGTCAGGAAAAATCAGCTACTTAAATCTAGCTTTCCCAATTATAAAAAGGCATAGAAATCACTGCTTTTCCACACAAGTCCAGCAGCAATAGCAGTATTAAGTCTTTAAATACATATTTTAGTAATGATTTCATGCTGCCATTTAACTGTAAAGGGCTCTGTGCCGTAAAGAGGACAGAAGTAAATGTCAGAAAGCAGCTTTAGAGTAACCGGAGGCTTAACACATTTAAATGATTCATTATGAACAGTGATGGCTTCAGGTTCCTGTAATTACATGGCTGCATCACAACCAGGCTACCAAACAATCTGTAGATAGAAACCTGAGCATTGTCCAGAGAAACCTCCTCTGATGACGAGTGGGGACATCCTCATGCCCCCCCGAGGAAAAGTGATGTCACGTTGAATTTTCAAAAAACCCCACAAAGTGAAACAAGCTTAGTACTTCACCCACAATAATGCCCAACAGTTGTTCAGAATGTGTTCATGTGTGTTCAGGAGTTCTTCAAAAAGTTGTTGAAAATTACAGTATTACAGTCAGAATTTTTGTTACTTTTATTTTAGAAAATGTCCTTTAAAGTGTGGCATTTCAAGTCACATTTTGTTTAAAATACAGAAAATACAGACAGTAGAACATGGATACAGCAAAAAAGGAAACGATGACAGAAAATAAAGCTAACAAGCCTTTCTGACTGCTCTAGTTTTCTCTTTTTGAAATGGAACTGAAGGCAAAGGAAGGAGGGCGGAAAAAAGAAAAAGGCTTCAGGGACAGGAGGGGGGTGGGGGGGAGGGAAGGGTGAGGGGTGGGGGTGGGGGGGGGCAGAATGAAACAAGTTAGTTAAGGAAACTATGGTTGCTTTATGGTTCATGTTTAAATTATTCTTTATAAAGTCTAATTTAAGATTTAATCTTTCCTCTTTCTTTTTTGTCTTTTTTTTCATTTAATGGTATTTTGATCTTCTGGATCCAGGGCCCACAGCGCTGCTCCTTGTGGTCTCGGACTGAGGACAAGGAATGCCGAATTAGTCTGGCAGTGGGAACAAAACCCCCGCGTCGCCTTCCCCGGCCGACCCGCGCTGCCAACTCAAGAAGATAAAGTGGAGTCCTTCTGTGTTTGCTGTGCTTGTGAACGTTGCATGGACTTCTGACTTTCCACGTCTCTAAAATGTTTCTCAACCTGCAAGAACGAAACCGTGACATTAAAAAAAAACCGGGGACACCATCTTGTGAATATCTAATTTAAATCATATCTATCAGGACGTTGCTGTACAGAGAGCAACAACGTGAAGCAGGCTATACAGTTTTACAAAGCGTTTCAGCGCGATATAAAACAGTTATTCAGAGACAAAAGGAAATACATTATAGCACTTCACACAAATAATAACATGGAGGGTGTTGATGGGGAGGTATGCGCCAACCCAAGAGCTTTTTCTGCCGGTCGAACAGCATCTGAAACCAACTTCCTCTACAGCTTTCCAAAGATGGAGTTTGGGGGGGCTGTGTCCATCAGTTTCAGTAACTATGGGAAACCGAACAGACAGGGCTTCAATCAAGCTTTCTTGTCTCATTCCCAACTTTTTTGTGCTTTTATGTGTTTCTAAGTCTTGTTTGGTATGTCTTGTTTATAGTTTTAATGCCAACTTGGCCAGTGCTGTACAGTTCTTGACACCCAAAGAGGAAGATGGGAGGGATTAACCTGATTCAACCTAACCCTAACCCTTTTTTTTTTAACGAGTGTATGTTTAGCGGTAGAGGGGACACATGTTAAGCTGAATCAACTAGTTGATTGCTCTAAAAGTCAAGAACAAAACTTAATTTCAACACTGTTTTGATGTTGAATTCATCATTTCAGACTTCCTTTGTAGCTAAATGCAACACTGTGTTCCCAAATGGGAGGATTTACTTTTAAATCATATACACAACAGTAGATTGAGTATCTTTAGGTTATGCTTATTGGCTAGGCTACAAGGCATTTATCTAGCAAAAGAAGCCGAGTCATTTTCAACTAGAAGTGCTTAAAAAGCGCCACACAAGAAAGTTGGAGCACTCTGGGTGCAAGAGAACAAGTTGTGTATTGTTGGAGTATTATTGTAAAGATAGGAAGCATACTTACTATTTTGCGTACATGACTTAAAGCGCTTCCCTCTTTGCCTTTGCAGTTCTCAACCTGGTAAGGCGGCGAGATTACGACGTCGTCCATCACAATAATGTTCTTCTCCTGCCATTTACAGTCTTTGATGCTGCAGAGGAAAGAAAGATCATCACATCTGCAGCTCAAAATACTACGAGACACGACTGGAAATCACTTTCATTCTGTTAGTCACATTTATCACTCCTTTACTCCGCTGTAGGAATGTCATTACTTTGTTATCATTGGCACAGTATCCACTCTTATATGTTGACTATTTGATTTTAATCAGGATATTTGTCATGCAGGATATAAAGTTCATAAGTTTCATAGTTGAATGCCTTGATACAAAATGATGAGGTACTGAACTCGACATCAATTTCCTGTGATTGTGACGTTCAGCTGCCCAAAGTAAAGTGTTGGACCGTTTACGTGGAGATAATGCCACAAAAACAAGACATTGTGTGATTATTAAAAAGCTATTGTCTATTGTGCATTTCTTCTCCTCTAGTCAGCCAAATCCTAAATGAACAAATAAAAGCGTCTAAAATAATAATTCCGTTTGTCAAATTGTGTCTTAAAAAAACAAACCGTTTCAACTGAATTGACAGAGCTTAAAAAGGTGAGGTCATATTGTTGGGTCATCCAGAAAGAGGGGAAATATATAGGGGTGAACAAATACGAGTGAATGTAAATCGGCCTCAAAATGACCAGTTTGACTGTGTCTAAGTACACAATACCTCTTTGTGAAAAAAACATATGCTAACAAGGTACAGCTGGGAGTAATGTATAAACTGCATCAGTTGCACTTTAATGCCTGAACATACCGGTCAAAACTATTTAAATACCCCAAACAAAATATTTAATAATCAGAGCTCCTTTCCATTTGATAAAATCAGCAGCCTGTTTCTGCCGAGTTGTCAGATTATTTTCAATTATTACTTGTTCAGCTCTAATGAAAATCATTCAAATCCCTCTGGTTCCTTTCTGATCAGGTCTTTATCAGAGGTTAAATGATGTGTGTCAAGGTCAGATTGGATCTTGAAGACTTCTAAATAGAGGTAAGCAATTACACTTGATACTTTCTTAGCATTTAAATATCAGCGTTATTTCATCTTAACGACACGTTTTGCTCTGCTGAGCGACTGAGCGGCCTGCAGTTCTTACGTTTTGTGAATGGTCTGGAATAGCTGTTGGCCCTCCACAGAAACCCCAGCACTGATTGCATAGGCTTGGGACAGCTTGTCCTCCTTTTCTGACCGTGCTCGATTGGCAAGCTGTGGAGAGTGGAGCAGAGAGGCATTGTTAACATCAGACAGTGTTTGATTTGACAGCTTTGAACAGGAACAGCTTTCTATTCTCATATTGCAATAAGAACAGGACAGTTTCAACATTTGTCCTCCTAAGTCTTTTGGTAAATCTAAATATTTAGCTGTATGAGACTCAAGAATTACATTTTCCAAATCTAATTTGCATACATACTTGCACAACAAAGTGATCTCTATCATTGGCTGAACAATGAGAGTTTACATTTCTCTCACAAGGGGGTGGAGCTTAGAGGAGCTTTAACTCAGTAGAAAACACCCTGAAAATGCCACCAGGGTTAACACTGGGTTTGTTTTATAGCTCCGTCTATTTTTTAATAAGTATCAGAGCCATCGACAATAATCAGTTTTTTTGTATTCTATTGGCATGAACTCATTCAGGGGGCTGGATCCTCAGTAGTCCATATTTCTCGACTAACTAGATCATCACAAGTTAGCAAGGACGGCAAAGGCATATCATTTTTAAGCCTCGTTCTAGCAGAAACTATTATGGCTTGTAAGCTCTAATATACGTACACATGTACTGAACATAATGAACATATAAAGTCACTAAATATTAAGTGACTGCCTCGTATTTAACACGCAGGCAACCTCCTTGGTACTGAAGACCAATGAAAAAGCCAGATGATGTCAATCAACATTTTACTTTGAAGTTGGGTAGGTTCACCAGAATGCACCTTCAGATTTGGTCAATTTGAGACGAGCGGGCGGTGTTTATGTTCATCCTCGCATTCACCTATTGGAGAGGTTCTCAACTCTTTACAAGATAGAGGAAATACCTGGAAAACCCACAAGCAAGTTCCTTGGAGTTATTTGACTTGGCCAGTTTTATACTTTTAGTCTTAGTTATGAAAAAAAAGCAACAAAAAAGCCTTAGAAAGATGTTTTCAACACCATTGGCAGATTCTAGTTAAAGATTTGTTGGATTAGAAAATAATCTATGAATTACTATAGATTTTAAATGAAATATTTGACTTTCAAATGAATATCGAACTAGAATATGTATAACTGTTTAAATGAATGAATCTGAAAACCTTCCACACTGACCCTTTGGGAAAAGTCAAACAGACTTAACAGAACTACACTTTAAAGAAATATTAGATATTTTTGTATAGCTCTAAATTGTAAATTGACTGCTTTTTAACAGCTCTCAGTCCCATCACACTCATGATTATCATCAATGGAGGCACACACTGACACATGAGAAGGACAGAAAGACATACCTTGCTAACATTCAGAGATGCTAGTGGGGGTGGGGTCTCGGTGCGGTCATTAATGATGTCCACATCAGAAACATAGGCTAAGTTGATCAGGATGACGTCGTTGAGGTTCGGCTTGCCGCTGGAGGAAGCACATTCTTGGAAGGAACTAAAGTCAAGGCACACAACTTCATGACAATGCATCACAAGACAACATGACTATTGAGATCATCTGACCCCTCAGGAACCTGAACACATGCAGAGGAGCACAGAGGAGCTGATGATACGGAGAACACTGGCCACTAACAGGCGGTGAGAGGTGGTGCCAGTTACTGAGGCAAGGGGGTGCACTTATTTCCAGCTGCAAATAAAGTATTCATGTTCTGTGATATACGACTGACTTTAAGGGAAATTAACCAATGCTTACAGCTGGACTTATTTAATAAATTATTTAACAAATAAAATAAAATGTAGCCATGGCAGCTTAAAGCACACTGGTTTGCTTTTAGATTAAATCCTCCATTCTTTTCCTAGAAATATACTTTTGAGTGAATGAACAGCAATACAGGTACATCACATTTAACAAAGTAAAAGGAGAATGTGGCAAATTCATTTCTATGAAAGTGTGGGGTTCTAAAAACCCTACAAATCCCAGGTATCGAACACACTTGCCTGGTCTGTAATACAGCAAGGGCTTGTCAGACTCGTCAATGTCATTCCAGTGTACAGCAGCCAGGCTTTCCACATATTTAGGTGAGATTTACAATATATTGAAGGAATTAGTTCACACAATGACCTTTCATTTTTTGGCTCACTGATCCAATAGAAACAAACAAGTCAGGGTCAGAGTTTGACCTGTTATGACAGTGAAAACATTACATTTTGACTCAAGTGGCATACATAAATTGCTCATACTTTCCATATTGCACGCATTATGGTTTCATTATGAGCTGCATATGCTTAGATTAAATCTAAACCCCATTAAAAAAAAAAGCGTAATAGAAATGTCCAGGCTGTTCTAGCTCATCATCTCATTCAGATGGTTTAACTATGAACTAATTAGACTCATGTTAATTCAGTTTTTCTTGGAAGGGACTGAAGTGTCACACAAACCGAAAGGCCTTTGATGCCAACTGTCAAACCATCGCTGTGCATCGACTTCATTCCTTTGCCGGTTCACTCCACTGACTTGACGTTAACTACACCTCAAAAATATACATGAATGTAAATCATGAGTGGATCCAGCATTCCACCTAAATAATGTGCATTTTATCCGCACACATACACACGAGCAATGGGTGTAGACAAGATCACAAGCAAGCTAACGTTGGTTGTAATAAGCTACTGATTTATCTGCCACTAGAATTCTGTTGAAATGACACAGAACTGTAACATATTTCACCCTATATTAACTCTACAATTACAGTTCCACAAGGGTCGGGTTGAGACGTGGGGGAAAAGGCCAGCTGATAAGCTCCGGAATGCTAATACCGTTAATTGAGCTAACGTTAGTAGCGGCGGTGTGGGGTTGACCGACAGTTAGCATGTTAGCCGAGCTACTAGCAACTTGATTGTAGCGTGGATAGGAACTCAGTGTCCATTTATCATTATGTTTTTGAAATCAATCGTTAGTTTGTCCAAAAGAAAGGCAGCACAAACTACATGCAGTAAATGTGTGCACGTGAGCCGGGGCGAGGTGCCCTGAATGTCAGATAGCTTGCTAACTAGCAACGGTTTGTGCCTGTTGAGAGCAAACAGCCATGATGCCTTACTAGGATTCGTTGCCAGATAGTGATCCATGTTGAGTTCTGGCAATACAATGAGTGGATTCACAACCCATGCTCTTTTAATGAGATAACGTGAAGCATTGGAATGACCCGATAACACATGCAATGCCTTTAACAGATGCAATAAGGATGGGCGACTACCTTAGAAGGGAACACATTTAAAACGGACAAAGATATGTAACTCAGCTACCACCAATTACGCCTGCGCGGATCACTATTTGACATATTTTCGGTTACCCTACAGGCCCTTGTAGCCAGGCAGGCCAGCGAGCCGGCCGCAGCTCGAAACAAACAAAGGATACTCAGAGTCAACATCTTGGACTGGTAGTCAAACGCGACCACTTCTCCTTGCAGACGTTGGCCCAAGCAGGTGAGGCAAGAGACATGGCTCCCGACGCTGAAATACTCCCCCGGTCCAGGAGCCGCCATCTTCTCCGCCAGGAAACCGGAGCGCCTGCCTTACGTAAAGCAACGCGATGTCGTAGTGAGGCGAAACCGGGGCGTGTCGAAGTACGTCGCGTTATGGTCATTCAATCTAAAACGACGAATTATATTCACTAATGAAACTATGTATCCCCATGTATATCGTAAACCCGTATGATCCCTAAATCATCTAACTGTTTCAATTTTAGACTTCGTTCGAATATAACTGAAATCATCGAAGTACAAAGTTGTGGCTTTGTCTCCCATAAAGTGGCGCTCTCTATTCAAAGGGCTCCCCCTACCGGTGATATGACGGCACTGCTAGCTTTGCTGCAGCCATCCCTGAAGAACTAAATGATCAGGATTACATTTTGATTATTTGTATTCACATCTAAGTAGTTGTATTTAGGGTAAGGACGCAGGCATGGAGGACGTTCACACCCAAGGCATCTGGATGGCTGAAAGTCTCCAGAAGAGGACGATGAGCCAAGAAAAAATATGGCTGGTTATCACTCATATTGGAGATCCCAAAGCAGCCTTTCTGCTCGTCTTTCCTTTCACATATTTCTTCAGCAAACGAGCTGGAATAGCTGTGCTTTGGGTAGCAGCTATATCGGAGTGGTTAAACTTGGTGTTTAAATGGTAAGGCTACAACACAACACATAATGTTTATAACATGGTTTAATGCGGAGCTTCTCTTCTCTGTTTTGTTATGTTGGCATCTCAAACATATGTTAGCATGAAGCTAAACGTGCTGTTGACATTCAGATCTGTCAATGTTAGGTAGATACCCCGACTACTATGGTGTTTTATCATTATTATGACATTTTAAAAAAAAAAGGCAAAAATGAAGTTAGAAACAATTGTAATATTTATTTAGTTGCAGTTTCGAGACCCAAGGCAATTGCAGTTCAACCGCGTCTAGTGTCCGATGTGAAACAGATAAAAGGCGGAACCTTTTATATGCAGCAGTACAATCACTCCAGGCATTTTGTAGTAGATCCAATTACAAAATATATTTTTAACATTGGCAACTGATCACAAGAGCATATCATAAATACTTAAAAAAACAACAACAGTTTGATTTGCACAACTGTTATTGTAGGATGTAAACTGTTCAGAAAGAGACGGGACTTAAGGACAGGGTACTCAAAATTGAAAGTCAAATAAGTATTAAATGATTTTCGGATAAACAATGTTAGGACAAACAAAGTATCTTTAATATACAGTACAAAGACTAACTGAAGTAATGTTGTTTCACCATGTGGTACAGTTGGTGAAAATAGACCAAATGGATATAAAATTGCATTATTCTACTTAATGTGTTGTGAACTGATTTCTTTACTAGGATGCTGTTTGGAGAAAGGCCATTCTGGTGGATAGGGGAATCACGTCTGTTTGTCAACAGAGAACCAAACGTTCTCCAGTTTTCCTCAACATGTGAAACAGGCCCAGGTGAGCAGTCATTCAATTCAACATATTTTAATTTCTGTATAACTCATAGAACATAAACTTAATTCAGTGCAAAGTCAGAGCTCTAAAGCTGAACTCCGTCTCTCAGGGAGTCCGTCGGGACATGCGATGGTGACGGCAGCAGTCTGGTGGGTTGTGGTGTCCACACTGGGGTCCTTCCTGTACTCACGGACTCACAGGTATGCCCACTTCAGATAAACAAAAAGAAAAGATGCACAGATCAAACAAGTGGAGATCATCAGAGCTATTATTTCCCAAATGAATCCCTTTATTTGTGCGTCTCCAGTGTGGTGTTATCGGCTGCTCCCTACCTGCTGTATGTGGTAATGCTGGTGGCCGTTGGAATGTCCAGGATCTTCATCCTCGCCCACTTCCCTCACCAGGTCATCGCTGGCTCCATCACAGGTCTGAACACAGTTTGAAGCACCTGCTAGAACATGGATTGTGTGTAGGGCATATGTGTAAAATCCTCTTCCTCTGTCTTTATAATTGTACATAAAAACATTGATGCATGCACAGCAGAACGTTGCTTAGCGTACTTCTGTCTGTTTCTCAAACCAGGGGTGTGCCGATGGCCATCTACTGTAGGTTATACACTGACTATGGATACGGATGTGATGTGGATATTGTTGACAGTACCTTTTACAACCCCACTCTAAATATGGAATTATCACTGAAATACTGTCCATAATTACAATAAAACCTCTGACTCTTTGATTTGTAACAATTCCCACTGTAGCCTAATCCACTTTTCAGACCAGTTTTAAAGGAATGGAAAAATATTTGAGGTTAAACGTAGATATGTTGTCTAACATTAGATTTCAGCATACCATGGAGGTAATTTTCCATACAAGTAAATAACAAACACGGTATTTTCCTTGGAGATTTTAACCTATTGAGTTCTTTTGTAAGGCTTCATTCTGGGGGTGGTCCTGAGCCGCCGAGTACCTGAAGGTCGCTCCCTGCTGTTCTTCTTCAGCTTCAGCATGGGCCTGCTGCTCGGCACTCTGCTGCTGCATGCTGGACTGCAGCAGCTGGGAGTGGACCTCTCCTGGTGAGTCTTTCTATAACATGTATGTGTATTGATGAGTCTTATCATTGTATAATAAGCTCTGTGAGGTGAAGCTGTACGTTGTTCTTGTTTCTATCTATTCCACAGGTCTATTACTTTGGCTAAGAAGTGGTGCAGCCGTGCAGAGTGGATCCGTTTGGATACGGCCCCGTTCTCCTCTCTGACTCGAGACTGCGGGGCCCTCCTGGGTTTGGGGCTGGCCCAGTACTGGAAGCCTGGAGGGTGGCCTCTGCCCTGGGCCCCCCGGGCTCTGTCTCTGGCCATTTCCTCCATGGGACTGTACCACGTCAACCGTCTGCCCCTCCCGGTGCGACCTCAAGGCCTCTTCTATAGCCTGTTCTTCATCAAATTCGTCATTGTGCCTCAGGTTGTCATAGTGCTGGTGCCCGGACTGGTTTACCTTTTCACGCACAAAAAGAAGAAGGACTAGAAACTACAATAAGGACTTTAGATTCCTTCTAGGTTTCTGTAGGCACCTTTAATGTCTGTCTATTTTCAAATTCATGGTTGTGTTAGATACTCCCAAATTAGTTTTTGTTCTCTTATAATAAACATGGCAAGAGTCTTCAGGTTGTTACTTCATGCTCCTTAATTCTTGGCGTTCATGTTACTGAATTATTTGGGTTAAATCTGATTTGAATTCTCTTCACATTTGTAGTGAATCTATATACAGCAATAATAAGTGTTGATAAGGTGGTATTAGGCCTCAAATCAAATGTTACCAGACTTGAAAACCTAATTTGGCGGGGTCTAGCTATTGATGGTTACCAGGCTGTAGAAAAAACCTCTTGTTGATCCTTTGCACTTAAAGATTAGGCCAAGGAAGGAAAATATCTGGTGAATCAGAAAACGTTTTTCTTCATGAAAGTCAGGACCATTGTTCATGAAAATACTAGAAATGGTTAAAACAGCCAAGAAACTTCAAACCTACAATCATTGAGACTTTACGATCTTCAAGAACATTTGGAAATTGTTAATGTTACCTAAGAAAGGTCAAAAGGGTTTATCAATGCATTCCTATAACGGTGGACCGTTAATATCAATGCAGCAGAATCTGAAATACCTTCTTTGTTTATTCTACACTCTCCGTCCCTGTCAAAACCTGGTGCATATATTACCCACAATGCAATTCAACCACCAAGTTTGCTTCAGACATTCAGGTGTGCTATGCTAGTAACGGCAAATATAGCCTCAAGCCATTAGCCTACAGCAGAGATGATGTCACTTGAGGAAGTTAATCATATTTCGTGCCACTCTGTTGATAGTGAACAGACTTTGATGTGTAAAATAAGTACACCTAAATGTTTGAAAGTCCACAATGTTAGGTATAAGGTAACATTCTGTGCAAAATTAAACATTAAAAGACTTAGATTGATCATATCCAGGGAAAAGCACACCATATTTGGGCCAGAAAGGTGCTGCTACACATGTATTCCTGGGAGACGTATTGAATTGCATTGCACAGAAGGTTGGTACTCTGTCGTCACACTGCCGTTACATTTAGTTTTGTGGACCAAAATCCACCAAATTACCCGTGTATGTAATATACAATTATTCAGTAAAATAAACGACTGACATGCAGGCCGTGTTTCAGTTGGTAACCATTTATAAATATGTTCTTTTTTTTCTCCATTACATAGGTTTGACTGTACAGATTACAATCAGTTATCACGAGATAAAAACACATTCTTTTTTATTGTTTTTAATTCAACTTTTTATCACAGCGATCTGAAAGCTCACATTTACAGACAAGAGAACTCTGCTCAGCAAGCAAATACATTAAAATAAAATAAAAGGAACCGTTTGCTTTTTGTCTGGTGGAGTTGAAGGAAAATGATAAGGACAGTTCAGGTAGCAGTCTCCTTATCTTCATCCGGACGTCGTACCACACCAGGGTCAGAACACCGCTATACATGTTTCTGCTCGAGCTCATGGAAAGAATATAACATGCATAAGACTATTTACAGCAAACTAATATACATAGACAGCTTCAAACCATACACCCTCATCTTAGAAGTATTCTTAAATTAAGTATAATACAGTTTATACCTTCATTTCTGTAAAGATAAGTAGGGCATCTCTCCGGTGAAACCTCTTTAGATATTCTTTATCAGAGAAACCAAAATAAAACGTTACAGACAAATGGTCTATAACTTTTCCCACATGTACAAATAACTTGGATATTCTCATTATTCCACTTTTTCCACCACCTAAACTCCAAATATGGAGTTTTCTGGGCGCTGAAACTTCAGTCATATTTTCTTTTTTGTTGCAGTAGATTTGACCTTATTTCAAGATGTGTGCAAGACCAGTGGATTAGACTGGCTTAGTTAGAGACTTTAATGGATATTTCCTTTATGATTCTTAAATATGATTTGCCTCTTGAAACAGACCTGGTTCACCCACAAACCCGAGAGGAGTCAGTATATACAACTTGTGCTAGAAAGTCTATACATCTTCACCAGTTTAAAAACATTGGCTGCTCTTCATGTTGTCATTCATCACTGCTTTGTAAATCATATAATAATTATTATAATATTGTTGTCTATGATAGTCTCACTGGTCAGAGGTCAGCCTGATCACACGCCCGCTTTTCTCCGAATTCAACAATCATAACAACAAAGTAAGTAAAATACATAAAGTGCACCCTTAGTTTAGAACTTAACAGGCATTTTTAGTGCAGAAGTGGCGGAATAAAAATGCATTGTGGGTAAAAAGAAACAACACAAACGTATGCAGGAGGAAGGGGGAGGTCGGTAACGGTGGTCGTGTATGCATTTGCTTGCTTTTAATCGCTGAGCGCTATCCATGTTAGCCCATCACTAGCATATGTACTGTACTCTCTCTAAGGAACAGACTGTCACAGAGGAACTTTGATACTCATGTACCACATCATATATTCACCTCTGCATCATATGACCTGCATTCATTCACGCTTAAATATAGCAATCTATCTTCAAGCCAGGTTTTTATTAATTCTGCATCATGTAAGCAAGTATTCAAAGCTGCTTATTGACATGGAGCTAGTCCAATATGTCAGGAAACGTTATTAAAGCCTTGATGCTAATGAGGTCTGTGATGGGGTCATTATCCTGTAAATAAAAGCGAGACTTTACGATCTTAACATTATTTTATACACTTTGTGAAACAGTTTTTAATGACTTTGTGCAACTGGGAGTCAAAAACCATTGCTTGTAAGTCAATTATAATATCAATATTACTATTAATTCAACAAATCTCTTGTTCTAGCTTACAATATGAGGATTTGTTGCACTGTTAACTGAATATTGTTGGATTTTGGACTGTTGGTCGGACAAAACGCAACTTTTGAAGACCTCATGTTGGATCAGATTTGGGCATGTTGCTATATTATGACATTTTACTTCAAAAAATCTTCAAATGTAATTTTACATTTAAAAGTAATCTGCATTTTCTTGCATTAAGCCACAACAAACTCTTTTTTATTATGACAGAGGTGAGTATATCATTCAGAGTTGTTCCATGTCCCTCCTTACCCTGGTCTCTTTTCCTCATCCATATGACTAGGACACAAAGGCAGGGTTAACAAATACAATTCAAACGCAAACTATGCTTTTCTTTCTATGTACAATATATAACTTAATTATAAATATTGTAATTTTTCTCTAAGTACTGAGTTGTTGAGCCATTTGTATTTTCTGAGCAATGTACAGTATTGAACATAGAATATTGTATTACATAGAATAGAGCCTACTAGCAACCTCGGTTAAGAGCACACTTTGAAAGAACAGAAGATGGATACAGTCCACGAGAAGAGTCCGATGATGAGCACTTTCACTCTTGCAGTCCCACCCGATGTGTTCACCTGGTGGGACTTTGTGCCACGTGACGTTTTGGAAGTGCACTGGTCTTTGATTCAGTATTAGAACTCCTGTTATCCCGTGTGTGACGGTTTATGATAATGAAAGAATCGCTTCTCAATGTTAGTTATTCTTCTTGTTTAAGATAATGTCTAATCTCCTACGCGTTTTCTCTCTCTCTGATGAGTTCTTTAGGTTCGTCCATGTCACATACACAAATGTTCAGCATCATATCCTGTCAAGCTAAATATTTTTCTCCTCTCACTCCCACTAACACACCCCAGTCCACTCAACCAATCACAGGCGGGCCATCACACATTCGACTCCACAAATGGTCTCTTTGGTTTGATGGGGGAGGTGGGGCCTTGGGAGCGGGAGTCCCGCGAGAGCTGGCGGTACATGTTGTCCTGGTAGGCCTGAGCCACGGGCAGAGTCCTGGCCACCTTCACGTCGGGGTAGGTGGGCACCTGGCTGACCCGCTCCAGGATGTCCCCCCCACCGCGGGAGCCGTTGGCCATTTTCCCCAGTGAGGGCGGCTGGGTGTAGTAGTCCTCCTCCAACAGGTGTCCGTTCTGGGCGTTGTTGGTCTTGTTGTAGTAGGCGATGTTGCCCAGCGAGGCGGGGGGGCTGTAGGTGGAGCCTTGCTGGACCAGTTGCCCCGGTGACGTCGGGCTGATGGCGGAGTCCATGGACGTCATGTTCCTGGAGCGCGTGGGCTGGTGCAGGTACTGCTGGGCCCGCGCCGTCTTGTCGATGATGCCCATGAAGGGCGTGTTCCGAGAGCGGGTGGATTCCCCTGGATACTGGGAGGGGGAGATGGGGGACATGTCGTCACAGGAGCGCTCGTACGAGGCCTGCAGGGGGATCTCCATCTGCTGAATGGAGGAGGACGGCCTGAAGCCCGGCGCTAAGTTGGAGGTGGATCCAGTGGAGATGTTGTTGCTGGAGGGGGAGAACCGGAGGCCCACGCTCTGAGAGTGGATGAGGGGCCTCGGGGTGGGCACATGCGGCTTCATCTCAGTAGTATTGGCACTGACGGGGCGTCTCACCATGTGTGGGATCTCGGGGGAGCCCAGCTGGCAGGGGGGCATGACGTTGACCCGCTCCAGCACGTGTTCAGAGACAGGGTAGTAGGCAGCTGACTGGCTGCGGCTGATCTGAGGTGTCTGGCTGTAACGGATGCCCCCCGGGCCCCCGCTGCTGGCGCGGTAGGCAGAGGAGGGGCGCTGGGGTAGCTCATCCTTCAACAAGCTGGACTCCATAACCCCTCCTCGGCCCCCGTGCTGACAGAGGGCCCCAGAGCTGAGGCTGGCCTGAACCTGGGGCATGGACCGTCCATCCAGCGAGGGCTGGTACACCAACCTGCTCTCTACATCCACGGAGCCCCCCTGGTAGCGGCCCCCCATGGAGTGGCCCATCTGGCCGCTATACAGGCTGTTGCCCATCACACTGGGCTGGTTTGTGCGCACTATCTGGGCTATAGAAGGCTGGAGGCGGAGGCCCTGGGCCTGGTGGTGCTGGGAGGACAGGGAGGGCTGGGAGCTCAGCTGGAAGGACCGCTGGCTGCTCATCTTGGAGAGCGGGGACTTGGGCCGGCCCGGCAGCTGCTCCGTCTGGTAGCGCACAGGAGACCCGGACTGGGACCTGTACATACACACGCTCTCTACAGGCGGACTGGCTCTGTACTGAGCGGCCCGGCGGAGAGGGGAAGGCGGTGGGCTCTGGTGGTCCATCCCCTGACCCCCAGGACCCATAGAAGGCGGGCTGTAGCCGTACTGGTGCACCGGGGAGGTGTGGGGGGGGCTGTGCCGGTAGTGGTTCTGATGCGTCGGGGAGAGGGAGGGCGAGGTGGGGTTGTAGGAGCCGCGGGTCGGAGAGGACATGGAGGAGGAGGTGGGGTGGTACTCGTAGGGCTGGCCCATGGGCGACCCCCCGGTCAGGTACATCTGATCTGGGTGTGTGGGGGAGAGCGGGGGGCTGTGGATGATGGGGAGGCTGGAGGGGTTGCTGTGGGACTCGGGTGGGGGCAGACCCGCGGACATGGCCTCCAGCTCCTGCTCCAGGTAGTCCTCGTCCTCAAACAGGTCCTGGACGGGCTCCATGTCCTCCAGGCGCGGCTCGGGGGGAGGAGGAAGAGGCATGGACAGGCAGAGGGACAGGGACTCCTCGTCTTCGGGGGGAGGCGTAGGAGGAGGGGAGGGAGGGGGCTCCAGCTCCAGGGCCTGATGCTGGTGCTCCTCCTGGCTCAGCATGTGGTACTCCTCCTCCACCCTCTGGAGCAGCCGCTGGATCTCTCGGTTGTTGGGGCACTGCCTCATGGCTTCGTTCAGGTCCTCTAAGGCTTCAGGGAATTGTCTGAAAGGAGGATGAGGGTTAGTCTGGTGAAGAGAGTCAGAAACACTTCATCACAGCCTTCACTATTCCATGGTAACCAAGGAAAGAATAATATCTACTAATTATAGGAAACGCTATATTTATATTGTTTACTATAAAACAAATAGTTTATTTAATTGATATTGTATCATAGCCGATAATACAAAATGAAAATGACATTACAGTAGTAAATCAGTTATAAACAGTCTATTGTTGCACACATTATATTATTACATCTTATAAACCATACAAAGTATTTGTTAATGATAACCAAACAGTAAATAAACAGTTATAAACATTACATAAATGGACGGACCACACGCCAACAACTAACCTTTGATCAAATATTAACCATCAATTCAAACATTTTTATAGAGGTTTTAAAGTACTTCTTAAAAGGTTTTCAAATCATTTTATTAGCTGTTAACTAAATGTAATATTGTGTATAAAATTGTGCAGGTCTCCCTTGAAAAAGAGATCAATGATCTCAATGGGATACAACCTGGATAAATAAAGGTGTGAAATGAAATGAAATGAAAAGTCATGATGTGAACAACAATAAACTGTTAAATAAATGATAGCATTACTTATCATTAGTAAGCATGATAATTATGATTTAATAATGTAAATGACCATGTAATAATAATGGCTAGTTTAAACCATGATGTCTGATCGAGCTAAACATTGACATAAGAATTGAATGGAGCATATTGGAGTTTCAATAATTGTGCACAAATGTGAGCTGCAGAGACAAAATGTACTTCACAGAATATTTCACATACTGAATTTATCATGATGTGTGGAGGGATGAAAGGAGCGTACCTGCTGCTACGCTTGGCGCGTGCTCTGGCATAATATGCCTCATAGGAATTTGGTTTCAGTTCGAGTGCCTTTGTAGCAAATTCCTCAGCCATCCCAAAGTCCTGGAGAGATTCAAACAGCCAACACATATGAACACAAAGGAGAATATAAACAGTTGGTTTGCATACGATAACTCTCTCAAAAGTAAGACTAATCCTCTGGAGACTCACGTTCATTTTCCTCCGACATCGGGACAGGTTGAGGAAGAGCGATACTTTGAGTTCCCTGAACGTCTTGAGGTCCTCGCTGAAGCCTTCGCGTGGAAACTTTTTGAGGGCATACTGATAACGCTGCGCCGCCTCCTTCACCTTCCCCTTCTGTTGGACAAACAGAGAAGAAGTTTGATTATCCTCCCTTCACAGTGATATCAAATGCTCATCCGAAAATGATCATAATATAGAGCAGAGCTAAGCAAAGACGGAGTAGTTATCATAAAATTGTCTTTTGGAATGGGAGTCAATCGCAGAGAAGGGATTCTTGATTTTTATCAGAATTACACATACGTTACACATAAGTACAAAAGTATGGGCTTCAAAATATACTTAAAGGGGACCTATCATGCAAAATGCACTTTTGTACGTCTTTTATACATGAATATGTGTCCCCGGTGTTCCAGGGAACTCACCAAGTGTCAGAAAACACAACCCTCTCTATTTTCCTCCATACCCAAATCTCTAAAAAAGGGGCTGCAACGGATCTGATAAAAACTGATCCAGATTTGAACACTGTCCTGACGTCAGGACGGTGGCGCTACGGCTATTGGGCCAACTCCACCAATCAGGAGGAGACAGCCACAGCCATTGCCGTTCGAAAGCGCTGGAGACGCTGTAGTACATATGCCAGGCCTCTAGATGGTGCTGTTGCTCACAGAATCAACCTTTGCTAAAACAGATCTAAAAAATGTCAAATTGAGCAAAATGAGGCATGGCTAAAATGCATGATCTGTTTGGTATTTTGAAAAAAAAAAAGTATAAATATGCCTTATATAGGTATGGTCCTACACTATATTATTCAAATATAGCATGATAGGTCCACTTTAAAAAACACAAATCTAAAGTACTTTAAGGGCAGTGATAGGTTCCTTTAATGTGGCAGCTTTTTTGGGGCTGTCTTTCTAAATATTACTAAAATAATGTATAATATTAAATAAAATAAAAAAAATAAAATGACTTTGACCCAAGCCCTTATTGCTCATAACAGTAAAACTAGGAGAAATACACTATCCTAAAAAAGTGATTATACATCAAAATGTGTATTTTATTTTGATATTTTACATCATATCACATATTTATTTGATTCAATGCATGAAATGTGAGCTCCGGGGTCTCTGACCTTGTAGTAGCTGTCCCCCTCCTCGATGAGCTTGCTGAGTAAGATGATCATGATGTCGGGTTTGGAGGTGGCCATGGCCCACGTGGCTGGACCTGGGTAACACAGGGAGGAGCAGATGAAGACAGAAACACAGTGAGAGAGACACAGAGCAATGAGCGGGAGAGGAGGGGAGACAGGAAGGGGAGACAGGAAGCAGCGACTGGGAGTCACACAACAACACAACAGTAAAAACAGGATGAGGACAACAGCCAACGAGGGGAATGGAGGAGAAAAGACAGGCAATCCACTACAGAAAGAGATTATAAAAACACCTCGAGAACACTGTGACCTCGCAGCGGGACACCTGGGTCAAATACTATTTGCCGCTAATTATGAGTGTTTATCAATTCTGCTGAAAGTTTATTGAGCTTAATTGAAGCGCAGAATGAGCACCTTTTGAATTGATGGCGGGCTAACTGTAGCAATTATTTGCAAATATGTTTTGGCCCAAGTAAAGTAAGAGTAAAAAGTAAATAACTAAAAACACTTTCATGTCTTTTTTTAAAGATATCATTTCTGTTCAGTCAGACTGATTCAGGGATGTGTTCAAGAACAGCAGGAACACTTTTGTTGTGTATTTCAAAGGACAAAAAAGACAATTAATCCAGCGGACTGTTTTGTGACTGGAATATCAATAACACTTTCTATGATGCCCATATCTGAAATGCATTAAAAACAAAGTGCGTTATTATGTCAATGCTCATAGCATCGCATATATATCATTATGATTTTCAACACCACACATTACACAGTATTTTATAATGATTTAAAAAGTGACATAATTATATAAATGCTGGTCACTCACTGACATTTCAGATATTTATTTTTACTTAACTTGAAGCAAGCAATAAAAGTGTATAACACGCATGAGATATAACACATATGTGTTTACCTTAAAGCACCCACTGCTCCTTTATATTCATTTATCATCACATTATAAATGTGATTATTATGTATCACAAAGAGAATATAAAAAATAACAAAGTACAAGAGTGTATATGATGATACTTGATGTTATAGGTAATAAAAAAATGCTTTATAGTGTGTTATAATAACTGTTCTAGAGCAGGTGTTATATTGAATATACAGAGCTATTAGCAAATTAAAAAGCATTATAAATGTGTTTGAAGTGCATTTGAGTCTTGGTAAGTGTTTCTGAAGACGATCCCCTGACTGAAACTGATGTGCCTTTGGTGTATCTGCGCAACAGCAATCCTTGACACATGTACAGCACACACCACGGAGATGAAAAGGAAGGGGGATCTTGCACAAGGAGACACGGGGCAGGTACGATAAACAGAAAGAGCAAGCAGGAGGGAAACATCAGATCTCTGCACACTGTCCTCTGAGCTGGTGGTGGAGAGGAAACAGAAGAAATACAGAAAGGAGAACGTCAAGAATAAAAGAAGAAAGAAGAAAAGAGAGAAGAGATTAAAAAGAGAAGAAAAAGAAGAGTAAATAAAAGGTGAAGGTAGGAATGATGCTGACTGTCCTATCTGACTGAGGAAACTTCTGGAAGATGAACACAGCGGTTTATCAACGTCAGTCTGTGGTGGCGGTGGTGCAGAGGCTTAACAGATACATGCATTTCCGCTAAATCACGACCACGCAAGAGTTACTGGGGGTGGGGGGGCTTTCCGTCATGCATCTGTGGGATGGAGGGTCGGCACCTCGACACGACGTCACAGGCTGAAGGCCGGGCATGCTGTCATTAACCACTCGGATGTTATAGCATCTACCTCTAGGCAATCCAGACTGCATCACTGTCAGTGCTAATACCTTTGCATGTTATTATTTGTCAGTTTGTGAAAAGCTAAGCTGGCCTGCCGACACTTAGCGACACAGACAACACAGAGAGAGGAGATAGAGCTGTTAAAATGCCTGGTGGGGTGAGAAGTCGACAGCCTTGGCTTTACCTCGGGGCCGACTGGGCAGCGTCTGACATCCTGGGGCCGGAGAGAGAGAGGCGGGGGATAGGGGGGATAGAAGGAGGAGGTCATGAGCAAAGGAAGGAGTGTAGGTGGCGAGGGGGGAGGGGGCAGAATTGCCAGAGAGAGAAACAGAGAGAAACAGCGAGGAGGTGAGAGAGGAAGAGAGGTGATGGCGGTGGTGGAGGAGGAGAAGTGAGAAAAAAGGAACACAAAAAAAGCAGCAGTGAGAAGCGGAAAGATAAGTGCCTCGGCAAAAAAAGGGAGAAAGAAAAGTACAAAAAAGAAACATCGCAAGCGCTAATAACAACCTGTCTCCTAGCAACCGCAGAGGATAAAAGAGAGAGGATGTGATTGAGAGAGGAGCCAAAGAGACCGAGAGAGAAACAACACAGTGGCAACAGTAGTACAATAAAAACACATCGGGGCCAGAAATAGCTGAGGAGAAGCAGCACGATGCGGCAGTGGGGGGGCGGATGGCATACAGTAGGCAGGAGGTGGTTAAAGCTACATGGAGACACACACCTGAATCCATGGCAGTACACAGCTACAGTGCTCTATAATGACCAGCCGGAAGTGTGTATTTAAAACAGAGCGCGTGTTCCTCTTTGGATTCTCCCTTCATGCAGCTCATGCTCGAACTCCAATGCATGACCTTTTTCAAATACAATCTAGAATTGTATCTTATTTCACGGCAGGCAAATAACCTTAAATTGTGGCGCTACGGGATAATGATGCTGCGTTCAGAGGAGGTCCTTGCTGAGGCTCTTTACTCCGTCTACCTGCTCTTACCTATCTTGGCTCCTTTCTTGAGCAGGGCGACCACCACCGACGTGTTCCTGCAGCCCACCGCCCGGTCCAGGGGACGCATCCCGCTGTAGTCTACGTGCTCTATCAGGGCCCCGTGGTCCACCAAGAACTGGACCTGAGAACACAGAGGAGCGTGGTGAGAATAGCAGGGGAGGAGGAATATATATGTTTTTCTAAAAAACACAGGCAATCATTCAAGAACTAATTCCTGTAAAAACAGTATGAATCTCAGAAATCATTCGATGCCAGCTTTTGGTATTTCATGGTGGGCCATAAACAAATTTCAGTCGATCACAAGAATCAAGATTACCTAAAAATTTTTTTTTCAGTCCTATAAAGACTTAAAAGACACTCAAATGTAATCTACTCCTTTCAATGAAAATCTAAAGACTACAATTATACACATATATATTTATTTATATTAAATATATTCAAATTCCAAACCCACTCCTACTCCGTGACCTCCGTCTGGAATCAAACTCAAAGCTGACTAAGGTTAAATATAGAGACACGCTTTGGGATAAACTCCACTCAATGGAAAAAACATGAACTGTCGTAAATGGCAGTAACAACGGTTTTTAAATCATCATAATTCGGACGAAAAATGTAAATATAATACAACTCGAAATACTCTTTAGTGGCGTTCCAGGTCAGACCCGATTAGGTCTAAGGATCAATTCCCTGCGCTTTCATTGGTTCATTTACTCTCTCTTACCACTTCCGAGTCGCCGTAGAAGGCGGCCAGGTCGAGGGGCGTGCGTCCGTTCTTGTCTGCGTGGTCGGTGGCCGCTCCGCTCTCCACCAGACAGCGCACGGCGGGGAGATGTCCCTTCAGACAGGCCCAGCTCAGTGCCGTCAGACCCTCCTTATCCATCAGAGACAGAGAGGCTCCTGGGAAGTGAAGCGGCGCAGCAGTGAGACAAAGCCAGCCTCCATCACGCTGAACTCTTTTCAGAACTAAACGCTTAATTCATTCGGATGGATTTTAAAAACGTCCTGCTGATTTAATTTGGCTGTGATTATTGTAAAGATAGTTTCTAAAAAAGTAATTATGCTTATTTGTATTAGTGCAGTGGCTGAAATTATTTTCTATTAAGCACCACAGGGCGCACCAAGTTCAGCATGTGTTGATGTCTGTGTTTACAACGTTCTATTTGCACTGCGGTTTTATAATCATTGTAATTGTAAAAGTGTTGTAAAATATAAGGAGACCGCTCTTTTCTGTGGCTCAGGAAAATCATATTTAAAAGATAAAAGGATGCATTCGATTCAATTTGGGAACCTTTCATTTACTTGGAAAATGGAGCGCTGAATTGCTAGCTATGAACACGGAGGAAAAGTAACATTTTACTTCCTTATGTATTTATTTATTCTAGATATTTTATTTTAATTTACATTTTTTGCTGTATCCCTTTGATTTGAATATGACATTATTGTATTTCTTTTAATTTAATAATGGACCAAAAATATTATTAAAATAGTTATCTTGTCATGTTTTTTAAATTGTTTTTTCTTTTGTATTCCAATTTTAAAATAACACGAATAATATTTAATTAAATGTATACAACACATACACTTAGACAGGAGATCTAAATCTTTTAAAAAGTATTTTTAAAATGTTCTAAACCCCGGTTTGAATCTCATTCTTTAGACCCTTACCTTGCGATAGTAAGAACTCCACAGTGCCCAGGTGTCCCTCGGAGGCGGCCATCATTAGAGGAGTACGACCCTGCTTGTCTGCCAGGTTGACATCTGCTCCGTGTGTGAGGAGGAGGTCCACGATCTGAAAGCACCAAAACACATCACTCATGTCTTTAGTTAACATCAACAGGAGGGTTTGTGTTCCTGAGAACAAGAAATGACTATACTTTCATTGAATTCAAAGGACATAAGGCAAAAGGAGGGTTTCTGTTGCATCTTCACTGCCCTTTGGAGTAGGCCGGAGGAAGCCGAAGTTGAAATGGTGTTCAGTAAAATGCAATCTATTATTGTTTTTTAAAGCTATTCCTAGTGGTAATAATGTCACAGCTTCACTTGGATAAACACATCTCACAAGTGCCTTCACAATTAAAAACCTGCCTCCTAAATATTCATCATAAAAAGCGATTTACAATCCTTATAAAATGCCTCATTAATAATACACTAAAACTACTTCGAAAATAAATGAAAACCTGTTCAATAGTAAATAAATGCATCATTGATAATAAGGAAATGTTAATCAAAATGACAAAACATTGGATATTTGTTACTAAAATGATGGTAAATAAAGTTTCCTTTATAGCTAGGTTTCAGATTGATACAAATCACCTTACACCAGGCAAGCTAAGACAGCAAATGAGTGACAGAATGAGAAGGGGAAGAGAGCAGGGTCACTAACCTGCCAGTGTCCCTGTCGGACGGCGCTGAACAGCGGGACGATGCCCCGTCTGTTGGGCTGGGCCACGGCAGCCCCCTGCTCCAGCAGCAGCCGACACACCTCCAGCTTCCCCCGACCCGAGGCCGCCGTCAGAGCTGTGAGTGACACACACATAGTCAGGCATGGTGAATGTGGAGGATAACAATCTGATGCTTGAGTTATACACAGACATGATTTTCTTGTAATGTGTCAAATGTAAAGTCAAATATCCATGGTCATGCAGCTCTCTTTGATCTCTACAAGCTCCTGCATGAAATATCTGGCTCTATAGCAGCTTAATGCTCTCATTTGTTCACCTCCTGCTGAGATAGTAGAGCTGTTTTTGCTATTGCTCCCAGAAAGAACACATGAACCGAAGTTGTGTTCAGGGGACAATTCAACGAGCTGAAGCTTGATATAAAGCTCTGCAGTGCCGGAGGGAGCTTCAGATTGGTGGGGTTAATCTGTAGTTTCATACGTTGATACATGTTACTATCAAAAAATATAAATGATAGATGATAAAAATCTATACCCTATGGGAAAACAGTGCATTTCAGGGATTCGTGTTAAAGTATTACTTTAGAGAAGAGGACAGATGAGAGGGGAGGAGAGAAGCCCCTGGAGAGTTTGTGGGAGCAAAGGCCTTTGAAAATACATCTTCTCAAATGTAATGATTGTAATTGGAATAATTTAAGCAGAGCGAACACATCTCTTTAAAGCAGAGTGCTAGCAGCCCCAGAGGCTTGACCCCGGTTTCAACTATAGGCAGACCCATACTGGATTTTTCAGGCCGACACTGATATTTAAAAATGATATATTGGCCAATTGTAAGTCATTTGAATAATACATTTGTAGAAAAACAACTAAAAGGGACATTTAATGGATAAAAAAACAGCTTGAGAGTTCTGTCTGGTGGAAAAACAACGACACTGTGACACTGGTTGCGAACGAGTAGTCTTTTCTTCATTAGTTAAATCTGAGTTAAATGACTGAAGAGTATCTCAGTGGCAGCCATAATAAGAGCTCTACATGCTAAGGAAAGGAGCTTCCATGCTAATCTTTCTTATCTACTGGACCATCGTAAACCATAGGATACATATTTTGTCATCCCACAATTCCTTGCAACATTTAAAGCGACGCACCATTTGGCCGTCAATCACATCTATCGTTGCTGTTTCATTGCACACTGTGGATAGAATTGTATTCTTTTGGAAAGGAATTTTGACTTTAATTGTACAGCATTAAGTATGTCACTGTACTCATTTCCTCTGTGTTATAAATCAAGTTTAAAAAGCAACACCATGCAGTGCAATTCAGTTTGATTCTGAATGCAACATGGTTGTAAGTCATCATGAGTTCTCCTTCAGGGCTGTCCTTGACCTTGTGCTATTTTCCATCAAGGTCAAAGAAGAGTAGTGAGTAAAAAGGACATGTTTTTTATACTGTTTGACTGCAGCTACTCATACTTTGGCATCAGTTCCACGTTAACCCAGATATACAAAGATATTGATATCTACCATGATATTTTATACACCCATATGCTCTTAGCTCAAGTTGAAACCTTTTTCTTCTTTGCTGGAAGATCGCTTTGACACAGTTCAGTGAGTACATACATACTCTCCCTCCGGCTGTTTAAGAATAACGTATTTTCAGTTGACCTATCCAACAACACTGGGCTTAAAAATCATCTTCCAGAACAATTGTTATCCTTCTGATCTGTTACAGACAATGAAGCTACGGCTGAGTGAGTAGTCTGACAGCCTTTCTAACAGCTCGCGGGGGGAAATGCGCTCGATCAGGTTTCATAGCTTTAGGTAAAATGATACATCACATTTGTCAGCACCCTGCCACAGGGCAATCAGACTAGTCATTTCTAAGCGCCCTGGAGCACACTTCCCCCCTCCGATCCCCCCCTCCTCCATGTGAGCCCAGCCCTGTCTGTGCTCACATGACACCACTGCACTGTCATCAGCCTCTGACGCAGCACACACACAGGAGCGCTCTCTCATATCCGCACTGCAGCGCTCTGCCTCGCAGGAAAACCCTGTCACCAAACACTCCATGGATCCTTCAAAAAACATGGTACAAACTACAGTGGGTTTTCCCTTTTTTCCCCCCCCACAGCTGCATGAACCATTCCCACCCGTCTGTCTGGGCTTTATTGATGTGATGTAATGTCTGAGAGAGGGATCCTCACCTGTCTCCCCCCACAGGGTGTCAAAGTTATTGATCTGAGCCCGCTCCACCTCCTCTTCGTCTTTCTCTGGCAGGTCCAGCAGGTAGGACACAATCTGAGGGGGGGGGAGGAGATGTCACATGACACAGATTAATTTACACTAAAGAGACTTAGATAAACATGTTAGACACAAAAAAAACGATTAAAAAAATGAAACCACTTGTCATAAATCTGCTTTTCTTTTGAATTTGGATCTTTTTACTGTAATCTAACCTAAGGCTGAATTTAAGATGATTTTGTCAGAATGTCATAAAGGCACATACTATATGAACCTGAAGATGAGATTAATATATCCTTTTGAAAAATGCACCTACTGTCATGGGATAGTTAAAAAAAAAGGAATGCTTTCGGCAGATTTCTTGCCTATTGTCATCTTCATGTGTCTTTGTCCACAGAGCACCTCCAAAAGACTATATTAGGTCCAGTGAGCGCTCCTGCCTGACCTTATTTTGTCCTTGCTTTAGCCTTTATAGAGCCAAGAGAAGTACGATTTACCACATAAGGATAATCAATTCCCCTCTCCTTTCATTGTCATCTTTACATATCTGTATCTTCCTCTCCCTTCCACAATAATCCTGCTCTTTTTCCTTCACATATTCAAATCCCCCGGTTAGCAAAGAAGCAAAGAGCTGTATTACATTTTTAAAGTGCTTTCTCTCCAAACCTGCTTAAAAACTACTTCACTCTGTGATTCGTCTCTAGTCCTGACACTCTGAACATTTAGTCACAAGTGTGTTTTAAAAATAAATTGTAGTAAAACATGTATTACAAGGAAACGCAATCCCACACATCTCTGCAATGTTTGAATGCATGTTTATACAGAGTAAAAGCTGTTGGAGGGGATGATTTGAGCAGTCTGTGGAGCATGAGTGGTTTGTTTACTTTCAGCTCACACACTCATCATCATCAACATTTTAGTGCCGTCTAGTTCTTCTTACATCCCATTTTTAGTCCTGTGAACAGGACTCTGGTGGCTGCTCTGATATAGAAAACTGCAACATATTGCATAGTTAGCTAGAATGAGAAATGATACGTTTTGCCTGAATTTATAGCATTATTGAATATATTTCAATGACAACCTGGGAGTAATTGTGGTGCACAAAGCAACCGAATATCTTAAAAATAAGCTAATCTGGCTTTTAAATGTATCTTTTTTCCTCTGTAGCATCAAAACCGAGTAGCATCTAGAAATGAAAGACAGAATATTGTAGATATTTGTGTTGGAGTCAAAGACACTAAAGGAAACGGAAATACAAATCATGACACTCCCTCCGTGCTGTACCTCTGTGTATCCCATGCTGGCTGCAGCGATGAGGGCTTGCTGGACGGCGTGGCTCTTGGTGAAGGTCGCCTGTTGTTGTGTTTGTGGCGGCCCCATGCTCCAGTCGCACTGGATGAGGTACTTCACCACCTCCATGTGGCCCCTCAGGGCTGCATGAACCAGCGCGCACTGCCCGTTCTTATCCAGGTGGTCCACCTGTTAACAAACACAGAGTTATTTAGGAAAACAGATTGCATGGAAGATTGGAAAATGAGCTATAATTTAAAGCCCTTTCCCACATGCACTGCAGCCCTGGAAAAATGTAGACTAACCCAGAGATCTCTATAAGATGCAAATGAACGGACAGGATATCAAACGCACATTGTCTGGAGTGCAAATGAGAAAACGGCTATTGAATCATAGGCTTAATCACACACTGAGAAAATCAATCTCTCCACACACCTTGGCTCTCTTGCGGCAGAGCGCGGTCACGATGGCCATGTGTCCCCCAGCGGCGGCGTATCCCAGAGGCATGAGGCCGCTTTCAGACGGAGCGTCGACCGAGGCGCCGTACTCCAGCAGCAGACCCACCATGTCCATGTAGCCCAGGTGGGAGTGGACACACAGCACGGGGGCGTTGTTCAGCACCTCCGTACGGTAGTTCACATTGCCCCCCCCCATCATCAGCAGCCGGCTCACCTGGATGGGAGAAAAAGGAAAAGATTACAGTAACTACAGAAACTACAGAAACTCTCACGATTAGTCAGTTAACAGAAAAGAAAACTCCACCAATTTTGATAATCAATTCATTGTTAAAGTCATTTTTTCAATATAATGGCAGAATATTAGGTTTTTGCATTCACAAAATTCCAGCTTTACTCTGTTGAATCCCTTAAATCACTTCTCAAACCTTTCTTTTCATGTGATTTTATTTATATTTCATTACTTTCTGTTTGTTTTACTCTCTGTATGTGCTCTGTTACTGTTTGACTTTTCATTTCAGTCTCTTTCTGTATTAAATGTGTTCTATTTTTTTTTTTATGTGAAAGGACTTTGTAACTCTATATGAAAGGAGCTATGTATATAAAGTTTATTTTATTATTTCGTTGTTGCAGCCATGGTACAAGAACAGGAAGTTCTTGGTAAAGCAGATTTGAAGAAGCAGTCTTGATCTGCTACCCAAGAACATGTTTAAATATTCTGTAAGTATGTATTTTTTCTGCCATGTCAGCGCCTGTACCTTGATGTTGGGAGTGTAGAGGTTTCTCAGAGAAGAGAGCGCAGCAGAGAGACCCTCCGTGCTGTAGGAGACCCACAGGCCCTGCAAGATGGATGAGGAAACTCCCACTTTCTTGCTGAGACCCTTGAAGAGAGAAAGTGTAAATATTCATTACTTTTGCAGCCAGACCACAGCTGTGCGGGGGCTTGTGTGTGAGTGTGTGTAGATGTGTGTGCAGACAAATAATGGTATACCTTGAAGATATGTGCTTTGAGGATGTGATGGCCCAGCTCAATAGTCTGCTGTCGGTTCAGCTTGTTCTCCTGCCGAGAGAACCAGAAGGCCAGTAGGGTGTGACCGCTCCTGCAGAGAGGACACACAGAACCTTCAGTGCTGACTCATCAGGTCATTACATCGCGCTATCACCTGCACAGCTGGTGCAGTCCGATTTCATTATAAAACAGGAATACAATGTTCCTGCATCTCCTTTCTGAGATAAACTGTGGACCTGTGGCTAACACGAAGATTTGTATTCATGCACGAGTGATTGGACGACACAGTAATGGCCTTTAAAGTACATTTCAGCATGTTACACAAGAAACAGCAGCAAGTGGTTGTCAGGAAACTGATTATATTATATCATATTTCTGGTAAAAGACTGATGAATAGTTACAGGGTGGGGTAGTCTGTAGCTTAAATCATTTTATTACCAAATCAATTAGAGGTGCAGCGATTAGTTGATTTGCGTAAAGTTAATTGATCATTATAATTGATTCATTCTTAAAGGAATTGTTCATGTAAAAAATATAAAAAAATGCTGTTTTCATCATTGCTCTGGATATAAGACTTTGGATCGACATTTTGCCTTATATTCTGACATTTTATAAACCAAACATTTAATATAGAAAACAATCGTCACATTATAAGTTGCAGCCCTAAGATAAATATACTTTAAAATCAAACCATTCTCCATCTTGGAAACAGCTGAGATTTGTTGATTCTATTACATAGTGCACATTTTGCAGCAGTATATAAACATAATATCTACAACCAATGATTCAATCCATGATTTGTATTCACCTCTTATTAGAAAACCTGCAACATGTGGGGATTGCAAATGTTCACCCTGCAAAAACCTTGTTTCCTGACATGATGATAAATCAACAAAAATACTGTTTTCTGGGTCACTCCATTTGTTCCATCCCACCCTGATATCCTGTTTTCAGGCAGTAACATTTAAGACCTCTTTCTATTCATTCACTATGATCACTTGGAGCCTCGCCCTCCTGCCGGTCCTCACCTCGGATCGCAGAGGAACTTTGTCTTCTCTCCTTCTTCTCTCCAGATGAGCCACTCCCTGAAGGACGGGTGAACAAACATCCTGGTGCCGTCCCTCCTCTTCACCAGGAACACTGACAGGTTGTCTACACGCTGCATGAAGTCTTCCCAGTCCAGCGTGCCCTGCAGATACACACACAGATACACACACATTGTTTACATATGGTAAGAGTGCTCAGGCACTGATGTTTGTAAGAGTGGAACAAACATTATAGACTGCTTTTGGAAGTTCCATTTCTTTAATAAAAAATTGAATATTGGGTAGATATATTCAACAATTCCCCTTGGGTTAAGAAATGTTACTTTTATTTTTCATACTAATATTTAGACGTTTATGAACACAGAATGAATACAAAACAATAATAAGATATATAGATGTTGCTCAGTTCATAAAACCCCTCTTTGTTGCATCTTGATGCAAACTGAAGACCACCATTGCCTAACTCACAAAAAATAAAAAATAAATAAAA
The DNA here is from genome assembly GCF_902827165.1 of Trematomus bernacchii. NCBI lineage: Eukaryota > Metazoa > Chordata > Actinopteri > Perciformes > Nototheniidae > Trematomus > Trematomus bernacchii. The sequence continues at coordinate 12,468,549 of NW_022988050.1, forward strand.
AAGCTTTTTTTCTTTTTCTTTAAAATGTTAAAGCATCTGAATGGCTTAATAGTCAAATAAGCAAAAATCAACAAGTTATAATAATAAATAAGGATATATAATATAAGATATTTCATAATTCTAATTGAAGATAATTAGCCTCATCAGAATATATGGTTTTGCCAGAACAATGACAATTACAATTTTGAGTAGAATATTGCTAAATGTTGGTTTTGAAGTCACTCTTTTTTCCAGCTAAACCACGCCCACTTCAGAGAGAAACATAAAGAAACGTAATGCAAAATATCCAAAACTCATATGCCTTCTGGATTTGGAAGGAAATAGTGAGTTTATGTCGGACCCCATCACTCATCGTGAAAGCTGCTTGGAAAAAAATGTTTTCAGGGCCTTAAAGATAAACTGGCTTTGTGCAATATATTCAATAATGTGCCAAGACATGTTCAATTACTCATTCATTTCAGCTCAGTAAAACCGAGGATAAGCATGAGCAGACTATAATACTGGAACACAGAGGCTGTTTTATAATACATCACTGTCATTGAAGACCTTTAGATGTATACAAAGTTCTCCTCGTCTGAAGTCTTGTATATGTTAGGGTGGTTACCTGCAGCGAGCCAGCGTTGATGGCCTGATAAATCTGCTCATCGGTGAGCGGGTGCAGCGAGGCCACGGCCACATTGAGCAGAGGAAGTGCCCTCTCAAACGATGACTGTGTAGGGAAGCGCATGTTGCACTGCAGCAGGTAAACCTCCGCCAGGTTGACTGGAACCACCTGAGGAGGAAGAGGAAGGGAAGGAAAGGGAATATGAAGCGGAATGATCCTCTTCCTGTGGAGCAGCTCTTCTGGAAATAAATAATGCATCATGTTTGTTCAGCACGTCTTCAGCTATTCTACGTTGTCTTCCTCAGAGGGGGAGAGAGTAATATTATACTTTGTCATATTTTATGGAGTGTGGGAGCACTTCTGAATACATGAAATTAAATGAACCTGGGGCTGTGAGATAGAATATTTCATTAGGAAATGCTCGCTAAAACATAATTTAGCAAAAAGGTGCTGGGTTCCAACTGTCAGAAATACTTAAAAAAACTATTTCCGCACAAATCATGCCAGCGTTGAGGTAAATAAAAAATGCCATTACAGCGTTGACTTTGCAAATTATGAGCACCGAGATATTTAAAATAACCCCAACAACCCCCCTCATTTCTTCCATTTTGCATTTGATTCAGTGTGTTATGCAGTGGGATACACTTTCAGTCCTGTTGTTAGAGCTTATATTCTCATTATTTGTTACTTGTTTTACATAATGGCACCAGTAAAAGTATGCCAAATGATTCATCAGCAGTTCCTGTTTACAGTGTATCCATTCATTTGGAGACAAATACAATTGGATGACTTGGATACTGGAGAAAACATAAAAACATCATAATTCTCAGGCAACTTGTGGACTTTAAAGACGCACCTGTAATTTTGAAATAGATGTATTGATTGTTAATGGACAACGCTGAAAATAACAATGTGTATCATGTCTGTGTGTTCAGATTTGAGTGAGTTATGACTCACTAAATAATATGATTTCTAACTCCTTTTAACCCTCCCATCATCCATTAGTCAAGCTATTTATAGTCTATGGTGAAGACACTGACAACCTTCTCCTTACCTTATAGCTGGAGCTTTTGAGAACAAGGTAGCCCTTCTCGATGAGGTCAAAGGTGAGCTTGAGGTACAGGAAGGAGCCCTGGCTCAGGGCCTTGAGGTGGGCGCTGAGCTTGCCGAAGGTGGTGTTGTCCATCTTGCCGTTGAGCGAGATGTTGTTCTGGATCTCGGGGCTGCTGTGGATGCGGTGCAGGATGTAGCCCTGCAGGTCCTGGTCTATGGCGTCGTTCTCCTCCAGGCCGTCCAGAGAGATGCGGTGGAACGGCAGTGCGTTGGTGATCTCCTGAACAGGCAGTAACTTAGTGATAAAGGTGCAGAAACATCTTGATAAATTGTCTGCACACTTAAAAGGGGCCCTATACAGTATTATGCATTTGGTTTTCTCTTTCCTGTAGTGTGTTATATAGGCTTTTGGTTCATAGGTTAAAACCCCTAAGTTCATTCCAGTCCTACACACTCCCAACCCTCCCCGAAACGCCTCGATTGGACACATTTGTTTACTTCCGCGACCTAGTGACATCAGTTTATAACACTCGCGCTTCTATTGGCTAGCTCTCCAACACATTGTATGCGATAGGCTAAGGGGCGGGACTTAGACAAGCCCCAATCAAAAAAGAGCCGGCCAGCTAACAGACTGGGCTCTGGTTTCAGACAGAGGGTGAAAAGAGGTGCTGCAGCACAGACAGTATGAGACCCTTTTTGAACATTAAAGCATGTTAACATGTCACAGTAGAGGCACAAAATACAATTATGAAACCTGAACATTAGCATAAAATAACTAGTTAACAAACAGAAAGTATAAAATGCTAGGAAAAACAACTCTACATCAGTGTTCCTCATAAATGAAAGGTAAGGATTCAGATTAAACATTTTTTTATTTTTCATATCCTCTGCATAACAGAGGTAAAACCGAAGGGTCAGAGATAAAGACGGTAGAGTTGTCAGTGTCCTGTAGTTGATACAAAAATAACCGGACATTTATTTCACGCCCCTTTGCTGAATTTAAAAATGAAACCTTTTCAAGGAGCTTTAATATGAAACTGCAGATACAAACAGTGGGAAACATTTCTGAAAAATGTCCTTTACCTGTAGCGTGGTTCTGACTGTGACCACCAGTTTTAGCCAGGGAGGGAACTTGTTGATGGTTTTGGAGAGAAAGGACACGATGGTGTCTCCGTAGTCCGGCTTGTGAAACTCTGCCTCATTCAGACCGTCTATGAGGATGATGAGGTCCTCTTCAGAGTTGATCTTCCTCTCTGAAAAAGAGCAGTCAGCATTACAAAAAGATAGCACATTTATAAAGATAAGAGACAGACTGTAATGAAACACCAATCAGCCTGAAGGATATTCATATTTGACATGGAAACAAAACATCTTAACACAATTTCCTTGATGTTTCCAGAGCTTTGAAGCACATTTTGGTTAAATAAGTTAGCTTCTGTACTTTGATCTTTATTATATTGAGCACATTGTGCAAAAGAAGCCTCTGACATCAAGCACCAAGGATTCAAGTCAAATAATCAATTGAATGCTGAGGTCTGAAGAGGCATTAATTACAATTTGCCCTAAGCAATATGTTTGATTACAAGTCAGGTTTATGCATTGAACCAGAGAAAATAAATAATAAGTTTATTAGCAACTGAACAAAAAGACCAAATTATTTTGGTTAACCAAATGAATAAGGATTAAATATGGGGCTTACTGAATATGACTTCAAATAATAAGTAAACCCAGAATATATATACAATGTGGTCATTTTATGCCTTCAAACTCAGCAAGAAGGTACTTTCGTTCAAAAATCAGCTCATAGAATAAAGTAAACGGCATATATTGAAAACTTATGCTTGACAGACTTATCAACTCTAGAAATCTTCATCAACCATAAACAAAACAACCATTGACTAATCAACTAATGCAGCCCTGTGTCTCACCTTTGTAAAGTGTATCCAGGGGCTCTAGCACCCCCCTCCTGAAGGAGGCCAGGGGGTCCTGGACGCAGGAGCGCAGGCTGAGGATGCTCTGTAGGTGCGGCTCCCTCAACATCTGCTCCCTGTAGGCCACGAGGTGCGGCGAGCGGCACAGCAGAGCCGCCACGTTGTGCACGAACTCAGGCACCAAGCAGGTGTAGGCGTTATCTGCCTGGCAGTAGTGGTACGCCACCACCTGGGGGCGACAGAGAGATGGGACAAGATGCAGCCTAGGTCACTAAGAGAAATATAAAAGGTGAACTCTGGAAATCCAACCTCTGGGTATTGCACATCTGAGATCAGTGCCAGGGAGCATGGGAGTCAGATGACACAATTTTAAGAAATAACATTTCTTCCACAGCTCCGTCAGAGCAGAGACAGTTTTCTATTAAAGCTACAACTCATTTGGGATTGAGTCAACTTCGTGGTGGATGATTGCAGTATAATGAAACATAATACTTGTGTTTTCACTGTACGGTTTTAGATATTAATAATTCATCGCTTCCGGCTGCCAAGAGAGACTGATTCAGGAGAAGTTTGCTCGTGTGTTCTCATGTGTTACATGACTGTGGCAAAGTGTTAAACTGTCATATTTCACAGTCATGTACTTGAAACACGTTTATGATTAATGAATGGACGGATGAATAACAAGTATTTGCACGGACATGCAGTGGCATTAGAAAATAGCTGAGGGCAGGTACGTTTTCTGTCAACACAACAATGGAAGCAGGAGTGACTGAGAGCTACTCGGGACTAAAGGTTCACAAAAATATTCACAGACGGGGGCAGCGATGAGAGGGCGGTGAGTCTAATCAAAATGGAATGCAAATTTTTGGTCACAATAGGAGAAAGGGATTTTAACAAAAGGGGTGAAAAAGGGAGCAAGCTTAATTATTAATGCACAAGTTAACAAGATCTAATAGCCTGGCTGGGAAATGGCTTTCTGCAGGTATAAATATTTCATAAGGCTCCCTGGCAAAGTTGTTTTTTCTTTTTTAAACACATCTGCATAATGCATCAGGCTGGGATCGGGGATGCAGATGGCTAAGCAGCAGGGGAGGGGGATAGAGGTGTGACAGCAGACAGGAAGAAGTGCGGGAAACGGAGACGGTTTCACATATCATACAGGTTTACGAGGCAGGCAGGTGAAAACAAGTTAAATACTCCAGAAATATTGTTTTAAAGTCAAGATTCTACAGTCAAAAGAGCGCTGTGTGAGTCCATGATAGCTTGCAGGTGGCATAAAAGGTGTCAGTGCTTATATTTTGTATAAAAGCTAATCATTGGCTTTTCTGCCACATCTGCTGTCACTAATTGAAAGATTAAGACATTAAAAGGAGCCATTTAAGATGCCGTTTTTAAATTACACACAGACTGAGGCCTAATATTTCACGCTGAACCACAATAACAATGGAAAAGTACTATTATAATACATATGCCCATTTTAGCGATGCGGAGATATTTCCTCTAAATAATCATGTATGCAGTTCTAGTCTTTGATGAAGAGAAGATGAAAGAAAGAACTGACAAAACTGCGGTATGCAAATGAACCCCGGACGAAATGTTTGACAATTCAGTTTTTTCCTTTTTATACAGGTCTGAAAAGAAAAGGGGAACTGGAGGTGTGGGAAGATAGAAATGTTCGTAAGTGACTCGGGCTCACACACTTAATAGTTATATAGGGCCATAAATTAGGAGCTGGAAATGTCATATTAAAATTATTACAAGCAGACTTTCATTCAGAGCAAATGAATGAGTAATAAATCATCTGCATTTGTAAAAGAAGCCAATGGGTGTAGAAGAAGTATGTATGTATAAAGACAAACATTGTTTTGGAAGTCTTAGGCTTCTTTAGTCTGTAAATAAGGCCAAGATGTCAAATTCATGGTCACAGGTGTATGTGTTACCTGTGACGCCAGCCTCCTCATGCCTTCTTCCTGACGTCGCCTCATCTCGGGGGTCCCGGGACAGCTGCCTCCTCCCAGGGTGCCGTGCGTGGGCTGAGGCTGGGTGAGAGGGAGCCCCTCTCCATCTGGACACAGCACAACACACTCAGGGACGACTCTAACACGTGGCACAGTCAGGCCACCTTTTCACACTGGAGTCTCAAAACAAATGCTGGAGTCGGATTATGCAGCATTTTAAAAATACTATAATTTAAAGATGGAGTTCAGGAAAGACCCTTCATCAAATTGCCATCTTCACTGATCATTAAAAACACTAGAGAAGGGAATAAAGGCCAGGCAGAAAAGGGAAAGACATATATTTATATCAATAATCTCAGTATCAATAACATATGCTCTCACACTATGGTTTTCCTGCTATGGTTTGCCTTAAAACCCTTCCAAAAAACAAACTTGGAAATCATATCTCCCAAAAAATGGAAGCTTACGTTTGGGTGAGTTCTGAGGGCTGTCGGAGGCTATCTGTCTCATGCGGGTGCCGTGGCAGCTGAGTGCCACCAGGCGAGAGATGATGGCGGTCTTGCCGAAGCCGATGTTGCCTACGACCGCCACGCCGCGGTTGGTGCTGGCGTTGGGGCTGTTGAGGTGCGCGTCGATCTCCTGGAACAGCCACTCCCGGCCTGTGAAGACCGAGTCCATGGTGATGCTGGGCACCTCGAACAGCAACGGTTTGAGGGCGATGTCTTGAGGCCGATACGGTGCAAAACGCACTGAAGGGTCAGGGAAAACAGAGGATTACAGTTATAAACCACATTTATGTACTTAATCTCCCCCGCTGCAGTATTGCATCTGGAGATTGAATTAGAAAAAGTCCCTACACCAACTTGCTAATAATACTCATAGGTGCATACATACTATATATGATTAACAAGATATATAAACACATAAACAGCCACATATTAGCATAAACAAGTAACAAGTACCAGTATTGGGAGTATTTCTCAAATACAATACATATTTGTTGGATGCTAATTGTTTGATTATTGAATTCATATTTTACTCATTAAAATAATGTGAGATACATGTGTTCATGTATAAATGTAATTATAGGTTAACGACATCACTGAACATTGTAACCTACAGGAAAGTGCTGATTCTTTGATTGAATAGATACCAATTAGAAAATGATTCAAAGTTATATTAATGTGCTTTAGGATTCTGTGGATAAATATGCTAGGTTGGTTAAATGAGAGGATGTTCGGGAGATAAAAAGTATTCAGTATAATCTTTTATTATAAAAAAGTATAAAATAATATTTTAACAATCCAGAATTGTTTTGCTTTTAGTGCAACAAGTCCAGGGAGCAACTACTTTAAGTGCCAATCTAGAACTTTGATTTTCCTCACGAGGGGGAGTTATTAAACGGAAGTCCTCCAGAGGTTGGGCATCCTTTCAACAGCACATATGGACCATTAAGGACTAATGGGGCTAAAATGAATCTGGTACTAACTTTTCAAGTAGTGTGAAAAATTAATTGGACAATTTAGTGTGCTGTTCCTGGGTGTCACCTCCTGGGTCCAGTGTTATAAAACTGATTTAAGCTTGGAGACTTATCGTCTCAGTTTCTATCTGGTGTGTCATTCATATAAATGTGTTATGACTCAGCATCTGGCCATTACACCTGATTGGGGAATTTGTACGTGAATAATCAAAACACTTTCCTGGCAAGAGCTTGTGCCGCTTTGACTCGTAATGCAAGCTTACCGGCAACAGTGAGCAAATAAAAATTAAAGTAACTTACGTGACTGGGATTGCCAGGCATGGGTGTTATTAGCGGAAGCTGAGACGAACAGCAAGCCAAAGACAGAGACAGAAACACAAGAAGTGGAAGAGGTGATGAGGGAGGAGAGGGAGAAAGAGAGAGAGACAGTGAGCAATGGGAACAGGGCAGCAGTTTATCAAAGCACAAGGTTAGCTGTAGCTCAATGAAAAACCTTAAAAAAAGCAGCATCAACACATCATGATGTTAGGAACAGCAACCACCAGACCGGGGTCGATTACTAATTGAAATCTTTTGAATTATGTCGAGAGGTATAGTTGGGGAAGGATCGCACTTTTGGGAGAATCTAATTGGTTCCATTGCGCCGGACAAGATCAATCAATCCCCATAAAAATAATTGAATCCAGGACTAGCAGTAATTCGACCTTGCGATGAGGGACTCCCACCTCAACTCAGCAGACCACTGTTTGTGAATTACAGGCTGCTACGTCTTCACATAAAGAAATCAAACCGTACAAGAGACATTTTGGAAAATGAAATAAAAAATGGATTTGCACCTTTTGCTTCCTCATGTTTCCTGCATTTGATCAGGGTGCTGCTGGTTAGATGTGCAAGTGCATCCTTTTTTCTTTACACTAGCAAAAGCCTACTGAGAGTCCAAGCTGTAGGAATTATATATCAGACTTGTCAGATAAGATGTTTGGAGCATATTTTTTTTCAGCATATATTTCTATAATAAAGGTTGCAGGTACAGTAATGCAAAATACATCAGGGGGCAAGGGTGTATTTCCCCTGTAAATGAGTCAATTTGCATTTTGTTTACACAACATAATGAGCTCAAATTGTATTGTAATCTTCTTCAAGACACGTTCCAAAGTGCTGTTGCAAGCATGACTTTTTTTTTTCTCCCAGGAATGCTAATTATAACCGCAGTGAGTGAGAAAGAAATGTGCTGATCATGCTGAAGATATTCTTACTTATGCAATCAGCAGAAAAATGTACACACAGATATACCTGGAAGTGGATGTAAAGCTATCCTCGCTTTATACTGAAAGGACGGCTAGCACTGCACTAAGCTCTGTGCTAGCCACACACACACACACACACACACACACACACACACACACACACACACACACACACACACACACACACACACACACACACACACACACACACACACACACACACACACACACACACACACACACACACACACACACACACACACACACACACACACACACACACACACACACACACACACACACACACACACACACACACACACACACACACACACACACACACACACACACACACACACACACACACACACACACAGACAGACAGAGATTCTCTAAGAGGCAAATAGCACTACTCTATTCAGTCTATAATTCACAAACTGATGTAATATCCTTCCAGTTGGGTGTCACGCCGTGAAAGAATGGACCTGATGCAACACTGGTGATGGGCAGCGCAAAAACTACCCACTGCCGCCATTAAAAACACTATAGGCCTGCAGGAGTGAGAGGCTAACATATTCTCTGTTTTAAGTGCTGCTAATCCAATTATCGTGGGGGTGAATGAATGTAAAGCTATTCCGTCCATGTGGATTTACTAAACGCACCCTCGTACTATCGGGCGCCATCCTCCAAATGGCAGAAACGATTAAACATTAACACGCTTAAGTCGTGCCGCCACCGCTGCGCCACTGTGTCAGGTATTCTAGGAAAACATGGCAGCCATGTTGTGAACGGGGGCTGAGGGAGTTGTTTTCCAGGATGGAGAAAGCTAAAACGTGTGTGCGAGGGATGGATGGCAGTGGCTCATAACACTTCCCCCCCTCCTCAGGCGAAGTTAAGCGAGGTATCACTCCACTACAGCAAACCCTCCACGGCCAGACGGAGCGAGAGTCTCAGACGTTTTAATTATTCACCAGGTGAGGATGACTCACGGTGGCTGAGCAGCACTACGAAGGAGGGAGAAGAGGAGGAGAAGCAGAGGAGGAGAGGAAGAGATGGGAGGAAGAGAGGAAGCGATGGGAGGAGAGGTGTAAATGATCCGTCTGCTTGTTGTTACTGGTCCGGGGAGTGTGGTTCTATCGGGTCAGGTGACTCTTCTTATGGCGCGCGTGGGAGTTAGTGGATGTGTGAGTTTGCTGTCTGGTTTTTCAGACCTATAGTTCAAATTCCAGTCATTTCTCCTCTAGCAGCGGACGACTAGAACATGCAACACTGACAGGATCTTACATAATTTCTCAACAAAAAAAAAAAATCTTATGTAATTTGAACAAAAGGCTTAGAGCAGCACCATAAATCTGGAAGCGCCTATACATGATGGATTTCTTCAGAATGTGCTCTAATCTTCCTTATGGATGCAAACTGTCACATATTGTTTCCTTGCTGGCAGAATATTTACTGACTTACTCAGGCTTTTAAGACAAGCACAAAGGAAGTATGTCAATATGTTATATAAGAAGGACACCTCTTAATATAACCTCAAAACATTGATTCGAGATTGCTCAACATAAACATTTGTTATCAGCTTAAAGGCAAGAGGAATAAGTGAATCTCCAGAGGCTAGAATATCATCTGAAAAGCTTCAGCTGTTGTGTTGCAAACATGTTCTTGCACTGTCATCACATCTGCACTAGTTATCAGCAATAGGGGCTCCCTTTAATCTGTGTTTGCTATAAATAAACTGTACTTACTCTGTATTTCAAACGAATGTTGACATGCAGCTGTCTTATTTTCTATGGATGTTCATTCAGACAATTATTTAAAATGTTTCCAAAGAATGTCACTCAAACCATTTGTTTTGGAGTATTTTCAGCTGCGGATTAACACATATTTGGTGCTTTAGTCAATATTTACAGCAGCAGGATGTTGTATGTGCGACTGACTTGGAATAAACCAAATTCCCACAGCGATATCATATATAACCAAGCTTTGCATAGACACAGACACTTTTAGTTAGCGCCATAAATTCACTTTTGGCGTTTTCACTGGATTTTTTGACAATAAGAAAAATATCTCCAACTTTATCCTTTAAATATCTAATCAATTACAGCGCTACCGAGAATTTCCAATACTTATTATTTAAGTTGCTTCGCCTGTCAGTGATTATTTATGAGAGTAATAAAACCCACTGCAGTTGAAACTATTTGTATCATCCAAAATCTGCAACCATCAGCTCACACAAGGCCTGTTTTGTGTATGAAAGCAGAGAAAGAGAGACGAAGACGAAGAGCGGGAGAAGGTGAAGATAAACGAGGGAGAGAGTGTGTGTGCAGCGAACAGTTATGTGAGAGTTTGCGGTGAATAGATAAGGTGGGTGGTAAATCTTAGAGGTAGGCAGGCAGGAGCACAAGAAGGTCCGTAACAGTCTGACTCACTCTGCTCAAAACAGCAGCACAGCTCGGGCCCCCGATGGCCGGCATCAAAAGAAGCTTCGACAAAAACGAACTGGTAGAAAGATACATATGTCAGCTGGTTAGCACCTGACTTACACAAAACCAGCAGTCTACTTCTTCTCTAGTTCATCTGAAACTCTGCATCCAGCATCTCAATCAAAACAACCAGCAGGTCTCTTTCTGTGATGCACAACAGGTTTAAATAACTGCTTCCTGTGGCTTTATGCGCTCAATAATATAATAAATACAGGCAGTAAAAGCTACTGCGTCTGTGCCGAACACTTTGAAGATGAATTCATAACATTGGTATTTTAAATCTAACATTCAAATTCAGCGCTTGCATGTCTAATCATTCTGTTAATACCCAATATTTCTGTAAAGTTTGAGATTAATATTTGGGCTCGGTTATATTATCAGTATTACGCGGTTCGTGGAATTAGATACCAGTGGTGGCTGCTGAGGGTTTATTCCAACTCTTGTGATCGAAACAATGTTTGTAAAGAGTGTTGTAAAGTCCAAAAGTTAACATTTATTTAATAGAAAATAGAGGTTATCATTTCCACAAAAATGTTTAGACATGATTACATACGAGGAGAGGAGAGTGGCTGGTCCAAGGTAGCTTGAGCCAGCCCTAACTTAAGCCTACTCTCAAATGTGGAAAGAATACTTGCTTCCCACCTACATGAACAGAATAACATATTTAGAGAGTGGGCAACATGCAGGTGTGGATGACAAAATCTCAACTTTTTTAAAATCTGAGAAAATATTCTATTCTATTCAATCGATATTGGCTGCCGTTTAGCCTCTCATAACACAGACATTTTCCAATGTATGTAGGTTTTACATTGTAAATCATATTAGATTTTTTAAGAGATCTTTCTTTCTCTCTTTCATGTATTTTTCACATTTATCGCTAGATTGTTAAGACATTTCAAAAGTTTAGGAAGAAAGTAAACTAATCCATCATTTAGGGATTCCCTATCTATTAAGTCTATAACCTCACATTTCAGGAATAAAGGTATTTGGAATGTGTCCTCGTATGATCTGCCGGGAAAACCCCTGTTCTTGGTGTCTCTTGCCGTGTCTCCCTCTGTCTTGTTCTCGTGTCTTCTGGTGAATCTGCCGGAGCAGTGCACTCAGGGAGGCTCTGACACTGATCCGACGAGGCAGAACGCATGCTAGGACGCAGTCGGTTAGCTTGTAAACACACTTGGCTGCCCTCAGAGGAGGAAGGTTGGGGAACAACCACTGATACAGCGACGCCTTAAGAGAAAAACTACCCCGTCTTCCCTTTCTCTGTCAGCTCCATCTTTCTCCCTACCTTCACTCTTTCCTTCCCATCTGTAGACAGGAATCACATCCCAGCTCAGCAGAGCGCTAAGTGGGGTCTTAACAGGTGTTTAAAACACACGGGGGCGCATATTTGTGTTCGCTTGAATGGCAGAGGGTTGCCATTACGCTGTTCATTACTGGCTAAGTGACTAAAGAAGAAGAGGCGAGGGGACAAATAATGTTGTGACATAAGGCCATTCGGTCCTTTGGTTAGGAGGATGTGGAAATTTGCTGGATCACGGAGGGCGCTGGCTGTGTGATAGGCTTGAACAGTGTGCAGTGGGGCGGACGCTGACTGTAGATGTTAACACAGTGGTGACACGACCGGACAAAATGCTCTTTGTGCACTCTCTCTCCTTCACACACACACACACACACACACACGCACACACACACACACACCAAATCGAACAGCGTGGAAGAGTCACTGATCTAGTTTCAGAGCTATATACTTTTGCATCTGAAACGCATGGCAAACTGCAAATCCACCGTCCCTTTCCTGGAATATATGAAAAGAACTTGCTCGTCACGCAGCTTTCGTCTCGCGATGCTCAGCTGCTTTGAGTTTGTTGTTGGCGGATGAAAAACAGAATAGTGTCTTATTGTTCGCTCCTGTGTCTGATGTGAAACTAATCGCTAATGGCAGCCAAACCTTAAACAAAGCAGCTTTTTTGAAAGAGACAGAAAAGTATGGTTGTAGGTTTAAAACTTTTACCAACAGCTAGCATTTACTGTTTTTTTACAACTCTTTGTGGCAAAAAGCAGCACATATTTTGTCTGTTTATTTCACATTTTATATCAAAATGTGCAGCTTTCATGGACACAAGGTTAAAGGACAGTGATTTTTTTGTGTGTGCTCACCTCTCAGGTCCTGCCCGGAGCGACCCGGCCCGCAGGTGGTGCTCTGTCTGGGCATGCGCAGCGAGGTGCGTAATGGAGTGTGTCTCTGCTCATCCAGGTATGCCAGGTCCTCCAGGTGGGCTGAACTGGTAGCTGTTGTTGCATATATTTGATAGAAGACAGAGGGAAAGTATTTCAGAGAAAGAGGGGGGAAAAGATACTATAGTCAACATGTGTATGTACATAGAGAGACACTTACAGTCAACAAGCACTACAAATAAAGACAAAAGAAGGTGGTACTGGTTCATGCCAGTGTCTTGAGGCAGTTGTCAGGCTCCCGCGCTCACACTTGCTAACTCCAACAGGAAGGAGCAAGCCAGCCCTACATGGTGCTTTCCTAAAAACTCCCTCCTCTCAGTGTCTGTCACGCGGCACGGAGGCAGATGCCATCCGGCCCCTCTCAGGATTAATTAGCTCAGCAGACAAATGTCTTATTCATGGAGTGAGCTCCGTCTGACGCTGGCTGCTGATTGTTCACACCATGCTGCGTCTTCGGGGCCAACGCTCGGAACTAGTGAATGTTAAATGAGGATAGACCCCGTCACCAGTGTGAGTAAACAACGGAACCCGATTCTCCGTCACACCTGAACCCCAGATAAAGGGGCGGGAGTGAAAGAGAAAATAAATCATCGGTTAGAGATGTATTAAATGGCCAGCAGCTGATTGGTCCGCAGCTGTTTTATTTAGCAGAAACGCATAAGGGACAAGTTTCGGGGAAGCCATGCTTGATGTAGCCAGCTCTGAATACTAACTTTTGGAGAATTTAAACCTCTTTTTGGCAGATATACAGGTGCCATCTTTTTTACTTGGTGGTTTGCTGTAAACCAAATGTCCTCCTGTGACAATAAAGATGAACTTAAGCCATACAAATAAATTCAGGAGATTAAGGGACTGAGGTGACCAAGCTGCCAAGTCACAACATCAAACGAAGACACCGTCATTGACAGAGCAGTTTGTTTGTTTTTAAAATGAGCCAAAAAGTGGAAACTGGTTCAAATAAACTCTAGTCATGCAGTGATAATGGACAACCTAAGGAGAGGCTGATAAAGGAGAACATTTAAGAGACACTATATTATCCACAAAGTAGTAATTTGGGAAAATATTCTGTGTAACACTTTTCTGGGAACCTAGCCAGTGTTTTTCTATGGTAATTCTACTTTATTTAACTTGGGTTGGAATTCGTAGATGTTTCCTTAGTGGTTCTATTGGTTATAAAAACACTGCACACACTGAGGTAATTTCGGAGAATTCGGGATCATCGTGACGACAAAGTGAAGAAGGCAAGAAATAGAAGTGGTGACGATTGGACTAATACCTACCCCACCTTTAACTACTTTATTTGAAAGAGTGCCCTTGGAATGTTGGTTATAATCCCTCAGGAAACCAGGAAGCTGGTCTGTAATCAGCAATGGTGTTAAGATTGGACACTTTGGGTAATAATCTTATCATTTGACATAAATGTATTATGTCCAAATGTATGCTTGTTTTAAGCCATTCTGATCATTTGACTATACCCTTCTGATCATAACAGCAATTACATTGGAGAGTAAAATGTTATCAATACATCAACAAGCTTCAAAAATAATATCCATCTTATAATCAGATGGACTTCTCCTTATAAGAGCTTGTAGTCTCTAACTCTTGAATTTGTTTTCTCTTTTTTTCAACATGTACAAGCACCATCAAGGTGGAGAGGTGCTGACACACCACATGAGTTGGATGTTAAAGTTGATGATGAGTTTAAACAAATATATATTTAGCCCCATCAGTAAAAGTGAACATGGTGTTGTTATTTAAGGTATTTTGTTATAAAAAAATCTATAGGAAATTGAGCTCTAAAATCAAATTAAAACAAGGCAAATGTCCATAGAAACTTGAAGGGAATTAGGAAACTTTGATTGGGAACAACACTTATATAATTATCGTTGATAACAAATGGAGACTAATAAAGGCTAAGTGCAACAATGTACAGTTTTTTTTTATAACAATAGGGAAAATAAAAGCGAAAAATAATTTTGTGAGAAAGAAGTAAAACAGAAGAGTTACAAACTTGGGCAAAACGATAAAATGATATTTAAGGAGTATATTGTGGTATTAATTTGTTGTACTGTTTGTTTGTTGCAGTTGGAGGGTCTGCTGTGGAGGATTTATATCCTGTAACAGACATTTTTCAATAAATGTTAATACATTTCTACCTGAAATACTCTGAGGTCCTGAAATCCCAAGTCATAGTCAAGGAGTTGGGGAAAGATGTAACTTGGGCTGCAAACTCCTTCTCTCCAGTGACTCCAAAAAGCACGCCACAGTAATCCCTCTGCGGACAGGGCTCTGAGCCCAGGACCTCTCACTACCACCTCAACACTGATCTGTCCTCTCCTTGGTCCGAGGGGGGTTTCTCTGCCTCTGGAGCTACGCCCTAATGAAGTACAGATCATGTGTATGGCTCAGTATGTATGAGTGCTTGAGTCAACCCAGCCATGGACCCAGAGAAGAGCCACATGGGTTTCCCAAAATGGAGGAAAATGGCAGCTGAGAATGCTGGAGGCCTGGCCCTGATGGGAATGTGGGTGCCGGTCATCCAACTGCGCTAAAAGAGGAAACAGTGGAGCTGCTAAACCAAGGGAGAATGACTCAGGGCTAGAATGGCTCCTTTTTCTCTCTCTTTCAACTGTGTCTGAATGTGAGGAATCAAATCTGTGTGCTCATCACCTCTATCTGCAATGCAGCAGGCTCCTGAGGATCACTTTCACAGCTCCTGTGCCAATGCGCTAAGACTGCACGCATAGTGAAAAGAAATACAGAGGAAGGGAGAACTGTATGGAAGAGGGAGAGTATGAAAAAGAAAGTGTGGAATAGAGAGCCTAGCTGTTTGAGCCAACGACAGCCACATCAGACACTTCCTGTTTCAAAGAGTGACTGATAGCTTGAACGCATGCGTGCACACACACACGTACATACACACACTCAAAGACCAGCTGGGCTGCCGTCCAGAGCCAGTCACTGTATCAGCCGGGAGCCGCCTCGTCATCTAAGATATGAGGTGGCTGCTGCTGCTCTAAACGCCTCACCATTCTCCTCTCACCGCCCCGAGAGATGACTCGAGACGATAAATGATGGAGGTGCTGGCACTAAAACAATAATATTTCCGGGCTTTACACAGAGTATATAAGCAGAGGTGGGATTATCAGGGAAAAAATGGTTGAAAAGGAAATCAATGACACTTGTCCGCCCCCCAAATTGAATAATGTAATCTCAGGTGAGCCGTTATCTCAATTTAGTGAGATATAGGCCTATAGAGTGAGTTCATAGAATGTCAGAAGGTCTTTTATAACTCTTAAGTCTTTGTGTGAGTAGGGATTCCACAATCCCCAGGTCATTATAGAAGCTGGGGTATATAGATCCTCCAACATCAGGGTCAGTTCAGCTAAATTATACAAATGACTTTCCCTATTGTTGTTGGGTTTAATTTGCCAAGGTTTTGAGATGTCAGTGTGTGCCTACACACCAATACCATTGAGGGGAATTAGAAAAAAACTATGTGAAAAATATATGAGCTACTCTGGAGACATTTACACCCCCGACAACCAGGCGACCGCATGCTCATACTTTCATTTGTGAAGGGGGTGTGTTCAAACTATAAAGCCTCTTTGCTCTTTAACCAGGCAGGGAAGGCTTAAAGGGCACATATCATTCTCATTTTCATGTTCATACTTATATCTAGCACATGTTTACAAGCTTCAATGTTAGAAAAAAACCCGAATTTTTCTCAAACTGTTAACCTGACCGCAGCCGTATTCACCCTCTGTCTGAAAGGCCTCGTTTTAGCGCCTGTCTCTTTAAACCCCCTCCCGAAACAGCTGAGTCTGCTCTGATTGGTCATTGTTTCCAGGTCTTCCCCATCGATTTGATACTACACCTAAACAAGACTTGCAAAACTCCCTTTTGACAAGATAAACTTTAATTAAAGATAATATCAAGTTGCATTATGGGAAATGTAGGATATAGCATTTAGGAGCTTGACCCATTGTATGGAATACAAGACGGATGCTGCAGTTCTATTTGTGGTTCACACTACTTTACTTGAATTTGTAGGGGTATTTGTGAGAAATAATTGGTAATGAATTAGTCCTGACGTACAATTCTTCAGTAAAATTATTTTCTGGAACTAATTATATTCCAAACGGGCTGTAATGACTCATTTCTAAAAACCTTAATTCTGCCCTTCTGAAATGAGGACTACTCTGTCTTGGTTACACCTTCCTACATATCCATCTTAAGCTCTACCAACGCACAGCTCTGCCTTCATTAGGTAATAGAGCAGCTAAACCCACCCCCTCTTCGTTTCCCTCCCCGGTCCCCTTCTACTCTCCCTCTCTCCCCACACTTCAAAGCGAGTCTCTCTCCGTCACTCTGGGGGATAGAAACGGTTAATGCCTGGGGCTTTGATGTTCCACTGCTGTGTGAGCCCAGCCAATCCTCAGCCTGTGCTCGCCTCCCATCCCTACATCGTCTAATAATTCTTTGTGGAGGAGAGAGTGAGAGGGAGCGAGAGATTACGAAACTCTACTTTCACTCCTATTCCGAATGTATCCGTCTCCCTCTCCTTCAGAATTCATGTTCCTGACAAATACAAATGCATTCAGAAACATTATCATGTTTTTTTTTCTCCCCCGCAGCCTCTCTCTCTTTATTTTTTGCATCATCTGCAGCTTATAGTACGTCTTTTAAACCGTCTCCAGCTCACTCAGGCTCCTTTGAAGGTCTGGGTATTGAGGGGCGGGGATGAGATCGAGGGTGAATCTCTAAACCCCGGCAGAGTCGCATCGCTGCCTGACAGCAGTGTCACACTGCAGAACACGACCGGCATAAATAGAAGGTCATAGCTGTGGCGACGGGCCTTGTCAGGCATATTACAGTGTTTAGTGAAATATTATGTGCGTGTCTACAGTACGTGCAAACGCTTTTTTTCCCCCTTTTGCCAGTGGGAGTGGGTGAAGTGCATAATAGAGCTCATCGTCTGTACCAGCCTCTCTCAAGATGAGAACAATAACACAATCAGGCCCATTAGGACTGCTTCGCTGTTATGAAACTGACATTTTTCATGATACATTTGCTGTTATTTTTCCGAAGGCTCTGAAGCACACATCAATGAGACCTCTGTCAGCAACACAAATGCCTGTTTTTGTATGTGATATCCTTCCAGCCGCAGTATGTTCTCCTGCTGAAGCTGTTTTTCCCACACTATTATTCTGCTCTGTGGTTTCGATCCACACCACAGGGTTGTAATAGTTGAACTAAATACCACCATGGATTTGCCGCTTACCGAAATTGAAACACAAACGCTCAAATTTTGAGGAACAAGAGTTGTTTTTCCATAGATAGTTAATGAATGTATTTAAAATGACAAAAGAAAAGAATCAAAGCAAACCACAATTGATCTCCTCTTCTAACCAAGCCTCACATTTGAGAGAGTTGAGGCTGGTTTATCACAGATTAGCAGGAGTAATGTGATGTGGAGGTTTGAGATTTGTGTTTAATTTGTTCAGAGCTGGTTATATGAAGGTTTACAGATGAGATTTCTCCCTACTGAACCTCTGGCGGTCAATACTTAACCAAGCTATGGGATATTTATGTCTAAAATCTGAAAAACTGCTTATAGCCAATGACAGACAAAAAAGGTGAAGGCATTTCAAGGTGTTGAGAATGCTTTTTGAACGTTGGAGGAAAGACTAGTTGGCAAAACAAATGTCTCAAGATTTAGAATCATACATATGACTCTGAAAAATCCCACATGAGGGTGATCTATTCTTCAGTTTCATTGATACATCCATGGTCACACACATGGATGTATCAATGAAAGAATTCAAAGGGAAGGATCACAGTTCATCAAGGAAGGAAACAAGCAAGGAAAGAAAACATGACAGAAGTGAGGATGCCAAATAAAGGAGCCAAAAATAGAAAGAGCAGTTCAATCCCATGTTGCCAGAAAAAGTACTCCACTTTGGCAAAATTGGTATACTGCTCTTGTAAATAACCATATTTCCGGCTCCTTAGACAAACTGTCCTCCCTTTGTACTTCCAAAGGAGAGTAAGGGAAAGAGGAAGGGGACTCACCAGCCACAGAGTTAGGGCGGGGCATGAGGTACAGAGGGATGGAGTGGGCGGAGTGGGAGGACATGCTCTCCAGGTTGCGCTCAGGGATTTTGTTGAGGCTGTAGGTGGAGGCGGTCATGTTTTCATCCACCCGGTACAGGAACGAGTCCATGCCTGATTTCTGGGACTGCCACAGCTTCAGGTTTCCCCGGGAGCCCTCGCCGTATTTCCCGCCTCGCTCCATGTTCTCTGAGTAGCTGGTCAGTGTGGCTGCAACAGAACCAAACATGAATTTTAGTTATGTTGCATATACAGCTATGATGGGTTTATTGTGAGAAATGAGCCTCATACTTTCAGTCCATTTTCACAACCCGGGCGTCTGATTTCACACTTATTTATGGATGTTCTGAACGCAGGTGTTCATTATTGTTGCATGGAAACAGTGTTGGCACCTGTATTGACATCAGCGCTTCACATCAGTGAGCGATTATCTCTCCTGTTTTCTTGCTAACAATGCGGCAGTGGATGTCAATAGGACATAAGCAACTGAATTGTCTTCCCGTAGGAGGAGAGACTGGTTCTGACTGTGCATGAGAAGTACCAAAGTCTGTCTGGAAACTCAGATGTTTACATTTTGAGCTAAAGGGGACATGAGAGCGTTTTTGGGGTGATTTGAACAAAGCTGTGAAATGAGGCATGTTCCCACTGACTGTCACAAGATGTAACTCTCAGGTATCAGAGGCTTTGAATCTAACAGGATGAGCAGGTAAGGTCGAATATTTTGTTTTTAAAATCCTGTCTTTTATAGACAGTTATTTGGTTTCTAGCTTGGCATTATTTGCTTTTTACCACTTGTAATTCTCTTCTCACCATACTGGACGCAAATACATCTCTTATTAGTTAGTTAGTTACTTAGTAAGTCTGTTGTTTTAAACCTTTAAAACTCATATACACATGTACAATAAATAATAATAACAATAATCAGCCTCTACTTTTGAAATAGTGACATTCCAAAGCAAATTCCTACGGACTGAAAAGGTGTAGGCTAAAGCCTTAGCTTACCCTTTATACATTTATTATGTGGTATATACTGAAAATAAAGACTCAAAATAAAACATTTGTTTATTTAATATACCCAAATAATCCCCCCTAAATTCATATACACTCATATAAATAAGTGTTCACACACCAATGTTTTATATTTGCAAATCATCTTCATCTTAGTTGCAATGTTTTTGGTAGATATATTGTTTTGTTTTTTAAGTGAATTATAATAAAAGTGTATTATACATTTTGATTTGCTTTTCAAAACTATTCCCCATGTAGCTCCCTTGACTGTTTTATATCTTGCATTTGGTCCTATTTTTGTAAAAATGCAAATACCTCTTAGTTCATACAGACTTACTCAAATTTAAAGGAAACCTATCATGCTATATTTAAATGATATATTGTAGGGCCATACCTATATAAGGTATATTTATACGTTTCTGTTTTCGAAATACCAAACAGATCATGCATTTTAGCCATGCCTCATTTCGCTCTATGTGCTGTTTGCTGTCTACGGGTCTGATTCTGCTGACCACGCCCCCCTGCAGGAGAGGTGAGCCGTGCTCTGATCAGCTGCTGGGCTGTCAGAAGAGGGGGAGAAAAAGAGATCTCCGTCCTCCGTGTTTTATTATAGCCTATATAGAATCGTTATTCATTTGTTTTAAAGCTCAATAAATAACAAAGAAGACCTTTGACCGGCACTTTTCTAATTTTGTCCGGAAGATTTAAACTTTAACGGACATCTTGACCGGCGAAAGAAACTGAAACTGAAACTCTGCCGCACGGTCCCCTCGTTCCTTGGAAGAGGCGGAGAGGTGGGTGTTTGTCATCTGCTGGTGGACTAACCGGAGAGAATTATAGTGCTTGCCTCGACGGGGAGGGATTGCATTGAATTAAAGCAGCGGGAGCAAACGCTTGCCTCGGGGAGGGAGAAAGAAAGCCACAGCAGAGAATAAACAGAAGGGTAACCATGGTAACCAAGTCTTCTTCGCTGCTTTTGTGGCAGACTATAGCTCCACTTACAGGCCTGGCATATGTACTACAGCGTCTCCAGCGCTTTCGAGCGGCAATGGCCGGCCGTGGCCCAACCCCACATTCCCCTGATAGGTGGAGAGTTGGCCCAATAGCCGTAGCGCCACCGTCCTGACGTCAGTAAAGTGTTCAAATCTGGATCAGTTTTTATCAGATCCGTTGCAGCCCCTTTTTTAGAGATTTGGGTATGGAGGAATATAGAGAGGGTTGTGTTTTCTGACACTTGGTGAGTTCCCTGGAACACCGGGGACACATATTCATGTATAAAAGACGTACAAAAGTGCATTTTGCATGATAGGTCCCCTTTAAAATAGCTTCTGGATACAGTGGGGAGGCATCTTTCTTTCTACTTTATACATCAATTGTGGTGTTTTAAAGAGACTGTGAGTTTATAAATAATGTGTTGGTTTGTTAATGGAACAAAGGAGAAAGATATTGAATAACTCTAGCCTTATCCTTACACATTTGTTCAAACTGTTCTTTATAAATCTGTGTATGTATCTCACCGATAATCCCGCTGTCCCTGCTCTCCAGGGTGGAGGTGGGACTGGTGACCGAGCCGTAGGCACAGTCCCTGTTGCCGGCCTGGCCAGGCATCGCAGGAGGGAGGGTGGAGCAGGGGCTGCCTGCGGGGGGGGAGGCGGTGCTGCTGGTCAGGGTGGAGCACGGGCTGATCCTCTGGTTCTGGCCCTGGAAAAGACAGAAACAACTTTTAAAAACACTTTATTGTGTTCAGATAATTCAATGAGTGCACACTAGTACAAAAGGCAAAGTGAAATGTTTGAACTTTTAATATCTGAGTCATATTCAGAGTAAAATGTCACTTCAATATCGCTGTTTTCAAAAGCTTAGACCCCCGCTGCCTCTATGTAGTTGGTCCTTCAAAGGCTTTCCTCTCCCACACACATACAATCATATAATACATTATATTTGTAGCAATTTTCAAAAATAAGGGTTTGGAATAGCTTCAGCAAGAATTATGTAATGCTACACAGCTCAAACATACATGTACAATATGTTGACACACACAAAAAACATTCAATAACTAGTGTTATTCCCAATAATGTTAATAAATAGCACCTATATAACCTATAAATCGCTTTACAAAAAGGTACCTTACAGCACAATGTACTGCATCTGAGGAGTATGGCAGGAAATAACCAAGCGTTGGAGAGTTAGCGTAAACACCAGGGATGTGAGCGGCAACATCTAAATGCAGGAAAACAGTAATTTTCCCTTTTTAGAAACTAAAGGGAGTGGCATTTCCAAAATCAGATTCTGCAGAGTCCCATGGCACATGTGGGGTTGTGTACTGTTGTTCTTCCTAGACATGCCCTGATTCCACTGAAAATTCAAATCACACAATAAATGTATGATTCTTTATGGCCTTGTTTTGGCACCCTGCAGTGACCTTCTTCTGCGTCAGCTCAGGTTAGAAGAGATGAGACAACAGGGGACATAAAACACTCTGCTGCGTCTAATCTGCTGCTGTGAACACCCACTGACGCTCTCACAGAAACACACACACCTAAACACAGGCATGCAGCATCAACGGAAATGCAGAGGCGCAAGAAAAACAAGGATGCCAAGTGATTAAGTATCAGACACTGAAACAAATGGAGGTCTCTCCTTAACGGTGCTGCCGATGAGTTCAGGTCAACACTGGAGAGATCGTGAGAGGTGAAGTGGCCCTCAAGGCTAAATCTAGTCTAGTTTAATCTGCAGGAAGAAGACTGAAGGGACACACTAAGCTAATACACACACCCACACACGGATACAGTCTGGAGTAGGGCTGCAACTGCCGATTACTTTCATTATTGATTAAACTGACAATTATCTGCTGAAAGGCTCCTAAGCCTTTGGCTCAGAAGACGGATCGGGGTCAATCAATCGCAGGGTTTGATCCTCGAGAATCCCTGCCCACATTTTAAAAGTGTCTAAGATCCATGACAAAGTGTTCACAGCCATGCTAGTGAGCTAAGTGCTTACTTCAGATGGAGGAAGGACGGATGATGGGAATGTCATTATATTTCAAGGATTTGGTCACAAATCAAGATATTGAACACATTTAAAATGTTGACTTGATGACGGCGCTAAACAGAACATCAGAGGATCACCAACATTTTGAAGTTCATCATGAAGGGAACATGGATGGCCGACCCAAATTTCATGAAAATGTATCCAACTGTTGTTGAGACATTTGAATTATAAACGTAAATGTCAATGACACTGGAAAAGCCAGAGGATCATCAAATTCTTCTTCTGGGGACCATGAATGTCTTTATTTATAAAACGGACAAGTAAAATCAAGCAATCTGATTGGTTCTTAGCCGTGGTATACTGAGCGTATACCACGGGTAGTATCCCAAGTCAGTATCCCTCCGCGTCTGAGATAAACAGTATACAGTTGGGCTGAAAAGCAAACTGCCTGCAGTTTGCTTTTCAAACTGGAACAAGAAAGCAGCGGAGAAGTAACGGGGCAGAAACCCTCCTTTTTACGCAACGGTCCAGACATAGACATCAAACGGCAAAAACATATTCAGTGTGCAGTTCCTTTGGCATTAGGGCAGGGATATCTAAATACTTTCCAAGGTTTGACATAATGAATTGTGCTACTTTTAAAGCAAGCAACCATGTTTTCAAATCTGTAATCAAAAAGGTCCGCAAAAACATTTAAGATTAACTTCGACCTCCGGGGGGGGGGGGGTCTTACTATGGAGGAGTGGATTGAGGAGTGCCTATCTCCAGAA
The DNA here is from genome assembly GCF_902827165.1 of Trematomus bernacchii. Classification (NCBI taxonomy): domain Eukaryota; kingdom Metazoa; phylum Chordata; class Actinopteri; order Perciformes; family Nototheniidae; genus Trematomus; species Trematomus bernacchii. The sequence continues at coordinate 12,492,423 of NW_022988050.1, forward strand.
CAAAAAGCACCTAAACGACGACATGTAGAGCTACGTGAAGAGCAGGTAGACCAACTGGAAAAGTACCACCATTCAAAAGCTTTCTGATGCGGGTCTTGAAACAAAGCAGAGAAATTATGACCGTTAGTGGCCACAGGTGCGAAAGCTCTCTCCAGAGCTACTGGAAGCCCAATCTCGGGGACCGGAGAAAGTGGAGCAATATTCTCGCAACGCCAAGCAACAGCCTAGAACAACCTCAACCTATACAAGTAACCACGTAAGCCATGCTACTGATGCTGGACAGTTTTTCAGTGGGTGCACAATAAACGGCAACATACACATTAATGTAAATAAATAGCCAAATAATGGATCAACGCTCTCTGTCTAATATGTTCGCTAGCTGTTGTTAGTGTTGTTGCATAGCAACCACCTCGCACTATGTTTCGTGCAGAAGGCAACAGAGGGACTATTTTATTTTGAACATCATTATTTACTAGTAAAAACTATTTAAATTAGAGTGTGTATTTTTCTTTCATATTGCCACACTTGGTAACCGTTTTATAAAACGAAGCTTCGCGTCGGGCCGAACCACGCCCCTTAGCTGTGATATAATGAGCATATACCACGGCCTGTCGTGAGCTATTGCTTAAATATATATCATGGCAATCCATCTAATCCAACTCCAAAGGCAGTTTGAATGACACTGTCAAAAAGGTAATTTAGCTACAAAGAGGACATCTTGGTCTGAAACCAGAGCCCAGTCTGCTCTGATTGGTTAGCTAGTCGGCTCTGTTGTTCATTCGCTTAGAGATTTGTCTGAAATGCCCCACATATCACGTACAATTTGTCAGAGCATTAGCCAATAGAAATGAGTGTCATCATGTTACGGAAGTAAACAAAGGAGTCCCATAGAGGCGTTTCAGGCATTAGGGGGGGGGGAGTGTGTGGGAGGTGATTTCCTCTGGATGGAACATTGAGATTATAGCCTTTGCAGACCATTTACTTGCACACAAACCTATATAACACACTAGAGGAGAGGGAAAACCCCCAAAAGCACAATAGGGCCACTTTAAATAGGCCCATTCAACTGGACTGAATTACTTTAGAAGTGGTTATATTATTTTTCCCACATCATTTAGAAACTTATCGAAAATATTTCAAATATTTTTCGATATAATTTACTCTAGTAACACCAGAACTAACCATTATGTTGTAGACATAATCGACCTTCAAATACAACATCATCCCCTTTCTGAAAGAACTAACCCTGGCCATTTCAGGCTCTGTTAAAGTAGGTGCTTAGTGTGTGTTTTGTGGCATTGCCCTCTGCTTTCGCCATGGATGGGACCACTAAAGTGTTATGTTTACAGGAGCTTGACCCTCAGAGCAAGCAAACAATACACAAAAAAACACACAGCAACACCACAGCGCTATCTGCTGGGCTAATGAACCTGGCCTAGTGCAGGCCTGACCTCAGGCGTCGCACGTGGATTGGATTGAACTTGGGGGCAACGCGTCTATTCAGGGAGCTTGAGCACGAGAGTATGAAAGGCAATTAACAGCACTCTCTGCGAGTTAAGGTCACCTTGTTCTGTCTGCTGGCGAGGTCTGGCAGCACCGACACCAGCTAATGGAGGAACCTAACCATGTCAAATGGAAGATGGTAGATTGGTGTTTTACAGAAAAATAGAACGCTCACCTTAGCTCAACATTTTTTAAATAGGAAGATATCGGCCTGCTTCCTTTACAGTAAATAAAAGGTAGTAACTTGGTTGTGTCGACTGTAATGAATGTTATTGAAAGCTAGTAAAACCCAAGCAAATTAGCACAATCACAACAAAAGCCTGCTCTATAAGCTGCTAAAAAAAATGACAGGCATTTTCTGTCATTTTTTGGAGATAATGAATCACACAAACTACATCCGGAGAACAGCATTTGGGGCAGATATCTTAAATAATAGGTCTGTTCTGTGTTCACGATGCAGCGGGGCGCTGGTGTGAGTCACGTCTCTAAAAAGAGCCGCTTGAATAAACCTCTCTCAATTGATACACCCCCACTGCTACAGCAGCGCTCACATCAAGCACAGGCAGTCCATCAGTCTAATCGCTTATCCACACTGCTTTAGTGCAAGCCCATACCTAGACTCTCTTTGAAGGATTCAGCAACAGGTTGGCCCCTTTTCCCCCTACCTATATCTGCCTCTCTTTCTCTCTGCCGCTGCTGATTTTTTCCCTTAGTTTGGAAAATTCATACCTGTCAAACCAGGTTCAGAGAGAGAAACCAGGGCATCTGCTGCAGAGCGTAGAGCGGCCTGTTGTGCCAAGAGCTGTTTGTTGCTCAACTGCCAAATTCCCAAATTGAAAGGTTAAAATGCAGGAGAGAAACCCAGAACCTGCAGCTCAACTCAACCTTAAGAAACTTTCTTCCAATAAGACAAGTTCTAAGTACGCTGGTAAATAAATAATTGGTTATATACAAATCTAAGTAGAGATATCCAATGTTAGATGGAGAGGCACTGATAAATTCCGAAGCTGTGGTGTATGAGGGCAATTTACAGAACTCTTTTGATCCGGCTACCCTGCCATCCAAAAATCTGTCAAAACCAAGTGTAAACACTGATATTATGAAGATAAATGTCGAAAGCAGACGACTGCATGTTTGTTCAAGTTCCAAAGCACGATCTCCCACGATAGAAATGTGTCATAATCACATACAGAGTAAGATAATCAGATTAGGATAAACCGTAACAAACGCAGAAAAGGCAATAAAAACAAAACTGGAGTATATTTCTTGGCAACAATTGTTTGAATTACACAACCCCAGACAAAGTTTCCCTTATATTGACTCAAAGACTGAATCAGGTGACATCATGAGAGTTGAATGCAGTGCTGGGAAAAACAGTTTCTTTCATTGGGTGTTTAGTTTTTTGTCTACAGGCTCTTTAAGAAAAGATAACAGAGTTGTATCTTCTTCTCCAATGAATGCAGAGATAAAAGATATAAATAAAAGATTTCTCTTGCAAAAAAAAGTCCAGTTCATTAGTGAGACCATTACCTGTCTTGCCTCGGGTTCCTCCATGCTGTACTGGGTACCGGCTGGCCCCTCGCTCACTTTGTCTCCCAGAAGGAAACCCAGGCGCGTCATCAATGTGTTGGCTGCCTCATCCACCGACGGAGGGGGGCCCAGCTCCCGGCTTGACTCCCCTGCAGAGGCAGAGAGACGGGCAGGAGGACGGAGGTGGATGGGGGGTGAGGAAAACATTGCAGGGGAGAGAAAGAAAGAACAAATGTGTGTCAGTGGTGGGTAGGAACAGAACAGCAGCTTGATTTCACAAAAAGGAGAAACACATCAAACAGGCGATGGAATAGCACGCGGAGTATCTGCTATCCACCCGCTATGTATTAACCACAGCAGCGACACACACCCGGATACAGAGAACAACAGCACCTGTGCTCAGGAAGACATGGAACAGCCTACCTGAGTTTTCCACTTGCTCAGAGCTGTGCATTACAGGCAAATTTCCCCACAGCTGGACATCTTTGTTGAGGTGTCCTCTCACGTAAACTCCAAACAATCCCTTCAGCCGCAACAAAAATCCCTTTCAAGCTGTTTACAAAAAACCTATTTCCACACTGAGCAGCGAGAGCTCTCCACACTGACGGCAGCTCCTTCCGCACCACTCATCACCACTGCAGCTCGTGTGACGCAATGAGATACGCCCTTCACCTGCGCGTGTGTGTGTGACAGAGAGAGAGAGACAGAGAGAGAGAGAGAGAGAGAGAGAGAGAGAGAGAGAGAGAGAGAGAGAGAGAGAGAGAGAGAGAGAGAGAGAGAGAGAGAGAGAGAGAGAGAGAGAGAGAGAGAGAGAGAGGCTGTGTGTGACTCCTCAAGACAAAGTGGAGTTGAATACACCTCTATACTGTTTACAGAGCTCTAAAGAGAGAAAAATAAACAAGCCTACGTGATGATCAGATGATCAGACACACGCAGGGATTTCGGTTGCCAACTTTGCAACAGGATCCAAGGAAAAAAAGAAATCCCTTAATGACCTCATCTGTTGCCTGGTTACTCTCCACCCATAACAAGCCCTCATTGCTGGTGTCATATTTTTTTTTTTATAATACCTGGCTATCATGCCCTAAAGGTGCCTGCAATATCAATTTCAACCCACTTTTACTTTATTTACTCGAGTGTCACAAATTACCCACACTGCTGCTAGCTGTTAAAAGGACTAACTAGTGGCTGGAAACAAGCAGCTGTAATTGGACGTATAAGCCTGAGAATTGGATTGGACGTTAATGACATTGAGGCCAACAGCACAAGATGGCACGATGTGTAAATAAACACCAGTGAGACAAAGCGGTAGGGCCAGTTCTCTCTCTCTTCTCCCCGCTTGATTTCCTGCCGGGCAGGTCAGACCAGATTGGCAGGTAGCTACACCGAGTCCTGACTGACGACCATTAGAAAGTGTCCCCACACCCCCTTCTCTGAAGACAGACAGCTTGTCTGCAGCCTGTGGCCTCTCACTCGTCTGTTCAAGGACTAACAGACGGACAGGCAATCTAAAGCCGGGGCTGCCCCTCTCCATTCCTTCATGGACAGACAGCAAGTCAGGATCATTAGATTGACTCCAAGTCCTTCTGAGTAAGTAATGGAAGACTGGCACTGTCTAAATAAAACCTTGGATATGTTGCTGAGCCCTAATAAAAGCCACAGCAGTGGTAATAATGAGGTAATCACAGCAAACATTAGGTCCAAAATAGCTAATTACTCATGAGCCTTGATGAGATGTAAAGCGGCTTGATGCACTTTATATGGAGCAGCGTTTACTGTACCAGGGCCTCCAAGGTCACTGAATCCCCCAGCATCCATGGAGGAAGAGAGCTGAACGCAGTAATAAAGAAGGTGTAGGTAGACAGAAGGACTGCCCCACCTCCTTATAGATAATAGGAGGAAATTGAAGGTGAAGAAACATCTATCGCTGGCTGGTAAGGCGGGAACTAACAATTATTTTCATTAGCGATTCATTTGCAGGTGATTTTCTAAATCAATCTCTAGGTCAATATCATGTCAGAAAAGAATGAAACATTTAGAAAAATGTCCATCACAGTCTATAATTCAAAGTGATGCTTTTAAATGTCTTGTTTTATCAGTTTAATATGATATGAAAACAGAGAAAAACTGGTAATCTTCCTTTATTAGAGGCTGAACATCGGATTTTCTGCCTTCTGTCTTTAACAATAATATATCAAAAATAGTTGGAGATAATTTGTCTGTTTTTATCAATTAGTGGAATTGTCACTGTAGTGGCTGTATGTGTCTGGACATTGAGGCAGTGTGGTCGACTGACTGGTAGTACAAGCAGTGAATACATTAGCACTGATTAGTCAAATGCTCCGGGGGGGGTTAGCGGCTGTGACCGTGATCAAACAGGGGCTCGTCTGTGTTTCTGTGTCCTTTTCACTCATCTTCTTTGTTTACCTGTCTCACTTCCTCTGCCTGTACTGTACGTTTTAGGTTTCTGTTCCTCTTTTTTTAGCTTCTTACAAAGGTATTTCTGTCGCAGCCAGCTGTTGGACAACCCTTTGCAGGGGCGAGCAGTCTGTGCCGCTTTTGATGTGAAGAACAAAATCTCTAATCTGGACGCTGGAGCCGACAGTTACTCCCTTGAGCTAAACACAACAAGAATGTTGTTTCCTTAAAAAAACCATAACATGCGGTCACACACACAACTAAGACTCAGTGGTTGGGTCAACCATTTTCACGGAGCTGTCAGCTTAGATCAAAATATGAATGTTTGATCGGCCACAGAACAAAAACAATGATGTTATGGCCCTTTTTCTAAATGTAACCCATGCTTATGAGCTACAGTTAAAAGGAATATACATTGTCATAACGTAAGGGTTGGATTCCCTATCTTTGAACAGCTCCCCTGTTCTTAAAACTCAGATTATAACATTCAATCACACACCGTCCCTCTGACTGAAACCACTGAAGAGAAACATCTAGATGGCTGCAAAGCTGCGTGACAGCATCGAGAATATAACACTCTCCTAAAGAGGAACTCATCAAGGTGACACCATGACATCCTTAATGATAACATTTGAATTTGAAAAACTGGCATGAAACACATCTCTTATTTTTCCAAACCAGCAACCCTCCACACACACACACACACACACACACACACACACACACACACACACACACACACACACACACACACACACACACACACACACACACACACACACACACACACACACACACACACACACACACACACACACACACACACACACACACACACACACACACACACACACACACACACACACACACACACACACACACACACACACACACACACACACACACACACACACACGTACTCTCCTCTCCATTGGATTCCTGAGCTGCGAAAGAGACAGATGGTTGCCATAGCAACTATCTTTGCGCACAGCTAGGAATGTGTTTCTGTGCAAGCGCATCTGTTTCTCCCTGGCCGTCCACAGATCTGCCCTCTAGCACCGAGAGAAGGGAGAGGGAAGCATGTGTGCTGCAGGCAGGGGACTGGACAGGAGATGGTATTAATAGGCCGGGGGCTGCAGGTAAGATAGCACATACCATGTGGCGGCTCTTATTTCACCTGTACCTGGCCACTTTAACTGCCACTTCCGCAGGGGAAAGTCCACAGAGAGAAAATAGGGGCTAGATAAGTAAGAAAAAAAGGCTCAGAGAAGAGGTGATATGTATAGATTTAAGAGTGTGAATGAATTCCAACGGAAGCTGTTGACAGCTAACGGAAATGGAAAGAGGGTATTCACACCTATTTCAGAAACACATGAATAACATAGAACATACGCAAACACATCACCTAGTATAAAGCAGCGACTGGAAAGCTAATCAAGAGATCAGAGGAGTGAATTTCACATTCCTCGTGTGCACAGCAAGATGTTATCGATGCAACAATATTTGGAGGTTTTAGACTTGAAAGCAGGAATTAGGGTTAAGAGTGCGTGATCCGATGATAAATGACCACAGCTTGTTCCTGTGTGGTTGTTGTTACCATAGAAACTATACCTTTAACATTTCCGGTTCATTTGGCCAATGCGGCAATGTATAACACTGCTTTATGGCCATATTCAATATGTATTGTTTTTTTTTGCATCAATGTACCTTGATATGACAGGTATTTATTTTTCAAGAAACTGTAAATACACGTTGATAACTTGTTATTCCAACCGTAATCAGTCTGACAAAAAAGACTCTTTGTACTTTCCTTTGTAATAATGGTTTTCTTTAGACCATTTAAATATGATTAGGCTTAGTCTTGTTGTTTCTAGCTTTTTAATTTAAGTTATTAAAAGGTATTTAGTTCTCTTTGTCACTCGTTCCCCTGCTGGAGCTCAGCCTGCCCATTGTGGTCAATCCACCAAAGACATTAATATTTTTTAAAACCTCTTCTTTACTTTTATAATACAAAAATGGTAACAACACATTTCAGATAAACACTAAAATGACAACCAAAATACACACACCATTATCCGTCACCACCACCACAAGAAGCTTGAGCTAACTTGTGTGATATACAGAGGACGGCTGAGGGTGACATTTACAAGCTATCTCACAAAATATTCACAAACCATATTTATGGGACCACAAATTCCTTTTGTAGACCATAAAAATCAGCTGATAGAGGACGCTAGCCAGTGTCAGCAGCAAAGTGCTGACTGGCATGCGATCAGATGTTTAAGTCACTGCCCTGCTGCTCCTTATGCCAGGGTGCCCTTGTTAAGAGCTAAGATGTCCATCTGTCCATCCAGGAGGCGTGAGTCCTCCCCCCCCCCCCCCCAAGAAAACTCATCTCATCCCCTCTTGGTTCTTCTCCAGCTCAAGTTGTTATTGCACAGACGCAGAGTTCCTGGTTATAATCAACTCTTTTCCTGCCTCAATGATGCCAGAAATTCCCATTTCAACCCTGAAATGTCACATCTGCAGGAGATTTTAGCAGCTCATCGCAGCTGATGGGTTATTACACACTCTATTTCCCAGGAATGATGCAAAACAAAGCTATAGGGACAACACTTCTGCATCCATTATATCCAAGAGGAAGCCAGGTGCCAGAACTAAAGGTGTATCTAAGGTAAAACATACTATTTGGACTTGAAGAAATGCACTAGTATGCTTCTATAACAGATCACTTACTTCCCATAGAGCACAGATTCAGCAGAAGGGTCGGGCAGAGGGAAAGGCTGTTGCACTCTGCCGACCATTTTCCTCCCTAAGTAACAAAAGTTAAGCACTAAGACCTCCCATCGCTATTTCTCTCATGTCTTCATCCAACCCTGGGGTGTTGCTGCATCGTCCTACTCTGGCGACAAGTCCTTCCAGCCAGCAGAGGTCGAGCCAACAACACAGGTCAGGAAGCTAACACTGCGCTTCTCAGTGGCAACAGGAAGAGGAGAGGCAAGATCAGAAAGCAGATATACCAGAACCAAATCTCAACAGAGCAATATCCCCGAGTAACCCTGCTTTTGACTGTGTGAGCAGGGGAGAGATAAGAAGGGGGAGAGGGGGATGTGACAAGGATAGATAGGGGGGGGGGGGGGGGGGAGCAGGGAAATCTGCAGGATTACGGAGCAACCACTGACTGAGAAGTTAACAGAAAAACAGCGCCGGCACCTAAACAAGCTCTACGTCCGAGAAGCAGGGCAGAGTGAGGAAGCAGCGAGGGAGGAAGCAGCGAGGGAGGATTAGCGCGACAGAGAGGACACTGTGGGTGTAGCAAAGCTATTTATTAATGACCTTAGCAATGTTTTTGCAGCAGCAGGCAGAATAACGGTCATAATTCACCCCCATCTCTCTCTGTGTGTGTCACTCTCTCTGCAGTGGAGTAAGAAGTATTTTACCTTAGTAAAAGTAGAAATACTAGGGTAAAACTAGGGTAAATCTTACTCAAGTAAAAGCACAAAAGTATAGGCATAAAAATATACTTACAATAAGTACCAACAATACTTATTGTGCTTAATGTCCCATTTTAGAATCATGTATATTAAAAAGGGTGATTCAGTTTATTGATGCCTTAATGTGTTCATCACAGCTGGTTAAGGTGGAGCTAATTTAATTACTTTATATAAATATCTTAACCTATAATTATACAGCATAGTTTATTTATATTTAGTTTTAGCCAATATGCTGAATCTGTAAACTAACAAGTCACTAATTTTGTCAAATAAATGTATTGAGGAAAAAGTACAAAATTGGCTTGTAGTGGAGCAGAAGTAGAAAGTATCATTAAATAAAAATACTCAAGTAAACGCACAAGTACCCCAAAATTGTACTTAAGTACCGTTCTTGAGTAAATGTCCTTCACTACATTACATCACGGCCTACAGGAACCTAAAATGCCGAAATGTACAGGACGAAATGAGGGATGAGCTGGCCAAAAACTTACCAGGGCAGAATGTGTCCAGGTCTGGGTTCTTGGCAGTGGTGGAGGTGTGTGTAGGGGAGCCAAGCTCTGATTGTGGAATGCGAGGGCTCTCCACAAACTTTGCTTTCCGCAGAGGGGCTGGGAGCAGAAAGCGTACACACATATAGAGACAGGAGAGGACAACATGTACACACACACATAGACACACACGCACACACACACACACAAAGATCAGGGAGATGGAAGAAAGAGAGGAGTGACAGGGACAGGACAGAAAAGGGAAGAAGACAGAGAGCTTATGAGCTTGAAGAACCACACTGATATAATGAAAACATCCTGAAGGCTTTTTTCGGCAGCTTTTATTTGCCTTGGGTCAAATAAAAGCTCAAGTATGACTAAACAAGCTGCATGGGCAATCGGGAAGTGGGATAGAGCAAACCAATACTGCAGCAGAACCTCAACCAACCACCAAAATGTAATAATATCACCATACTTCCTCTGTGTCGGCCTGCATTTCAATCACAGAGCACAAAACAAGATGGACATGTTGCTGAAAATATGGGAGTGAAAAGAAGTACTGTTGTGTCTATTTGTCCAGCGTCATAATCACAGCAAGTATGCAAATGAGATCCATTTTTGGAATGTTCTCGCGCCTGACTCAAGCACAAAGTCTGAGACATCAAACAAATCCCTTCGACATGAGATTCAGAGGGGGGAGCGCGCAGAAAGCCGGGGGTGGTGGTTGTGAAACGATATTTTGGTTTCTTGGTCACGGCACAGGGATTGTAAGCACTGTTACCCAGACTGGTATCAATGGTGCATACATTGTGGCTGCAGGCAAAATATTTCACAGCACAGGGGTGTTTATACCGAAGAACACTTGTTTTACCCACAGGGAGAGATGCCAAGCAAAACTAAACCATCCATTCAATGGCAGTTCTTTACTCATAGAACAGCTTTGCAAGGATGCATAGCAGACATGGGGGACACAAAATATATCATCTATTAGAAGTGTGATCGCCGAAGCAATACCCACACTCAAGTTTTGGGACAAGAGCTGCAAATATCAATCAATTAGTTGTGAACTATTACATTAATCGCCATTTATTTTTGATAATTTATTCAGTTTGAGTTGTTTTTCAAGTAAAAATAGCAACATTCTCTAATTCCAGCTTCTTAGATGCTTCCGTTTTCTGGTTTGTGTACTTCTCTATAGCAGTAGACTGAATATCTTTGTTTGTTTCTTTGTTGTGGACATTAAAAGGCATTTGAGGACGTCTTTGTGGGCTTTGCAAAACAATATATATTACAGTTTTCTGACAGGACAATTAAGGATTATCAAAAAAGCAACAGACAGATCTATCTACAATGCAAATTATTATAAATTGCAGCCCTAATAAGAACACATTTTTCTAGGCATATTATCTCTGACCTTAATACAAGTTCTCCCTTTCTTGAAATTGCAACTTTGATGGAGTTGGATACAGGTCAAACTGTGCAAAGAAATGAAGCTTATATCAACTCCATTTTGTTCATGGCTCATTGTGTGTGCAGGAATTAAGAATAATGTGTTTATAATTGGCTAATCTGGTTAAATGAGGATTTAAAATAGATGATGTAGTGTATGCTGCGACTGTTAACCATTGTTATTATGGGTGAGTGCACATGTCCAAAGCTATCCGGCGCAGCAGCACCGCGCCGAACCAGAGTGGTGTGAGCAGGAAGTCACAAGCAGCAGCTGAAGAACATTTTTTCAAGCAACAATGAACAGGCTTCTTAACACTTGCGCTTGTGGTTCATGTTACAACTAATGCCAGTATAATGCATGTGTGTTTCTCTGTGTATAATGGGTTGACAGTAGAGTTGTTCATCTGTATATACTGTATGTCTTAAGTGGTGTAAAGATCATACTACAGCAGCAGGCTTTGGTCAATGCAACATACAGTATAACATACAGTATGTTCAGTATAACAGAAAACATGTAAGAGTTTTTGCAACAGGCAGCACAATCTTACTTTCAAATCAGTTTTAAGATTTCAAATCTTCAGAAACTCACTCTGATTTATTCGTAGTGAGTCTGATTTCTTTTCTGCAAATGCTGGTAATCTAAAAGGTTTTATGATATGTATCAGTGGTAGGATTTGCCATGCCATAAGAGAGCTTATAATCCTTTATTTATCTGTACAAAAGCGAGAGTCTACAGCCATGCTGGCAGCTCTAGCCATAGACAAAGCAACGCTCTGAGCTACATGCTAAAGCCAGCATGCTCGCAATGAGAAGGGCTAACTGGCTAAAATGATATGTTTGCCATCTTTGTTGCTAACATGCTTTATTTGCTAACTAGCTCCAGACAAATGGTAGCTGAGGTTGATGGGATTGTCATAGATGCAGGTATTTGGGCAAACGTATTGACCTTAAAATGTCATTAGTAATTGTGGTTTAGAATTTGTGTAGCTATGACAATCCTTTCAGTAGCTGTTGAGCCATCTCACAACAAACTGTGAGCATATTATTTTGAATTACATGAGTTTTTCTAAATCCTTTATCCGGATCTGCACCAAAAACTACGCACTTGTTTTCCGTTTCCCATGGTCCAACTTTCCACCAATCCACTGCAATCTGTTGTCCAGATTTGAGATATTCTGCTCACTCACAAACACGCAGTCAGATAAACAAAAACAAAATCTCCTTGGCAGAGAAAATAAAGAACTCCTTCAGAGCTATGAGTATGTGTCTAAAGTAGATGCCTGCCACACACAGTGTTAATATTGTGTTGGTATGGTCTGGAGAGGACCCTGCTAATTGACCACATCTAGGAAGGGAGCCAGCACAGATGCCACAGTGAGAAACTCCGACTGACAGCCAGCAGGAAGAAGGAGCAGCGAGTGCTATCCACGGCTGGATCAACTGCCATGAGAGGAACTCAACGTCTCATGCCAGACAAACAACTCAAAATCACTTTTACTAGTTTTATATTTTGGCAAATGTTCAATGGGTTAAAGACAGAAGTATTATGCTTATTAATCTAGACTACAATGAACCTAAAAAGGTGTGCTTATTTCTTGTTTTGCTGGTATTGAGATGTTTCAAATGATGGAAAATAGCTATACAAGTGAGTCAATTTTACATGTTACTTGTTAGACACTTTTATCCAAAGCGACTTACATACTCAATACTGTGGGCAATCCCCACAGGAGCAATTTGGGGTGAAGTGTCTTGCCCAGGGACACAACGACATGCTGACTGCAGTGGGGTTTGAACCTGTGACCCCCTGATCCGAACACCTACGGACAATCCACTACGCCACACGCCCCCCTATAAACATCTAATAATTAAAAAACATACAAAGAGCAAAACAATGTGCAAGTGAAGACAAATGATCATTGTTCCGTAGTTTTACCTTACTTTTGGATGCAATAATAAAAGAAAGATACATGGTGCTGTACACAACAAAAAACTGTATTTCACATATATATAAGCTATAAACTGGTTATCCATACATATTTGTTTTATAATTCTGGTATTTTGATGTTCATAGTAAGGGTCATAGTACTGCACAAGTGAATTGAAAAAAAAGAAAAGCAGGCATATTCCAGTTAATGGATGTTATTAAAAACCATTGACCTTCAAAAAAAAGATCTGTTTCCTAACCTTTCTTTCTGCTGACTCACAAATGAATTACAGGGCAAATACTATCATCAACCACTAAGAGATATTATCCAAATCTACACATATTCAACAATGTTTCTCTTAACTGTCAGGTTGTTTTCTTGAGTCCTGAAACATTCACATGGTGAGGCCCAAAGTAACATTTGTCAATTTCAATTTCAAACCACAGTCCCGCCTTATGTGGATAAGCTGCTCTTGCACCTGCACTGACAAACTTGCAACAGCTTGCAGTGGCTCGTAACAAGCTACGGAGAGCCTGTCACAGGCTGAGCGTCCATGTGACCGTGTTCCTGGAAAGAGCACCCACGGCAATTACATCAGATATGTAAACAGCTTTTTTTACAATCTTAACTTTATTACAGTACACCTGTGCATCTCCAGTTGACTGTGCAAAGAGACTTAAAGCATTTTTCCTCTACAGAATATCAGTCTCTGGATAAACTACAGCGAATGGTAGATTACCATTTCTCTTGGTTTTTGTCTCCTTGATCTCACCTCTGTGAAATGGCGAAGTGAGGAGTAAATCCCTCTCTATCTGCGGCTCCAGGAGACTAAATCCCAGGGACTTCTCTCGTGCAGTCCTGTTGTCGGTGTGTGCCAGGCTGAGGATGGGTGACGGCGTGATGGATGGCAGCAGGCAAATCCACTCCTCTAATGAGCTTATGAATAAATATCTCTAGTCTGTGTGTGCACATGCACGTGGCTGTGAAATAGATATTTGTTACATGCTCTGGATGCGAGGGTGTGAAAATGAATATGCATGCGTTAGTATGCATGTGTGTACATGTGAGATTAGAGTGAGAACGGGGAGGGGGGGATGCGGAGAGATTGGTGACAATGGACAGTTTACATTTTTTTTTTTAAAGAAGCTGATCTCTATTCCCTAGATTGTGCGTACACACAGCCTTTGGTGAAATCATCAACAATAAATAAAGTCAATATTGTGATTCTAATTCATGTGCAGAGTGCAAATGAAAGGGGAAAGCTTCTTTTCAACACCATGGTCCTCACTGACACAACCTGGGTTTTCAACATATACGACAAGATCTGAATATGAATTGGAGACTTGAATATGCAATGCACAATCTCTCATTTTCTTCAGATAAGTGAACGATAAGTACGTGAAAGGAGACATTTCCATGGTGATGAAGTATTGTCTGAACCGCTGTCTGAGTTACATACAACCTCAGGCGCCCACATATGCGTGCATTACCGTTACACACACACACACACGCACATAATAATGTGGGTGAGGACATACATCGCCCAGCTGTCTGCAACCCAAGCAGAGTTTTACAGAAACCGAGCATGCGGCTCTGGTCACTATGGCAACAGCAGAGCACAGGGAAACGGCGAGTCTTTTCCGTCTTTTCCTAGGTGTTGGTAACGCAGGGAGAGGATGGTTTCACCGACACTAAAAGCTTCAAACTCCCAACACATCCGCTCCAATGTAATCAAACAACCTTTTTGTATTGACAACTCTTACGGCCTTCCCCTCTTCCCCTCCATTCAAGGAATTCAGCTTCAGATATACGAGCTGCAGCAACTGAGGCTCTGATCCTTTGTGTTGTGGCTATCTTCCATCTCCTCTTGCTCTTTGAGGACTATAAAGATGGTTATATATTTATTTATTCTTCAGGATGGATATAGCTGATTTGGTTACATACAATTCACATTCTTGTTAAGGATGAATTACATATATTTTGATATGGCTTATGCATGAAATATTAAAGTCAAATTGGCTATCATGCTGTCATGCCTTACATTAGAAATATTTCTAAGAATATTTTCAACAGAAATGACAAAAACAATAATGTTAATGTGACATTTCAACGCCTTTTACAGAATGCAGGACAGGTCTATGGTCAACTTATTTGATTTGACACATTTTCGTGTGATTCTTCATCAGCCAGCATCCTTGGTATCTGTTGTTCACTGAGTTGATTCTTGCTAAGTAGCCAATATAAGGCTTAGTCATCTTGCCAAATAGTGAGCCTGTGTTGATGTATGAAAACTATGTTAGAACTGGTTTATAAATGGTTCTTAATGATTAATAAAGTGTTTACAACCTATTTCATAACCTAATTATAAACCCTTTATGAATCCTTTATAAGGGTAGTCTTATTGTAAAGTGGTACCATAATAATTAACAATAATACTTTGATGTTCATCTTTTAGACAGAGGAGGACATTGTCCATAAACAGGCTTACTGAATGAATACATGAATGAATAAAGTCCTCCTTTTAAAGGGGAACTCCACCCAGACTACAATGGCTGCTACCTGTATAACACACCGATCAAACGAGATAGATAGATACTAATGCACTACAATATACAATCTCACTAAGCTACAGACATATATAGAAATATACTACAGACACATATTGGCATTGGATTATATTGCATACATACATACATACAGTATATATACATAAATATAACTATTGGTGGTTCAGTTGAATTGTGGGTAATTTAGGCACCAGATTTTGACAAGGAAAAAGACTAGGAGGTGCAGAGAGATTCTGCTGTCCATCGTAAGACAGACAATCTTAATGAAGTGCCATGAATAATGAGTGGAGTACTTTTTAAATAAATGATACATAGACTGAAACGAGATGTGGCTGATTATAATGTGCGTCAGATACTGAGATCTTCAGATGTGCTATTTTACATTAAATTCACCAGTCTTAACATACGGCCCGGAGGCTAACACGTACACAGGGCCTCCAGTAATCCGGCTCATGGACCACGGGTGATTTTGTTTGTTTGACTTGTTGAACAATGCACACCAGATGTTGCTATGCAGCATCAAAACAGAGGCAGTCAGCAGCAGCAAGTGCATGTCCATTAGCCAGACTGCCTCTCCCTCTTTTAGATGTGTGTGTGAAAGTGTCTGCACATGCACACCAACATGGGTATTTATCATTACAGCCTTGGGAGGATTAGCCGAGCAAGGTGAGGCACAGGCAGAATTTTAAGAGGAGGGGCTAATTTTCAAAGAGCACTCATTAGCTGAACTCTCCCTCGCCCAAAAAATGTATTAACTCACCACCTCACTTAACCTTATTTTGCGATAATTAGACCACCAGCACTAAATCAAGGTATATTAAAGGCAAATCAACACATGAGTACATTCTTTGGGAGGAATAAGTCTGAGATTTTGTTGTTTTGCTGTTTTTCCATCAACATGTCCAAAACCACATTGATTTTTCACAAAGATTTCGGCCATCCAGCCTTGGGCCAAGACAAGCTGTCTGGAATCTGATTGGCTAATACAATATTTAGAGAATACCTTGACAGAGAGACATAGTTAGTTAATCCTCACACAGTGCGTGTAAGGCTGATTTTCAAGTTGAGACCAAATTCAATTTACCAAACATGAAGAGACAGGCCTGGAGTAAAGACTAAATGTCTTTTCAACACATAATATCAAATCCCTGGTCATATTGCTAACAGATTTAGCAAAAGATGCCAAAACATATTTATTTCTCCGTATTCATACATCAAAATCCAATAATCTTTTTCCCTTTTTTTTAAAAAAGCTGAAGTGTGCTAGGACAAGCTAAGACAACCAATTTCAACCAGTTATATCATCTTTCGCTCAATCCTTCTGCACCTTTCAGCCGCAAGGGAGCTGTGTTTGGACTACATTCTTAACCCGTGTACTAGAGTGACAAATATATATTTTTTTTTTTGGGAAATGGGGTGCCTTTATTATATTTATACAATGTTGGGGTTGACAATGCCAAGTAATTCCGCAGGCTGGATTCAAACATGCGTACTTGGCGAATATGGTCCGCCATATATTTAACCACTGAGCTGTCCCGTTGATTGTGATTGATATTTCTAGTTAAAATAATCATTTTATAATTTATAACCATCTCAAATTTGTATTTATTATTTTACAAAATGATGGTAACACTTATCCACTGATCCAGTAAAAGCATCCTGCGCATCTTTTTTTGTGTTATTTGATATCCTTTACTGATGCTACTAAATATGGCAGCCTATTTTCACTTCATGCAGAATATAAGGCCACTTCAGAACTATTTAGGTGTTTTTTCGCTTGTCAGATGCTCCACACTCTTTAGACTTTAGTTTGCACATACTTGACTTCTTCTTTTAAAATATCTATCTTTGGACACCATGTTGAATTCTCATGCTCTCCTACGTGGATTGGCAGGGCGTTTAATTAATTTGAATCAAATGGCATGTGCTTTCAAATGTTGAGGACAATCAGATTCATTATGTCAGAACACAGGCTAAAATAATCCAGAGGTTGAAAAACAAGCCATGACCTGACATAGACTTTTCTAAGGACCTTTTTAAGAACAGATATGAATGAGACCCAATGTAAAACAGCATAATCAAGAGTACTGTTCATAATCATTGCTCAAATGGCCCTCTTGCTGGACACTATTTTAGGTAGATCAATGGTGTACTGTTGTATCAAATGTTGTAACACTGGGCTACTTATTTGCTCTGAGCAGCTATATTTTTATCATTCCATCTTTGGTCTAAAGCCCCCTTGTGTAAATATGTACTTATGTCCATCCTGCAGGCTTTTTGTGCAGCTGTCTCTTCCAGTGAACAAATCCTTCATTCCTGAAGGACCCTGCCCTCATGACTAAGCTGCTGAAGCACAGAGGCTATTGTTAACACTGAGAGGTTCAGACACTGTAAACTTAACTTTCTTATAGTGTCACTCCTTCAGTGGCGGGGGACACAGAAAAGTGTGACCCTGAACTTTTTACATAAAGCTCAGCAGGAGGCCTGCACTCCTGAGGCCGAAGGATACCAGCAAGCTGTAAAGTTTACGATAGCACTTTAAGAAAGCGAGAGTAGCATAATTGTCAAGGATACCACTTGATACAGTGGCCTAATAATAGCAAGGCTGCCTCGACCTCTGTCCCTGCTGGAGTTCAGCCCCTGGTGTGGATATTTATAACTTCCTGACTATAATAAATGTCTTGCTCCTCATTGAGAAAATGAGAAAAAGCAATCATTTTCCTTATTTGGGAGTCCAGGATGACCAGCATTTATCAGCTATTTTAGATAAATGACTACCTAGTATTTGGTTCTAAAAATAGTTGGCCGTTATTTTTGAGTTTTGGAGATCTGATAATCTGGCTCTATTTTTAGCAGAACAAAAAGTCCTCCCCCAACAAAATGATTTCATGTCTGACACAGGCTGTAATCAATTTGTACTCTTATGTAAACCCGTAGGTAGCAGACTGATTGCGGCGATACAAAGTCAAAGCTGGGATCCCGACAAATGCCTTCATAGCGGCTTAGTACCCTGAAATGACGGAGCAAATAAGTGAACAGCAGACAGACGAGTAGTGAATGATAATGCTGAGGCTGGTGTCATTTTGCAGTCCTGTGCAGCAGTGTGTAAGGGTTTGGATACGCTTGGACACACATACACCCACAATAACACACTTCTTTAAGCCTCCGCGTGTATCTCACCGAGAAATGTTTGCTCAGCTCTCCACCACCAGCATTCGCAGAAAGCAGTGAGGTGGTATATGTAACCCACTGCTCTGTTTTGTAAGCAAATCATTATTATCGCTATTTATAGCACACTGCGGGTTTCTCTTTTCCAGTCCATAGCTTTTTTTTCCAAAAGGTACTGCTAAATATCCAGATAAAACCAGACAACACCGGCCCACTGTAAAATAATAATAGTACATTTATAAAGCAGCTCTCAATCAAGGGTGTAGCCTTGTGCTTTATGTTACAATATAATTGAATATAATTGAATTTGTTATTGTCCCAAAGTAAAAGTTAATTAAATAAGAGGATTATAATATGGAACGATAAAACAATCAGTAGCAATGCAATAAAAAAAAAAGCTAAATATGTTAATAGAAATCCATTAATGGGGATTAAAGAGTAAACCAAAGGAGAACACATGAAAGTCCTGGAGAATTAAAACCCAGAAGAAAAACGAGGGGGGCTTGGTATAATACGGAGTCAATTTGATGTTCTAAAATCAAAAGGCAGGTTATTTCACAAAACGTTGGCTGCCACTTTCATTATGTAAGGAAGAAATAATGCTTGGAACGAAGACAGTGGAGGACATTTTAAAATGTGTTTGTTAAAGGTCTTCAAATGTATTTGGCTTTGCTCCTGAGATGATCTTCGAATTTAACATGGTCTCAAATTGCTCTGTATATGTTTTTGATCTGTTTGGCAAGACAGTTGAATATTGATTTAGACTCTCTCTACTAGGTCCTAAATGGAAAAACTAAACTAAAAATATTTAGTTTTAAAGTTGTTCTTGGCTCTATGAATAAATGAGCATTGAATCCTCCTACAGCGGTAACAACATTCTGATGAAAGATGGAGTAAAATACAAAAGTACCACAAATGGTTCCTTGAGGAACGCTATATCCAATATCGCAAAAAACGATGTTAATATTTCTGAAATCTCTAATACTTTTTGCAGTTCTGTGTTTCCTTGATAACCAGTCTGAAAATGTCGTAATATGCTGTTGTCAATTAGATGTTTTGGTGCATGGTTGAAAAACAGTTTTCTACAGAAGTTTATGGAAAACAGGAAGATTACAAATGGGCCTGTAATTGCTAAGGACGGCACTGTCAGCGTTACATTTCTTTGGCAGAGGTGTTATGTTAGCTGTTTTGAAAGCTTTGAGGGAATATATCTAATTACAGGTTGTTACCTGCTATAAACACGGGACGCTAAGAACACAAGAGGATGACTTCATTTTGCTAATGGCGATACGAACTGTGTCTTCTATCATCATAATAAAAGATTGTAATTCTAGATACCAGGGAGTCGTTACAGAGTTAGCAATACTGCCTCTCTAGATGACTCATTCAAATTTGAGAAGTGCTGTTTGACTGTGAAGGAAACAGACCTAGAAGACAGTCGTTTAAAAAAATAAGAAGCTGAAAGCAAGAGTCGCTGCATCACCTGATTGAATGGAAAGGACGGAGGAACATGACACCGGCCAACTAGATTTCTATAATTCCATAATTAGATTCCTTTAACCTTTTGCACTGAAAAACAAGTGAGGGATTTCAAAGGACAGTGATGGTGCCAATGCTTGATTTATAGACAAGGTGTCGAGTATAGTACTGAATGTGCCCACACACCAATAGAGTCAGTCAGCAGGCTATTGTAATTAGGATTGAGCGATGAAACAAGCCTGCAGATGGATCCAAAATCAGGCATTATCTAACGTTGAATATAGCCTTATAATCTACTGGCTAGAAAATTAACATCACATTACTGTTGAGAGGCATTCAATATTAGTCCAGCCAGGGCTCCTTTTTATACACTATATGTCAGGTTAAGAGATCCCTAAAAACTCACCAATGAAGGTTGGATTATAGAGTGTCATATTTATTTGAGAACATATCCCGGGCCCAAAAGGCATTTGTCTGACACACGCTGAAGGGTTGTAAAGGAGGGAAATTGAGCAATTATATAAATCAATATCCCTCTGATCCACTGCACTAGAGTTTATTTGGCTGATTTTCAGACATTTGGGCCACATTGGTTGAGAAGCCAGGCACTGAGAATAAAGATTGACCTGACCTGTCTTGTGAAAATATGAGATTATACACAGTGTCATACACCTACAAGACATTTGAAAACGCAGGAAGAAGCAGAGAGGAGAATAACCTTGGAAAAACACATTTTCAAGGGGTATTCCCAGAGAGTGCAGACTATGTGGTCAATTACAAGCTCTATAACTGTCTCAAACAAGATTTGGAGTACTGATATTTTTCTGTGCTGGTTCAATTGCTTTTTTTAAAGTTTCTTTCAAGGCCCACAGACTCAGGTATATAAAATATATAGTGAAAATACAGAAGTACATCAAGTAACAAAAGGAGAGGATGCTATTGCTACCATTATCAGCTCTTATCAGTTTAATGGAAAACTAATAAGTAGAGTCATTGTGAGCATTTACAAGTTTGGAGACCTTAGAAATAAGGATATGTTCAGCCTTTAAAACCTGTCCTTTGAAAGTCTAATTCTCAGAGGGTACAGCTCAAATTTAGAAAGAAAGGAATCGCTCTGGAATAACAACTTCTTGCCAAAAAATCCTCACCACGCTAAAATGTCTAAAGAGGGAGAGAAATAATACAAAAATCCTTGTATCATAACCATAAAGGGATGCTGTACAATGTACATCTCCTTGGAGAAGTCCTTATTCGTTTTACTCCACCAGATTCAAATGACCCCAAGAGGGATCTTAAAACTCAGCAGTTCTTCCACCTTGGACACAATCGACAAGGCTATTCATCCACCCCGAAATGGAAGTTATTAGCGTCACTGCCTGATGCGTCCTGAATGACAGCTGACAAAGTAAGCTCATCAAAGCACTCTCCAGGTGGTGATACTAAGTGGTGTGAAAACTGGCTGTGGGCGCCTCATCAAAAACCATTCACCTGAGACCAGCAATAGCAGCTGCTGATGAGATGCTTGTGTTTTGCTATCAGACATTGTTATTGAGACATTCTGCTCTGTTCACACACCAGCTAGCAGTCCCCTGGGATGAGGCAGGGAGGCAGGCAGCCCGCAGCACTGGAACTGGAAGGAGGCTCCACATCCCAGCACATGACGAGGTGATTCTGGTACACAACAACAAGCAGCTGCTACTGAATGCTTGGTGAGGGGTAAAAAACTATTCCCCACCAACTTCAGCCCATTTACGCAACCATATGCTACATATGATGCCGTGCTCTGGAAGGAAAAGTGAGACACACAACAACAAGAACAAGCACCATTAGCCGCCCACAGCTTGTGCTTAGACGCGCACACACATACACACTCAAAGACAATTGAATGCTCACCCACGCTGACGCATGAAACAGAGTAGCTCGCCACGAAAAAACACTTACATTATCGCACTCTGGTTGATTCACAGGTCCTCGAACCTACGTTGTCATTAGAGCGCAGCCCTCTGACAAACGCATCATTTCACGGAGAGAAATCACTTTCCTGCGTGCCTCCCCTCAGCCCCATGTCTGCGCAAACGTCACTCGAACCAGTGGCCGACACAGCTGGGAGATCCGAGAGCGGACAGACCTGGAGCCAAGGTGGAGCAGCAGGTGAAAGGGGAGGGGAGGGGGGGACGGAAGGAGGAATGAAACAAGCGATAGAGGGTGTGGCAGGGCTCACCATTCTCAAACCAGATCTGGCATTCCTGAAGGCTGGGGTACGGCACCAGCTCTCCTCCTTCACCCTCCAGCGACACGAACAGTCCTTCCTCCCTGAGCGATGACCAGTTCATCAAAAAACAAGCAGGAAAAGAAAAACGAAAACGAAAACTTGAAAAGAAAAAAAATACCTGCAGCCGAGCAGGGGAGGATAAACGCGGGGAGGACCTCTCTTTTTCTTCCCCTTTCTGATGAAATCTCCACAGGTTTCAGTGCTGATGCTGCCCGCTCAATACAGTCGCAGCAAGTGATACAGAGCCAGGCAAGATATGGCAGTGACGCGAGGAGCGAGAGGAGGAGGAAAGAGGAAGGGGAGGGAGGCAAAGGGAAGGAGGAAGGAAGAGAACGCAGCGAGTCACTGTGTCACCGGGGGACACAGAGGTGACATTTCTATGATGGCAGTAGCACCGAGGGTTGAAAGGTGACTAAAACATTTGCCACAATAAATGAAATGAAAAATATATATTTTTTTAAACAACAACATACAGGCGCTTTCCCACAAGGAGCCCGGGAGCCTGATTCGCCTTCGTGACTGCATTAGCGCTTAGCGTGTTATGTATAGATGTGAGAGGCGCACTCTCACTATAGGAACAGGAGCTCAGGTCTCCAACAGATGAATGGTGCAGTGCTGCTGTTGTCATGGCAACCACTGAGCAAAAGGAGGGGGAGGAGAAGGGTGGGTAGAGGGAGGAAAGAAAATGGCATAAAAAAAAGGGAGGGAGGGTGCGAGGGTATTATTAAAGGGACACAGTTTTGTCGTACGTGGACAGCGCTTTGGGGACCGATCAGATCACAAGTGAAGAAAAAAAAAAGAGGAGCGGTGTTAAATGATAGGAGCAAAGGTTTCAATAAACCTACTCCATTTTCCTCTTGGGCTCCGGCATCCCCGTCTGTCCTTGTTTTACCCTTGAAACTGTATTTGTACAGCAGCAGCCGTGTTTTACGGCTATTTAGGGGTTCAAGCCCCACGGGGCAGAGAGTTTATTGTGTACCGCCTCTGCTTTTGTTGGGGGCTCATATCCCGTAGGCTGTAAGCCCGCTGGTTTCTAAATGTTTGTTATTAATCTTCTCCAGTCACACTTATTTCCCCAGCGTGACATCTCAAAGCAGCTTTCGCAGCATGTTACCAACAAGCCTTACAGATGTGCTACAGTTACACGTCAACGTTTTTGAGTGTCCCATTCTGTGCACCACCAGTCCTTATCGTAAAAGCTGGGTTTCAGATCTTACTATCTCTGCAGTCAAACATTGCCCCCAGGCAATACACTGTTTGTAAACCTTCACAAATCAAGCACTTTAAAGAGGCCCTATTACCCTTTTTGGGGGTTTCCCTTTCCTGTAGTGTGTTATGTAGGTTTGTATGCATGTAAATGATCTGCAAAGGATCAAATCCCAAAGTTCCTTCCAGAGGGAATTTCTCTCCCACACCTGAAACGCCTCTTTGTTTACTTCTGTAACATAGTGACATCACTATGTAACACTCACTCTTCTATTGGCTATTACTCCAACACATTGTACGTGATTTGTTAATGGGTGGAACATCTCTAATTGGTTGACCAATCACAACAGAGCCGGCCAGCTAACCAATCAGAGCAGACTGGGCTCTGGTTTCAGACAGAGGGTGAACATTAAAGCATGTAAACATGTCACAGCAGAGGCATTAAAAACAATTATTAACCTGAACATTTGCATTTAGGGCCCGTTCAATTTTATCCCACAAAATCAATTCAAGTAACGGTGAATTAGGAAGTATGAAAAGCGACAAAGTCCATGTAGGGAAGGGGTCAGGGTGGATGGATTGGTCCAAAATCAAAGGACTATCACTGAGTAGACGGCTGTCTATTTGTCATATAATAACTGTACTAAAGTCACCAAATGTTTGTAGTTATTTTTGTCATGTATCTCAACCACACCACAATCTTTAACCTAACCTAACCAAGAGCTTGTGTTCCCTAAACTTAACCTAATCTAGTGCAAATATGTGCTCCTGACAGATTAAAGCTAAACAAATAAACTATGATCTTTACACAGAGCTCTGTTGATAGTCAGTCATGCTTTGTCATTCTTAACATGCCTAGTTTATCCTCCCTCCCTGTGTCTTTTTTGCACATTTACCTGACAGAAACCGAACATAACTTTCTTTTTAGGTAACTTTAACAGTCATTTCAAAGGGGTTTTCTTACCTAACTTGTATACAAATCCTGAAATGTAACAGCTTGGATGTTGTGTCTTTCTTTTACTATTCTGCACCATTTCTCACCAAGCTTTATTAGAATTGAATGAACTGCAATAAATGGCAGATATAAATATTTATTATTCCTATCAAGTAACTTTGACACACTGTTAAACTGATGTGTGAACCTAATAAAGAAAAAGTACATATGCTATATTTCTTCACTAAAAACATCCATATTGTTTGGCTGAGGGCAAAAATATGACAAGGATTTCTGTCACAGCACTTAAAGCAGCGGGTTCTTTAGTGCTTTGCCTGAGGGCATCATACTTCCATTTCATGACTCCTTCCTACACTTAACCTTCACTCTTTATATTCCACCTGTGACAGAGGAGCTGAAAATGTCACATTTCCTTTCAGCGGAACAAATGATTCGGAGCGTCTGTGTCGTCTGGGACGGTTGAGGCAAGAAATAATGACAATAATTGAGGAACCATTTTCCCAAGGTGCAATGCTGGTGTAAGGAGGCGTGGAGATTGAGACGTCCCAAATGTCAGTGTTCATTTCAGAAATCCTCAGAGGATACCAGATGCCATATAAAACGCGAGGCTGGCTAAGGAGGCGTGAAGAGACGGAGATTGAGATGTCCCAAATGTCAGCCTGCCTCTCCAAAAATACAGAGAGGACAAGAGATCGTAAAAATGCTCAAGCTGGTGCACAGCAGGTCAGTGGGAGAGGACTTAAAGGAGAAGTCCAGATTTCACGATATGAAGTCTACTGTAACATAGCCTTTATCTCTTTTATACGATGTAGAAAGTATTTTGGGTTTAAGTGTTGATACAGTTATGTTATATATGCATAAATACTGAAATAAGCCATAAACTGGCAAACCTGGTTACTTTGCAGATTCAGATCTCACATTCAAATGATGCATTGGTTTGAATAAATGGTCCAATAGCATTTCAAGCTGTTAAAATTAACTACAACTTTAAAGGACTTATTACTAATTGTTGCATTAAAACATCCAGTAATAAAATACATATACACAAATGTATTATAACCTTTTATTCTTTATAATAAAAACTTGATATGTAAAGTATATCTGCTAATAATAAAGCAAGTAGCACATTTAAGCAGAAAATACTTTTACATTGTAGTATTAGTACTTCTATAATATGTATACCTGCCCTGTATGAAGAACCTCCGATTATATGTCAAAATGGATGAGAAGTCTTTAAAGTGCTAAGAAAAGTAGACAAAACATAAATATATTGATAACTACAAAACTCCATCAACCAATGAAACACATGTGATATGATTTATGACCTTAAGATATCAAGTTTACCATGCAATAACACCAAGAAAAAAAGGAAATCCTCACACTTGACATTCAATTGAGATGCTTGTTTTTTTTGTGAGAAAATAAGGAAAAAAAGGTCTGGATGTAGCAACTCATTCCATTCTTGGGTACCTCCGCTCCTACTCTCCATTAAATATCTCTAAAAAGCTATGAAGCATTTAGTTAGGATGTAGAACCATTTAGTTTTACCAGCCTTTTCCACAACTCGTCTCATCCACTACTTCAGGTAATGATACCTTTCATTTCTCCAGATGTCGCTTTTGTAAATCCCAAAATAATGTGCCTGAACACGAGTTTTAGCTGAGGGCTATAAAGCAGAATAAAACCTTATTATAGTCCATTGTATCTGTGTGAGAAATATGCCAACAAGTGATCCTGTCATCTCCAATTGGACGCTTAATACCACCAAACAATTACACAGGCACATTTAACAGAGCTCTGTTTTAATGTGGATCCTTTAAGACAATCCACACAATGAGCTGTAAAACCTGACTCAGCAGTTCAGCACACTGTGCAGTTGCTGAGCGTTTTTTATGCAGGCATCATGTGGCCATTTACAAATAATTTTTACTAGTGCCACTTATTCACATATCAGTCCATACCAGGGAGACAATAGATTTTAGATTTACTCATATTACTGTGATAATTGCAGCGAGACAGAGAGAAAAATAAGGCGTTGTAATTAAATCAAGCAGATTCTCAGGTTTTAAGGCCAAATGCAATGTCCTACCTTTATGTGGCAATCCATGGGGAGTGAGTAACTGTATTGATTGCTGCCATTAATTAGGGGAAAGCAGTGTAATCTGGGGAGAGATGTTGAAATAATTCCCTTTAAATGTAGCAGAGTGGAGCGGGAACAATCAATCAGCTGGGGCGATGGTCTCTGGCGAGCCGACACTTGAGTGAGGGGTTTATTGAGGAACAAATAAGCAATCAGTGATTACAACTCATAACTATCAGCCGCGCAGATATCACAGAGAGAATGAGCAATCATCGCCACTCATGGTCTTAGATAACTGCGCGCTAAATATAGACAATGTACACTGAGCGGTCCGGAGGATCTGTGAAAAACGCATCAAGATGAAGGAATGTTGCATATCTGAAACTAGCTGAGAACTTCTGATTTCATGTGCACAAAAGGAAGCAGAAATGATATCATGACTTGGGAAAAGTGAACATTAATGAATTATGTAGAAATCACAATCTTTAAGACACCAAGCTCTAAAAAGATCTTAGAAAAAACGTTTACTGTAGAAAAAATAACAATACCGCAAAAACATCCTGCATACAAAATGTAACTGAAGTACTAAAAGTAAAGTGTTCATTATGCAGAATGGAAACTGACAGTGTTATACTATTCTATCTATTCTATACTATTTATAGAATAGATAGAATAGTATACTTATTTTTCATGTGTTCATATGTCAGTCATACTTTAATGTGTGTTTAATGTTTGTAATATCATCAATCACGTTGTAGATAACTTTAACTAATTCAGTCAACTTTTATGGTTTGATGTATAATAATGGATCTTATTTTATAATCTGATCAATTACTTGCTTGTAAAATCTTAATTTAAAAAGTAACTTGACTCCTCAATAACTGTAAAAAAGTAAAGATAACACATTTTCCTATGCGATAAAAGTATACAGTAGCAGCACATTTAAATACTTAAGTTAAAGTACCTCGAAATTGTACAACTAGTTCAGTAATTGAGTAAATGTACTAAATAACTATGCACTGCTGCTGGACACACACAAACTCTCCCCTGACTGTTAGTCTGACCTCTCTGGAAGGCAGGGGGATTAAAAGACACTTTTCCCAGGGGTTTAATAAAGTATTCAAATATTATTGTTAGTTCAGTTTTATTAAACCTGATGGAAATTATGTTGGCAAAACAAATCTACTTTCAAAGCAAAACTGTATGTATACATCAGGGATGCAAACTCATCAGGTATGAAAAAGGTGACAAGGATCCGAGCCCCACGACCCCACGGAATATCGGCTTTAAAATGAGGAATAACAGAGGATTTTAGCAGTCAGAACAACTAAAGCAGTTAATAATAACAGAAACGCCAAAGAGTCACATCTAATAGAAATGTATAAAAGCATGTATAATTTTGGCAGCACTGTTGAGCATTTTGAAAATGTATTTTCATGCCTCTGTGCAAGGCTTAGTCTTTCCATCTGTATAGCCAGTGGTGTAAAGTAACTAAGTTCATAAACTCAAGTACTATACTTGGGTACAATTTTGAGATACTTGTACTTTACTTAAGTATTTCAATGTTTTGCTTGTTCTTCTTCTCCTCTACAGTTCAGAGGTAAATGGTGTACTTTTACTCCACTACATGTATTTAATACCTGTAGTTACTTTACAGATGTGGATGAATGATGTGAAATATAATCAAGTGTTAAATCAGACTTTAGTTCCACCTGGAGTAAATTCACAAGCTACCCTGCAGTATACAAACTAGCTGCAGCTTTACCAGCTTTGAGAACACTTTCATGATCAATCATTATAAAACATATCATATATATTATTCTGAAATGGACCAATGAACAATGAATACTTTTACTGTCGCTACTTTAACTATATTTTGATGATAATACTTTTCTACTTTTACTTGAGGAACATTTTGATTGCAGGATTGTTCCTACACTCTGGTACTTCTACTTTTACTTAAGTACAAGATCTGAGTACTTCTACTTTTACTCTAGTACAATATCTGAGTACTTCTACTTTTAATCAAGTACAATATCTGAGTGCTTCTACTTTTACTCAAGTACAAGATCTATACTTATACCACCTCCGTTTATAGCCTAGGAAAAAAACTATTAGAAAACGAAGGCTAAAGCTAACGTTAGCAGATAGTGACAATGTATGCTAGTTAGCTAGCTCAACGATTCCTTAAATAATATTGCGACAGAAACACGTTTCAGTGCACATCACGCTCTGCCGCTCAGGTCAGGGAGCTCTGCTCTGAACACCTGAACGGCCCGTTCTAACCAGTAGCGTGGCGTGGGGAAACATTTAGGGGAAGCCCATTTTTTTGGGTTGGGGGGGGGGGGGGGGGGTGGTCAATAACGTAACCAGATGAGTGATTACAGCGCCCGGTATCATTTTACACACATTTGTATCACACAGATGCAGGACTTGCACACGCCTGTTATCTAACCGACAGGTCCGCACGCAATCTCCAGCCGAAACTCTCTCGTCTTATTAATTTAAGCATTTTCTTATTAATTTATGCAGACACACCCCCCCCACCCCCCCCACAAAAAAGAAGCATTCATTCACAAAGTAAATCAGGAGACCTTTAAAGTTTTACGTTCACATCAAAGTATCAGTAGGCGTGTATGAAACACATGAATTCAAAAACAATTATGTACAGAAACATTTGCATGCGATAGTCCACCTTCTCTTCCCTTCTCTTCCCTTCCCTTTCTAACACACGGCAAGTGCAGCAACAGTCCTCGTCTCTGTAATTAGCTCAGTCCGTAGTCCAAAAGTAACTAAAAAATATAAACAATCTCATCTATTCAGGTGATCGATTGGATGGCAGTGTCCAATCAAGCCGCCAGCCGCCTCTGAAGGGAAGCCAGAGGCGGCTGGCTTCCCTTGGCATGGCCCTGGCCAATCACAGGTTGGCAGGGGCATCACGTGGGCCTCATCTGATTGGTCAATCCCTCAATTTTTTTTCACCAAGGGAAGCCCGATTCAGAGGGGCGCTGTTTGTTTCACTCTTCGTAAAATACTCAATGAGAGTGGGGGAGAGACGGGCCGGCAGCAACACACAGCAAAGGAGAATTATCGAAAACAAAACAAAGTATTTTTATTTATTTATTTAAATTATAACTACAATCCGAAAAAACAGAGGAAGCCTGGCTTCCCTTGGCCTCCGGGAGAAAACGCCACTGGTTCTAACAGTTGTTCACCAGCGGTCCAGTCTGTGCCACAGTGACTCCGGACCGCACTGTTAATATTAACGAACGCACCCATAGGTAATGTAGCTATTAAGCTAGACCATCATCGCGGAGCAGCAGAGCCTTATTATACATCCATGAGCGGAGCCGACAGGCAGGAAGACTCGAGCACACAGCTCTCGCTTCATTATAATATATATAAAAATAACACCATGCGTGTCATGATGGCACATAACAGCTCGCGGCCACAGATTACTCCGGGTCCCAGACCCCCCGCATACCCCACAAATATTTTTATTGCAGATCTACATGAATCACACAAACGACCTATTTTGGATTCAAAACGGCGAATTTCGCCGAAAGGTGACAAGTTTGCATCCCTGATATATACATACATACATACATACATACATACATACATACATACATACATACATACATACATACACACACATACATACAATCTCTCCACAGCGTTGTAATGACAATAAGCCAATTCAAATAAAAAGGTCTATTTACTCAGAATTTCTTTAACTGTTTAGAACGTAGTGTTATCTTATATGTTATGTTAATCTATATATAATAAAGTCTATACGTTGTATTAACTGTTTTATTTGTACTGTATGTATTGTATTATAGAAGTATTTCATTTGGCTCAGGTTATGTGTCTATGGAAAAACACTATCTAGGTACTATATTTTGTTCATTTGAGTATCGGTCAGTGTCACTGGAACTTACTTATTCCATTCCCGTAGAGGCATGACTACTCCTTTTTCTCTTTACATACATATCAGACAATACAGTCAAACAGAGTAACTGTTTAAGATAGTTTGCTGTCCATATATAAAATAAGGATTTTCCAACCTGTGACCTGCAATGACACGGTACAGAATGCCTCCTGCCTCCTCGCCAACCTATTTGTCAAGTTGACCCCTCGAGCACTGAGGGCCCCCTTGAGAGTCTTCATGCAGGCCGAGGGGATTAAATCAGAAACTCAATGATTCTCTAAAAAGGTCAGCGCTTTCATAGCGTTTTCATTCCATCAGAGCCTTGAGGTTGAATAACTCAAGTCCTCACCAGCACCAGCACTGTGCCACAGGAGGGTGAGGAGAGACTGCGGTTGGCGGAGGAACCACGGGAGATTGGTTGAGGGGGAGGGGACGGGGGGGAGGATCAAAGTGCTGCAGCCTTTTAGACCTGCTGCTGTTTGCTCTCTAATGTGCTCATATGCCACCTCTCTTTCTCCCACCTCTGCCATCTCTGCCATGGGAGGGGTTTCTGCCCTCTGACGCAGCACACACACACGCTCGCTACTGTCAAGCTGTGCAGGAAGTGGCACTGAGTTGAATTAATTAAAGGGTGAGAAAGCCGGGGTGGTTGAGGCGGAGTACAATCTGGTGCTCAATGCCACTTGAGCGCAGACTTTTTGAGGACTTGAGGGACCTGGGGCACTTGGGGACATTTTTGTACGTGTTGTTTTAGAGCCAGACGTGTTTATGCGAGAGAGGGTCACCTCCTATAAGTCGTGAAATTACATTTTGACATGCAATCTGAGGAATAACCAAAGAAGAACTCAGGTTTGTAATGGAGCCAATAGGGCTGTAGAGAAATAAGATTGCAGATATCACCATTTTTATGACCTAACACAAAGATATTGATATTTTGCCAAGCCCTAGAGCCAGTTAGAGATGCAACTAATTGTCAATCGACCGAAAAATAAAACTATTTTGGTAATTGATTATTGGTGGTGTTTTGTATAAAAATGGGCAAAAATGCTGTTTTACAGTATCCTCTCCAATACGTAGATTTAGTTATTTTCTCTGTTTTATATTGTAAATATCATATTATAAAGTGAATATCTTTTTTTTTCGGGTATACCACCTTGGATTTTGAGTAACTGGCATTGACACTTTTCACACATTTTCTGACATTTTATATACCAAGCTATAATCGAGAATATATTTGGCTGATTAATGGACAGAAGGGAGCTTTTTCTTGTGTGCTGCAGGGGTCTAAAAGGGGTGTTGCATGCTGTTCACCCGGCAAAGCCCCCTGAGACAAATGTGTTATTGGGCTAATAAAATATGATTGATTGATTGATAAAAGTTAGTAGCTGCCCTAGAGCCACTCATTTTTTATGACTAGCAGATTTGAGTCCTGTGGGGCCACACTGGCTGTAAAAGATAGCACAGTTTTATGTTGTCTTTTGTCAAAGGCCTAATTATTAATAACAGAATACTATATAAAACACAATAGGTGATGTGACAGAGACATAAATCCGGGTGGATTACCACAGTGACGGGCTAATCCTGACAAATACATGTATCTCACTGTCATGCGCGCAAAAGTGTAAGTGGAAAAATTATGCAGAGGAATAACAAATCACACAAACCTGAAATAAGAGGATCCCTAATTCCCAAGATAGAAAATCTAAAAATACAAAGGCAGCCTTCGCAACTAGAGGCACCTGACAAAATATAACAAGCAGAGGGATGACACGTTTGACAAAACTGCAAACAAACCTCTCCCTCTGTCAGCTGTGAAATAAGAATAGAACAAATAAGGCAGCTGTCATTAATCGAGCTACACATGTTCCTCTGTGACAGCCATCAACACACACACACATTTACAGATTCACATACACGCTGACAATCTAAAAAAATCACTTTGACTCACGCAGATGAAAGTGTAGATACATCAAATTAGGCTGGCACAAAATATGAAGTTAAGGCAAAATACTAATGGAGCAAAGATGGATTCTCAAACAGCAGGGAGAAGCAAAGCGAGGAATAAAAAAATGGGCTTGGTCTAAGAAAGTCTCTAAAGATCTGCAGGATCCTGCCACACACAGAGCTCTCTGGCTGTGGTGAGGCACACCCAGGTAGAATGAAAGAAAATCAGTTTTGGTTGAGTTTCCTCTTGCAAAACCCACACTTGAAATGACCCGTGAGAGACTATAAATCATTCTGTGTGATGCCAAAATTAATGATTCCCCCCGGCAGATCAGAAATGGTTTATGATGCGGTGTATCTGAGAGGCTGGTGCACCCTAGTGGCGACTCCTGAATCAAGTCCTGCACACCCACTGCTATTCTCCTTCACTGCTGATATTGGGTGAAGCTGCAATGTCAATATTTCATTTTGAAATCCAGCACAGCAGCAGTGAGCGAGCTTTGGATGACCACCGTGCCCTGCGTACCAAAACCCGCCGCCATCCACCTCCAAAATGAAAGCAGAAGGAACATGACACAGCCTCGTAATCCAGGTAATGGGGAGACAGAGGCGGACCTCAGTGTGGAAGGAGGCGATAAGTGGTGGGAGAAGAGAAGAGGGACAAAAGGAGGCCACAGCTCCCAGTCCTTTAGTGATAACAAGAATTCAAAATTGTAACACGACTGAGCCTGGCGTTTCTTCTTCTTATTTGCAAATTAAGTGGGTGAGCTACACCATGACTGATTTCTGATTATTGACAACCCTCAAGGGGAGTATCCAGTCCTCTCCCCCTTATTTTCCTTACGAAAATATGTTTAATTTCCTGTGTGTGATTTGGGATTAGGGTCTCTGCTTACAGTGGTACAGTGAAGGGTTAAGGGAGGCTGTATTAGCACAATGAGTCCATGGGGAGGACAGCTACAGACGAGGATGTGCGAACAAGACTCATTTAAACCAGGTTTAGCACACATTTCTGTCGGCTGTGGGATTTTCTTTCGTGCAAATGTGACAAGACTCCCGGACTAATTCAAATCTTGCACTCTTTATGAGTTCAGTGCAGGGGGTTTACCTGTGAGCTTCTTCACGGGCTGCAGCCTGACACTGATGGTCTGGTGGGTGAGCAGCGGGGAGGAGGGCAGCGAGCGGGACACGCCCTCCATTATGCGAATGTGCTGCATGCCCTCGGTCATGGAGATCCGCGGCACAGCGTAGTCTCCTTCAAAGGCACAGTCGCTGTCTAAGCTGCCACCTGCAGGATGGGAGGGAGAACACGATGAGATGCTTCACTCTGCTCTAACAGTCTGACACTGTTGGGAGTCAGTGTCTGCAAAAAAGCACAGAGACTTCACTTAATTTAACTATGTTAAGAACTGATATATATTTAGGTATAATGTCACTGATGTAGACTTTTCAATATCCTTCTGCCTTGATTTATCATGAATTAATAAGAATAACATGAGATATTCTGCTGATACTTAGTGAATTGCCATAATCAGATTAATAGTTAAAGAGGCCCTATTATGCCTTTTTGGGTTTCCCTTTCCTGTAGCATGTTATATAGGTTTATGTGCAGGTAAGAGGTCTGCAAAGGCTCAAATCCCAGAGTCAACACCAGAGGGAGTTTCTCTCACACACACACACACACTCTGCCTTAAATGCCTCCATTGTAGACATTTGTTTACTTCCATAACATAGTGACATCACTATGTAACATTTGCGCTAAAGGGATGTTCCATCTCTTAGCAGTTAACCAAGGAACCAACCTTTTCACCTTGTTTCAGGTGAAATTAGATATTTTTGGAGAAAAACAAATGTCACAGTAGAGGCACAAAATCCAAATATGAACCTATAGTATAAATGATCATAACAGGGCCCTTTAACATATTTGTAAATAAACTGTACTGTAAGTTACTCTAGTTTGATGTGTTAGGGCCATTTGGATGATTATCGGTATAATATCAACTATTGTAATTATTTTTGACCAGATTTGTTTTTTATATATTACCCCATGCCTGGGATTTTCAAGATATTTTACTCTATGATTCACAGAGGTTGTGTTTTGGGCTACAATATTCCATTATTAGTGATTTTTTGTCTATAAGATATCGGAAAACAAATCAGAAAAACCACTCACATTGAACAAACTGAAGCAACTTAGAACATAAACAAATGTGTGGATATGAATACTCTGACAGTACCTCTGACTGGTCCATGCATTGCATCATCAGTATCGGGTGTAAAACGATTGGCGTGACCCAGTAGAGAGAACAGCCCTGAAGGCAACACGTGCCGTTCACAGTCACTGTAATAAACTACTGCCTACCGGAGCTCACTGGGCCTCGTGGTAACACAATACCCAATCATTTTAATAAACAAAGGAGGATTCTCTAACCATCTGAAATATGTTTAAACAAACTAGAAAAAGAGCCCAGTAATGATCACCAAAGCACTTTTAATTCACAAAAAAAAAGCTTTCACAATGAGCCGTAATTACAGACGGAGCACAACAACCCATCTCTATCACTTACCCCACCCATTTTAATCCCTTTCTTCCAAAACCAAAAATTACAAAAATTAGGGCTTGAACTTTTTTCAGACACTAAATGTCCCATCAGCCAGCTGTCTGCAAACACAACATCCATTTTGTGAATCAGCTCTGGCTCATGTCCCTGCAGACGGAGCTGTAAAACCAACTGGTCAAGCAACAGTGTCGCATCAGACGGCAGCCGCCACGCTGAGACGTGAAGCCATTATCAGAAACTAATCCGTGACAAGTCCCAGAGGAAGCCTGTGTGACGGTTAGGATGGGGCCAGTTGTTTTAATGCAAATACACTAGTATAGAAAAAACAAACGCACACACACGACTATCTGTGGCTCCAGAAGTGCTGGATGCAGTCCATCCATTCACTGGGGAATGTCAGTGCAGAAGCAAAAAACAGAAGCCGGAGCAGTGGTTACATCCCCGAGCATGGAAATTCTCCTCATGCATGCAGAGCCTACCGTGAATACCAAAGGGGGACTTGGTATTCCGAACAAGCATACATTATTTATTCATTAAGGTAAGGAAATGTAAGTAATCTTCATTGAAATTAATAACCCTAAAATCTAAAGTGATACTACATATGAGGGTTAGTGGGATCGTCAAGTAGCATTGGATAATGGTCGTTTAACATTTGAGTCTGTTTCTCCCAGTTGAGATTTTTTCATTGCTCAACGTTTTGACAAGGAGCCCGAAAATATTTCTAGAGGTCTCCTTATCGCTGAAACGAACAGATCTGATGATTAAAACTGGTAGAACATAACTGATAAAGCAGTTTTATGTAAAAACATCAGTGTTTTTCAGATGCCGTTTGCCTGCAGCTAATGTTTGCTTAGCTAGTTTCTCTTAAAACTCGAAATGAAATGTAGTCCAATGACAAAGATCCTTTATCTGGTTAGATAATTAGTTAAACACGACCATATCTTAAAAGTGTATATTATAAATGTGGTTGAAAATGAGATAAAAAGTCAATTTATCAGTTTCTGGCAGACAACTACGATGTTGACAAATGCACTAAAGGGGGTGAAGCCATTACAGGTTACCACATGCAACTGGGTTGTAGCTCAAAATGACATATTTCCTTGGGTATAACATTTTTTTATTGTGACAATGTTACGTAATATACCTTTTAAGAAGGTACAAAATCAAGCACTTATTGGTACGCAATCTTGACTCATGCAAACAGTGATGTTCAAGGATGAGAGGGAGTCACACCTTAGTGGTGAATTCAAATGAAGGAAGCGATGGCAGTGTTTTATATTAGACTTTGAGAAGAGACATGTTTAAGGGCCACTCATTGCATACAAATAAATGCAAATAGATACTCAAGGAAGTGTTTGACTCAAAACATGCAGGAAGAGGTGGAGGGAAAAAAAGGCGACGTGAAATTATAATTGCCCAAAAACATTTCCTACCAAGCACTCATATTCCCCTTGTTGATAAACACCTTTCCCCTAGAAGTAACTCAGATGTACAGGCAGGAAAATAAAATGAATACAGTTCCCTCCTCGTAAATATAACTTTGTTTCCAGTAGTCGTAAAGTTTTCTGCCATAATATAAAATACAACTGGCAAACAAGGCCTCCATGGGTTTCTGCTCTGGAAACATTAAGAGAGAAGAAATGGAGTCTGGAAAGAGAGCGCCCAGAGAGAGGTATTACAGGAAATGAGAAGGTAAAGGTGGCAAAGAGAGTGCACGCTGTTTCCTAGAATCTCTGCTCCTCGTTCACTCACATAATACACACCCACGCCCGGTACGGCTCAGTACACTGCGTGATAAGCAACAAAATAGACAAGTTTTGGTGAGGTGCTCAGATGGCTTTTGCAGGCAATACTATATTTCATGAGGGGTAAAGCTCATATTACTACCAATAACTTTTTTCTTTTCTTTTTTTGGAAAAGAGGTTTTCTTTATAGAATTTTTTTTATTTTCCTGTCAACACGCTCAATATTAAAACATTAACCCATTCCAATCCCACTCAACACCATGGCACACATACAGCTACCTCTCAACTTGCTTTGATAGATTTTTTCTACATAAGAAAATAGAGGGGCTGTATATTGGTTGGGAAATGTGCCCCATTTCCCTTGAAATTTAAAGAGTAACATATTAACATGGGATATCATTTTTCCCAGTTGCAATATGACGTTTCTTTCTCTCCACAATTGTTCTGCTGAAGGTTAGTGATTACATTTCCAAATAATTGATATACTTTGTTTTGCTGCCCTATACTTCATTTCATTTTATGGTTATAAAGCTCTGAACATTTCTACTTTGATATTTGTTACAAAATTATGATGTATGACATCTCCATTATCTGATTAACAATTGTGGTCATTAAGGAGATGCGCTGAGGCTGAACTGATGTAGCCTCTTTGGGGTTTAATACGTGCTGTGATTTTCTTCTATTCTTGTAATATATATATTTATATTCAATGTCTTTTTCCCCCATGTCATTTTGAAGTGATTCCCTATTGTGGGTTCAGTTGTAGTGTCTACACTGTGAGAGTTCTTGCGGTTTGTCACATAGAAAATAGTTAGTTGGTTAATTTAGTAAATGAACCATTATTGCATATATCCCTTATTAACTTTTATGATGCTGCTGTTACTAATATATAAAAAAAATTACATCAAAAACAGATTTCAGTTTTCTTACCTTGGCCGATGTGGCTCAGGTGAGGGTCTAGACCGGGCGAGCGGGGGTCTGCCAAGTCCTCGCTCCCGCCATCTGCAGAGGAAGGGCAGAAAGAGAAAGATAAGGAGTGGGCTCTGTAGTTCTGGAAGGGTGACGAAGGCGTCAACAGAAAGTCCATCTCCTCCTCTGGGATCAGCCAGCTGTCGGCCCGCAGGACCCCCAGCATGCTGCTCACACACAGACCCTCCGCACCCTTCTTCTTTGGGACCAAGCGGCTCCTTATGGTGAGGAAGGAGGACCGCTCAGACACACTCCACGTCTTCCGGCTCCCCATTGTTAGACTAAACATCCATTTCCAAGGTCTGCCCATGCAGAAAACAATGTATTTGACATTACAGCCATTGTTGCATGCAGAGAGTCCTGTGGTTGAGCTCACTGGGCTCTCTGCTTCAATGAGCGAGAAGTAAAACAGTGGGCGTTTCCCCACGATAGATTCACATACGCTTAATAATATGAGGATCAATTACGCCCAAGGGAGCAGGCAGGCAGAATTAGCCACAGTGGATGGAGCTGAAATGAGCGGGGGGGGGGTGGGGGGGAGGGGGGCGGCATCACTGGCCAGCAGAGTCCGTGTCATCGGGGGATTGTTTCATAATCCTGTTCGAGTGCGGAAGGATCTGCTGTAAAGCACGACAGGCCAGCAGAGGAGGAACACATGATTTATACTCAGAATCAAAACCTCCCACTGGAGTAAAGTGAGCTAATAATAACATCTAAACTGTGAGGATGCATGAATTCTAGTCCAAGCCAGTGGATGGATTTTTGGGAGTAGATAAGTCAAAGATTGTTGCATAAAGTAGAAAACACTATATTAAAGCAAGCCCTTCCATTGTATTTCAATCACACAGCTCACTATAAGCCCAGAAAACCCAAACATGCACTCAATTATTATCTCTCTCATCGCAGACTAACACAGTGTGCCAGGAGCCACACAGCAGGGTAGATTGGATCGCTGGTGGACGGATCAAGCTTGTCGATGGAAAGATAGAATAAGCCTTGGGGCATGATTGTGTGAGAACTGGGCCAGCCTCAGATTGACACTGATTGTGGAATGGAGTCCACTGCCGAGGATTTATAGGAGTTTGCTTCGTGACCTGAGCCACCATGTCAGGAGGCTTCAAATGAATAGGCATGCCAACAAAGTGTGAAATGTTATGCAATCAAAACATGTCATTTGGGAGTGTTTTTGAGAAAATGTCAGCAATTGTTATTCTTGGTGTTCTAACAAAAAACAATAAATCCTGCTGCCAAAATGTTCTTTACTTGTATGTTCAACAACAGAACCCACCAAAAATAGCTTCTCACCTCGTATAGTCGATGAGCCATATCATCTAGTAAAATCAATGTTGTGAAAATCGATACGTGCTTTGAAGATGATGCGCACTAGCTATGAGCGACGCTTGCACACTGAGCCATGAAAATCAAGGCATGCACACATGAAGAGTGTGATGTTGTGAGCGGAAAGCTCAATGATGTACAGTAATAGATGTTGCACCCTTGCTACGCTCCTGCAGCGGATCTGATGAACACCTTAGGTGACGTTTGAAGCGGCTCGCTTGTCATCAAGCCAGTCGAGTTGCTGGAAATGTCATATCTGGAGCGTTAATCATTTGAATGAACAAAGGACAATAAAGCTGGAGAATTGGATACAATAGATCAGACAATTACTTGGTACTAATCTTCTTAAGGTGTGTGGTGATTTTAACAGTACATCTGATTGTGACACATACTGAATTACAGCTTTGGTGTGAAAAAAAAAAGCTGGACATAAATCAATTTAGTCAGGTTAAATTACATTCCACCCACAACATGACAATTCTGAGTGTAACCTCCAATTTGAATAACTCTGTTGTTGAGGTTTTGGAAAAATTCCACACATCACCAATGTGCTTTTACCTCTTTAGTGCCTATTTTCTCTCAACTACCATTTATTTTCAGGCTTAGCAAACACGTCTTTGTACTTCTTTTATGTACAAGAGAAAGCTTCTTTTCTGCTGTGCAGATTGCTCTCTTGTTACAAGCGATCGCAGTACAATGCCCTGCCACACAGATCAATGGCCTATTGAGCAGGCAACACGAAAGGGGAGGACCTACGGTTGACAGAAGACACAGGCGTGTTTTTCTTCCCAACCGCAGAGACAAACAGTGGACATCATTCTAGTTCCTTACAGAACATCTATCAACAACTCGGTCAACAACATCACAAGAATACAACTGAACTCGGTAGTCGATTCCCAGTCAGAAAAGACCATCTGCACTTTGTAACCACATCCTATTCAGCTGGAAAATCAAAGCTTTGCTCTCGCTGAAGCTAAAAGACCATGTCCAAAACCCAAGAAATAATGGTGCACTTACACTGTTGGCTATTCTTTGGAGCTGTAATGCCACGGTGCTGTGTTAGGATGTCAAAGGAGCAAGCCAATTTCGCACTTGGACAAAGAGTCATTATGAGAGAAGTAAGTGTGACATCTGATAGGGATCCCATGGAGCATGGCGGAGAACTCTACCATCATTATCGCCCAGACTGACTTTGATGAACCTGCTGGTGTTCTCAGTGTTCAATGTGACCTCGCCTCTAAAAAAGGGCTTCTTTCCCAAGGCACTGTCTAGGCGTGATTGCTATAAAGCGGGCTCCTTTTGTGTGATCACCTTTGGTAAAAATAGAAGAGAGACAGCTAAGTTGTCACTAGTTGCTCATAGCGGTTTGATCTTCATGTCCAAAATCTTGGAATAACTACTCTGAAGGAGAGTAGCTGGAACGAATTAGGATTTGAAATGGATTTGGTTCTTTTTCTGTGACTGATTGATCCTGTCACACTAATAAAATAAACTAATAGACTCGCCCCAAAAAGTTCAATCGATGCCCGTTAAAAAAGCCAGCAAAGGAAAATTGCAACTGAGGCGTATAACTGAGACACATCCCTGATATTAGGAGCCAAGAAAATAACATCCTTCAGCTAAATGACTTCCCTCACTGACAGTCTATGATTCTGTGTGTGTTACGTTCACTTCCTTGTGGCTTTATTTCTTACCTTACTGATACTGTGGGGCCTTAATGATGCTGTGATGCCAACTTGTTGTCAATGTTCAGGAAGCAACCCCTAATTAAACACCTGCACTATCCATGTCAACGCCAACTGATCCCCCATTCTCTAAAAATAACATTCCAGGTTAAGAAAATATCTTCTATGAGTTGTCATGAAGACTCTTCATCCTTTTTTTCACTTTGTAGTATTTGACCATTACAGAAATCCTTTTTGTACTTTGCACACCTTCAATGCATGACGTCTCCGTAGACAGAATGATAAATAGTTGTGTGGGTTTGGTGCAATG
This sequence comes from Trematomus bernacchii, assembly GCF_902827165.1. Classification (NCBI taxonomy): domain Eukaryota; kingdom Metazoa; phylum Chordata; class Actinopteri; order Perciformes; family Nototheniidae; genus Trematomus; species Trematomus bernacchii. The sequence goes on from NW_022988050.1 coordinate 12,533,440, forward strand.
AATGACTCATTTCTAATAAGGTGCACTACATTATCCTAGAACCCTATTTAACAACTCCTTCTCTAGAGATTTACATTTTAAACTTCCTAGAATCCATATAAACCCTGATGAAATAGAGGGATCATGTGCGAGCTATAGGATGATAAAACACAATGACATTTATGCAGCACATGGTTGCCCACACACAAATAAAAAATGGATGTGCGTACCATACATCACATGGAGTGGTCGTGTGTGAGCAGGGGTACTGAGAGTCATTTATAAAAAAAAGAAAAAAAGTTTGAAATTGGAAAAGGTAAATGCCAACGAGTGGTTCAGTGTGCTGCTGACTATCGAAAATTATCTCTATTTCATATCATATTAAACTAAATATCTTTATATACATTTTAACATGTTTACTTAGACTCAAGAAACTAGGATATACATAAATATTTTCATTATCTTCTGATATTTTGTTGACCAAACAATTAACCAATAGAGCCCATGTTAAAGTCTTTAAAACTATTTGTTTTGCCTGATCACCGTTCCTGCTGTCAATCAACCAATCCATTCATTTTCAAACCATGTATGCAAAATGTTGCACTGTGGGCTTGTTAGTTTGGTCCCAGACAAACACTGTGCTCCTCTGCTTTGACATTCATTTAGGTTGGATTTAATCATATTCTCAACAAAGTGGAGCATCTTAATGAATCACATCACCACAGTGAGCTGCAGTGAGCCATATGAGAGCACAGACATCTGCTCAGCTGTACAGTTGGCAGACATCTTCATTAGCATCAGCTTCGGTGTAAGCTAACACACACACAAACAGTCTTTTGTCAGAAGAGTGCTTTCTTCTTATGACTGCAGTGATCCAGCTCTGGGCTACCACAGGAAGTGGAGGGTTTTGATATCCTGCCAAGGTATAACAATAGGAAACCACTTTCATCCAGACCACAACATATACCCGTGTAATGTATATAGTGTACAAACACACAAATACATACATTAAGAACCTTTGAACAAGATGAGACCACAAATGTTTTTTTCAACCAAGTCAAAGAGGGGTTCTACTTTAATCCTGAACAGATCTGCTAAACTTTAGTCATCTGAACTTTAAATTGTATGAAAAAATTGTTTTGGGTTACTAACATTGAGCAAGGCAAGGAGCCCACCTATGGTGTGGGATCAACAAGCTTTTCAATCATAGTTGAAAGGCAAAATGAAAATGTGAAGGAAACACAGCAGGACTGCAAATATTCCAGATATAGAAAAACAAAAACACATCAGTCATAGAGCAGCAGCCAGATATAATAGTATATTTCTATTAAAGCCCCTGGTTTCAATAGGTTTTTCTCTATAACGTACACAAACTCCAGTTTAAAGGTCAAAAAGTCTAACACCTCCATGGCTATAATCATATCGGAATTGATGGATGTAAACACTGTTAACATGCTTGGGTATAATGTTTTGTTGACATTAAAGCATTAGAAAATAAAAAGATGAGTAGCATACGGTTGCATAACGAAACGCAGTTGTAATCAATTTCAGAAAATCTCGAAATAATAAAAAAACTATTGTAAATTCTCTGGGCCTATAATGTGGCCGGAAAATGTGACATCAGGGAAACATTGTCAAGGCGCTAACTGTTTTAGCTGTATTTATACATTTCCAAAAGAGAATCCTGTCAACTCCTAAGCAGCCTCACTTTACAGGGAGGACAAACGGCAGCAGTTATTCAGGGCTCCCAGTAGAGGGACAATACGTTATGGACCTTAGTTGTTGTGAGTCTGTGGGGAGAGCATAATGCAGGTGGGCTGAGCAGAACAGTATGAAGGAGAGTGAGAGCGGGAGGGGGAGCAGAGGCAGCAGTTTCACAAGCTGTTAACTGCGTTTAGGACAATGCTCATATCGGCTCTGATTTAATGCGTGTATCCTACTCTTTTACAAGAAGAGCATTAGAGCAAAGAAACTGATGTACTGTGTGGGAAGCAGACACTTCTGAATGCTTCTAGTGCCTGATGAATAGTTTAATTATACACAGAAATAAAAACGAATTTCAAACATTAAACTGGACTTGTTTGAACAAACTAATTTAAGATATCAAGCTTTTATAGTCGAGTCTGTAATCAGTAATAAGTCACTAAACACCACCTGCTCAGTGCATATCGAAGAATGGTTAGTTTAAGGTACTAATACCACAGGACAAGCCCATAACTAAGAGAAAAGTATTCAAAAGGACATATTTTATTGACATTTTCTTCCTAGCGCCATGCAATTATCTACAAATAGAACTTTAAAGCGTCATGATTAGCCTTCTGTATTTGTGGTCCTGTGCAAACTCCTTTAAATAACACAATGTTATGTTGCTACCGCATACGGGCGGTGGTGGCGAAGTCCATAGGGACTTGGCTTGGCAACTGGAAGGTCACCAGTTCAAGTCCCGGAAAGACCAAGTGCTACCGAGGTGTCCCTGAGCAAGGCACCGTTCCCTACACTGCTCCCCGGGCGCCGTACATAATGGCAGCCCACTGCTCCTAACACTAGGATGGGTCAAATGCAGAGAAACCGTTTTGTTACATAGTACCTGTACTACGTAATGACAATAAGTTGAATCTTCAATCTTCAACACGGGATTCAGAATTTGGCAGCTTAACAGCAATTACACACAAGCATATGGTGCATTTTAGACATTTGGCTTATTTGTTTGAGTTCTCAATAAGCTAAACACAGACGTTACCTCTACCTTGGGAAAAAGATGTCTTTAAAGTGGTCAAAACACCCGAGTCATAGCCAATGCAAAGACTATTTAAGATGTGAATAATTTAGATCAATCTTTTGTTGTGGCTCATTTGTTCTCTGTGCATATTGGTTTACATGCCCAGAGCAAAAAGTAATTTAATGGCATCTTCCAATGTGCCAAGTAACAGCGGATGTAATAAAAGGAGAAATGTCCCAGTCATGCACAAAGCACTACAGAGGTATCTCTATTGCTCCTGTTGTTACATAACTGTTAGTTATCCCGTGGCAACAACAAATGCTAATGCAAGTCTTTTTTTAGCTCATACTACCGCTGTTGCTGCTCCGCTTTTCCTAACCTCACCTGTGTACCCAGTTATAATATGACCTAAATAACACAATGTATTCTAGTGGGGGACTAATAGGCTTATGTTGGTTATGGTTTCCACGTGTTTTTACTAAAATAAAAGACAGCAAATGTTGTAAGCCAATATTAAGCATATTCATCAGTCCAGTAAAGCCCTTCAAATGGAATGTGTAAATAATTATTACATTGAAATATTTAAGTTTCAACATTGAGAACAAAGTTGAAATGTTGAAAAAAAACAAGTTATGAGACTAAATCTAACTACCGGTACTAGCATCGGCGTATATAAATACATTTGAACTTAATTGTCAAAATGCAGAATAAAACAATTAAAAAACTCCTCTCAATGTTCCCTTCTGTCTGGCCCCCTCTTCCATTATTACAATAATAAAATGTTCAAAGCTAGACTAGCTTTTTTATTAGCTATGCGGATTGCAGACATATGTGCATTGGTATTTATGTCAGCTGATAAGAATCAAGAAATATGGAAAATATTTGAGGTAATTTAGAAACAGCATGTACAATATTGAATTTGTATCATTTGTCCATGGTAAAACATCCAGCTTAAGAAATACATTTGAAGGATCCCTTTCTAAAACATTTATTTTCATTGATTGTTGAAAAAAGAAAAATATCATATAGGATATCATTTTTGTTATTTAACTATAAACAGTGTTGGTTTGGCTATAAAAGAGAGTATCTATAGTTCTGTCTTTGAGATATCTCTAACAATTATTCCTGTATGATGATGTACCTGTCCCCCCCCCCTCCCCCATGCAGTAAAGCCCCGGGCCTATGACCCTGACCACAGAGGTATATGTGGAGGACATGGAGCAGCACGACGGTGGCGCTGGGCCAGAGTGGTGACGCATATGAGAGTAGCTGAGTGCGTCAGGCACTGGCTGACAGCACCACAACTCAGCAGTGTCCTGGATGGATGGAGGTGTTATGATGGAGGAAGTAGGAAGAAATAGAGAATGTGTGTGTGTGTGTGTGTGTGTGTAACAAAGAGAACAAAAATAAAGGGGGAGAAAGGAAAGAGTGATGTTCCCTGACTCCTACACTGCCATCCGATGTCGAGAAAAGCTGTGTCGCAGCACTGAGTGGGTGGGCTTCGTTTGAAAAAAGAAATACAAATAAAAAGCTAGTAAAGAAGAGTCTGGGAAAAAAACTAAAAGCATCTCCTACCTTCAGTCTGACACATCAGTGGGGTTACATCACAGCGTTCTGTGATGGAAAGCATGCAGCACAAATAACCAAACGGAAATGTAAGTGTTATAGGGATTTTTAGCTTTGGCTGCCTTGAGACTTAGAGGGGGCGCTGAGGATGAGCAGTGACATAAAAAGCTAGTATGGCTCTTGGTCTGCCTCTAGGCAATCCACTGAGGAGCGATGCTTTTGTTTCAATCCATTTTTAATCCCAGACAATCACACACAGAGGGACCACAGAAGCACACATGCCACCTGTACAACCTCCCACTTAATTTCCCCCTTGAACGTTCCTCCATCACTTTTACAAGCAACAAGAGAATGATAATGCTCCTTAATTTTTATTTAGTTTTAAGCCTCTTTTTGCACATTAATACACAATCCCCAAAAAATGCTTATCCCAATCTCCCAGAGCCCGAAGTGGTTTCTTTACCGTTTTAATCAACAAACAGCCCAAAACCCAAATGAAAATAGTTGGAACAAAAAAAAACATTTCATAAGTGAATACATGATGATGATGATGATGATGAAATTAATGAATACAGTTTCAGCTGTTCATTCTCTAAACCCCTGCCCTTAGCAATCAAATGTCTTCACATGCTGAAGTGGACGCATGAACCACTGTTAGGGACTCTGGATTTTATAGATTTTTGAGGGTCAAACAAAGGACAAAAAAGGACAATGGAGCTAATGTTAGCTTCATTAGCTAGCTAGCCAAAGCAGATGAAATCTGCATGTGATGGTTTGTCGTTTCAGCTGTACAAATCGAAAGTTGCTGCCTATAAACAAGAAGCCTGCTTTAGTCTTTGCTTTTTGAAATCAAGGATCCTTAGCCTTAAAAAATACTTAAATCTTACACCGTGATTACTGTTAGTGTTCTACAGTTTCTTAGTAAAATTCAGGCCAATTTCAAGCATTCTTTAAGATGTACATTCAAGCTTTTACAGTACCTTACAGCCATAGTAAATGACATATTTATATAGAGTACATAGGATATACAGCATGCTGATTATGCACTACTTATTTACATTAAATCAGATGTTACTGTGCCATAAGCAACCAACATTATGTTTAATCGTGACTTCATCCTACAGAAGGGTAACTTCTTTAAGTAATACACAACAAGGTTTCATGTTTCAGAATGTGTGCCCTATTTGTACTAGGCATGTTATACAACCTAAGTATCAAGCAGTTTCAATCTGTTAACTAAATCTGTGCAAGAACAGAAGGCTTGACCGGCTAAGCATCAGTAAGTGTTTTAAATAAATGAAGAGAGAAGTAAACATTTGACAGCATGCTAGGCCGACACCATCATACTGCATCTGCTGTCCAGGAAAAAGCATCCGTGGTTATTCTGTTGTTTCGCTTAATCTACACACCTCAGGCTGCAGCATAAGAAAAGCATCACCTCCAGTTCCTTTTGACCTCTGGCTGTCTACAGCGAGAGGAGGAGCGCCTGCGACTCCAGCTAGGGTTGCAGATGTCTCTCTCTGCACCGACGAAGAGTGTTTAATGAGAAAAGGTTGGGATCCTGATAAAGTCACACAGGGCGGCTGAGAAAATAAGAAAGCTCCTGCTGCAGTCGGTGCTTGTTTATTACAGTGGAAGATATTTACTGCCTTTTAAATAAATGCCTCAGTCAATGACAGCGATTACCATACAGCAGCTTAAAGATGAAAACCGCTAAATTTGATCCTTATTCCTGTTGCTAAGGGGCCTCTTGGGATTTGTACGCTTCACAACAAAAACCTGAAATGTGGAGAAGTTTGTACCACACCCTAATCTGCTCTCCGCCAGCTCTGTTGAGGATGAACTCATTCTTAGAGGATCATTCAAGGATATTTTCTAATGCTGAAACCCATGAATACTAAACTGTGAGGAGGTGTCATCACTGTTGTTTGCAACTCTGTACCCATCACTTATTGCAAAGTTATGCATTAGATTTGCTCTGTAACAAGGCAAGACGCAACAATTATTTGTCCTCTTTACCTCAGCCTTTCACAAAGAACATTTTGACAACTTGATGGTTAGAAAAACAGATACCTCAAAAGTTAGAATGCAAAAGTGAGAAGTCTTGCCTTAAAAATACAAAGCTAAATTCACGTTATACAATTCAGACCAATCACATTATATCATTCATACCCATCACATACAAGGGAAGCGCTCTATGCACTTTCAATGACACAACTGAGGAGGCTGTGGCTCCGTGGATAGTGTGCTGGACTTCGAATCAGGGGATAGCAAGTTTGAGTCCCACTGCAGTCAGCATGTCGTTGTGTCCCTGGGCAAGACACTTCACCCCAAATTGCTCCTGTGGGGATTGTCCACAGTACTGAATGTATGTAAGTCGCTTTGGATAAAAGCGTCTAACAAATATAATGTAATGTAACAGTAGATTAGTAGACGATGCCACATTTAAATTCTTCTCTCGCAAATTCAGACAATTTAACTTTACACAAACTGCCTGCAGGCTGTATGACTAATGAAAAGTGGACTCTAAAATAAGTAATGTTTCAATATAAATTCACCTAATTGGGGGGAACTGTATGCTAGTACCACAAAAAGCCTTCCAAGAAAATAGAAAGTCTTAAAAGAGTAACCAAAAAAACGAAAATTATAAGTTTATCCATTTATATAATGATGTAATGCTTGGTACACTTTTAAAAAACATAAAAATGCTGAACAAACAACAGATACAAAGCGAACAGTGTCTTTAAAATAGCACAAAAACACAGCCGTAAAAGAGGGAGGGTGTTTGATGTTGGGTAGAAAAAGGGGCAGCGGCAGACAAGACAAGTGTCATTTTGTTTTTCTCCTCGTTCCAATCAGAGTGCAAAGCTTTCAACCTGCAAGTGGGGAACAATTAGGGGAAGAGATGGAGGAACAGAAAGAGGGCATTGACTGTGGCCATAGTAACAGATGAAGCGTGGAGGACGGAGAGAGGTGAAAGATGACAGACACTGTCCTTGCAACGGCGCCCTCCTTCACGGCGCTCTGTAATTCTTATACTATGCTAGCCCACAGCAGTGCAATAATTCACTCCCTTCTCAGTGTCATTGTGACGTTAGGAGAAGGAAAAATCTACACGCACCCACGCACCGTCTCAATTGCAAAGGAGATAGATCTACAACCGTATACAAGCAGGCCTGAATAATGAAATACACATTAAATATAGAATAGACTAGGGGTTTGTAGAGCCTGCAGTGCCACAGCAGACACACACACGGTGAGGAGAAAGTAGGCTACGCTGTGTGGCTGGATGTCTTTTATCATTAACGTGACAGCTACAGCCTATAGTACAGTAACCGTGTGTACTATATTTAGAATGATAAAAGTGTATGACATATGTACGCCTTCTAACCTGAATTGCCGCATCGTTCTTACTGTTCTTCTATCAATCAGAACAACTATATATTTGAGACGGTGTATTCGTCAAGATGGATTGACTTAAACTGAACTTAAGAAAGAAACTGCTGTCAAGTTCCGAAAACTTTGAAGACAGAGATTCCTCAAAGCCAATCAAGTGTTTGTTCAGTACGAAGAATTCAACAAGGGGTCACAAACTCCAGGATATGGGTCAGTGTGTGTGTGTGTGTGTGTGTGTGTGTGTGTGTGTGTGTGTGTGTGTGTGTGTGTGTGTGTGTGTGTGTGTGTGTGTGTGTGTGTGTGTGTGTGTGTGTGTGTGTGTGTGTGTGTGTGTGTGTGTGTGTGTGTGTGTGTTTTGTATTGTTTTTCGCAGATCCAGCGTGAAAGTCTTACATCAATTTTTCATGTGCAGCCTGCAGCTGAGCACTTAATTCTGTTTGGGTGCAGGCCACATCGTTGGTGCTCTCCTAATCTAATCTGGCAGGACATTGTAGACATTTTTAAGAGGGGTATTCATTGTTTTTGAGCTGGTGTTTCGATTATACTGCTTTAACACTTTCACAAAGGTCGAAATGTAAATGGCTGTGAATAATAGTTTTACTTTTAATCGTTTAATTGTTGGTTGAAAAATAGGACAAAGTGAAAGATTGTTCATCACAGTTTCCTTAAAAACTGTAAATCCTCAAATGTCTTGTTTTGTCCAACCAGCAGTACAAAGCCCAGAGATAACCCACTTATAATGAAGTAAAACAGAGGAAATCAGCAAATCCTCATATAATAGAAGCTGGAATGCAACTGAAAGCTGATGGATGTTTGGATGAAAAGTGACTGAAACAATCATTTGGAAAAACAAATAGATTCTGTTGCTTGACTAGTTAATGAAACAGCTGTGTTTAATAAAATGTATTTATTGTTGCACACACAACAAAATCTTTCAAAAACACATGGAGCCAAAACAAACCATTAAAGGCAGTTGGTTCTTATTTGCAAAGGGGTAAACTGGAGAATAGAAAATGTGGCTGCAAATTATTATTAATGTAATCTTTCCATTTGAATCTTTTTTTTAAAATAATTCTTCAATTGTTTAGTTTAAAAGATGTTGAAAAATAAACAATAAAAGTTCCCACACTTTAGATTTAACTTATAACTTATAAAGCGATTCTTGAAGTTGTATAAGACTACAGTCAATCAACAATTTATTTCGGCACTAGAGGGGATGCACCTGTTACAGTACATGTATCTTCACATGTGTGGAACAACATCAGACCTGCCAGAGCGGAAAAATACATCTGGAGGCCTGATTGAATCCAGCGAGTGTCAGCAGGAGTTACAGTTACTGAGAGTGGCAAACATGGCCGCCCCAGACTGAGGAGGAGGAGGCAGACAGTCAGACAGACAAGTACAAGCAGACTGTAGGTTTGAAATCAGAGATCGCACCATAACATGCCATCAAACAGGCGGCGGGACGCATTTGGACACACAGCTGGCGTGGGTGTAGTCCCCGCCTTGCCGTTGTGGCCTTCGTAATTGCAGCTTTTTTTGTGAAGTGAACCGACGCCGCCGTTCACTTATGCAATGTTGTGTTTTGCTGCGTTTTATCATGCGGTGAAAAGCAACACAATATCCCTCAGTATGCTCAGCTAGAGAGGGCACTTCCTGCTATTCAAAGGCAAACAGCGTTGAGCAGCAATAATGAGCCCATCCACAGCAAGAGGCACAATGAAAGCCCAGTTTCACCCGACTGGCAAAAGACAACAGGATGCCACTGAAGAAAGGGGGGGCTGATAAGTCCTGCATGGCATCAAAAATATAAATGGGCCACGACCGTGTGATTTCATATTTCTCATGACCAAATGCACAATTCAGAAGGCGGTTTTGTTCACGCAGGATCTCGGGTCTTTTTGTGTGTCAGTGTGTGGTATGCTAAGATGAGAAAGGATGATGAATTGTGATGGAAGTTAGAAGAAAATGATCAAATAGTTGAAATAATGGAGAGGCAGAATAAAGGATGGCAAACGGTTAGCACCTGTAATAACGAGAATAAATGGATGATGAATGGGTGGAAGGAGTGGGAAGATGAGGGGGGTGTCTGAAAATAACCACTCCAGAAGGAATGAAAAGAAAGGAGCGAAGTGATGTAACAAGAATCTGATGATGAAAATGTTAAGAGCGTTTGGATTGATGGAAAGAGATGAAGGAGGAGGAACAGAAGCCGCCGTGATGAATGGAGGAGACAAAGATGAGCAGGGAAATGACTCCGAGGTGGGAGAACCTGAAAGGAGACATTTTGGTTGTGAGATGAAAAAAAGGAAGAGGGGGAGGATGGGATGGATTGGTGAAGACTCATTAGCCTACGTATGGCTGGTGCATTAAGCCTTCACCACTCGACTGTTTTATCTCCCTCTCTCTTCTCTCCTCCTTTTGTTCTCCAGAAATATCTGAGTGGGAGGGAGAGAGAGTCATAGTGTGCGAAAAGGAAGGAGAGAGTTACAGTAAGTGAAGTGATGACAGAGTGAGGGGGAGAGAAAAAAACAAGAGCGACAGAGGAAGTAGATGACTGTAGAAAAGGCATATCAAATACTACATATAGTATAATGCTAATAGGATACCTTACTTTTAGTAGAAGAACTCATGACATTACCAATAGGGCTGTTCTAGTTGTACACATGCCTTGGTGATTATCAATCAGTATTGATGAAATCTTATCAGTTTCAACTGCATTTTAATGAAATGTGATAAAAAGTATTTTAATGAAATGTGATAAAAAGCACATTAAGTCTAAGGAAAATGGGCAGTAGCACTCTTAAATGACACAGCAAAGGCCTCTTGAATTATGAGTGGGTTGTTTAAATCGTCAGCCGTTAAGGCAACCAGTACAATTAGCTTGAAAGATGAGTCAATTCATCTTAATAACTGCTATTTTGATATTTAAAACGGTTTTAAAATGTATTACTCATTGTTTTTTGTCCCTTCTGACAAGATTTGTTCCCAGATCTTAAGAATTTATTGAATGAAGGCAACATTATTATAACAGATAATGACGATGGCTAAAGCTATAAGGATCCAAGTTCTAGAGTTGTGGAGATCTCTTAACAAAGTAGTTCTATGAACACTGAAGAAAACACTTGAAGCCTAAGTATTGTTTATACCTAAGTTTCAGTACTAAAACCAAATCAGTATTTTTTGCAAAAGATAATCAAGTTTTTCTAACAAAACTCCTAACAAATGTAGCCAAAGATCTCACCATTAAATTGTTATCCACACACAAGGAACCATTAAAAAAACACCTACAACTCTGATCTGATTAAAGAATAAACAAACATATTAGTTTCAGTGTTATCCATTTCTCTACACTCCAGAATTTTGGTCTTTTCAAAAAATGGTTGAGGTTTAAGACCCAGCCCTAGAGGGGTGAGACTGAGAGGTCAAAACAGAGAGGTGACACCTTTTTGACAAAACCAATGGGAAACAAGAAGCAGCAAAGTGTTCATTAATAAACTTGAAGACAAAAACATTGACAGATATTACATGAAGAACACAGTGAATCACTATAAAATGACACATTATCTTTCAAAACTGTCTCTTACATTGTCCTCTTCTACTAGCCATCTGTCAGACACTGTGGCCTCTCTGGTTCACTCACTCTATATTTGTTTTCAGTATTTATCTACACACCCACACCCGCACACCCCCACACCCACCCACACACACACACACACACACACACACACACACACTCTCACAATGACCATGCTTAAGGTGTGGCACAAATGCCGCCAATACACTCACTGCCGGGGTCAAGGTGACACCGAGCACCAAGCAGAAGAGTCAGAGAGGGTTTGACAGCAGTGAAAAAACAGACACTCAACACTGCTCTCTTAAATAACATACTTGAACCCTTCACCTTTGAAAAATACACAGCGAGACGCCTACACAGAGCGAGAGCTGCTCAGACTTGCACTGTGAGACGAGCGAAACCCTGAGAAACAATTAACAGCTGAAGCCTGATGAATGGTGTCTCTTTCCAAAGACAGTTTTCCACCACTCCCATCATTTACAACTGAGATTACATGTACATCCGAGCAATCCGTCCATCAATCAATCCTTTCCTCACGCCCAGATTCATCGGGCTCACCTTTGTCAGTCGAGCGCCTCGTCTGCCCCGGCAATAAAAATCCTGCACCATAGTGAGGGAGATCCTAAACAGAAAGGAGGAGATTGTAGGGGCACGGAGAGGAAAAAAACAACGCGGGGAGAAATGCCAGAAAGAAGAGGACAAAAGATAAAGGGAGGGAATAGAAGGGAGAAGAGGGAGAGAGCGAGAGGAAGAGAAGGAGGTAAAGAATGCCCCAGACAGGCAGAGAGCTCTCCACAATGTGAGCAGCGAGGGAGGGCGAGCACCAGGTGTCAGTACGCATACACTCAGTGAGCGGCGCAGACACACATACACTCAGTGAGCGGCGCAGACACACATACACTCAGTGAGCGGCGCAGACACACATACACTCAGTGAGCGGCGCAGACACACATACACTCAGTGAGCGGCGCAGACACACATACACTCAGTGAGCGGCGCAGACACACATACACTCAGTGAGCGGCGCAGGCACACACACACACACACACACACACACACACACACACACACACACACACACACACACACACACACACACACACACACACACACACACACACACACACACACACACACACACACACACACACACACACACACACACACACACACACACACACACACACACACACACACACACACACACACACACACACACACACACACACACACACACACACACACACACACACACACACACACACACACACACACACACACACACACACACACACACACACACACACACACACACACACACACACACCTCTCTTCCTCCTCCTCCTCTCTCTCCGCCAGCAATAACTCTCTCTCATCCTCCCTCACTCTCTCTCTTCTTTCAGCCAGGGCAGAATTCCTTAACTCTTTTAAATCCACTGATCTCCAAGAACAATCGCTATTTTTATTTTCACTCTTGCTTATAAAGCTGAATGATGAATTATTTTGAAGTGGAAATCCTAATTTGAAAAATCGTAAATAAAAGCAGATATGAAGTCCATTTTTTGGACTACTTTACAGCAAAAAAAAAGGCAGTTGAAACAGAGTTTATGAACCTATTAGCATCTCTCTGCATACCACAGGCCTTTGTTACAGCAGACATTAATGATGAGTAATGACATTAATGATGGCTCATTTATATCTAACCGTCCCAGTAAGCCATGACAGTGAGTCAGCATGCATAACACCAAACCATGAAAGAGACAAAGCGTAATATAATTTAGCCATCTTTTATGTTAGCAATCAAGCTAGCTGGCAGGTAGCTCAGTAGTTGTCGAGGATTAAAAAACAGTCAGTTGACCAAGTTTTTGAAACATACCACATTACTTTAAATCAAATTATTTTTGTTTCAAGCTCATCACACCAAAAACTCTGAATCAAGATGTCTCAGGGCTTTGAAACCACAATAATCAGTCAATAGCATCATAATCCAGTTGTGTAGCTGATCACCAAAAACTAAGAGCACTTTCAGATGTAATAACTTGAATATTATTGCGAATTGTCATGTATAGTACACCTAGTGCAAAATAACTTAATAAACATGGATAAACTGTGATGTTTGCTATAAATATATCTCTTGCACATATGTCTTGCTACAGTATGTTGCCAACAAAAACAAGCCCGGAGTTAGGAAACAATTATCTATACTTACTGTGTCCTGCTACATTTCTAAAGCTTGTTTATAGATAAGAATGAAATCTTGACTTTTTTTATTAATAAAATAACCTATTTGGAGGACAGCTCTACCTTGTCAGAGGTATGTTGCTCTGATTGCTTTCATACTACTAAATTAAATCATATTTTTTTCTAATATCAACACTATCTTTTAGGATTTTACTGCTATTTTCTTTACCTTGAGTTAAAGTTTCCTGTTCAATTAGCTTTAGTAAATGCAACAATGCCCCAAATTGTGACTTTAACAATTTAACAACTTTAACTGCTGTAGGCAGACAAATGTAGGTAGCAAAAAAAACTTGCATGAACTTCAGGCATCATGTACCCAACCAAGCAGTATAACCTGATCTAGCAACTGATTTTACAATCAAAAGAACATTATCAGTCACAATTCACTCTTGTATGTCAAGTCAAGTCTTTTGATGGAAGAAAGAAAGTGGAGAATTCATGATTGACAGGCGTGATTAACAGCTCTGAGTGAAGAAGTCACCAGCTGGAGGCTTGGGATTAGTACAAACTTTAGCTTTGCATAATCGTTTGGAGCATGTGTAATAGAACATGTTTCAATTTCATTTTAAATGTATTTAAAGAGTTTATGGTTAGTTGGTGGGTCTTCATAGCCAAACAGCTGGCGTGATGACGAGCAGCTAGGTCACTCACATCAACCAGCTATGTTTGTGCTCGGCTTATGATTGGCTTGGACCATACCTACAGCTCCAGCCTCCCGAACACTACTCTGCAGAATCTGGCGGCTGATGATTTTTACATTTCAAAATGGCTGCTCCCATTTCTGGGATATTTTGGCGTTACGTTTGGGAAGAAGTTGAGATGTCTTCTTTATGAAAATATCACGTTTTAGACAGAGACTGGGATCCAGAAGAAAAAAGTGTGCTTGTTTGGGACTTGCGGTACAGAAGTTACATGCAAGTTTCTCTCTATAACGCCACAACTATTTGGCCGAGATGCACCAAATTCAACATTGCACTTAGTTTGGTCCTCGTGTGTGAAGTCAGTGAAGTGAAGTTAATCGGATGAACATTTCTTAAGATATGCAAAGGACTCACACACACAGAGATTTGTTAATCTACAGTTAGAGAAGAGAAATCATTGGAAACACAGCACATACACTCATGAATAGTCTCAGTAGTGTTAACATGTTCATGGCCTATCGCTTTCCATGACCATAAAAAACTGCCAACATTATCCCTGCTTAGTTGCCACCTAAGATGGGACACCATATTTAGGTCACAGTAACACCAACTGCTGAATATCAGTCACGCCTCAGCCGTGAACACGTCCCTTTAATCAAGCGGTCAGCACTACCATAGAATTTACACAAATAATCAGAAGGTAGGATGCAACAAATGCTCTCATATTGCAAAGTTTCGGCCTGAATCAGCCTTAAAGAAAAACCATAAAGAAACGGAAATGAAATAAATGGAAATGCCAAAGAGTCATACCAGGAAAGTGTGTAGAGCTAAGACAAGGGACACAGTGAGACAGTGAACAGGAGTGAGACTTCCCACTATTGACGTTGTGATCAGAGAGTGGAGGAGAGGTTAGACCAACGCTTCTCTACCTACGCATCACGCAGCCCACTCCCTACTGCTAGAACTAGAATGTACGGTTGCTTTTTTAAAAAGGGCTGCATGGGAGAGACACAGCAGCGGACAAATGTGCTGCTGGCCTTCATTTAAATGTCACCGAATCTCCACAAAGTGAGATGAATTACTCAGAACATTGTGGGAACAGTCGTCAAACCAACAGCGATGTCAGTGTCAGCGGGATATTCAAGAGCCCGCAGTGGGCAGTCTTACATTTTAGACATGCATCACAGTCTTTTATTCAGATTTGAGCAGCGATCGAACCAGAACTGCTGAATGCAGAAGGTAGACCCGCCAAACTGAGACATGATTCATGTCATGTTTCACACATCAGAGTGTACTTAACAGAAGAAAAAAAAAGGAGAGCAAGAGGACGTGCTTCACTGTGATTATAGCGACAGTGGTGATACAAAAGGAACAATTTGCAGCTGAGTACCATTGGTAGCATTGAGTACCAGCTATTAGAGCAAAGAACGCACTTGACAGTATGGTGGGGTGTTGTATTCAGCAATGACAGTTACTGTATACTGTCTTTATATTTTTCTTAAAAGTACTTCATGTACTGTATGAGGAAAGGGGGCCTTTTCACAGCACACATTCTGACTTGGGAAACAACATTGTAGGGTTATGCAACAAAATAAGTTTGTTAGGTTAATGTCGGGTTAATTTAACCATTTTCGGAGAAGCCTTCGTTTTTTCTGCGCCATTTGGTTTCACCAAATTTGCATGCCTGGAGTAAATCTGGCAAGAGACTGTGTGAATTATATTAATGATATATAAGATATAAATGATATGGTTCTGATAAATTGGTGAACTGGTTCTCCTTGCTAACTCCCACTACTCTATAGTCCGACCCTATGACCATTGAAAGCACCAATGTTTGAAGGATAGGGCCACTGACCAATTTGAAGTATTTCACACCTTGGGAGGGAGAAATTGTTGGATGACAGCCTGCACGGACCCTGAAACCGAAGCAGTGAAATGGAATCCCACTATCATTAATTTTACTATTCACACCTGTGCTTTTACTGTTTTGACACGTCAAAATGTCTTCTGTGAAAAAGGCCTATGCATGGAGACACATAACTAAATGTTTTATAGGGGAAATTAAACCACATCTCAACTGTAGTTAGCCCCATTCATGTTTTGCTCTTCATGTGTGAAGAGCATTAACGTTAATAGCTAATGCTGCAGCCAAAGATCTTTTTTTATGATTAACTGACAAATAATAAAGTATTTAAAATGTCAAGCAACTGTGAGAAATGCCAATCACACTGTGCCAGACATCAAGGTGACATCTTGCCTTGTCATTCCAACAGTTTGAAATCGACAGATATGCAATTCAAAGAGCTATAAAATGAAATAAAAATGGTTGCATGCTCTTTATCTATTTATTTATTTTGGATTTACTCTAAATGAGAAACTCCATTTGGAGAAAAAAATCTCAGTGACTCATGTTGTCTGGTATTCAGAAAAAAATAACTCTTCATCCGACTGATCTGATTGCTATCGTAATGTGAGGAGTACAATTGCTTGATTTCCTTTGGAGAAGCAAAATAACTGCTGTTGCAATGAACACTACAGAATGGCCACAGATTTGTCCTGATTTCAGCTGAATCCGCTTTCTGGCCTTAACATGACACTCAGAAAGGATCATAGAAGAGGTTTCAGGGCGTCACATTCTTGAGCCTGGCGAACCCAAAGGAGGTAACTCACTAGAGGCACATGGGTGGCTGTGACAAGGGCAGAATGTGCATTAAGTGGCGCCACTGGACCGTAATGATGGGCCTGAATGATAAGTGCCTCCCACACTCCACGAGATAGGAGAGTGCCACTGCTGACACTTCGGGCAAGTCAACTATCAGGCCCCAAGCCCTCTCCACACTCCGTCTGACCTTCAGCCCACTTAAGTTTTGCTATAGCTTTGTAACTATGGTTACCCGCTGACGAGGCCACAGGTGCCTGCCGAAGAGGTTGGCAGCTTCGCCGGCCGCTCGTCGCCCACCTGTGTGACAACGGATATATTATCTGTGACCTGTCGCGGGGAACAACTTCTCCTGATCTGTGTTGTTTTGGGAAGAGGCTGATGAGGTCTTTCTACTGATGACCTTTGTTGTCAGCACTCGTAAAAACCCTCAACATCAACTCCGCACCGAGGGAAGACTTTCTTGTAAGAAGAGGGAAATGTTCATGACAATAGGCCTCATGCAACAACAACAAAAAAGTCAACTCCAGATGCACCGAACGTACTAAACCAATACAAAGTGCTCTTACCCAGGTTTACTGATTGATCTCTTGAATCTGCATTAGTGGCGGATGTTTACCATTAGCATATGTAATGTCCCCTCAACACTATGTATGGGCTGGAGTATTGATGTGTGTAAATACAGAACTAGATGCAATTTTCCAGACTGTACAGGAAAATAAAAGGATCTTTCAGAAGTTAAACACGTTTAACCATGCAAGGGTCTTCAAAGTCTACATTT
Source organism: Trematomus bernacchii (assembly GCF_902827165.1). Taxonomy (NCBI): domain Eukaryota; kingdom Metazoa; phylum Chordata; class Actinopteri; order Perciformes; family Nototheniidae; genus Trematomus; species Trematomus bernacchii. Next base: position 12,550,999 of record NW_022988050.1, read on the forward strand.
GGATCAATGGACCACCATTTCTTAACCTGTTAAGCCCTGAGCCTGTTTTTCAGGTCTCGAAAATGACATTGCAAGAACAAATGACTATATCTTCACTTCTAAAAGGGGTAAATTAATAATCTTTTTTCTCAAAGCAATGATACACCTGTGAGTTGGATGTAGAAAAGTCAGAATCAATATAGATGTTTTTATTATTTTTATTTTAAAGTAAATTCAGATTGAACATACAAATGTAAATTATAGTTTCCGTCCAAAGAAACCCATTACTTATAGTGAAAACCACCCTTGAATGATGGGATAGTAGACTAAAAGCTTTAACATATAATAAGTACCCTGTATCAAGATTGATGCAAAACAAGTGACATGTGACCTTTTTAGAGAGGTTTAGAAAAAAAAAACCACCTCTGGGGTCATTTGGGTGTATTTGCCATATCTCTGGAACCTATTGGTCGATTTTGGTGAATGACACCTCGTTTGAACCGTTAGAGCCAATAGAATCGAGGGGAAGTTCCTAAATCCACCTACACGTTACCATTGAGGAGTGATTCACACGCAGTTTGCCCAAACCGGAAGCTATGTTACGCTCTGAAAACTGAAAACTAGGCTTATTGACATAAATATGATGATGGATTATCAGTAATCATTTCAAAGGGACAGAGAGACATTGGATTAACCTTCAGCAGCATTTATATACGTTTTAATGCCCTTGAACACAACTTTTGATCAGAAAACAGCAAAGGTAAGACATATTTGCCGTTAGACTTGTGTTTTGTTTTGGTAAAAATTGTTCATATCGTCAGGTAGCTGAGTTTCTTCCCGTTAAGTGGGTATGACACATTCATAGTTTGTTAAATGTTAAGAAGCCCTCAGACGCTGTTTCTTGCAAGATGTTGCCGGTGCCTGCTTAACAGGTTAAGGCCAAAATAAGACAATGTTTTTTTTTTATCTTAAAAGAGTGCTCTCTTTAACAAATGTAAATCGTTCTTCATAGCTTTTTCATTGAGCATAAAAGCGTTGGCAGTGCGCTGTGGAGCCCTTTATTCCCGTATTTCATCAAAACCACTCTAACCACTATTGTATAATCAACATCGCCCCTTTTCTTTTAATAATCTATTTGGTTTTTCATCTATTTCTTTGAAATTGTTATTTGAAGTGGCTGCACATAAAAGGCAGAGTGCTAAGAAAAGGCCTTGGGCAGCACTCTTCTAAAGGTAGCGGAATATAATGTGGACAAAGCTTAAGAGATATGCTAATGTACGACAACATTGGTAAATCCTCCAAATCTTGGACACCAAAAAAATAAGAAAAACAGTGGATACAAACATAAGTAAATAGAAATGTGTTTGCATATGCCTTATTGAAAGCGACCAACTGAAGAGCCAAAAACAAGCACTTCCTGACATTTGTTTATCTATCAAGCTCAGATGAGGAAAACAGATAAGGACAAAACAACTTGGCAGATAGCTGCTGATGCTGCACAGTTGCTCAGTCACCACTGCATAAAGGCACCTCAGAAATAAATGTCAAAAGCTGAAGGAAGGAAGCTAAATGACACGTTACTGTGAAGCTCAAAGAGGTTGTCGTCCTTAGTAAGGTCAAAGCTGCTCTCGACAGCTGTGCAGCATATTGATTCACTCACTCATTGTCTGCTCTGCTGTCTACAGTCTGCGTTTGTTCACATTCAAATGGGAATTAAGACATGCAGAGATTTCTAATGCGCAGTGCGAGATAAAAGGGTGTTTACACATTCATCTAGAACGATGGAATAGAAATAATATTTAAAAAACCTGCGCTGAATACAAAGTAATGAAATGATGACAGAAAATACATCTTTATCTATTTGGTAAAAAAGATCCTCTTTGGCAGCAGATTCAGTTTTAGGTTATTTTAAAATGAATATCTCAGTTTTTTCCAACTGTTAGTTGTACAACATCGGTTTATGGGTATTTGTCAACATTTTCTACCAAATAATTGCGAAAATAATCTGGCAGATTGATGAATACTGACAATAATAGGTATCCAACTGTGTCAAAACAGCCTTCGTCTTCATCATCTTGTAATCTTTAGTGAATGGGGCAAATGAATGGTTAATTCTAACAGGAGTTCTAACATATTATCAAAACCTGGTGCTCTGAAATCCCTCCATTCATTCTTTTGCTCCCTGGGTTCATTAATACAGGAAGGAAGAGCACATTCTGTGGAGCAGTAGGTGCCAATCTGTCGCTATGTGGAGATGAGCCAGCCTCAGCTCATGTTAAGCTGCTGCTGCCGCCGCTCCTCTTCCATCTCTCTGATAGGTGGAGTGATTTATTTCTACACACAGTCACTGATGTTCGCAAGATATTCTTTCCCTTTTTGCATGTAAGTAGTAGCAATATATATGTAAATGTGCAGCATCTGCATATACATGCGCTTCCTTTGAATTTATTAGATTTTACAGCACACTGACTACAGAACAGATGGAATCATTCATGAATACATAAAAGCAAAAATAAACTACATAATGGGTGCAAATGGTAGATCTGGACATACCTGGTTGATTTTTAGTCTAAAGAAGGATTTTCCGTAATATTAAACTGCGAATAGATAGGGAACATATCATTTATTTTAAACACTGGATAATAGTTTTTCATAAAATTGCCAATTTAAACCTTAACTTCTCTGTTTTGCAAAAATGTCGATGTTACACTGGATCTCTATGTACAAAATGAGGCTGAGTAAGTGAGTGTCAGACCAACCTAGGGCTGCCCAACTTATTACATATGAATGTTAATCAACATTTCTGCTTCTCACAATTAAATAAAAATGATTGACTATGATCTTGACATTTCAAATTCATGCTCTGCTCACAGAAAATGTTCCTGATCGTTGCCGCTGCAGTCCGAGTAGGAGAGTTATCAGCCAGTGGACTTTTATTCAAACTTATTTTGAAACAGATTTGTTCGATAGCAAGTAAGTAACACAACATAAAAGTGCAAGCACTGCTTTGTTTATTTAAATGTGAAAGTTAAGATAATTTCCCACCTAAAAATCAATGAATTATTGTGGCAAATACCCAAAATAATGGTGATTATACCCATGACCACAATCCTGCTGCCTACCTTTAATCATCCAATGGATTATTTTAATTTACATAATGAAAATAATAATAAAAAAATGCCACACACGCAATTCCAGCAGGAAGCATCATGAACAATTATCAGCATTATTTAAAATGTTCAGTCAAATGTTTATATCTCATTTTGTCATTCACTGATTTTGAAAATACTTAAATGTAGAAGGGATGTTTACACTGATTTAGATCAACACTTGACATTGGAAGGGAACAAATAAACAAAATAAATTAAGGCATAAAAATAGCCCGTCTGCTTTTAATCTTGTATTTTGTAAGGTATATTGAAGTCATATTGTTGAGAATTTGTGCAGGTTGGTTTATTTGCAGGTTGGTTTATATGCAGTTTAAAGTGGACCTATTATGCTATATTTGAAAAATATATTGTAGGGCCATACCTATACAAAACATGTCTGTGAAGTTTTTTGCTTAAAATACCAAACAGATCACCCAATTGTAGCCATGCCCCATACTGCTCATACCCCTCTATTGCAGCCCTGTGCCAAAAAAGCTGATTCTGCTTTAAATGGAACGGCTGCTGCTAGCCACGCCCCTTTGTAGCGTCACGCCGCTTTCCCCTGCTAAGAAAGTTTTCTACCGGGAGAAACTCAGCTAAACGCTGCAGTGATTAAATGCCATATTATGCTCCCAACCACTTCAAGCTTTATTTCTGAAACAGTATGGAGCTCAAACCTTTCTCTCTCGCAGGGTTTACCACAAGGACATAACATTACGTTACACATATTCTCTCCAGTAGCCTACAGCGTTAGCTCTGAGTGTTAGCATGCTTGCTAATGTAAACACAGAGCATATTACTCCCAAAACACGCCGCACATTGTTTCTGATACAGCACATACAGTAGCTTGACATGTTCTTTCTTATGTGTTTACCGCTAGAACAATGCCATTATATGTATTATATATAACAACTTTACTCTAAGTGCCTCCTGCAGACATCCTGCTGAATACACAGACACACAGCTGCGAGAGGGGATTCAGCTAAACCAGTGGTTCCCAACCTGGGGGGCGTGCCAAAGATCGCAGGGGGTGCGCCAGGCCTCAGATGATTTGAGGCCAAATATCATATTTAGACTTTTTTTTTTTACATATAATTGTAACGCAATACATGATTGTCGCTAAAAGCCTTGTCTCTACATTACAATAAAATATTTTAAAAAATTTATTAATTAATTTTAATAAAAATTCAAGTTAGTAGCTACATTAATAAAGGCATAAAAAGACAGAAATGTATAATTTTTTCTTTAATAGAAATGTTTCTTCTGCCCGTAAAGTGTCCAAACCAGGCTTGTCTGGATAAGCGCATTTTTAATTTTCGCATTTTGTAGATTATTTACGACTTTTGAATCCACATAAACACATCGGCAAAATCCGGTTTACTTTGAACATGTGTTTTAAACAGTTTAATCCCTTTGTGAATTGTTTCCACTTGCGCCGTCCTTTAATTTCTTCATACAGCGGGAATCCAAATTAATTAATCCTGAGTCCAATAACCATCAAAGTCACTCCAATAGTGCTCCTTAATTACGCTTTCATCCTCCTTTAACAAAATACTTCACATTCATCCAGTTTGTGACAGTAGTTGTAGCATTTTGAGACTTTGAAACTTTAATTACCACCCCCCCTTGTGTGTGTGTGGGGGGGGAGCAACTTCCAATAGGAGTCATTTGGGGGGGGCTCTTGGGAAAAAAGGTTGGGAACCCCTGAGCTAGACGACTGTATACGGAGACGATAGGTTGGGACGTGTCACGTGTGCCGGAGATGAAAGGTTGGGACGTGTCACATGTGCCGGATGTCGCCAATGACGAAATAGGAGCCAAAATTCTGGATCTGCTTGTTTGCCCCCCTGTTTTCTTTTATTTTTAGAGAGATGTGGGTACGGAGGACAAGAGAGAGGGTTTTGTTTTCTGACACTTTGTGAGTTCCCTGACACACCGGGGACACATATTTATGTATAAAAGACTTCAAAAAGTGCATTTTGCATAATAGGTCCCCTTTAAAATTGACAATAATTACGTTGACACTTCTTGTGCCTTAGAGCTCGAAGCATGTTTGTCGATCTGATGATCTCTAATTAGATTTCTCTGCCACTGTGGAAAATGAGCCATCAATTAGTGCTGTGATAAGAGGGGCCGATTTGATTCCTGTCAAGCACCTGCTGCCTTTCAGACTTTTAGTTACTGGAACATTCCATGTCAGACCGAAGGGAAGAAACGATGAAAAGTAGATGTGCTGACATTTTTTATGCCAGGCCTTTTCACTTCTTATTTCAAACTGTAAGATTTAGTATATCCATTCCTTAGTGATAATAACATTATTATCTTTAAAAATAAAACTTCTTCTTTGGAGAGCATCCTCCAATATAAAGAGGCCAAAGAGATTAGGGATGTCAAGAGAACCAAAACGTTGGTAACAAGTAAAAGTGAACGTATTCTTTGTTCTACAGTATTGTAGGATCGACGGTTACCGTAAAAGGGCTCAAGACTAACTGCGTCCCATCGTAAAGATATTCAGTAAACTCATTAGTGACTGGGAAAATACGTTTTTCCCCCTATTAACGCAACAGATGCAGCCACCGTGAATTTCCCCTCCGAGGCGAATACGTTGTGAGTCTCTCCCCAGCCTCCTGTTTCCTGACAGGGTGTCACCATGAGATGGCACTTCTCTCACAAAAACACAAAACCTACACTGAATAATATTACACATTACATTTACTCAAGTTTTGTACTTGAGGACAAATTGAGGTACTTTGTTCTACTTTTAGTTCGACTCCAAAAGATCTAAGAGGGAAATGTTGTACTTCTTACTACACTACTGTACATGACATATTTTAAAGGGTTTGGTCGTGATGCTATTTACTTGGTTTATAATACATTAAAATAGGTTAAGCTACCCATTCGAAAGTGAATATTAAGCCCCTTCTTTTCTTCGTTGCAACCGCTAAGTTTTGAACAAATACACTGATAAAATCCTCTTGTAAGTACGTTGGTAGTGTGTATAAGCTACATCTTGTCTGCTCAACTGCCACGCTCAAGCCCATCTCTCTCAGTGCTTATTAGTCATGCAGCTTCTCGCTGTCCAGAGACACAACCTTTCAACCCCATTTCTAATTTTCCAATCAGCCAATGCCATAAACTGTAATTGCAGTGTCAGGCTGTTGACTTTCTTTCAAGTCTAGACCCACTGATTGGACATGGCAGTCAAAATTCCATCCCCTCACACCAAAAAAATGAAACAAACGACTCCATGCTCCTTCCTTTTCGAGCTAGAAAGTCTGAGGCACAATGCGATATCAGAGAGCTCGAAATGACATTTTGGCTTTCCAGGCGGGTACATAAAACTGCCGCAGGCTACAGCAACAATGGGCTGCTCTGTCATAAATAAAGGCCTTAAATACATACATTGGTTGAAGTCTGATTGGTGTCTTGACAAGAAGACTGTACTGTATCTGATATCACTGCTGCTGTAAATGTAAGATATGTGTCCTTTTGGTTGTTACTGCCTGCATCTCAGGGTGTGAGATTACACATTTCTGAAGTGAACATTCACTTGGGATCTTAAGAGGAGTCTTGATAAATGACAGAGTGGTAGGAGTAAGAGAAATGGCAGAGGGTTCCAGACTGACTCAACTTTTAATGATAGTGTCTGAGGACAAACAGGCAACACAATGTAGATCAATAACGATTTAAAGGTGCAGTTATAGGAACTTTATCTGTTGTCAGGCGCTGAAATTTGATTTCACCACGTGGTTTGATTTAGCGAAGATAAAGAAAATCAGCTGTGTTTTTACATTGGTAGCTTCTATTGAGGTTTTAAATCCCGCTTCGATTGTCTGTAGTCATAATCTGTGGATGTATTGCTGAAAAGAAAGAACATTTTCATGACGGTCAGATTTGCCTCTTTTCATGTGTGCCAAGCGGAAAAACAAACCTTGCAGTGAAAAGGTTGTTTGTAGATTGAAGCAGAACACTTTGTTAGAAAAGAACATGATGTTCATTTTCTAAATGAAGACATCTATCTTTCTTTTAAAAAATGTTGACCTTTGGACTTTACAATGCTCGAGTCAGCCACCTCCTGATTCTAATTCTAAAGAACTATCATACTAATAATTATATTGTAGCATAGTCTTTATTTGCAACTGTGAAATACTGGGTTTAATCAAATGAATAGACATGAAGAAAAATGCAAACAACACAAAATGCATCTGCTGATTTTGTATTGTACATTTAGAATGGAGCTTTAAGCTATTCAGTGCAGTTCTGTCAGTCTGTCAAATTGATGCTTACAGCTCTTGTTTTGTTGTTTTGTTAGTTTCTAAAGCATCAGTGTGAACCTAAACCAGACAAAAGCAAATAGGCAACAACGAAATCGTGTTGTGTCCTTTGTTCAGAAACAAATCAAACAAACTACAGGTGTGATAATCTGTCTCAAAGGACAAAACAGTGAAGCAGTGTCTTATAGAAGTCTATTATCTGTATAAATAGCAGTTTGAGGCTCAATCTAGCTCTAGTAGTTGCTAGAGAGATATCAACAGCCTATTCGCTGAGTGTGTTGCAATACAGATTTAAACAATTCCACATCATCGCAATCAGAGCAGCTAATCTGTGTTATTCAATAAAAAAACGCCATTCATCAGCTTAGTAACTTGGGGCTGATACAATGCCTCCAGTGCAGACATCTGTTGTCTCCAGATTAGAGGGTATATTCCCCCTTCAGAGCGCCGGCATTCCTGAAGCCAGAAGCTCACTTGAAACTGCATCAAACACAGAGAACTCGTCTTATCTCATAATCTCACACTTGAACTAAAGACCAATTTCAGCAGCTAGTGCATCCACACTTATAGGGACAGTTTTTAGCCTGGCAAGTCATCAGTGCTACTCCCACAGCAGGGTTGTAGCTCACTAGCGCTCCCTGTCTGTCATTAGCTGAGGAGTCAGAGTTGCTAAAAACAGCTTTCTAGTTCTCCTTGGAAAGCAGGTGGGTATAATAATGAAAATGTGTAAATGATGTCTTTAAATAAACATTAAAAGTGGCAGTGTGTGCCTCTATCCCAGTGTGTACAGGCACACTGCAGGAAACTGCGGGATACAGATGTTTCAGTGAAGCGGCCAGATTGTGAGATCATCACTCGTCTGCTGGGAGGAGGAAAAAGTGACAGCAACAGATACCAAAACACTGGAGGGTACTCCATTCACGCGCTGCTGCTTGATCTACTCTCTACTTCACACACAAATACACAAACACACTGAAGGCGGAGAGCAGGAAGGGGTTAGCCATGGAGCCTTGCAGGGAAGGACATCTCATAATAAATTAATGAATAAACAGGCGGAATGTTTATATTCTACGTGTATATAAACTACTTGAAGAGGAGTCCCAATAAGATGTAGTTAATTATGATTATTGTTGCCCAAAATGAAATAATTTGAAGCAACTTTTTGTCAAAAATTGGAATGCAATCTTGTTTTTTTAGTCATATTTCGGGGTGGTAGTGTTTATATAAATGAAGAAAAAAAATACGTTAAAAAGAGTTAGCTTAGGCCTTGTAACTAATTCACCAGCACTTGGTATGACTTGCTGGAAGTGAATATATCTGCACTTTCCTTGTTGTTCGGTTTGAATCTCAAGGATCTTTGCACTTATTTCAAATCACTTTGGATAAAAGCGTCAGCCAAATTAAATGTAATGTAATGTAATGAATGCCTGCTGGCTGTGAGAAAAGTGATTTTACTGACAATTATTAAATGCAGTTACTGTTTGAAAGCTTTAGCACAGCATTTGTATTCAACATGCAGATGATGGTTAATAAAACTGACCTCCATGAGAACTAAACAGGATTTAAAATGATGAATGATCATGAGAATGAAGTCAAATGTCAACAAAAACAAGTCAAGGAATCGAAGCCTAGTCAGAAAGTATAAGTATTGTTACAATGAAGTAATTAAGTACTTCACACTGTATTTCTGCTGAGCTTCTTTTTAAACAAGTTAATGCCTGGATTCGGTTCGATTCAATGTTTCATTGCACAGAATATTTTCATTAACACATCTATATGTTTTTGTCTGAAGTAGAGACAAAACAATGACCTCCTGTACTGTTGGATATTTCTAGCTTTGCAAAATAATTCATCTGTGCAGATGGAGTGGGCGGCTGGACGAAAGCCCTCAGAATCCACTTTTCATACCATAATACAGAATCTATTCTAGGGAGACGAGAAAAAGAATAAGAGAGCGGAAGGTTGTCGCATTGCCTTGAGAATAACCCGAAAATTATTAGATTTAGATGAGAGTGACTGCGCTGTTACAAAGTGAACACTCCGAGCTCTCCCAAGAGCTGCTATTGGCCGGGATTATCTACCACATCAAAAACCCTGCTCCTCTAAGTGAGAGCTTTAAACAGAATCAGTGACAGTAATGCATGTGTAGGAACAAAAAAGGTTTCATGTGGTTTTAACAAGGACCCGAGAGTAACATGGCTGCTGTGATTTAAAGGTTATTTAACCTGACAGTGGGGGAAAGTACATGTTGGTCTTTGAAGCACACAGAGAGAAAGGTGAGAACTGTCTGTGCTGTTCACTCAATTTAAGACTTTTAAAGACATTTTTGATAGCATATTAAATGAAATGTAACAATTGAATGTAACTGTCGAAGAATGATGGAAAGCAAAAGGGACAAAACAGGCATATAACCTTTAAGAATAGGGCATGATTTTATGCAATTTATATGAATCATTTGTCTCAAATTTCCAGCTGTATATCATAATAATTCTTAGTAATACAATGAATTAGTTAACATGACCTGGACACAGATTAACAGCAAAAAAAGGGGTGGGAGGGATGCCTAAATTGATTACATATTATCAAATGGAATAATTAAATGTATACGACAGTGCCATAGCTAGGTGTGTTAGGTCTAAAGGTGTGTTTTGCTCCGCTCACCGGTCCCTCACAGCGGGCAGAGCTGCAGGTGCTGATCTCTCTCTCTCGCGTCCGGTTATACTCGCGTTTATGTCCAAATCCATCAGATCTAGCTAGTTCTAGCTAATGATATGGCTGCTGCCCCTCCCTACACGCAGATCACGCAGACTCAAACCTCATCTTATGCCCAAATGCGCTCCGCAGTTACCCCGTTGCAAGGTTCCGGTGCTAATAGTTCACGAGCGTGCAGAAGTATGCGATATGAGACACAGTTAAAATGTTTAGCAAGACATTGCATCATAAAGCCATATTTTGAGTCCCAACAGGAAGTAAAGCTTTTCAAGCATCAGAACTGATGAGTTGGTTTGGATCTATTTTAGGTAAAAAAGGGGTCTTCAGTAGTCATAGATTAGTCTTTAAGAACCAAAATACTTTTCCGCTTCTGAAAGCTGCATGTTCCTTCTTCCTAAAAATACACCCAGAACTAGTGAACACCTGCGCGCTGACAGGCAGATGACACGGTTTGTGGCTGGCATCAGAAGAGAGACTCACCGCTGCTGCGACTCTTGCGGTTGGCCTTCCCTCCCGTCAGCAACATCTTCAAGCTGTTCCTAAACATGACTGCAGCAGATGCCCTGGACTACACTACAGAAAGATCTGTTGGGAAAAGAAAAGACAGTCAACATTAATATTTCATCGACTGTCTACTGTGAGATAAAACTGATATTAGTTACAATAGAATTCCGTTGTTAAAGACTTTATTAGAGATATTAGATACAAGAAAACTACGCACAATACAAGAAATAACCAATTTATTAATAACTTCTTCCTACCAAAGAAAAAGCATAATGTTTGGTTGATCATTTCATTGTTGAAAAATATTTAGATCATCAATCTTAAAAGTTGCCATCAAAATCTACTCTATATATAAAACAATCAAAACATTGACAAAAATCAAATGTATTAATCAGTTTATTTCATACATTTTAATTCTGATATTAATCTAGGATATTTCAAGTTGTCAAAAAGAATCGATGCAGTGTATTGTTATACAAGTATTGGCTTTAACAATGTATCTGGTGACATATTGCAACTTATAAAAGTGAGGAGAAAATATGCTTCTACTTAAGAAGGTCAAGGCCATAATATCCAATAAAAAAGAACAGAAGTTTGGCACAGATAACACAAAGTATGTACTGTACAGTATCATCAAAAGTACAGGCAGTGGAGGATGGGGTTCCAGTACAAAGAAGCCGTGACAATGCCGACAGATAAGAGCACCTTAAACCATAACATTGTCTTTATTTCCTGCCTGCAGCTTGTTCTATCCCGCTAATTCCCCCCCACCCCCCTCCCCCCACGCAGGCACATATATCTCTGCTGTGAGTAGTAAAAAGCATGGCAGCAGATGTTCTCCATTAGATTGGAGTGACTCAGCAAAGCCCCACAGACAAGCTCCAGCTGAGAAGCTAGCTCTGGACCCAAACAATTAAAGAAAAAAAAACCTCAAAGACGAAGACATGGAAAAGCTCTCCAAAAGCCCTCCTCCCCCCCTCGCCCTCCCCCAACCCCTGCTTAACTAATGTTTTTCACAATCCCCTCATGACCTTGAGTGGGGGTCTAAAAGGCTTTCAGGATCATAACAACTACTCAAACTACAAGAGACACTGGGGAGATGGCAATGACCATGATGCAACACATGATATTATAGTCAGATGGGATGAAACTGAGACATTAAACATTTATCTTTGGTTTTAATGATTCATTGGTGTCTTCTTAACAAGAAGTGTCCTGAGCATTTTAGGTAGAAATTAGCCCAAATAGACAAATGGTATCTCCACATTACACTAGTAGGGGTAGGCCAAGTAGACTTTAACTTGAGTCCCACATTTGGTGACTTAAGACAAAACTGGGCGAATGTAAAAGACTTAAAAAAGACAAACTGACTTGGAATTTAACGTCTCTGTCGGGCGACTTCATTTGGCCTTGAAATGGCGCACATAAACTATTTTCCCTTCATTTCTGAATCAACTACATTTGACACTATTCATTACCAGCAAGCAAACACTTACATTTCCCAAACATGCTTTGATTGAACTAATCGGACAGCCACCAATCAAGTTGCAGGAGAGAACCATGAAGAACCAACATTTAAGTATCTGAGCGCCAGTTGAATAAAATCGTAGTGTAGATCATATATTTGTGTAAAAATTCAAAACTACTGAAAAAAAACTGGGACGTTTCTCCAAAGAAACGAAAAGCAGTATCTAAAACAGGCGGGTTGAACAGTGCAATAGGACTCAAAACTTGAAAGACTTGGGACTAGCAAATCAATGACTTGGTCCCACCGCTAGGCTTAAAGGCCCTGACACACCAAGCAGTCACCAGAGAACTCGCCGACGCCGACTGTTGCGTCGCCGTGTTCTCCTGCGTCTTGGCCATGTGTCGCACTGGAACACACCGCAAAGACTTCAGCCGAGCACGTAAGAACTGCGCATGCGTGAGTGGCAATAACTCTCCTTACTAGAAGGCGGTAGTGTGTATTCGTCATTCAAAAGAGGCAACAACCGGAAGACAGAGAAGAAGAACAGACTGTGATATAAACAAACAACAAATAGCGTGTGCGTTCCATTTTCACTCTCGTCCATCGAAAACATGTTTCGTGCGGTACTGGAGCTATCAGCCATTGGAGTGTTGCTTGTGGAAGACATTCTCAAACAACCGTTTCGCTTCTCATGCACTGATTCGCTAGCTGAACAGCCAATCAGAGTGATTTCTTTGTCCGACTGCCTGTGGCCGACGCACGGCCGATTCAACATGTTCAATCGGCCGTGCGTCGGCCATGAAAGGCCAAATAAGGCATGTCACGGCCGACGGTGCGGGACACACCAAATTGAGTTTGGGCGACAGGGCACGCTTCGTCGTCCGACTAACGAAAACGGCCGATTTCGGCCTGGTGTGTCAGGGCCTTAAGACATGAAATGTAGGTTTCACTTATCCTAAATTGATAGAATAGATGAGGTCAAATCTTCAACTCCCCCAACACCTCCAGACCTCAACAACCTTTTTAACACGAGTGGGTGTCTGACGGTCCGTTTATAGAATGAAGTTGTTCAGACAGTAAATCTCAAAAAGATTGCAGTCCTGGTTGCAGATTTGGAGTTTAGTTCAAGAGTGATGAAAACAAAAAAGAGCTGAAAGAGAAGTACATTTTGATATATCAAATGTGAAAATTGAGGGGGAGCTACTGTAGCCTCCAAAAAGAGAGCAGACCCAGCCTCAGATCACTTCATTTTGGGAGATGACTCCAGCTGTGTTTGTTGTTTTTGAGAGAAGCAGAGTGGTGATATTCTAACAATTTCCCAATCACTGATCATTTAGATTTTCCTCTTAATATGTTAGTATTCTTTTTTAGTGTAGCATGCACACTTTTCAGAGAATGTACTCATTGGTATAGCCATAAATGATTTCCTAATATTACTATTTTCTTTCCAATGTGACATCCTTTTAACAAAAAATGTATTTCTTTTTTTGGGTATGAGCGGCAATGTGCACCTGAAGACACATTTGACAGCAGTTACTCGAGCACTTCTTTCCCTAGTCAAGAGGTGTGTCAGCAAATGTCCATAACAAAGCAATGTAATTTAAGGTTATGACATTTTCATTTTTTTTTCTTTGGATGTATCCAGTTCACTTTGTATCACTAGGGCTTATTATTCCACAGCTCATAAAAAACACGTCTCAACTCCTCTGATTTAGAGGGATCACTGACAATAAATATGAATCTTTTTGATAGTTGACAAGCAGTGTAGTGTCACCCAGACATTGTGACAGGTTCCCCTAAATAAGAAATGAGCCCTGATGTGAACCAGTGGATCCACAAGGAAAGGCTGACATTTCTCTCTGTAACTATTGGCTCAGATCCTGATGCAGTTGTAGTAAAGAGCACCCTGAGAGTATTCCACAGGGCTGTCTATACACCTGATAACAGCAACTGATATGATTGTTTGAGTTAACTGATGCTTCAGGCAAATATACCCTCAAAACAAAAAGAGCTCTAATTTAGGGGATTTTGTCGTAATTGTGAGTGCTACGTGTCACAAAGGAAAGAAAATGTAATAATGTCTAATCACTGAACAAAGCAGCATCAAGGCCGCTTCTCTCTCGTTAACAATGTGCTGATGAAATATCATGCAAATGCTAAAGGTTCATTTCCACCTGGATGCTAATGTTGAATTAACAACTCCATTATATGTTCAAAGTGAATGATTGAAATAAAAGTGCAAGAACATTGAAGAAAAAACATATCTACACTTATAAATATACTGTGTCTGATTTTCTTAAATCAGTTTGTATGTGATGTTAAAGAAAGGGAGTGTTGGGCTAAATATGTTAGAATTTTCTAACCGGCCAAAGCAGGAGCAGCAGTCAACAATGTTTTGCATTTATTTTTTCTGTGGCGTGAATATGTGCAAGCTTTGTTTTATACCGAGACTGAGGGACTCTCTTACTACCTGTAGACTGAGCTAGGTTTAGTCTTATTCATTAAGAAAAAGAGCAGTTGTGGACAGGGAAGAGTATGGCAAGACAGATCATTCAAGTTTTATTTGTAATTTATCTATTTTACTTAATCAGTTACACCTTCTCAAAATGATGTTGATTGTATTTGTTATCTGTAAAGCCAAGCAAGAGTATACATTAATACATTTGACCCATCTATCTACTTTTATGCTGCTTTGCTTTCCTCTGATAGCAGGGCCCCAAAATCCCACATTTGCTTGTTGACAGTGATCATATGATACTGGAATAAATAATTAACAGTAAGAATCAATGGCTTGATGTTTCTTTAACTTGATATGGACATCATAGTAGAATAAGCGTGAAAATAACCTTTAATTTGCAATAGCTTATGAAGCTTTCAAAGCTGAACTTATTGTGTTTTCCTTGTTATACAGTGATATGATGGGCTGATATGATATAAAACCATGCAAGCCCTTCCCTCTGTCTGAAATCAAATCATTGGTATGAATCATGTGCCTTCCAATGACAAGATGTAGACAGCGGTGAGAGAGTGTAAGGTGACAACGGGTCAGATCTATTTGGCATGCATGCTAATCTCCAGAGATACAGCCCCAGCGGCGCAGGGCCAGCTACGCGAGTATCCGTGCTACTCACCGCAACTTCACCTCAGCATAAAATATGAGTGCGGAGCAGCTTATTATGTCTGGTCTGGTTAGTTCACAGGCCAGAAGGCATTCTGTGATTATAATACTAAATCATAATCTTAAAAACTCATGACTCAGTAGGTGCATATTGTAGCTGCATGTCAGCTCTCCGTAGAGCGGCTGAAAGGACTTAGGATGAAATACAGAGGACTTTACAGTCGAGACCGATAAATCTGCTTCTATATGTATAGCATTGAGCTAACCAGGCGAGGCTGTAGCGGTTTAATAACGGTCAGAGCAGAAAATAGGGAGAGATTTTTCAGTCGGTTTCTAGAGGAGGCAATCAATGTATGAAATCTTAGAGGACAGGATACTGAGTAGGCAAGTAAGCACAGACTCGCAGGTCGCCATAGAGAGACGGGCACTAAAATGTACCCGCGTACAAGCAGTGCTTCATCTGAGGGTGTAAGCATACACATCTCTCATTCCCACTCTCTCTGACCCTGTGTACCAACCTTTGTGAAGGGAAGCCAAGAAGCAGCATGCTCTCATGGATAATGTGCGTAAGCGGATGCAACCCTTCTCAGGCTCATTCTACAGCTCGGGCATAATGCTCCTCCAGTGTGTTAAAAACCACTTAGAGGCACATTCAGCGGCCCTGCATGATGAGACACTTTCATCTGCTCTGGTCACCCGAAAGCACACTTGTTTGTTCTGATGAAAAATGAAACAGCCACAGCTTGGTTCATTTCTAAGCATCACTGAGGCTGAATTCAAAGAAATACTCCACCCACCAAATGACTATTTGTGTTTCAATTACTCACCCAGGGTTACCTTGAATTCCAGTTATTCTCGCATGCAATTTTCACTGAAAACATACTATTTACAACAATGTTGGACTTGTATAGCTGTGCTAGCCTGAGACTGTTTATACAGAAGTGTTTTGAACAGCAAGGCTTCACTGAAAATGAATCTCTTTGTGAAGTAGTATGCATACGACTGGATGAGTGAAATTGAAAATGTAAATCATTTAAAATAAACATTTGATATGGTTTTCTGTTGTAGGAAGTTGGCTGCCATTTATTTCAGGTTTTTCTTCTCTTTTGGTCTGTTTGTTTACCATAGAGGCATTCATATACAAATGGTTATTTTGTGGGAAATGTATTACTTTAACACTTCAAAATATTCCTTTTTAGCCCCGACAGATACTGTACCTTTGTGAAAGGCTATAAAACTACATTAAATAACTAGCTTTATTAAATATGTAGGTTTAGCTTTAAGCCTTGCTTTAAGAATTGCTGCTTTGTCATCGCATTATATGGAGCATATTAGAGGATTAGCTTGTAAGTCTCCACATACTGAATCCCTCTTGTAGAATGAAGTTAACTTTTAATCACTAAGCCCTATCTTCATTTTAAAATATAAAAGAAATCCATCTGGCGGCAGACACAGACGTGTCCCTCTGAGTCTGAGTCTGGTCTGAGGACCAACGTGACCCTCCATTAATCCCAAAGCTTATTTGCAATCAATAAAGTATCCTTTAATGGGGCCAGCGATGGCAAAGGCCAGGGTTGCAGGGCGTCCAATAGGATTTATCTCATGTTACCCCTGGCCTCTAAATGAAAACTCATCTGAGAGGAAGCCACACAGACACAATCAAAGAATTAGAGAGGACGCTTTCCCCTGGGAGTGCTATTACTGTGATTACCTTTAACAAGGAAGTTACAGCAGACGGAGGGTTTTAATAGAGATGGAGGCACCAGGACCATTTTTCAGAGCCTGCCAATCAAATGTAATCTTTCAGACAGGATATTTCTGAATACGATTCATTTCATTTTGCTAAAATGTATAATAAGTAAATAAACACTGACTCTAGTGAAGAGGGCTACTATAAAAAACTGCAATCTACCTGTCATTGTATTGAATTGTATATCTATATTGGTAGTGTGAACCTAATCATTTGAATTACTCGAGGGGTTCTAATAGTTAAAAAAAAATTCCCAATTGTTTGATTTCTTTTTTAACCCTTTGAGAATCAAGGTATCATGGCGGCTGTGGCTCAGGAGGTAGATGGTCGTATACTTCTGACATGTTGACTGCAGGGGTCAGGGATCGTACCTCGGACCCCTGCAGTCAATATGTCCTTGGGCAAGATTCTGCACCCTAAATTAAATTGTCAGCCAAATGTAATGTATCACATTGTCGTGTTTGGTATTTGCATTATGTTAAAAATATAATAGAAATCTGTGTTAAAATGTGTGATTAAGGCTCACCCGTGAAAGAAATACAGCTACATTTTCGCTGTTACGAGATTGAAAATCCCCCAGCAGCCACTGCACAATGAAGCATCAACTGTTGTGAGAACGACAAATGGACCTAGCCCTGAGGGACACACGTTTCTTAGAGCAATTATAGTTGAATCCGGCGGTCTGACTGGAAAACATGAATGTCAGACCCTAATCAAATAACAACAGTGCCAGGGGAAGCTTGAAACTGCTGTATAATTGAAGCTGAGTCATCCCTGATCCATTGATTTCCTCCACTTGTTCAGATACACTGTTGCTTTCAGGGTTCAGGGAGGAAGAGTGATGTGAGGAGATAGTGGCAGTTGGACCTCATTCAAATAAAAACCAGCTGCAGAGGTTCACAGCAGAGGAAATATTCTCACTCAAAAACAGGACCCTCGCTTGAGGCTTGTTTTGTAGAAGCCTCCTCCGGCAGTAGACACCCTGCAGCATCAGGCAGGGATAAATCACACGCCCATCCACAGTTTGAGGATGGCCAGGGGAGCGGAGTTCCATAAATCACACTGATATCAATAAGGGGAAGTGTCAGGGCCGTGGCTCACAAGGTGAGAGCTGCACAGGGCGATGCAGAAACCACTTAAGGTCGCTGGTAACAAAGTTTCACTCCTGCCCCGTGATAGATTATTTATAAAACTAGATTAATGCCCCCGCACTCATTGCTTTGCAGGGGAAGGTGGTGATATCTGTATCACGACGCACCTTATATGGGTACGATCCGTCAAAGATGCGACGGGTTTGGATCCCAGGGTGGCCAAGATTGCTATCTTACAGCTCATCAGCCTTTTATTATAAATTCTACATGGAACACAAGGTATGTTCAAATCACCCTCTAAGAGTAGTGTCACATGCCAAAATATAAAAGCTTAATTTTTCCAGGAATGGGAACGGCTTCAACTATAATGTCTTATTCGGTATTAATTTGATTCTTTTGACATTTTGAGAGCTATGTGAAAGGCGACATCAACTTCCAACAGTAGGATCCCATTTGAAAGCATTGTTTTATTTCATTAATATTCCTACACAGGAGAACTTCAATTATTAGTAACTTTGTTTAAAGGAAATCAAGGCGCTAAAATACTGCGATACCCATGAGCCTAAGGGGCCTTTGCTTAAAACCATTTGTTTTTTGCAAATGGGATTAAAACACATTTTGCCAGTTGCTGAGTTCCTGTAAAATTGACAGAAGTGTGTCCCTTTAAGCTCAGCAATTTGATTGTTATATGTTGTGCAACTCCACAGCGTTGAATACTGCTCAGATTGTGTGTACCGAACCCAATTGAAAACCAGTAATCTACTCTCAATGACATGAGCTGTAATTTAGTCACAATGGAAGAACACCATCTGCAACCTTAGGGCTTAAGAGATCCATGCCCAAGAGCAAAGGTGACAGGTTTCCAAGAGTGCAATCAGATAGAACATTTCCATTTCTTGGCTGTAAGCTTGACCGTGCAAGTTACAGGGCCAACAATGTAAAGGTCTTAGCAGAAATGTATTTCTTGCTGGCTCCTAAAGTCTACACTGCTTAGGCAAAGTTTGGCTTGAAGTGTTTGTTCTTCAAGTCACCGACACGGCCCACATACAGCCAAGTGAATTATAATGTGCTTTGGTTGTCATCTCCCTGTGGGGAAACAGAAGTCCTCCTAAACAGGCCAACTGGCGCACATTTCCGTCCCCAAATATATGCCCAGTTTAAAGCTCTTCCTCTCACCCTCTCTTTTTCAGAACTACTCTAAAGAAGCGACTGAAATAGCGTGTCAACCTTTATCAGAGTCAAAGGGATCCAAACCAAGGATGGCATAATTGTATTTATTTTCCCTCGTTTGTTTTAATGGGTTTCTTGCAGTACCAAATATTGAATTGAAATACTGTGAGCCCTGTAGGCAGGTGAAAAATGAGTAAATGAGGAGAGAAATAAATGCATTTTCTCAGAGCATGAATGACCACAGTTTTTGAAAGTTCAATTGCGTGTCTTCTAGGTAATCTTTTCACTGGCAGACATTGCGGAATTCGGCATTTGTCAGTGGCTAATGAATATTTTCCCCTGCAGTCACCAAAGTGACAACAGCAGCAGCTCGGCTCTGATTTTAATATGTTGTGAATGTGCCACTTTGATGCTGCCTCGCTCTTGTTTGGTTGCTGCTGTGAACAATAACACAAAGGTTTTCGTATGAGCAGCAGTCAGTGTAAAACCTTTCCAAGCTTCGCCACAGAGCTGGTAGAAAGAGACGGAGATACTGGAGGAGGAAGTAGCTGCTCAGCATATTCCCAGCGTTCTTGAAAGATTACCATTTAAACAAGCTAGGTGATGATGTGAAAGGTAAAACACTGTGTTTTATATTGCATAGGGATAGGGATGGTTTGATGACAGGTCGGACTGCTGCTTCTCCAATCTTTCCATGCAGAGACCTCACTGCTACACCTGCTGGTCATTTAGAAGTGCTGCTGCACCATCTGCACTGACAGTCTGAGCAGCGGTGCCAGGAGTTGTATTAATGGAATGATAAATAAAAGCCTAATCTAAATAATAGCCTTTCATCATTGTGGCTGACATATGACACAGACATGCCCATCTGTTTAGGCTGTAGAATACACAGAAAATGTTGTTTTGCATAAATCCTCTCAGAGGCTCCCATTGGTATGCCTCTCGCTCCCCGATCCCTATCATACATATAGAGCAGAGCTCCAGGAAGAAGAATGGTCCAATGTTTGACAGGCAGCTTAAAGGGGGCAGATAGAGTCATGACATGAGGAGGGAAGGTCATTCTGCAGAAGGACACTAACGCAGGTAATTGACATTGGCAGAGGTGCATATTTGCATCGAGATGGAGGCATTTAAAAATGAGCCGGTGTCTCTTGCTGGGCAGGCGCTGAAATTAAATTATTGGAATGAAATAGGCTGAGGTCCTGTTTCATCTTCTGGTCTTATATTCACTTCAGTAGGATTGACTTTTCTAGTGTACTGTGACATTTGATGCAGTCTCATATTTGATGAGCTGTCATCACACTCCATGAGACAACAAGGTTACGGGGTAAACAAATAATGATTTATATGAAGTTAAGTTTAAAATAGAGCGACAATGCATTTTTTTTTAACCTAACATGGTTGTTGATCAAGGTGAATTTCCATGATCGGGATAATTGTGAATATCCTCACTTTTTTTCAAACAAAAAAGGATGGTCATAAAAAAAGGTTTCTGTAAATCTCCACCCCCTTCTTTCCCACGGAGCCGTTGGAGGCAGATGGCCATCACCTCCTGCATGAGGTTTCTTCCTGTTTTTCCTGTCCACTGTCACACTGTTTGCTCATGGGGGAATGTTATTTCTGGTCTCTTTACATTTAAAAGTAAGGTCAGGATCTGTTCTTTCATTTATTAAAATATTATTATTTGGGGCATAGGGGTGCTGTAGGGGTTTTCACCCACCAGAGTAGAGACCCTGGATTATTTTGTTGTGTTTGCTGTACCCCTAGAATGTGTTGACTAGAAGACACGGATAATTCCATCAAGGCTGGATTACAAACAGAGCAAAGCAGGCATATGCCCCCCGGCTCAGGAACTTAAAGGGCCCCTTAAGCTCCGGTCATGCTGTGTCAAATGGTTAGGGCTAATTAAGCTGCACAACTAAACACAATATCAATACAACCTAAGCTGGATCCTGTTAAATAACCTTATCATTTAGCTTTGCCTTAAAAAAATCCAGGTTTAAGATCTTCATTACTTCTGTTTTGCTTGTTGCCTATTTCATTTAATCTCATTTGAATGAAGCATGCCTAACATTTTGTTGATTTGCGTCCAATAATCCTAAATGCATCCAGTGTGATTGAGAGTTGTCAAAGAAAAGAAAAAACAAAAAGTCAAAGTGGTGTGAATACTTTTTCTTCCTTCTGAATTAAAAGCATACAATGGCTGTTATAACTCCTCATAACATCCACACACATCTGGTCCTGGCTCAGCTGTCACATGGATCCAGTGTCAGCCTGAAGCTGATCCAAACAGAATTGTAACTGCCAGTCATTCCCTCTGTGCCGTCAGTTCTGCCTGCCTAACATAACTTAGCCCTCAGATGATCCCTAAATTGGGTTGATTTGGCCACTTCAAGTGAATCGCTAAATAACCAACTAGCACATGCTCCCACTCATTCTTATTTCACACCCATATGTGCGTACCAGCTCAGTTCATTTTCTTAAACTACTACTACTACTACCACAGAACACTTAACCGGAGGCCTGTTGAGGTCTTGTAGTAACTTTGTATCTCTGAGAAGCAGAGCCAGATTGACTGTTGGACTTCCTGCCTGGGGCTGTTGTGTATCAAGTGCAGCTGAGTGGTGGATAGGCTTAGCATGGCTTTTAAGTGGTGTTAGGCCGAGGGGATGCTACTGGTTTGGTTTCCTTCGTGACTGGGCAAGAGTTACAAAAGTCCTCATTTGAAAATAAATTCAACCGAGTTTAAATATCACTAGAGTAGAGACAGTGCATTTCCAAACATCTGTAAAGATAATTGCAGCTAAAGTTAGTTGTATTCAAAGCTTCATACATAGATGCAAAGCTTAAAACATAGATAAGTGCTATATAAATGATGTTGCGCTGCACTGTTGCAACTCGTCTGCAGTAGGTTTCAACTATAAATGCACATAGGGTAACAGTGAAAACCCTTTTGAAAAAATGGTTTGTCATGACAAAAAGACAAGCAAAGATTGTATGTCCCGTCTCATTCACATCTTGCCTCTTTCTCTTGGTATTACACTTTCCATTCACTCCTGTGTTAGACCACCAGTACAACAATACTCTACTGTGACTGCCATTTAGGTAAAGGTGAAGAAACATTACACTGAGGGTCCAACGTCTTTTCAAGAGATTATGTTTTGATGCTTTCTATTTATGACATTGACAGATAGGGCCGGTGACGTCAAGAAACAACCCACAAGGACTCCATGAACACAGCATACCCCAAAGGTAGAGAGTCATCAGACATTCAGAGGGTGCGTATGGTTTCAAAACCGCAGGACAAGAACAGAACGGATCAATAAGGTAATACCATCCATCCACACAGGCTGAGTTAAATATAGATAGAGTCTAAGGTATGTCAAAAGGTTACCTATAATGACAGTTGGCGCGGAGCAAATGAGTTTCTGCCCTCAATGTGGGCTCATAAATAAGACCGAAAAAAAGGTCCATTTGTCAAAGTGATCGTTGACAACTTCCTCGGTTCTGTTCATGTCTGGGGAAATAAGTGTGTGAATAGCATGCGTAAGGATTTAAGCATGGTTTCAAATAGGCAGAGGCAACAACGTCATTGTCCACTGTGAATTAGCAGCACCTCTTATCTCCCTCATCTCATCCTCACTTTGTGTCTGTGATGTGTATGCCTTTCGACTGTCAATGAATAAATATGACGGTAAAATAGACGCTGACAGCTTCCAGGAATGTGCTGTTCTCCAGTTTTCTTTTCTAATCAGTCTTACTTGCGTAAAGCAAAAAAGTATTTTGGTCTACAACCAACTTAAGATTTGTTGCTAAAAATAGGTTGTTTCATTCTTGTTTTGTGACAAGTACATTTACAGCTTAAGAAACATACTTTTCCTCTCCGCCAGATTCCAGACTCAATATTAATTTCAGAACTGGCGATACAATACCACAAAGAAAAGAGCACATTAGTGTGCCTCACAAGGGCAATGATACCTTCAGGGTTGCTATTTGTGACTATGAATCTGGATCTGAGAAGACGGTACAAAGGATAGAAGGGAGCGTGGGCAGGCGAAGGAGAGAAAACGTCTTAAATTACTTGCTCTTCCAGTTCAGCCCACCACCATATTGCTGTCAGGCTGGACTGACGTTAGATTGAAAGCACAGACTGGAGCACGGAAAACGAAAACCCAATTAGCACGTTAGCTGGTTGCTGACCTCTGATGGTGATTTGAAGACCACCAATAAATGTCTGTTTGATTCCAGCCATCTCACCAGGTGTCCATCATGTGGCTCGAGGCACAGAGGGACAGAGCTTCACTTTACTCCCACACTTACATGGTACCACAAGCTGGGCTTTTAAGACATTTGGAAAAGAGAGAGCATGAAGATCATTTCTCCTACAGATATTGGCAATCATCCATGCTTTTTTCGCTTTAGCAGCAATGCTTTTTAATTGAAAGTATCAATTAATTTCATTAAAGGACTTTGATTGTTTTCATGTCACATTGCAATTATTTCTCTTGTGTTATGAGTAATCCACAGTGTTGTGCTGATGAGGCTCCGTTGAGAATATTAATGATTCACACAAGGTTCATTCTGCATGGTCCTCATTCATGTCTTTTAAACAAGGCGGTGTATTCCTCACAGGAATATTAAATCTTCTCCTGTGTGATGATAGCAGCAGAACAGCATTCACAATGCATTTTCAAAAAGGACGTGTCTGTATGGATGTGAATCCTTGCACATCTTAACCTGCCAATCAAATCAGAGATGATTAAGTGGTAAACGGGTTAGTTCTCTGCTGTGTTTGGTAAAGAAACCTGCCAGCGAAGGGTGCCGAGATATTATGTAGATGGAAACATACAGGGTCACCTCCAGTCCTTCCCCTTTTGCTGAAGGTCACAAGCCGACAGATGAGTCTGCCTTCCGTCAGGCCTTATGCCATCCACATTAGCAGGCTGAGCCAGGCACTGCCAGCGTCAGCAAAAGAAAAAGGCTAGGTGCTATTGCCCTGCTAAGATAGAATGTGTCAGCCTTACACACACCATCTACACTGAGTGTAAATAGTGCAAAAATAGTGAGGCTGTTGGGAGGGATTGTGAAGATTGGACGGAATTACAAAAGAGAAAAATCCAAACCTACTGATACACAAGCATGCATATTTAATTAAAGGGATCAATGTTCAAAGAGGGATTGCATGAGGTACTTATCCACAGTCAGTATATTACCTACAGTAAATTGCAGTCGGCATGCCCCTCGTTTGCAGAAACACACAGTAGTAGTACAGAAGCTAAGCAATGCACTAGTATTGAAGGGGCTTTCGCTTCATTTATTTTAGCCTAACCTTGAATACATTTAATATCCCAACTGCAAACAGACATTTCAAAACATAGACAGTGGTAATTTGTCACAGTTCCCTTTTTATAGATGGCAAATACATTCTGTGAAACTGTTCTATCAAAGATCCAATTACAAGGTTACTTTGTACAGTAATCCTACCCAAACCAAGTGAGTCATTCAAAAAGTGAAGTGACGTTGTCGGCTCCTGGTTTGGTTTCATTACTGAACTTTATAGAGGCATGCTGCCCAAGAGAAAACGCCTTCATAATGGACCCCTGCCAAGAACTTAGTTCACAAAGTAATTGGCAGTGGCCACCACATGTATGTCAGCAGTGATAGGTGCTTTCAGAAGTCATGTGTGTCACCGAGGTGGTAAACTTTGGCAGAGTGAATATCCCAGAGGTCTGAACTAAAAATCAATCTTAGCTTACTAAAACAAATCATCGATTCATCATTATTATCATGTGACCATCCATATCGTTTTTGTATGCATTTATTCCTTGTTTTTGGTATTATTTCTTAACTGAATCCTGCCAACTTCTCCCTTGAACAGTGAGGATTAGGGATGCTCCGATCGCCAATTTTGGGGCCGATCGCCGGAATCAGTATCGGCCGATACCGATCGCCGATTCGATCGAGTAAGCGGGCGGGGGCTATGGGGATCTTCCATTTAAAGTGATGTTTACAACTCAGTTAATGGGGCTCATTCACTGGCGCTTCCACAAACAACAACCAACATAATTATTACATTCAAATGAAGTACATTATTCAAGTTTACATTAACTTTGGATAATAACACGGGAGAAATGAGCGGAAGCGCTCTCTTTTCCTCTTTTCCTCTCTCCCTCTCTCTCTCTCTCTCCTGACAGCCGGTCCCTATCCGTCTCATGCAGCTCACTGATCCAGTAATGAGTGACCCGACAGTGAAGAATAAATATATTTATAACTAGATTAGCTTGTTCCAGAGGTAGATAAAATAGCTAAGTGTGTTAGGTCTAACTCTTAGTGTGTGTTTTGCTCCGCTCACCGGTCCGTCACAGCGGGTGGAGCTGCAGGATTTCTGCTTCACACACACGTTGCATACCGCTATTTTATTGTCATTTTCGGACACTTAAAATACTGCCAGACTGGTGAAGCCATTTTGGCGAGCTTGTTTTGCCGCGCACAGAAAAAAGTGTCATGTATTTTACGTCATCATTTTACGTCATGCGATCGGCTCTCGCGATCGGCATTTTTAGAGAGCACCGATCGATCGGCAGAGAGTGAGTATCGGCCGATATCGATCGGCGGCCGATCGATCGGAGCATCCCTAGTGAGGATTGAACTGTAATGAACACTATTTAAATCACTATCTACAATCTATGAACTGGACTAGAGTAAAAATGGTTTGTCAAAGGAATGATAAGTCAATTGCCAGAAAATAAAGGTTTTAAGGTAGCTCAGGAAGAAAACATGCTGCTTCGTCCACAGCTAATGGGGATTGTAATAAATGTGCCATAGATTATGAAGATTTGCTGCTATTCGTTATCTTTATTTATAAAACGGACAAGTAAAATCAAGCAATCTGATTGGTTCTCACAATTGTAAGTTACTTTTCACAACAAGTCAGTATCCCTCCGCGTCTGAGATAAACAGTATACAGTTGGGCTGAAAAGCAAACTGCCTGCAGTTTGCTTTTCAAACTGGAACAAGAAAGCAGCGGAGCAGTAACGGAGCAGAAAACCCTCCTTTTTACGCAACGGTCCAGACATAGACATCAAACGGCAAAAACATATTCAGTGTGCAGTTCCTTTGGCATTAGGGCAGGGATATTTAGATACTTTCCAAGGTTTGACATAATGAATTGTGATACTTTTAAAGCAAGCAACGATGTTTTCAAATCTGTAATCAAAAAGGTCCGCAAAAACATTTAAGATTAATTTCGACCTCCGGGGGGGGGGGGGGGGGGGGGGGGGGGGGGGGGGGGGGGGGGTCTTACTATGGAGGAGTGGATTGAGGAGTGCCTATCTCCAGAACAAAAAGCACCTAAACGACGACATGTAGAGCTACGTGAAGAGCAGGTAGACCAACTGGAAAAGTACCACCATTCAAAAGCTTTCTGATGCGGGTCTTGAAACAAAGCAGAGAAATGATGACCGTTAGTGGCCACAGGTGCGAAAGCTCTCTCCAGAGCTACTGGAAGCCCAATCTCGGGGACCGGAGAAAATGGAGCAATATTCTCGCCACGCCAAGCAACAGCCTAGAACAACCTCAACCTATACAAGTAACCACGTAAGCCATGCTACTGATGCTGGACAGTTTTTCAGTGGGTGCACAATAAACGGCAACATACACATTAATGTAAATAAATAGCCAAATAATGGATCAACGCTCTCTGTTCGCTAGCTGTTGTTAGTGTTGTTGCATAGCAACCACCTCGCACTATGTTTTGTGCAGAAGGCAACGGAGGGACTATTTTATTTTGAACATCATTATTTAATAATAACAACTATTTAAATTAGAGTGTGTATTTTTCATTCATATTGCCTCCGCTTCGCGTCGGGCCGAACCACGCCCCTTAACTGTGATATAATGGCCATATACCACGGCCTGTCGTGAGCTATTGCTTAAATATATTTCTGGATTTGGGGCTATATGTTGGAGAAAACCAGCTAATTGAATGTTTCATTATTTGGGAAATTGGAACTGTATTTATATTACAAGGACACCTTTTTTATCAATTAATCATTAAAAAAAACTAATTGGCAGATGAATTGAAAATAAAGCTGTAAACCAGGGACCACCCACAAACTCACTGTGGCTTCACAAAAGTCATTATCTCTTCTATAAAAACAGGCTTGCAGGCAACTCTTTTTGTTTTTTGAATGTATTAGATTCTGTGGGGGGGAGGCAGCTGTTAGCCGGGCCAGCTGTCAATGACGGCTGGCAGAGATGAGAGAGGAGGAGTTGATTTTGAACAAACCTGTGCATACACGGTCCCCTGAGGGACGTCACTTTAAAGAATTCCCACAAAAGCCCAGATGATAGCTAGATATCTCTGTTTACCTCTGCGGCTGCGGCATACATACACTCATACACTCATTCATTATGCTAAATACTGTGATGGAGATGAAGAGACCATGATTGAATTGACAGAATGAGGCTCAACATTAATTGTCTTCATAGTTTACAATTTAGTGTATAGGGTTATGAAGAGGTATTTGCCAAACACAATACAACAAATTGGGGTGGGGCTAGTTGAGGGACTGAATATATATAATGATTTATATGCCAAACCTGCAGTCCTACATTTAATTTGACAGGGTTTTGAGGGTAATGGTGGGAATAAAGGCCGACTTCAACAGACTGAGTATTCATTTAAAACCATTTTGCAGGGCTGTATGTTCCTACCCCGAAAGTTATTATACATGAAAGTGAGATGAGAAAAGTATGTGACGGAAATTGTAGTTGATCTCAGTCTAAACTATAATGCAGATTTGATTTTCTCTTGTTGTTCACGCTGTGTTACTTCTTAAACCGTACATTAGCACACACTGATTTCTGTGCCTTTCATTTCCTGTGCAGGGAGCCTGGCTAGCACAGTGTGGACTTTGAGGGCCATTACAGGGACCGCTGGAAGCCAGGCAGCATTATTAATAATGACATGGCACTAACTTGGACGATTTGAGGCCTGTTGAACATATTGCCTCCTATTGAGCAAAAGCAATCACAAAGTTATGAGGCACTGAATGTTCGTCGGCAAATTGCAAATATCTCAAATTACTTTAACCATTAACACAATAGCCTTCTCCACTCATGCTTTTGTCATATGCAGTCTTACTCCAAAATTGTGCTGCCAACTAAGTTCCTCATATGACAAACAGCATAATGAAAAGCTTCTCGAAGCCCTTTCATATACACATTTCAATGCTTCCCCCTGAAAGAGCAATGCTATGCCTCCCATCTCAAGCAACTCCAAAGCTAAGAAATGCAGCTTCTTAACCACCAGCCTTTAATGTTTTAATAACTTGCATGACAATTAGACCAGCTTGTAGCTCTAAGCATTCATCCAGAAAACACAGAGCACTTCTTTTTAAACTAGCGGCATGTATGAGGTTTGAAACATTATACTGTTACCAGGCACTATTTACTTCACAGGGATTAGAGCTGCACAACACGTTTTTTATTTTATTGCTATCTCTATGTAAACCTTCACAATAAACATATTACAAAAGACTGCATCAAATACATTAGCAACACATTTAATTATATTCAACTTTGTTCGATATGTGCCATGGCATTAACTCTCTGGCTAATCAGAAAGTGCTCCAGACATAAGGGCATAATCTCATTGGTCAGAAAGGACACATTATTAGACCAATACTGTTGTATTACTATGCAGGGGAAGGATGACAAGATGAGTGTGAATACCAGAGAGGAAGTGATGCCGAAATAAAATCAGCTGTCTGGCAACATTTTGAACTGGAACAATGCACTTTCACTGACACAAGCACATAATTCTAATTTAAGAAGAATTGTGTTGCAGATTACTGAAAGGAGCAAAATGTCAGAAAGGAATTCAATTTAATATCTGTTTGTTTATCTCAAATAAATATAGTTTTTGCGATATTCAATGTTTGTGCATATTATTCTCAAATAATACAACAATAAACCCTCTACGTTTACACTGGAGTGCAGTGACAAACAACACAATCCCTCACTGGCATCCAATTTGACACCCAACAGCGGCAGCTGGAATGCATGACTAAACCAGAGGTAGCCCTACCAGGAATTGAGCCCAGGTCTTTGGGGGGTAAGAGTTTTTATTATGTGTCACGCGTGTACCAAGCCAAGTCTGACTGTTTCGCATGAAACGGGACAAAACTTCACAAGCCCCTTTTAACAATCAGAGTTCTGAAGCATTCCTTAGATTTGATCAATCTATCTTTAAAAAAATAAAGTGATCCAAGTCTTCAGCCTCTGTTATGTCTATAAAACAAAGCAAAGGACACCATACCTGCATGTTCCAGTTACTTCTCAAAATAAACTATTCTTTAATCTGCTCTACATCTTTGTGACTACAAGTCCTAGCAAAGCCCAAAGAGGAACTAGCCTACATACCACCATACATGGATGACTAAAAAACGAAGGCATCTAGATCAAGCCGGGGAGGACAGCTCCCCCACATTTCAAACAGAATATCTCTTGCCTGTAAATTGGTTTTCGTCACAACTGGCTGTCAGTGTTGGCGTTTGTGGGTTTCAGTGTGTCAGATTTGACACAGCTCCCCTTCAGTAGCTGTGGGCTGTAGCTAACCACCCACACACCCCCACTGAGGAGCAACCATCTTCCGCAGATCCCCTTCAACAACTTGACAGCACTGATCACTCTCATCATAGTTCCCTCGAGCCATGAGCACAGATTTACAGCCTGAAGCATCGTATTGGTCAAAGCATGACTAATACTATCGGAAGAAAGCCTATAAATGCAGCTGTGACAGGAGGCATGTAGAAATGAGTGACTACAGCTCGTCTTTGTTTGAAAAAATAATGCAAACCACAACCGCTAAAAGTTTCCAGAGGTTAACAGCAAATTACTTTTGATGACATGCACAATTGTAGGACTACTATGCTGTGCCTGGAGACACTGTCATGTTTCATCTCTGCATCACTGACCAACACAGGAGCCATGGCCCGTCAATCACAAACTGACACATTCCCCTGCATGTCAAAGGGACAAGGCACGTTGCTCTGGTGAGGACACTTGTGAATTACATTGTGCATCTGTGAAAAGATGTCGATGAAAATATGGTATATGTGAAGCTGGTTAAAAAGAGACAACTCCACAGAGAGGCTCGCAGAACAGAATTAATCTGTTTCCCGGGATGTGTAACGTGCATGAGATGAAAAAGGAGGTTTCGCGAATATAAACCCAATTAACTGCTCAAACAAAGAAATTCCTTCCTCACCCTATAAAATGTGAGTAATGCAGACCTTTGAGTCAGTTTATGGTATGATTATAATTTATGCCACCTCCTAAGCGGCACTCTCAGACTGTGTCTCTTTTGTGTAGCCCCAGCTTTACGGCCGTGGAATCTCAGAGGAAGAAAAGAGCCAGTGTCATGCGGTCAGAAGGCATTTTAGTCAGACGAAAATTTGTGTCAGCACTTTCTGCCAGGGAGCGAGAGGCCAGCGTTCAGAGCTGTTAGCCTCCTCCTCAGAGGAGAGCCCGGGTTTAATGGGACTACTCTTCCACTCCATTTGCCGGCCCGCATCTCGCAGGACACAGCTGCATACATGTGAGCCAGAGACTGTCACTGTGCATACCTCTCTGCAGCCTGCAAGCTGCACACTCCCATCAACAGCTGACAGAAGCTGTTCATCTTCCGACAAACAACATGAAACAGACTACGAACAATGCATGTGGATGTGACAATGTTAAGACACTACGAACAAAAACAGGTTTGTCAATTTTGAACGTTTTCTTAAAGACTAGTGGAAAAAAAACATCCAAGATAATCATTTAGGTATTGATATTAATACAATGTGTATTTGCCTCTGTAGAATTATCCTAAATTCACCAAAAATGTGCAGGGCTCGTCATTATAAATGGCCCGCTGGCCCGGAAGCACTATTTAGACACCCCGGGCCAGCATAACGTACTTTCCACTTGCCCGCTCGGGCCACTCAAAATATTGCTTTAAAAAAGAAATTGTCCTGTGGTATTGGTATGTTGACGTGAGGCGGTTGTCGTTGTTGGGTGAAAAGCAAACAGCTGTTTGCTGCAGAGCGCAGCGCGAGCAGGCTCCCGTGAGCGGGAGCACGCTCGTTCACTACAGACTTTCTCGCCACCTAACCATTCGCCAACATTTTTTTAATACCAGCTGTAACCGGCCAAGCGCCTGGCAAAAAACAATCTTCAAATAAAAGAATGTCACCGGAAGAGTTAAAGGAGAGTGACAGGGAGTATGAGAAGCCACACTGGCTTGATTGATGGAGTTGGCTTCGATATGATGCCAATATAAACAAGGTCTTTTGTCGGCTCTGTACATCAATGCCGACCTATGCTGACAAGTAAGTGAAGAGTAGAACATATAAAAGGTATATTGGCTATCGGGAAATGTCCCAGCAGTTTAGGATAATGAAGGTTCTAATCTAGGCTATTGCCATTACATGTCTAACTCCTAATAGAGAACCGCAGTGACGCGTTCTAAAACCCGGAAGTAAGTTAGCATTTTTACCCCGTCCGGTTCCTTCGACAAAAAGCAATGCAATTTCTCCATAGGATTTTGGAAAATAGCTCGAAATAAGGTCTGTGGTTGACACAAATTGAAGAGACAGATCACGTTTTGTTCTACGACATTAAATACATCAGCAGTGACCCTGCTGGTGATTTTTGAAGAGTTTACGTGTCTGAAAAACGATGGTTGTTAACAAGTGGCTGAATAGGACTACAGAAGTTGTCCAGGCCGTTTTACGTCATTACACCGAACACGTAAACACCCCCGCTAAGTTTGTTTTCCCTGTTCTGCTTGAAAGCAAGTACCTGCCTCCTGCAAACTGTTCAAACATACGCTTCAACTTGTACCATTTAGAATCTGTATGTTTGAATATGGATCTTAAGTTGGCGTGACGTTGAAGCAGCGACCCTGCTGTAGTTCGTTTATAGCATAACGTTAGCATTTTGCTTCTGGCGACTAGATTTATGATTCGAAAATTATAAAAGTAGGGTAGACATGTGGATATTATCCGGCTGAACAAAACGTGATCCGTCTCTTAAATGTGTGTCAACCACAGACCTGATTTCGAGCTATTTTCCAAAATCCTATGGAGAAATTGCATTGCATTTTTGACGAAGGAACCGGAAGGAGTTTACTTCCGGGTTTTAGGATGCGTCACTGCGGTTCTCTATGACAGGAAGGCAGAAAGTGTATTATACAAATAATAATATAGGCTACTCATAATAATGATAATAGCAGACATTTTTTAACAATGACCACAATATAATTATTTTAATAAACCAAATATGAACAATTGAGGAAAATGAGGAAGAACTGTTGATTCAAATGTTGTAGTAGTAGTAATGTAGTTTGTGCATAAATCACTATTGCAACAAATGTGTTAATTTTCTTCATTATTAGTCGATTTTTTTGGACGAATGCTCCGGGCCAGTGGTTACAATGGTGGGGGGGGGGCAGTGATAATAAAATTCCACTGGCCCGGAGCATTACATAATGTCTCATTAGCATGTTTAAACTTGACATTTAAGACAACTTCTTGTGCAACAATTGCGTAAATATAAAAAGTTAATAAACTCCAGAACTTTTATGGTTATATGTATTCATAATTTTTTACCCTACTCAAAATATGTTTAACAGCCT
Source organism: Trematomus bernacchii (assembly GCF_902827165.1). Taxonomy (NCBI): domain Eukaryota; kingdom Metazoa; phylum Chordata; class Actinopteri; order Perciformes; family Nototheniidae; genus Trematomus; species Trematomus bernacchii. Next base: position 12,583,898 of record NW_022988050.1, read on the forward strand.
TTTTCTCAGTAAATGTAGTATTTTCAGTTTTATGGAGTGATACAGAAGAGATATTCTGATTTCCCTATGTAAAAAAAAGTCATTTTAATATGTCAACAAATTAAACAAATAGTTTTGAACCTAGCTTGATCCTACGCTTACATTTCTGTTCCAGACCCTATTAACCTGTGTAACCCTATTCACCTGTAGTGTCATCCCTTAAACCCTGGTAATGAGACTGCAGCGCTCTCTCTCAGATTTTATATCCATATATTTATTGGCCAAGGAACTTATCTTACCAACTCCTGGTGCTGCAATAATCATTCTGATTATGGCAGCACCAGGAGGCCTTTCTTTAAAATTGCTTCCTTTGGATCCATTTCAGAGCCAAACAACAATTTCATGGCTGACCAGTCAGAGAGTAATTACATAAAGCCCGAAGCCGGCACATCGATCAGTACTCGGGACTTAGAAATAAGACTGTTCTGGACAGACAGCTCCTGGAAGAGATGACAGCATCTCCACCGCACACATTGTGAAAATTCACAACAAAAGTTGAAATGGGAAACATGAATCTATTTTCTGATGGAAGAGTTTTCCTAGACAAACAGCTCAGAATTCTGCAGTGAAACTCTCCTCTCCCAAAAAGATGCATCACTTTTAAGTAAAAGGTCGACTCTCCAAAGTGAAGTAGTTACTGGGATGTCAGGTCATTAGGTCAGTCGTATGTTACGAGAAAAGTCTATTTTGAAATCTAAATTATCGTAAACAATGAAAAAGCTCCGGCTTGAATTAATTTAGATAAAAGTGATTTCTAGTCCATCATACTTACTTTTGTTTGATGACATACAGTATTTAAAGTAATTAAACATGAATATGTTAAATTTAAGACAAGTCCTGCAAGTTAACCCATGTAGAACTTGGTTTATTTGTCATGTTTAAACCATTTCAAGGCCCATAATTATTTTCCTATAATAGAAGATAAACTGCACAGATGGAATCGTCTCAAATCCTGATCTAAACGGACCAAAACATTATTTAAAAAATATGGCAACTTGATTACTAAAGGCTGATTAGCTACTGTATTCATGTTAGGGGGTTAACAATGAAAAACAAACATATATTTATAGAAACAAACTGAAAAATGCATGTTTACAAAAGCATGCATCCCCAACAAACAACAAATGTGCTCTTCAGAAAAAGAATGTTAAAAAATGTAAATGTATTCTTGTCCTAGGCCCACTTGCCAAACACAAGTTCACAATGAATCTATTGTGACTTCCCATGATGACCTTGGTGTGATGCATCAAAAGGTGAAAAGAGTTCCCGGCTTTGCTGCACTGGTTCAAGTGGCATGAAACTTAAGAGATGACTCACCATGAGTAGACAGCAGGCAGGTCTCCAAAATCCGTCTTTCAGGGCAGTGAGGCGCTACATTTCGCTGGACTGAGCCACAGTCCCGATCCCCACACCAAACTGTTTTCTACAAAGGCAACCACAGTGACAGAAAAAACAAACCTTTAACTAAAAGCTTGCAATGGATTGAAAGAGCCTTGTATTGACACACAGCAGAAGTGGCAGTCGCAATTTGACATCCGGCTCACTGTGGCGTGGTAAGTCAATGCAGTGGACTGTCACTGTTCGCTCCGTTCACTGTTGATGATCTTTTTCCAACAGAGAACACAAACAAACAACGCCGTTTGGGGTAGCTACACATGCTGGTTGTTGAGGCGTAGACTGGAACAGTGGACAGTTTCTTGTAGGGGGAGGATCTGACATAAAGTGCTGCTTTCAGAGTTTTGTGATGTAGAGCTATGCAGTCCCTAAACACTCTGACCAAATGTGTCATTATGTCATTAAGTGGGGGGAAGAGGGGAGACAGACATTTCTATGTGGGAGTCATGTGATAAACAACAAAAAATATGAGACTATAGAGTGCTGCAGCAAGGAGTCCTAAAACCTAGATATTAGTTAGCATTTTTGCACCCCTGTATAAAAGTTGATGGGTTTTCTAATTGGGTGTTTGGTTATATATCTAATGAAAGGACCTGTGGTTAAGAGATTTTAACATTTGATGCTACAACATAAAATGCATTAGCGAATACCACACTTGTGAATTTTGAAGTTTTGAAGTTTCTTTTAAATGCCAGTCGTTAACAAGTGGCTAAATGAGACAACTTTACGTCATCATGGCAAATACAAGCCGCCTTTGTTTTAGTTATGGTGATGTTGAGGTCATACAATCATGGTAAAGTTTGCTTGTAGCCTAACGTTAGCTTTTTACTTCTGGCAACAGTAGTCATGCTTCAGTAATCATTAAATTGGTGTTCATTTGTGAAGATTATCTTGCTACACAAAAGGTGTAGGTATCATAAATGTTAGTTTGTTCAGAGCTTATTTTCTGCTGTAACCCAAAATCTGCTTTTTGTCAAGGCACCAGCACCATGCTAATGTATATCATCCCTGCACCACAAATGCAAAACTGAAATATTCCTCAATAAAGTATATCATAAGGTTTGATCCATGTGCGTTTCATTTGGTCCCTAGTCACAAGACATGTGGTCGTCCAGTCAGTGTATCTCTCATATTCTCCTTCGTCCTGTTAATAAACTTTGCAATAAAAACAAATGATTTTCCAAAATAAACTTTACAAAGATTGTTAACTGGACCAGAGATACATATGTTCAGGTTTGCAGTTAATTACATAAACACAACTGGCAGTTAAGTTGCCCTATAGAGGATGAATTAGGCCACAAAGTCTGAAAGAGGACGTTGCTTGGTTTAAAATTAAGCTATGAGAATAATGTTCCAGTATTTGTTAACAAACACCAGCAAATAAACGTCTCCAAGAGTAATTCAACCAATGACAACTAAGACATAGGTTTTGAAAGGAAGCAGAATGGCATTTCTGCACAAAAGAAGTCTTCAGACAGAACAGCGACACAATAATCAAGTTTCCCCAAGGGCGTCACATGGCCTCTATACTTTTTTCATTTTTCTAATTATAGTTTTCCCATTGCTCACTGTAGGGAACACTTTATAAGACTTAATCTGAATTTCACTCAGAGTTGCCAACACATTAATTAAGCTGAGCCAACCAATGGCAGTCTAAATAAGTTACAGCAACAATAATGTGAAGCAGTGACAAAGTCATATCGCTATTTCTATCAGTTTGATATTTTTGATTCGGGTCTTTGCAGAATCGGAAGGGAAATTTCAAATGCATTGTGTGAAGCCTTGCTTGGGGCAACATTTGTTTTTTTCATTTGAATTGAATAAAACGCTTGTGAAATTCCTTACACTGATCTTTTAATGAAAAGTCTTCTCCTCAGTTAAACACACATCATTTTGTATTCATTTACTCAAAGTAAACATGTCTGAAAAGATTTTGGAATGCAGTTTTTTATGTGTGTGTGAAATGATTAAATGGAGAAGATAGCTTGTGTTTAGAGGTTAAAAACAGAGAGACATGCAACATTTTCCAAGGTCGACTTCCCTTGTCACTTGAAGCTAGAAGGGTCACAAAGGCCGGGCAGCTGTCCGCCCAGCGGACAATGATTAGAAGAGAAGCAAGGGCAAAATGCCTCCCTGTGCTATTTGTCTGGCTTATAACGATATGGATTGCCAAAATAAATCTGGCATACAATTTGATTTGAAAAAAAAAGAACATCCATTGAAATCTCAGCCCATTCAAGTCTTAATCATGTTGCGAAATGTCTAATTCTCCTTTGTCCACTGGGTTTCTGTATTATTAACTGAAAAGGCCAAAAATAAGATCAAAACAAATTATGCGTCGAGTCCCGAGTCCCCACTTCACTGATAAATATGGCATTTAAGCTTCCCCTCTCATCTCCTTCTCAGTGGCCATGAGTGTTTAAGCTTTCATGGAATACAAATGCCTCTGTGTAAAGTCTGGCAGTCCATGTTTGACATTTTTCCGGCTGGATAAAGTGTGCTGCTTCCCATCATGAAGAAACCACTGCTCTGTCTAAGACTCTTTTACACCAGTTTGAGAAATAGTTTCTCAGAAGAATTGGCCTTCTAAGACCAGACTCCGGCTCGGAGAAAGATGTTTGAGTTTTCCCTTGATCATCATTTATATTTGCCAAAAGTCTGGGAAAGAAAACGCAAGGCACGGCAGACCAAATAGTTATATGAAAAAGGAAGACTCATCTACAATTGTGATCATTAATTCAAGTTACATTTGTAAATCAGGATATCAAGAGAACAAGCAAAGATACATCTTAATAGTAGACTAATTGAGAGTAAAATCCATGCAAAAGAAGCAATAAACATATCTGCTTTGCTGTAAATATAAGATCAAAAGGCAACAAGAGGATTGGAGATACTCAGTGAAATCAAGTTCAATACCTAATTGTTTTATTTATGAATGTATTTATTATGGACCATAACTCATTATCTACCATAATTACATTTGTAGGCACTACAATACTGCTATTTCTGTTGTATTGAATATTTGTTGTGTGCGTTAGTGAAGCACTTTGTATCATTGTCTTAAAAAGTGATATAAATAAAGCTTTGGTTAAGTAGTACTTTCTAACTGTTCATTTTAAGCAAATTGGAAACTACTCTAGCAGAGGTGACACAATATTACATGTTACTTGTTAGACGCTTTTATCCAAAGCGACTTACATACTCAAAACTGTGGGCAATCCCCACAGGAGCAATTTGGGGTGAAGTCTTGCCCAGGGACACAACGACATGCTGACTGCAGTGAGGTTTGAACCTGTGACCATCTGATCCCCAGAACAAGGCTCTACCCACTGCGCCACACGCCTAGTTACAACTTCTAAAACAGATCTTCTCATCGGTGGGCACAAGACATTTCCTCTAATATGGACGTGTAAGTACTGCTGAGCCGTTTGTTCCATTACTCTTATACGACCAAAATGCAATTTCCAATGTGACAGTCTGGCCTTTACTCTCAAACCAATGTAGCATTCTGTTTTCCCCTGTCTCAGCATCCTGTAAGCACAGGTGTCTTTTTAATCCTGGGCCCTAAATGAGGAAAATCATTTCAATATTTTTTAGCTTATGTTGCCGTGTGCAGAGTGAACAGAAATAGGCTTTTTAAAAGAAGCTCTCCGTTACATGCATGCAAAAATGTTTTGGCGTGCCAAATTCAGTAAAAGCTTTTGAAAAACAAGAAGTCAGAAAATCAGCAGCAGGCTGATAGGTGTCTGAGCTTTAAGTGGCGGGTACACGTTTAAATGGCAATGTGTCAAGCTTTTATACAAGCATACAAACAAACTGAACTAACAAGGATTCCCTTTATACAAAACTAACATTCTTAACAAACACTTGCCATCTGCTGGTCTACATTCAACAAAGCATTACAAAGTCTGCAGTTTCTCTAAAGCCACTGCTATTTTCAGCACACGCTTATTCAGTGTTGATCAAGATGAATGAAACATTTAGGCAAAAACACTCTTAGAGCTGCCCTGGCAGAAGGGCTGGAGCCTTCAAAGCCTAGAGAATTGGATACATGGCTAGGGAGCTGGTTTAAAGTATTCCCAAAGACTAGCCCCTGTCTTATAATTCATCTCATTATAGCAGTTACATCTCATGGAAGAGGGGAAACAGTACTCAGCCCTGAATACTGCAGCTAATATGGTAGCCTCAAGTTAAATGTGTTTCTCTCTTTCTCTTTATGTCGAAATCCCAGAGATGCAGCAGGCGCAAAAACTGTCTAGCCCAAAAGATGAAGATATTAATGAAAGAGCATGGTTAGTTGATAGCAGTCGGAGAGTAAAGACCTCTGACAAGGCCAATGAGGCATTCACATGCTCCCTGGATGGTGCCAATTCTCCAGTTGCCAAACTGTTCTTCCAACTTCTATGTGTTCATGGCCTTGAATGCATAATGTGGAAACAACATGGATGCTACAGAGATGGTGTTGCTTTGACTTTACGGGATTTCTTTTCAGGTGGTTGAAGCTCAAATGCCCTGAATCACAATGTTAATCAGAGTAAAACATATTTCATGAATCCGACTTGATTCTGATTGCCTCCAAAATTGTATGGGTTCTTCTTTGGCCCGGGCCACACCTGTTCACCAAGTTTTAATCACACTCTGGCCAGTAGTGCGTCTGTAATCTTGCCAACAGTCAAACAGAGAAAGAAGACAAAAACACCAACCGAGCCGAAAAGATTTAACCTCACTGTTAAGATGATATGTATAATTGCATGTGCGTTATATGTGACACAATGAGGATTTCACTAACCAACCACTGGTTCATTACCTCCAATTACCTCTGTCACTCTATGTTACAAATGTATGTATAAGGGCCTCCTATGTCTTCTCAGCTAGATGAAAAGGAAACATAATATAGCTGCCTTGAAAGTGGCATTAACACTCTGTGGGGTTTTCAGCTGGATATCAATTAGAGACTCATTAGGCGTTTAGAGATGGTAGTCCCTCCGGCTTCCTGTCGCCCACTGTGAGACAGGCTGACCCTGACCTTGAGGGGAGGCTGGCACTCTCTGTATCAGATATGCTTCATTCAGATCTTGTGTTCCAGAAAAACACATTAATTAAAAAAAGACAAATCAAAAAATACATTGGAGTTAAAGGCAGAGCAAAAAAAGTGAATAGATCTTCAAAAGGAAATAAATCACTAAGCAGCTCCAACAACATTTTGAAAGCTGATATCGCTCTTTTTACTCAACTACATTTATTTGACAGCTTTAGCTACTATATAGATTTGGTTTGTGAAAAAACGTTATGTATCTAAATTATGATGTGTATGGTTCAAGATTCCCAGCAGCAACACAAATTATAATCTATCAGAATTATTCTGAGATTTAGAATAACAAAAAACTTCAAATATGACTGCAATAATGCTTAGTCAATCAAGCAGCAGCTTTCAAATATGCCAAGAAATATGAAGAGTCATCAGGATTAAGGACTTGCCTTTGTTTGAAAACCAGCAAAGGGCAGGTAAGGAAAGTTAGTATTTCACTTATCAGTAGCCTACATGTGTACATAGTTTGAAAAAGAGAGGATTTCATTTTTCTATTTTATTTTTTTATTACAAACAAGGTCAACATTCCAGTAAATATTTACCCGATTAAAAGCACATACATTGAGTAGAAGTAGAATATAACTGATAAACCAGTTAAGCGTTGGCTTTTGCTTGTCAAACAATAATACAAGCTGCCATGTTAACATAGGAGTACCACACTATAACAGTAGCCAGAATGTCTTCATATTTAGTTATTTATATCTTAACTCTTCCAGAGCGTATTGCAGAGAAATGACAGCTCTGTACAATGTTGCATGTTTGCATGTTTACGCATTGCCCTATGCAGCGCCTCTTTATTATTGCCCCTCGGTGTCTAGTTTGGGGCAGAGGTGGTATGGAGTATTTTTAGACAGACTCAAAAGGACTCTATGTTCTGAGTGCTAACACAATGAACTCTCATGCCTCAACAGGAATACATTTTGTTGACAGGAGGCCAGGCAGTAGACCACTCCTCAACCTTAAAAACACTATTTAAGAAAGCTACTAACTGAAACTAGACATGCTTGGTGTTGTGTATGGACTCTATCAACAAGGCCATTATTCTTTTCACATCATAAGAGAAGGACTTCATGCATCTTGAACAGCATCTCAAACTGAATATTATCCATATACACAGAAATACAAGATCTTTATAACTGCATTATGTTGACATTACAGTAAGTGCTCCCACATTACTGTAGATCCCACAGTACAGCGAGAGTGTTCATTTGTAAAGGACAAACCCATGCAGCTGCAAGCATCATGGTCAGTAATCTGACATTTGGTGGAACAGAGAAAACAGAGTATATCTTTTTGATCTGAATGCACTTTTCTTTTTGAAATGTGCAAGTGCGCGTAGCTTGAGTAAAACCATCTTGGTCTAAGTAAAAATACAATGGTTCTTAAAAATAGCCTGTAGTGATACTGTGCCACGTAGCATTACAGGGCTCCACACTGACGTTGTGCAGAGCAAGAGAAACTTCACTTAGCTGTAATTCATTCAAACAAATGTGTTGCTTCTGGGCACTGTATTCAGTATGTTTGGTAAAGCAGTCAGTGAGCTATATGGCTTCTTTTGCAGTTTGTTGCTTCTGTTTTCATTGTTTTTAGGCTTCTTCTTTTGTATATCAAAGCAAACGCAGCAAAATATATTTGAAAGATCAACAATGTCTAATTTTCACAACATTATTTATTTCTTAAGAGTCATTTGTAAATAGTTATGCAAGTCTAAGATATCAAATGTTATATGATATACAAATCTGAGAATATCAGGACATAACGTAAAAAGAGTCAACAGTTGAGAACGAAAAAATGTAGCCTTTATTAGGTTAAACATATTGGTTGTAAACATGAAAAACCATCTAACTTGGAAAGCTAGATAAACTGCCTGAAACCATTATTGGAGTCTTTTAAACTGTACCCAATAAAGCAAATTACCTACTGTATCTACTACTACGACAACTTTCACAATGGCAATATTGGTTGGAAAAACAACACGCTGGGCTGGTAACATAGTGTTTTGACTGGGGACACACTGGAGGGATCTAAAAATCATTTATATACGTATTCCTCTTCTTCTTCTACAAAGGAAATAAAGTAGATGTAATAAAACCCTGCAGACTCTTTTGCTGCAATGGTGCAAAATGATAAGATCTGATATCACAAAAACAACGAGAAAACCTGTGCACAATCTACTGCAAGTGATAAGAAACTAATGTCATCAACTCAGATAATGTGTAAACAACACTTGGAAAAATAACATTATTGGTTGTAAAGCTTACACTGACTGACTACACTGAACTAGCCTCTCATTGGCTAAATGCTCAGTAAAGACAGATGTCATAACATATATTATGGGATTAAAAGGTCATTCTTGACCCTGGAAACAGTAGTTGACAAAAGAGTATGCAAGCTCCTACATACAGGGTTACTGTTGAACGGTATCCTCTTCAGCTGTTGGACTGGTGATATTTTCAATTTCTTATAGTACTTAATACAAAGGGTATCATTGAAAACCGTGGTGGCCCACACTCAAAACAATGCTACTTTTCAAAAACTCCTTTTCTCCCACACTCCTACACTTATCGTCACACCCTGTTTTAGCACACAAAGGCAATGGAAGCATCTGTATTAACAACAACGTGTCCACTATGTTCTACAGACACAGAAATGCCTGGCAAATTATAATGGAGTTAACCCATTAGGGGCACTTCACATCACAGAGCGGGGGCCCATCTCCTACTGCTAACTGGGCACCACACACAGAGGAACAGTGGAGCTATTTAGATATGACAGAGTGCAACTGTTTCATTTACAACCTCACACCGGCCCACAGATCACATTTAAAGAGCCTTTGCAGCAGGAGTGTCAATGCACGAGCATTAAGTAGATGGCATGGTAACACTATTTGTCTTGTGCTGAACCTATTATAGCACCCAGTTACATTAAGCAACCTTCAAGATGGATGGTTAATTCCTTACTAATCTGCTAATAGTGACACCAGATGTTGTGAGCTGCACAAATAAATACATAAATCTGATGATTATCTTTTAGACTCATTGACTTTTAGTTTGGGTTTATACATTTTCAGAAAATGTCCTACCAAGTTTCTCAAATTCCAGGGTTTTGTCTAAAAATGTCTTGTTTTGTCATTGATAAGATATAAAGAAGATAAAAACCCTTCAAACTGTTGTTTGAAGGAGAGCACAACAACAGCAACAAATATTACAGAGGGCATATTGATTGGTTGAACTTCCAAAAAAATACCGAAACGCAGCCGTAATAAATTAGTGTATGTTGAGGTACATGAGATATTACATTTCTTCTGTCGTGACATCCTTATATTGTACAGAAGAAAACACATGAAGAATCTACCTAGTGGGTGTAAAACTATGCACATAAAGGGGGGGGGACAGAGGTCACTGGTTGCTCCCAACAACATTGCAAAGTGTAGGCTGTGTCTCATAGCTGTTGTTCCAGCTATGAGACACAGCTTTCAAGCCTGATGAATACTATTCCATTCATCTAGCATCAGCAGCTGGGGTCGGCTCAAGCAGCTGCCTAATAGGCTAACAGGGATCTTCAGGCTCCCAGGAGGAGAGTTTGAGTGGCAGACCGAGTGGATACAGACAATCTTTGTTATCTAACAGCCTCCCCATCTTGGCAGAATAAGGTAATGCCATGTTATTTAAGCGCAAGCACGCATAAAAGAATGCATGTAACACTTCCACTTGTCCAGAGAGAAGTGATTAACTTGAAGCTGCAATGCAGCAGTAAGCCCAAAGACTCCAGTCACAGCAGTAACTGCCAATATGAAATATATCAGTGCAAACTAGGGTGGAATAGGTGCACAGCCTCAGCACAAACAGGATTATAGTCTCAGGCTTTTTTCGCACAAATACATCAGTTTGAACATGTTGTTACACGTCAGCATCTCTCATGCCTTATAAGCTTTTTGAAAGATAATTTTCTATATCCAAACAAAAGAACACCACTTAAATTACTTCTGCAGGGCATTCACAGGCCACTTGAGCCAGCAGGTGTACTCCATTTCCACTGGTTTCAAAACGTGTTGTTTGTTGTACAAACTCATATATATATATATATATCTATATAGATATATATAGATAGATAAAGACATGATAACCTAGATAACTTCAATATTTTTTGGGCACGTTATTTCCATTTTATTTATTGGATATTAAAAAAAAATTCTGTCACATTAAAAATCAAATGTCTGAATATTCTTAAAATCAAAAAGTGCTCTTGATGGGCCTACACAACATTTGGTTTCTAGATTTTTTAAATCAGATGAAATATTTAATGGAGAAGCATAGCAAAGAAGAAATAGCAGGGAAGGGTAAACATATCAGACTGATAAACTCTCTACAGCCCTTTTGATTTTAAACAGCACATCTTATTTCACACCTTCTGTTTAAGGACATAAAATGCTGTGGTAATAGTTACAAAACTACTTCTGTAATGATCTGTAAGCAACGACTCATGGCAGCTGAACACATGCAGCTGCCAGATAGTACAAAATACAATGCTGTGAGACGCAAGCAGTGCTAAAGTATTAAGCAAAATAATCCCAAACCTCAAGTCATAATATATGAATGCACTGCTCCCATTCATTATTATTAAACCACAACTAGGACTACATATCATATAATAGGCTTCTTTGTATATAGCAAACAAAAACACTGAAGCACTTCAGTGTGTGCTGTATTTTTGGTTGAGCTGCTGGATACTTTTTTTTTTTAAAAAGGTGCATTTGACTTCTTTGAAGACAAACACGCAACAACATGTACCAGAAATACAAAACAGTCACACCAGCACCTTCTCGTTGGGTTTTTGTTTTTTTGTGAATCACAGAAATGTCCCATACTAACATGTTCCAAGATGTTGTCAAATGTTGGTAGTGGTTTTGTTGAAAGCCCTCTTCTGCTATAACAAAACCCCAGAAAGCCATGGTATGTGTGACGAATAATACCCCAGAACAACCTCAAGTGTCTGAGGCTGCAGCAAGAGAGGGCTGAATTCTAACACAAACTTCAAAATCTTCATTTAGTCCCAGGCGATGTGTTACAAGTAGGTAAGAAGCTCAGTCAAAATAAACCCATCAGGACTCAATGAATGTCACCAACTCCCAGCAATACAGAAGACAAAGGGTAGCAGCAGCGGCTAACCACAGCATTATTCTTCTGACAGCAGAGCAGAATAGCCAAGATGAAACGGTCCAGCTTACCTCCGGTTTCATTCACTAACAAGAAAGAATGAGGCACTAAGAACGACGCCTTTTTCGCATCATTATTTCATAATCAAAGGGCTGTACTAAAATGAGGGACATGCCTATGGAGGATCCGTCCCTCATTAAAGGAGTTCAGTGCACCGTTGTCTCTTCCAAATGAGGCAATTTTAGAATGTTTTACGGACCATCAAGTATATCTTTATCCACAGATTTCTCAATGTGTTCAAAGCTGCGGATGGTGGTTCTCTGAAATAGCGGAGTTTCTACTGGTAGTCTGTGTATGACGATATATCTGTCGTTCCCGTTGCCTTGTATTTCTAATATAACTGCCTTGCCCACTCTTGGGGCTTGGAATTGAATTACTGGCCAAGAGAGGAAATAAATTATGACCGAAATATCAATTTTAATTCCCTTTACACTGCATTTTTTCTAAACTGATGATTACGCTATTCATACAGCAGTACATAAAAAACTAAAAAGCCAAGCATTTTTTTCCCCGATAAGCTGTCCTAGTTTCCTTTACTGCTTTTCCTGATTTAAAACACCATACAGAGAGCCATTTCCCTCAACGCTCAGGGGATACCTTTATTTTCCTGTATGGAAAACTATCTCTTATTTTTAGAGCAACACCTAGTTTGGCTCAGTCAAAAATGCTCACCAAAAGAGCCTTTTTAACTCACATACTTTACATATCAAAAGGAGCAGTCAAGCGGTTTGTGCAGTTAAAGGCTCTTAATTAAATAAAACCACTTTAAAGAATACAAAGTGCAGTGTCATATATGTTTCTTATAGTGTACGTTGTGTAAAGTGGGCTATAAACAGCTTCAAAGTAATCTTAAGATTCAAAACTTTAAAATATAATGCAATATTAATCTACAACTTGATTATTTTATGACAAACGTTGCCTTCTGATGGTTCAAAATGCAGTGATTTATAACATTTTAAAGACTGACTTCCAGGTGTTAGAAGAGCTTTGTTGTTATAGTTAGAATAAGAAACACATAGTTAAGGCATTGTAATGCCTAGATGTTTCAAACTCTACCTAACAGATACCCAGTGCAACATAAACACATACCATCTCAACAACATGGACTAAAAGCAAAATATCACAATAAGTTGTTTCTAATGGAATGGAGAGGTATGGTGTTGTAGGGTGGACATTTATATTAAGGATTGACCACTGAGAAGCAAACAGAGATTTCATGTTCAATGTAAATTGAATTTCTGACATATTCACTCAATTAGGCCTGCATAATTAATGATAACGATTTTGCTCTAAACAATTAATTACATTTTATCTGGTTCAATACTGACATAGGAAGTTTATAGGGCCTACTTTTAGTATCAGTTTTGATTCAAAGATGTGAGACATGTTTTATTCATACTGTACATTTTTTAACCACAGCGTGGAAATAAAGGCTATGTTCTGTCAACTTAAGTTGAGGAGAAATCCTTCGCCAATTTGCTGCAGCAGAATATCTTTGTTTTAACTTTTGGCTTGTCAGTGAGCGGGACAGGAGGGACTGTGTTGGCTCGGACTGTGGAAAACAAGGCCTTGTCATTACCCCCCTGAGCATGGAGAGATAAGTACTGAACAGACAAAAGGTTTAGGGCTGGTCGACCAAAAAAAGAATAACATTGTGATTCCATAATGGAAAACCTCTTCACTATGAACTCACAGATGTATGTCAGGAGTAGGAGATCAAGATAAAAGCAAAACTAGCGCATGTTTTGATGTGATGAGAGAACGCTTTGAGGATGACTGTCTTTTATCCGTGCCGAGCCGAGCTGACAACCAAGAACTTGAATAAAAAAGTACAGCGAGACAGCAGTAATCTCCAGCCTCATACAATAACCATGAGTACTCGAACCGAAATCTTACCAGTCTGCAAACAGACCTAGTTTTTGGATAAATGCTTTATCACAGCAGTATCTGGATGCTATAAAGGCACAGCTTGAGAGTTTAAAACTGTGTGTATACTATGCCCTTAAAATGACAGTTTTTTTATGACAGTTTTACCATTTTACAAATCTGCACCATGTTTCATCCTAACCAGCCTAAAAGAACTTCCAAGGTTTCGACATCTCGTAACATTCCCCATCCAGAAGCAGACACACCATATAAAGTGTTGAATGGTGATCATAGGGAAAATAGTGTTTTCTCCTTGCAAACAACAGACATTACACAGATTAACAGCCTTTGTTGAAACATACTATTACCACATAAGACCCCGTTGAGAAGGACCAGATGTCAGATAATAGGCGGAGGTAGGCGCTGGCCTGAAGCCATTGAACAAGTAAGAACAGCTTCTTCTGTATAAACCTCGGCACCTCATGGACAGCTTGTTGTCTGGGTGGGCAACCCCCTTATACCTTTAGACTGTATGCGTTGAATACAGGTTACACATAGAAGATAAGTATCTGTTAACTGCAGTGTTTTCACCATACAAGGTGGCAATATATTTGGTGCACAAATTAATAACCTTAACATTAATTCACCCTGATACAGCAAGGTCTGTTTTACACATATCAGCATATTCTGGATTATGGCCTCTCTTAAATATATTTAAAATATATGTATGAATAACTGTCACAAATAAAATGTATGCTTTTCACAAAACAATGTGTTACGAACTCGTGAAAACACAATACACATGTTGCTGTCTACTGACAAAACAAGCTTGTTGTTGTGTACAAAGGACCAGCTAAGTCTATCTCATTAAACACTGCTGGGGGTGTTTATTGGCTTAGCTGGGTGGCTGGGCTTTGCCTAAGCAGCAGCAACACAGGCATTATAGGTTATAGATTGCTGCAGGAGCATGACACCTATAACAAACACACTGTATTCAATGTAAATCAAATACACTTTAAAATTAAAAATAGGCTTAGCTGCAAAAAGAGCAGAAGTTGCTGTACAAGAGAAGGACAAAATACCTTTTCCTAGACTTGAACCTTTGTTTTTCTGGACAGTTTTTTGGCATCACATCCGAGCCTGATCCCCTGCCCCCGTAGCCGCCGTGTCTGCAGCAGCGCTCCGTGCGGCTCCTCAATCCAAACCACCCGACCGGTCTGCACGTTTCCAATCGGTCCGAAATAGCTTGAGCGAGTGACTCTGAAAATAACTGCACTGATCAAGGCGGCTGCATTCAGTCCCAATGCAGAAGGCGGTCACTGTAGCGACACCCATGGGCTTACGCAGCGCGAACACGGTCTGCAGCAGGTAGCGGTGCACGGACTGACAGCTACTTTTCGCCCGCCAAATGTGCCAGGTGCCGGGGGCCATTCACAACTGAAGTCATGTGTGTGTGATGCAGTCAGAGCCAGTCGGTGCCCAGTGCCACGCAGCGCCGCCGCAACATGGAGCGCTGACCTGACTATCACTGTGTCAATTCACGTAAATACATAAAAAATGCTACTTCCGGTACTCGCTTTCAAAATAAACCACGATATAGTTTCAACGTTTGCATTGTCCTCTGCAAAATGCGCCAACGAAAATAACATTTACTTAAATAATACATATGAAACCAATGCTAATAAATGTATTTCCATTTATAATATTTTTTCTGGACATCTCTTCTACATTTCCGGTATAGTATGTTTGCTCTGTCTAGCTTGACGAAATCCCTGGCTTACAGACGGTGCAAAGGAAAACATACAGTGGGGGTGGAAGGCGGGCTTATGCATTATTTATGATAAAATAAGGCACTGATACCTAAATCATTCATAATTATTCAAGAGAAACAAGGTCGATGCCAATCAAATTTCAATGTGTCTCCCCTGCAGATCATGGCATTTGACATTTTAAAATGATAGATGGGAAAGAGGTTGGCTAGCGTCCGGCATTATCTTGACCTCTTCCCAATCGGTCAATAAAATTACAGGCCTATCAGCCAGAATTACAATCAGAGATGTTGCATTGGGAAAAATTAACTACACGCAGAGCATGATTGTGGAATACAAGTTAAATGGCTCTCTGCTGACCTAAATCACAATTAAACTAATGTACATTGTTTGCTGAAAGGGCCATTCAAAAGGGAACATTTATATTGATTATATTAGTGGTTGTTATACTTGTTGTTATAATAAATGGTGGTCACAGTTTAAATACATTTTTGTATTTACCACCCCATTAGTGCTGATTACAAAATAAATGATAATGTGCTTAGCTGGCATGAGCTGTAATCTACGTATTCTCTTCTGTGTGATTAACTCACAATAAGTATTGTGATATGGGGAAAAGAGGAAGAACCGTTTATTGCAGTTGCCTCTATAAAGTGACTTGGGGTCACTTTGAGGTTTCAGCACAAATCTACAGCCTCTGTATATTTACCTCTGATTTGCAGGCTGTCTCTTATCCTGCTTCCTGTCAAAGAAAGTGCATAAAAAACGCTGGGCCTACAGTTTTTGTGACCTTTGTCCTCTTCAGTGTGAGGGTTGGTTGATTTATACAGTGACAACAAGAATTGATAAGGAAAATCTTTTTTCTACGTCACCTCACTTTTCAGCCTTTGGCAACTTAATTGTACACAGCCATTGGATGTAATATACTGTATGAGTACAGCTCACTTCTCAATTACTAAATTAAAGGAAGGTGTTTTATTATAGCTAAAGAAGTGTGCAATATGTGTAAACCCTATAATTAACCTTTGGTCTTTTAAGATAGAAGTTAATCCTTTAATACCGCATTTGACAATTGCCAGGATAAAGACAAGCTAACATCCTACATCTCAGCCTCTATGTGATATATAACTAAATATATCCTTCAGTTGGCAGACAAAAGAAACCACCAAAGGACATATTTGTGCTCTAAAAGGTTCGCTCTGCAAACAGTAATGAGAAATACCTAAGGGAGGCCCTGGAAACTGGCTTTGGTGCAGAGTTCCTGACAGTGTATATATATATATGTGTGTGTGTGTGTGTGTGTGTGTGCGTGCGTGCGTGCGTGCGTGCGTGCGTGCGTGCGTGCGTGCGTGCGTGCGTGCGTGCGTGCGTGCGTGCGTGATGGACGAGGTGGTCACAGATAACCAAGTGGTTACCCCCCCCCCAATACCGCACCTCCCACCTCTGCAAATGCTTCCACTGGCTTTGAATCAAATCCTTCTAGAGCTTTTTCTCTACCTCTCCTCTGCCTTCTCTTATACCTTCCCTCTGTCTGAATTTTTAAGAATGAAAACAGTAAAGGTGAGTGTGTGCGGCCCACTCTGCCTGCAACAGACTGCAGGGGGAGGTGAGATTAATGGGGCCTAACACAAGATTGCGGGGAGATCAGCAGAGTCGTAGGGAGCCAGAGAGGGACTCAATGAAGCCTGGCCCCGGATCTTCTGCTAATCTACCGGAGCTCTAAGCCACTCTTAGATGTTATGTTAATGGTCACTGACAGATAACAGAGTCTGTACTATTATTAGTTATATATTTGGTCAGGAGGGGGTTGAGATTCAGACACTAGTCATACTTGTCTTTCCAGCACCAAAAGCATTTAAAAAAAAACATGGCTGAATCCTGCATCTGACAATAAGATGCTCACATCTGTCTGTCTGTATCAGTGAAAGGGAACATTACCTGGAACGAAGCGCGGGTTGAGCACTCTGTGAGTACACTGCAGGAAATTATGGCTTCCCTCAGAGTACATGTCCCAGATTCACACAGAAGAATCAGTATACCTGTGTGGGAGAAGAGGCACACATTATTATTGAGTACCCCAGAATTTCCATGAGGTGTTTTTCCTGGGAGACACAGATGTATGGGCTCAGAACAGTCTCATAATACACACATGCACACAGAAGGATTCACACTTGTATTTCATGATCCACACTTGTGTTTTTCAATGCACACACAAATGTGTTCCGTTTCATATACATGTAAATAAAATCCAAATACAGAAAAAAGTTTTACATATGTATTTTTGATCCTCACATATTTGTTTTCCGTTTAAATCCCCTGAACCTACAAACACAAACCGCTTTCTGTGCATGGATCGCTTTGCATTCGTGTGTGGGTTTTTTGAGACTCCCCTGACGGTGACCCGATTCGTACTTGTAATTTTTTCTATCTATAGCCAATCAGATGTCTCCTCAATTCTAAGCCAATCACATGAGCGCGCCCCCCACGAGGGTAGATTTCTTGCGTTCATGACGTAGCGCTTCATGTACGCATTTTGCGCTGTCCGGAGCTGACAGGTCCATGGAGCCTGCCTGCAGGCGCTAATCTCAGGACACCTCCACTCTCAGTACATTGCCACTTTCCGAGCAGGAAATGCACGCAAATACAAGCCTTTATATTATTAAGGTACAGTGCCACTTTCCGAACCATTAATGAATGCTTGGGTACACAAAAACGGCAGGCAAAACTGTTTTAAATGTGTGTTTCCTGTATGGCGATCAGCTGCTTTATTTATGTCTGTATGAAGTTGTTGTGAGTGTGGAGGGAGCAGCTACAGGTTAGCTTAGCCTAATCGATCAGTGCACTACGAAGCCAGTGCTAGACAGTGAACTGTCAACGGGGGGAGCCCCGCCGGTCATTATCGGCCGATATTCACTCTTAATAGTTTGATCGGTGCTCTCTATAAAGGCCGATCAGGAGAGCTGGATCTGATCGATATGGACATAAACGCGAGTGAAGTTTTAGCGAGCTGCATGAGAAACTGACGGGCTGTCAGGAGAGAGAGGGAGGGAGAGAGGAAAAGAGATGATCCTTACTCCCGTGTTATTATCCATATCCGGTCATAGTCCGGTAATTACCTGCTAACGGAAACTCTGCTACACAATTCTTCTTCTTATTATTATTATTATTGAAACATGACCGGTAAGTTTCAAATTTGTCCGGTAAAATAAATTCTGTCCGCGGAAACCCAGCTCCGGACAGCGCAAAATGCGTATATGAAGTGTCATGAACGCAATAAATCATACCCTCGTGGGGACGCGCTCATGTGATTGGCTTAGAATTGAGGAGACATCTGATTGGCTATAGATAGAAAAAATTACAAGTACGAATCGGATGACCGTCAGGGGAGTCTCAAAATACCCACACACGAATGCACAGCGATCCATGCACAGAAAGCGGTTTGTGTTTGCAGGTTCAGGGGATTTAAACGGAAAACAAATATGTGAGGATCAAAAATACATATGTAAAACTTTTTTCTGTATTTGGATTTTATTTACATGTATATGAAACGGAACACATTTGTGTGTGCATTGAAAAACACAAGTGTGGATCCTTTTGCGGATCATGAAATACAAGTGTGAATCCTTCTGTGTGCATGTGTGTATTATGAGACTGTTCTGAGCCCATACAGATGCAGCAAAGGCCATGCTATATGTGTAATTCACTATATTTTATGTAAACAAAATATTTCAAATGTTGGTATAAAGATTAGTGACCCACCCAACATGTAGAATGAGCAGATAGAAAATAGGGTTTTTAGTATTTTTCAGTGTTTGAATAAAACAGTTAAAACATTTTGATAGTATTATTGCAACTCAGAATCTCACCAAACATACAGTAGCAACAGTAACCATAACAACTGTTACTAGGGAGAGCCAGGGCACATCCTTAAAGTTCCTTTGCTCAATCAGAATCAGAATACCTTTATTAGTCCCACAGAGGGGACATTTACATTGTTACAGCAGAAAAGACCCAAAGACAGCGTATTGTTACCTAAGCATGCATAAAAAAGTACTAAAGATAAAAAAAGAAATTATAATAAAAAAGTTACAAGTCAGCTTAAAATAAACATGACAACAAGAAAACAAACATGTTGTTTTTTGTTTACATCTCTATGGGCGAACATCAGTTATAAAGACGTGCATATGACCTGTATTTCCATGGAAACCCGTCATTTAAAAACAAAAAAACAGCATGGAGGTTTACAGCAGTCAACTTTACTTTTTCCTGTAACTGCCTTCATCGCTCCGTATAAAGAGTGAGTCAACGCTGGTGGTACATATACATACATATATATTGCTGTGTTACTACAACTATTGTTATAATAGATTACCCTATTTTTCACATGACACAGGTACAGTTAACGTAATGCAACGTGTTTAATGTAGGCTGAGGGAGCTAGCAGCATGAGGCTAAGAGTTAGCAGATTAGCTTGAAAGTCTACAGTACGAATATTTTAACACGTTTACTGTATGTTACTGTACTTACGTTCTAACATGCAATGCTAGGTATCTAGGGCGTTATATTTACTATTTATACACGAGAAATAGAACAATATACAGCATATCCTAAACCAATTTACTTATTTTTGTTGGACCTTGTTCGGAGTCACGTCGGCGGTACCGTCTGCACAACTTCAACTTTTAGCTCATCTCGCAACTAAAGGAAGCACCACCTTGTGGCACTATTTGGTATTGGAGTAATATAACGTTTAATGTTTTGACATTAATTTAGCTGACGTTTTACACAAAGCAATTTAGAAGAAGTGCAATAACTTGAATCATGCATTACATTAGCTCCAAATAAGATGAACATTTAAAAGTGCTACGTACAGTTATTTATATATATATTTATCTAATGAATTTAACAAAATAATACTCAGGTGTGTTATTATATTTGCCAAATAAACATCCCGTGCCAAAAACATTTTAACACTTGAAAATGATAGTTTGTAAACTGTTTATGAAGGGGGGGAGCTATTCACAAGTTGTTACCTTAACCTGTGGATTACTGTATGTCTGAGGTTGTAACATTACCCTGACACAGTGAAAACACCTGACAAGATAAAGGTGTTACACCTTGCTATATCTTGCTTTTCCTATGATCATTTCACACCTGAGCCTGCAAATGTTCTTCCACACGTGCCAGCTGCCATCTGTTATGTTGGTATTACATCCCGAACATTGTAAACTACTTTGTGTTTCAGCGTTGTACCTCAAATCTGAAAGCGACTGAGCCTTGAAACCTAAGTGGACCTGAAGATGTTTTGGTTCAGCCAGAAAAAACGGGATTCAGCCCTTCAGGTACTGAAAGCTGCAATGTAGTTTAACATTAAACCTTCCTCCTTCTGCATCGCTTGTCTCACTGCCTCTTTTAACTGTGTCATAATCAGGATCAAAGGTTGGACAGAGAGAAAGTAGATAGAGAGGCTAAAGAAGAGGTTCCTAGCACGCAGGCTTCTTCAACACTATCACCGACTGTGTCACCTGAAAGAAGTGCCTCAAAGGTGACTAAACAACCTAATCGTATACCATTGGTAGAGATACCACCAGCTGTTGAACATTTCTACAGCATTTTACCCAGTGATTGCTACATGTCAATGATCTCATGACATCTTTCAACACTGAGTTTCAGTATAGCCGCATCTTTTACCCCTCTGAAGTGAAACAGATTTATTCTCCAAACAATTTTTGCTTGCAGCTGAAGTCGTCCCCCTGCAGCTCTATGAGAAGTGCTTGTTTAGAGACAGGCCGCCCATGCCTTAGTGGGAGAATGGACTTTGTTGAAGCTGACTCCATTGTTTCCCAGAACTTGACCGCAGAGCTGGCAACAACATCAAAGTCCCCCCTGGCATCCAGATGTAAGTTTTCTTGGATACAGTTTACACTGCAGGTGGTTTAGCAAAACACAATTTCTCACTACCTTGAATATATTTATTTTCTTAAGCACCTAACTTTTTAATGAACTGTTATTTGATATCTGCTGTGATGTGTTTTTCCTTGCGTCTCCTTTCTGCGTAGTGAACGGAGAGAGTCTTGTGCACTCTCACAACAAGCACAGGTGCGAGCATGTTAAAGACAGAGGATTAAATGGATCCACCCAGGGGGAAGCAAGCGGGCAAACACAAAGCCGAGACTTCCTCAGGAGAGATAGCAAGATGAAACGCCTTTTTAACAAAACAAACACTGAGGAGATCTTAGACAGTGAGCGCCCGGCCCCCGCCAGTACGGAGACTCAGGACGGCTTCCTGGGAGAGACCACCGCTGTGCCACATCTGTGCCCGGCCGATACACTTTCCAGGGAATTTGAGGAGGAGGAGGAGGAGGAGCAGGAGGAGGAGCAGGAGGAGGAAGAGGAAGACAATGACATATTAGCTTCCTGGGAGAAATCAGCTAGAGTTCATTATTCAGACTTAGCATCAACAGATACACCTGCTTGTAGTTATAGACGCCTCGGTTTTCTCGTTGATCAATTAAGGCCACCTGGTCTTCAACCTTACACCACAGCATGGCAGGCTTTCAATGAGGCCAGGCCGGGAACTTCTACACTGCTAAATAATCTGCCTGTGGATGATAAGAAGCTGCTTACTGATATTAAAGAGAACACTTCACACGAAAAACACGTTCAAGAAAGTCAAGCTGCCCAGGAAGGGGCTACAGCTGCCCAAAGCCCCCCGTCTCTAAGAGATATCATCAAAGAGCCGGTATGCAGACTCAACAAAAGGTGATCATATGATGAATACTTTTTAGTAGAACATTTTTGCCTAACTGCAGAAGTTTGGACCTAAAGGCCTGTGCTACTTTTTTTAATTTATTTTATTTTTAAATGTTAATTTAAGGCTGCCTTAGAAAGAAATTGAAAGGATTTCCTTAGCATGCTGTAAGGAATACCCTTTGACAAAAAATGTAGGGACCCAAAATTGAAATCGTGTGTTGAACATGAGACAACGGTACCACGACGCATTTTTCCTGAGACACCCAAAAAGAAATCTGTCTATCTTTAAAATGTATTTTATATATATAAAATAATAACTTCCGTGAAAGACTTAGTGCAAACAATTAGGCAAGGAAACAACCTTTATGCAACACACCTGAGGAAATATTTCGCAAAAAGCTTATAACCTTATTTGTAACCCCAGAATATTTTTAATTTATTTAATAAAAAAAAAAGAAGGTCTCATCTTGATTCAGATTTGTATACAAGGCTAAGGGTATACCATTTTGTTGAAATGAATTGTGTGGTTGTCTTCTTCTCTCTGAAGGTTATCAGATGAGTCAACTGAGGAGGAAGAAGAGGCCCAGTGCCGGATCTGCCACAGTGTCAACACTTCACCAGGAAACCCACTGGTGTCACCGTGCAAGTGTAGAGGAAGCGTGCGCTACCTTCACCTCGACTGCCTGAAGAAATGGACCAGGTCAAGAATCGAGAGGGGTGAGTAGAAAGCTAATGGCAGAACAAGAAGAATAATATCCCAAAGAAGCGCAAAATATTATATATTCAGTGATCCTGGTTAATACGTTAATGCATACTGTATCCACTTTTCCAGGAACAGGGCCCTATACAATCACAACATGTGAACTCTGTAAGGATTGCCTGAAATTGGACCCGAAATTAATTGACTTTAAAAAGTATTATCAGGAACATAAGCCAAAGGTAAACTGACACAGAATCACGTTTTCCTCCTAAAGGGGCCCTATTATGCTTCTTTGGGTTTTCCCTTACCTGAAGTGTTTGATATAGGTGTTGGTGTAAATGGTCTGCAAAGGCTAAAACCCCAAAGTTCCCTACAGAGGGAGTTTCTCTCCCCCACACTCCCCCCCTGCCTGAAACGCCTCATAGTCCTTTATTTACTTCTGCGACATACTATCATCACTACGTAACACTTGCACTTCTATTGGCTAGCGCTCCAACACATTGTACGTGACAGGCTAAAGGGCGAGACATTTCTAAGCTGTTCACAAATCACAACAGAGCCGGCCAGCTAAGAGGGAAAAGAGGTGCTGCAGCACAGGCAGTATGAACAAATACCTTTTTGAACATTAAAGCATGTAAACATGTCACAGTAGAGGCACAGAATACACAAATGAAACCTGAAGATGAGCATAATAAGGCCCCTTTTAGATAGAACTTTTATGAATGTAATCTTTTTATTGAGCATTTTTTGTCTTAATCCCACCTTTATTTTTAGTTGGACATTGCTGTCCAGAACACTCTCCAAGATGAAGCTGTATTGTCCCCCTTCAGGGCTGTACTAACAGTGAGGATGACACGGTTTGCCCCCTCTCCGTGGTAACGGACTATAGTGAGACCTTGTGAACATTTATGAGCTGATGTTTTACAGCTTTTTGTTATACAGAGTTTTAAATAAATGAGTTTGTGTCTTATATTTGAACAGTTCTGTGATTTTAATGTATGCACCAGTTTGTCTTTGTACTGTTTCTTCTCTATTTGTATATTGATGTGTTAAGTACGGCACTGCAAATTATCTAAACAAATATCAAAGCTGTGGTGTGTGGAATTGAAGTTAAAATACAATTGAAGAAATTGATATGAATTGATATGGTGTATTGAATTGAAATGAACATTAGTGATCAAATGGTTTTATGAATTCTGTCCTCACGTCAGATATGTGGGATGGTTCCCTACCTAATAAGGTCGAGACTCAGAGAGAGGACGAGGTCTGCCTCAGAGTCATCAGACACTTGACTCCTTTTCCTTTTGTTACATCTTATCTGTTTTCAAACTAATATTACTGTAACAATATACAACTATGCATCTAAATCAAGTGAGTGGATCAATGTTGTAAAGTAAATGTAAGCCGACGCGAAACACAGTGTATTAAGATTCATTTTAATACTATCCATGACATTTATCAAAATATCATGTGTTAAGATATTTGTTTTGTAAACTGACCTCTGTATTTTGTATTCTTTGGAACCATTTTATCACATGTGGTATTTCAATACACTTAGGTACATGTTGTTCTTCTACAACTTCCACAAACAAATATCAAACCTAACCATAAACAGTAGGAGTATAAAGCTGTGAACATGTGTTGTAAAGACTCAAGTGGATGTTACAATGTGCATCAAGGTCACATGAGCAAAATCCCTGATGCTCCTTACTGAGATTCCTGTGATGTGGCTCAGTTCTCCCACTATCTGAAACACATGAGAAAGGGTAAGCCCACTTTGACAAAAACAATATAAGCATTAACTCAACTTTGATAAGGTAGATTACTGCTTTGATATGGCTGAACACTATGTCCACGAGTTGCATATTTAAAACACTTAAATACTATTGTAAATGCAATGACGTTTTTAAAACTTTAAAAGTGTTTCACCTGTTCCCATTTTCTGTTATGGAGGACGAACGTAGCCACGGCGATGACACCAACTCCAAGAAGCATGCAGTCTTCAGTCACTGTCACAAACTTCTCTCTGTTTGAAGAGGGTCAATGTAGGATTAAAGAGGTTACAATCCATATGTTTTACATTAACAATGGACTAATTGACAAATGAGGTTGCTGTAGTGATGAACCCACAGAGAGTTAACACTTGGCTCTCTGAGTTCTCCTACTAATAATGTCTTTCAGCATGTTTTGGATTAGTGTGCTAAAATATAGAGTTGTTCTAGCCACAGCAGGCTGCTACTTCCAGTAAAAAATCACCAACAACTCACCAATATCTGCTTCTACAGATAATAACAGAGCTGTGTGTATATTGAAAATGTTTGCTTACATGTTCACCATACTAACTTTAAAGTTGTCAGCATGCTTCATAATCTACAGCACAGTACTACTCCAGAGTTTCAGGCTGTCATAATTGAACAGCTCTATATGCAGGGGGTTGAAAGCTTTGACAAACATGATGACACAAGACACATTTTGAAACCAAAACAACTGACAGTTCTCAGCTGGTCGTTGTCTAACCAACTGCCAGTCAAGCTGCTTGTCCCCTCTACCATGACAGTGAGCACCTGTTCAAAAAACATCAGAAAATGTTTCTCGAAGTGGAGTGTAATACCTCTGTTCTCTGGGAGGGCTCACACACTGAGTGGTCGTCACTAACAACGAGTCGTAGATGGTGGTCCGCTGCAGGCTGATGAACTGGAGAACGTGTTGAGACAGCAGATGCAGACACTCCACAGGGATGGACGGCTCATTGTGTCCTAGGAAAGTTTAGTCACTTCTTTCACTGCTCAATGGATACGACTTGATTTGATTTTCTTACAGTCTTACACTTCACATATGTTGCTCTATGTTTAAAAATCATATCTTACCAAGCACTTCCAGAAGGATTTCCACAAATGACAGAGGGTTAGTAGCATTTAGTTTATATTCCAGCCCTTTGAGGACCATCAGCTCTGATTCCAGGAGAGCCTGCTTGGAAACATCGTGGCCGATTGAATGCAGAAAGCGCACTGCAGTGTTGTTGTCGATTATCTAGGAGAATGATTGACATTTTAGATTTTTTTAAGGGGTGACCCTAAAGGCAACACATTTGTTCATGCACTCAATGTGGGCTATTTTGCATCGATAACGACTTTCAGAATACTGGAAGGATAAATACAAAACTCACATTTAGGTGTTAATTTGACTACACTTTGACTATTCGGATTAGCACACACCCTTCATTCACCAAAGATCCCTTCAGATAAAGCCGCATCTGCATATTTAAACATTACAGTTCAGAAGATTTGTACAGAAGTTTTAAAGTGACCTATTAGACATGTTGTTATCATATTCACCTGCAGTACCTTGCAAAATGTATGGAATTCTGTTCTGTTCAAGCCTACCTTTTATTTAAATCTGCACAGCTCTCCACTTCACATATTTATTTTTAAATATATAAATATTTTGTCCTAAATTACTCTCCTTGTTTGCACATTTATGTATTGTGAAAATATCTATCTATATTTTAAATGTTATAATAGTTTTTAAAATAGTTGTATTATAGTTATACTTTTGGCCCTTTCTCTTAAAATGTATTTTCTTATTATGCTTCTGGTTCTGATTTTACAAAACACATGTCTAAAGATTGTTTTCCCTAAATGAGTTTGTTCTCATACTTTGAGCCAGAGTTATTATATTTGTGTAATGGCTGGTGATACCCTTTAGTAAGGGTATTTATCTATGGTACTTACATGACTATGCAAAGAGAGTTTGCTTGCTATTTGCACGCAGGTAAAGACAATGAAGGGGAATTTCTCCTTGAGCTTTTCAAACACAGCGTCCTCATAACTTCTGGGTTGATCGGCAGCTGCTCCTTGAGGTGTGGGTGTGGCCAACAAATCTGTCAGGTGCTTCACCATGAACCTGGGGAGATAAGTTATTCAAATAAAAGCTAAACCAATATCATTATGGGTGTGGTGGGGAAAGGCTATTGTGCTGCTCTGTATCACCTTTGGAGTAATTCGATGGCGTGGTATCCAGCCAGCGGGTCGAGTCTTAGCTCTTTAGTTATCAGGAAGATGTATTCTGAGCAACACAGAGAGGAAGGTAGGGTAAAAAAAACAAAAAAACATACAATTAGTAACTAGGTACTTTACAGACTCAGTGAAATACCTCAAATATACTATAAATGATCATGTGTCATTATGGATTCAGATCCCACGGCTTGATTTAACATATTCTGTTCCTAAATGGGACAATTTGTGTAATGAGTACTTAACTGGAGGACACATTTGAATGCACTTTTACTTGTAACAAAGTGTTTTATTGTTATTTGGATAAATAATCAGAGTACTTTCACCACTGGAGATTGTAAGTTTTGTAAAACGAGATCAAAATAATAAAATACGAGACAATACTCTCCAGATATTGTTTGTCGTTCGCAAAGTAAAATAACAAATGGGCTCAGGTGGTCCAATAAATACAGGAAAATAAGTCCTGGAATCATTGTACAACAACAAATATTAATATTGATTCTTTTTTTTCTTATCTAGAATGGAGTTATTGCATGAAAACAGCTGAGAAGACATTGAATACAACCACCAATTGCAACCATGCAGAGTTCTTGATACTGCCTTCCTTCTGGGTGGCAAACATCTGACTCAACTCAGTTTCAAAGAGACAATATCTGACATAAATGTATGCAAAACTTCTATTTCAGCATTTCAATTACATAGGTCTATTATAGGTCTAAAGCTAAAAAAACTCCTCTACTTTCCATCTGCTCCTCCTCACTGGGAGGTACGGTCTGCCGAGGTGAATCTGCTCCCTGGAGGACTTTGTATTGAGAACTGGCTTCTATAATAACAGGGCTCACATTACCAGGAGGGTAACATATAAAAGAGTGTGATGACAGAGTACAGTGAAGAAGGCCTGTACAGCTTAATCAATCCCACCTGCTGACACATTTATTAACACTATTGCAAAATGAGACAGTCTGAACCTCAGGTGAAATAATTACAGAATGGCAACTAGTATATGAATAACAGCCTTTCTTATATGCAGTAACTGTGGGCTAAACAGTAGCGACCATAGAATTTGATATATTCATTTATCACAGCACAGTTGAGACGACTGTAGCAGTGAATACAGCTTACAATATTTAGAAGAAAAGAGGAAATGCATCTATTTTGCTATAAGCAGTGGTGGAAAACGTATTTAGATTTTTTTTTTTTTTTACTTTTTCAAAGTACACAAGTAATATCAGCAAAATGTACTTTATGCCTTTATGTGTGTATATTTATATATGTGACATTTCTAAATGATATTGTTGCATCAAATAGCATTTCACTGTTGTAGACAAACAAAGTTCTGATTCACTTTTTGTAAAATATTTAAATAATTGTACTCTTTTGTGACTTTAAGAGTTAGTCCACTAGTTTAATTTTTGGAGATGCATTTTGTCAAAAGTAGCTAAAGCTGTTTATGTAGTGGAGTACAATTACATTATTTCCCTTTTAAATGTAGTGGAGTAGAAGTATAAAGTTGCATACAATGGAAATACTCAAGTATATAGTACAAGTACCTCACAGTTCTACTTAAGTATAGTACTTGTCTACTTAGTTACTTCCCACCTCTGGCTATAAGGAGGTTATACTAATGGTCTCAGCTGTGTGTGATAAAGGGGAATAAACGTCTCCAAAATAACGGTTTTAAATCTGACGTTTGGCTCATACTGGTTTAAAATCGGCAAAATTTGCGTTGTACATAAACATTTCTAAATAAAACACTAGCGCTTTTGTAGACAAATATATAACGTTAGTTTATAATTCCATGAAGTTGTTTTAAAACAAGCGAAAATTCTAAAATAATAAACTGCTAATGTTAGCTCTCAGTGGTAGGTTATAGGCTAGTTACTTACCCATTAGTCTTTTATCTCTGAAGTTTCCGCTACATTTAGATAAACTGTTGATGTTATCTTTGTTCTTTTTGTTGAGATTAACAAGGAAATCTGTTAGAAGGTCAAAAGAAGCTTCTCGAAACTTAACATTTTTATTTGGGCTTGGCGAACAGAAGAAATGTTTCGCCATTTTACTAACACTTGTCTGTTACAAACAAGTAAATAGCAAGAAATGTGTTCACTGTTGCCAAAAATAAATTGGGCCTTTATCTCATATTTCCCGGAAGATGGCGCTATTCACACGCATTCCACACCCGAGGACCAATTCAACGGTCCCCAGTAGGAACCATATAACTGCCGTTGGGGCTAATTTGGATGAAACACCATTCTGTTTCGTAAATTCGTTTGCGCAGTACTGGGTGGCTCCTCTAGTGGTGCTGAGCGCTGATCTCACAACATAGGGATGGGCTACTCACAACAGTGAATACCCGCCTCCAGACCAGTATATCAGTGAAACGCAGCTGCTCGTATTACGGATGTGAGAAGCAACCTTGCATGCCCCATTCACTTCAGACATGGCCGACAAGACGCCACAGGAGTCCAGTGCTCGCGTTGCAACAAGGATAGACATTTCAAAATCGGGTCTTACTCGAGAACAAATGTATTTTATCCGACATATAGAGGTCGAACAGTTGAAGAAGAAGACGCAGATGCTACGGACACGAAATGTAGTGACGGGTCTCGCCATTGGAGCCATCGTTGTGGGAATTTGTATCCTTGCCAAGCACACTAACGTCAACACAAGGTGAACTATGTAACGTTAGCCTAGCATGCTAACGTTACCCAAGGGTTGTTCGATAACACAATGTAAAGCTATGAGCTAGCATACAGTGGCATGTGGTCCTTTTGTGAGTTAAATTATTTGATGGGCTTGTAAATGTAGCTTGTTTTTAGTAAGGAGCTCAGTTTTTTTTCTTTCATTTTGATGCTAGTATGTCGGCCATGACAGGTAACTTAAATGGAAAGGTGTTTATGAGCCTATTAACAAAGTACAGGTTAAGTGATGTATCTTTAAAATCTTGTAACAACTGATTAATATGCATTAAGTGTTAGTCACTGTACTCTCTAAATGTTTCCAAGTTACAGCTTCTTTATTAAGGCAGGCTAGGGAAGATGAGCCCCGGGTTGCGGTCGAATAGTCCAAAAATCAGCTCCTAAGTTCTAACCCTATCGTCTATTCCTTGACCTCTGAGTGAAACGGCACGGGGTTAAGGGATAGTGGATAGGATAATTCAAAAGGATTTAGGAGAAGAGACTGCGGTACTTTAGAGAATCCGACTGCACTTTCACTATCCGACGTGTTTATGATGCGCCAGCGGAGGTCATAAATGTGCGCCTGCTGCTGTGGGGAAACTATGGAAACTACAGTTTTCTATACAGCGGACTACAACATGGATGTTTAATAAGAACGAGGGACTACTGTAAACTCATCTAGAGACTGCACCGTGCTCTGATGCTGTTGTTTTGTGCTTTATGAACGGGGACAACAGAGAAACATATTCTTCATGACCAAAGTTGGAATTGAAATGGTCCACATTAATACAAATGATCCCAATACGTATGATTGTATGAAAAGATCTTAAAATCAATACAAATGTATTTATTCTAAACGTTAGTCCTTAACATCTATCACTGTGTATATCACCATTCAAACATCTTTTAAAAGTTGAACAAACCCCACACAGCTCAGTAAAGACTGAAATGTTGACTTTATTTGATCATTTCAGTAAAAACTAACGTTCATATTTCTCTTTTTGATTATAATACTGATGAACGTTCAAAACAAAGCACTTTGGCAACTTACCACATACGTTTTAAAATGCTTAATAAGCACCGTAACTTTCATGATATCATTTCTCGTTCATAATCGGTAGTTTCCGTGAACGGCCGACTGTTGTGTGACGGCAAATGCCGCGGCCACAAGGCATTGTGGGGCAGCATTTTCTCCTCTCCTTTAGGTTAGGGAGGTCCAGTGGTTCCTAAGCTAAAGGAGGTTATAAAGGAAGTTTGAAACCTCCTTTCCTTTCATTTAGAGAATTTGAACGGCACTTATCATGGCTGCCGGGACTTCCGGGTCATTTCACTCCGTTAGGAAGGTTCCTAAGCTAAATGGACTATTCGACCGCAACCCCGGGCTGCGTTTCACTTGGGTTAAATGGATTCCTTGCGTCCCTCACTTGCGTCGTTTCCCTGCGACTAGTCCCTCCCACCAGGGAAGCATGGAGAGACGCAATGAAACCACGAGAAGCAGGGAAATGAGTTTTAAGAGCAATGGGACGTCCTTTCCTCCGGAGCGTTACGTGAAGCTACGTCCGTTTGTGATGACGCCACACAGCTGTTCGTCTGACAGCAGCTCTGTCCCCATTATTTTCACAAACACCCCCGCCTCTGTTAGTACACATTTACTGACACAAACATTTGTATCATCTGTTGTAGACCCAAATAAATAAAATCAAATAAGAACTCATTCTCAAAAAAGATAAACGCCATTCTTAAAATGTATAAACGAACATTAGTTTGATTAATATTGATTAGAGTGCACAATAGAAATAAAATAATTGAGAGAAGAAAAAGAGATATGTTATATATCAAAACCCAGTTAGATTAACATTCATTGGATTGCACACTTGGTTTGTTTGTGTGGATATGTAGCAAATTAACATGTTAAATAGCACTTAATGACTGACTGAATGGAAATGACAAATGAAAAAAGCGATCATGAAAATGTTTCCAATAAATGAATACAATTATTTTTGACCACTTTGTTGTTCAGATATATCACATATTTGTAACTAAATGATACATTAATTGAAACAAAACACGGTATAAACTGAGGAGTGAGTCCCGTGAGTTTCATGTGTTTTCTTCACTCCGCTGGGAAACTGCTCTCATGTCAAGAAGCATCAGATCATTGCATGCGCTGCATCGTCCAATCAGTGAGCGATACACAGTAAGGGGGCGGGGCGAGTCTCTGAGGATTTCATCGAAGGATGGTCTGGTGGTTCCTTGGTTATAGCTCCTCCATTATCGCTCCTCGGTCCTCCGGCAAAAATAAGGCCATTGGGACGCTACTCAAGATGGCGCAGATAAATCAACTTCCGGTGAGACAGAGGAGCGAGGAAATGAAAAATAAGAGAAGTGAAACGCAGCCCCGGTCGGTCTCCTTGATGGTTTCCCGGTGTTACATTAACTTGTGTCCGACTCCGGATACGTCAGTGGGTACTTTTGATGGCAGATGCCTGCCTAATGCCTGCTTGTTGACTTTATACCGAGACATCAATTGTATACCTATTTTGTTTACCTGCAGTCTTAACTGAAAGCACATGTTTGTCAGTAAAGGAAAATGGACATGAATACATAAAGGTTAGACCTGATAGAAAATGTAATTTACTTACTATCATAATATCAATCTACCATGGCCATCTTCTAGTCTTAACATGCTTTACGTTTTACCCCCCCATTTATTTTTTCCTGTCCTGCATAGGCTACTATTTTCACACTTTTTTTTTTAATCAATTATACTTGATTTTATAGAGTTTAATTATGCCAAAATTAGGCCAATTCTCCAAGTGCAGATAAAAATCAAGCAATTGCATATAAACTTGGCAAATATTTTTCCTTAACCACTTGCTCCCCTGCTAGACGGCTACACATTTTACTCAGTGTCCCAGGAGAAGATTATGGATGAAATGGATGAAGAGGCTAAACGTGCAAGACTGCAGGGACCAAAGACCGGAGCCAACTGAGACGCATGCATCGCCTGCCTGTTGGACTGTCCTGAACTGAGAAGGGACTTATGTGGACACTGAAGCCACTGATTTATATTCCATGGCCGGGTGCTGTTTTCCATGTTGAGACGGCGGTGGACTTGTTTGTTTTTGATTGTGAAGATGATGTTTTGTTGCCGACTTGTAACTTGTGTCTTTTTGATTAAGTTTGCCTGTCAGTGGAAAGGAAGAATCCACTGGCTTTAAATGTTACCCATAAGGCCACACTGTAGAGTAATTAAACCCCACACCGAACAAATGTCCAGCTCTTATCATGGTGATGCATATACACTTTAAGGAGAATATCTTAAATTTCAGTCCGCTAATGTTAAATCTACAGTGGCCTTTTAACAGCGGAGAAACACCAGGGACATTTGTTGATAAAATGATTATCTGTAAAATAAAAATATAATGTATATGATTTGCTTTTAACACAATTATGCCTGTGTAGCTATTTGAGAGAACAAGACACTGGGTGAAGCAGTAAAGGTGACAAGAGCCGTGGTATTGACATTTGCATTTATTTTTGTCAACATTTGATGCATGGGGTCTGATCTAGCCACCAAATCTCGAGTAAAAATATAAAATAAGACATCGTCAGGGAAAGGCACAGATTCAGCATGGCAGGACAGCAGCAGCTTCAGAAAGCAACACAAATATATATTTACATTCAAACTTTTTTAACTTCTTAAAATATATTATGAACTTTGGAAAATCTTACAGGAGTCTCACTGCCAAAAAGTCCAGTGTGAATATTTTTACAAGGCAACTGCTTCACATTCACAGCTTGGACTGATGTCTCCATTTCCCACAATGCACTAATTATTCAGAACTGCAGGAGGGTAGATCGTCATTGCTGTGATCAAACATAAACTGGAAATATTCTCTACCTCCCTGGTGGAAAAATAACATGAACATATCAGCTCCTCATCGACAGTTTTATCCACAAATGCATTAAAATGATTGAACAAAAGTTACTAAAGTGCACAAGGTGCTTGATCTAGGGAACAAGCAATGCTTTTTGCTTGAGCAGGAATTAAGGTTGCCATGTTTAGTTTACTTGTAAACATGATCTATAAAGGCATTCTACTATTTACACATGTACAATCAACAGGAAAGCCAGTAGTCTACAATCTAAGGTGGATTTTTCACAAATCATCAATGAAAAAAACATTTTTAATTAAACCATCTGTAGTACTTGAAAAGCATAGTGTGATGTTGTGTTTGCTAAAGTCTTCTGCAAAGCTTTTCCAACAAGCATGCCAACAACTGCATTGATATAATCGATATCGCCTTGTGTTGCTGCACAATGTGAAAATTAATTTCGGTACATCTAAAGATTGCCAGGAATGCGGTCAAACTTCTCCACGCTGATTATGGAAAATATAAGCCATCCTATCACTAAAGAAATCAGAAGATGTACTACAGGAACAATGTTTTTAAAAATACACATTTGGTTCACAATACTGTGCTCAGATTGATAAACGGCAGTGAATCAGACAAGCAGGAAAATAAGTTCAGTTTCTTTCTGAACTGTGTATTTACAAGAAAGCAATAATGATTTTTAACATGAAGTGATTCTGTTCTTCACTTGCAACAAATTCACGAGAGCTAACGGAGGGCTGAAAGCTGGATGTTACAGTTCCTGGCTAAATCCAGCGTCACTGATTAAAGTTTGTATATATTCTTTTATAAATACATTGAGGTAAATGACCACTGGCAGAGGGAAGCAGTTTGCTGACGGGTGTGCCAGTGAAAGTGTTGAAGCGATCCACCTGCAGGACGGGTTTGACCGCTGCAGTCACGCTTCAGATGAGGTAGTCCACAAACACAGCGTGCTCAGCTGAGTTCATTACTAGGAAACAAGGAAGAAGATATGAAGAAGTAAGTATAAAACATTGTTTAGGTAACATTTAAGAAATAATACAAGTAATTTGAAATGTATCAATGCAATTTTGACTCACCATTCTACTAATGTCAGTGGCAAAGGTGACGCCTTTGCTGGGTTTATCCTGGGAGCCGCTGCTGCTGCCTCCAAGGGAGTTTCTCCTAATGATACCTGGTGGAACAAACATGTGTTATAAAAGCCGTTCAGACATAAGGCTGTTCACGAGCGGATCCTAGAAATGTTCATGTGGTTGGACGGAGAAATATATACTGTACAAGCAGATTTTATTCACAAAAACAATCACATATACTAATATTTGCTTTGAAAATGAAAACAATTAAGTTATTTATGAAGCATAGTATATAAATATCAAAAGGTAACAGTTTAATATCCAAATCTCAATACTTGTTACCCAATCAGTTAGCCTAAAATGTGGTCATAAGAGATCACTACAATTATACAGTATATGTTAATTATTGGTATGTTATATTTAAATATGAATCATTGCATTCTATTTGACAGCCCTAATAGTACCAAAAAAAATACTAAAAGCCAATATGAAGCCCTCTGCTGCATAAAATGAGACCAAAGCAAGCCTAAGACACTATGAATTGACTGAGTTAAATGCACTTTATATAATAAAGTGACTTGCCCCACTGCAAAACACTGTGAGAACAGCAGGGGCCACCAAAGCTATGCAGAGACTATGTCAAATAACAAGTAAGTCACATTTGTATATACTTTTATATAAATAGGGCTGAGAAAAATGATAAAAAATACTATCAAATGTACAATATGGTATGGAAGTGGAACACCAAAAAATCCTAGGAACTTCAGTGGTTTGATAAAATAATAGAACAAAGATAAACCATTATAATGTTGCTGTGCTACAGAGAGGCTGTGAAACCAGGTAATACGAGTGGATATTGCTGCTGACCTTGGGGGGGCAGAATGTCCAGGCGCTGCAGGCTGTTCCTGCGGGACGGGGGGAAGCCGCTCCCCTTGGACAGGTGGCGCTGCCGGCTGGACAGCATGGTGGCAGGACAGACGATGCCCGGGGGGGGCACCTTCCCCATCCTCTCATACAGCTCCTCTATCTCTCTCTTCTGGGCCGCCTGCAGGGCCTGCACCTCCGTCAGGTGTCTGAGCAGGGACACATGGTAACAACTGTTAGTGGTCGAAGGTTCCTTAGGTTATTAAATAAGTAAACACAGGTAGGCCTTAAATCCTTAAAGAAATGTGACGAAGTTAGATTTACTTTTACTTCCTGTAATCAAAATGACAAAACCTGTGTAAAGACTGGGAATAGAACATTCTTGAGGGGTTTCATGAAGTTACATTTTTTAAGTCTGTATCAGTGTTTTTATTATCTGGTTTACACCTACAAAACCCTTTGTTTCCTTATTTGAATTTCAGAAGCTGTGTTGTCTTTCTTTTAAAGGAATACTTTTCACTCCAAATATGATCATTTGCATATCAACCTCTCACCCTATGTGACCTTAAAACTTTCACATGCCTGATGTTTTGATATAGTCATGCTGTTGCTGTTAAACACGGCACCCATTTACTGGGACATCTCTCAGTTTTGGATTCTTTATTCACCTTGGAGGTGGAAAACATATTCTCCAAGGATTCAAGGTCACACAGGGTGATCTAATTGTTATACAAACAGTCATGTTGTGGGGGAACTGTTCCTTTAATGAACTGCTTCTAGCACCACTCACTTGTCTCTGAGCTCCTGCAGCTCCTCCGCGATGTCCAAGTCGTCGCTGTCCGAGTCGTCGCTGCTGATGTAGGGGTTGTTGCGGTTGTAGTTCATGGTCCACAGATGGTGAAGGGCGTTGCTGTACTGCGGGCTCTCTGCCGCTCCGTCCCACAGCCGGCCCTCCACCTCCGCGGCCGTCACCGAGAGCCCGCTGTCCGCAGACGTCCCCAGCAGGCTCAGGCTGTACGCTCTCCTCCGACACTTCTTCTTCGTCCTCTGTCGCTCCCCTACCACCTCCTCCACTTCAACCTCCTCATCCTCTTCTCTGTCCTTCTCCTTGCTCCCAGCCCATCCCACCTGCCCGTCGACCTCCTGCAGGCCGCCTTGGTTGGACCCTCTGTTGGGGCGTTGGTGAGGGGGGGACATGGTGAGGGAGGTGCCCAGGCTGGTCTCAGACTCGCACTGCCCCTCTGTGCTGCTCTCTGACGGGGTGCTGACGCTGTCTGCCGGCTGTGGGGCAGCGGGTGGGGCACCTATGGGTGCAGCGGGTGCAGGGATGTGCATGCTGGGAGAAACCTGGAATCGCCCCACAGTGACCGGTGCACACTGGACTTCTGTAATGCAAGAGAAAAAGAAGGTTTTCATGTTAATACACCAATCCTGCAAGCATTTAAAAAACATTTTCACCTATAACTCGTTTCCTTTACGACAACAATGAATGCAAATACTTTAAAAAGTCTTAATTTACATCTAATAAATAGATTTGTTTAAAAATAAATTCTACTAAACTGTAGCACTCCCTTTACTTACTTCTTGTTCCCATGAATAAGAAGCTGTTACACCTGGACCGCCAATTTATATGAGAGGCAGCCAATCATTGGCTGAACAGTAGTGACTGTTCTGTAATCTGATTACAGCTGATTGATCATCAGAACAAAGCCTCACTCTTCCCTGACTTCCACATATTGATTAAAATGCTATCATGTGTGATTTGGTATCACTCTGTTGTCACTGTGCTTTTTTCCTAAAGTAGTAATCTTCCCCTTCTGCTGGATATACTTTTTAGATGTTAATAGATAGCAGTGACAATATCTGAAGGTTTGTTTACTGGTGTGTCAAACAACTGACGCAAACATGTTGTCGCTTTGCAGCCCATTCAGGGTTTAAAATCCTGCAGGAAAAATAAACTCATTTTAAAGGTCCCATGTCATGGCCATTTCTACATAATTCCATTGTTGAGGTCTACTAGAATAGATGTACATTGTTCAATGTTCCAAAATCACATTGGTTTCTCATGCAGCATCTCTGTATAGTATGTGTATTCACTCTCTGTCCTAAACGGCTTGTTGGAGCTCCTGCCCCCCCCTCCCTATGAGCCCACTGTGCTCTGATTGGTCAGCTCGCCCACTATGTTCTGATGAGTCCACCACCGTTACAGCTGAACATCAGTGTTTATGTGTTACAATGGCGTTTGTTAGCAACCAGAAAATGACACCAGTAATGACAAACAGATGAGAATGCTGCGTGGGGTCTGGGTGCCGTGTTGGCGGGACGTTGTGGGGCTCGCTGCTCCGCCCTTTGAGGCTCGAGGAGCGGACAGTGTGAGCTGTATTATTATTTCCTGATTGCTGCGTGGGGTCTGCGAGACAGCGAGACACTGCGGAACTCAGCCTGAACTCAGCCTGAGCACACACACATACTCTCACAGCCAGGCTGTTCGCCACACAGTTCGACACACACTCACAGCCTGAGAAAAGATAAGGCTGAGTGAGTGTGTGTGCCGGCGAAACTCCGTGGAGTAGCGTGGCTGAGAAAAGATAAGGCTGAGGGAGTGTGTGTGTGTGTGAGGAGCTCCACGGATTGGTCCATTTGGTCGTCGTTCTGTCACTGTGACTAGGAAGAAAAAAATGGAAAAAGAAAGATGTCCAACAAGGCGTTCTGGGGCAGCATAGACAGGTCTTTTCTGTGTTAGAGTTTTACTCGCTACAGGGTGTACTTTGAGGGTTTGTGACTCTGCACACCGTTTACATGCAGAAAAAGCTTCATAACACACAAGGGGACGGGTAATAACTGGAAAAGCATGACATGGGACCTTTAAGAGAAAGCTCATAACACCAGACCTGTCTACCAATTACGAACCACTTCAATAACCATGTGCTAGTCCTTCACATAAACTAGGCAGGATTTAACGTGGCTCATAAACATAGTAATGATTTATTTGACATCCACTAAAAAATCTTACTTTTTATTTGTTTACTTTTCTTTCCATGCCTTAACATATTCAAAAAAATCTGAAAAACAGTATTTTTAAGTGAGGAAAATATATCTTGTTTAAACTCTCTTTCCAGTGAGCTGAACTTAAAATAAATTAAGTTGTTTTTGAATCAGACTCAGAATGCTATTATTTATCTTGGGGGAAATACACCAGAAATACATGAATTTGTTTAATTAATGTTTTATATCTGTTTAATAAAATGTTTGGTATCTTCTTAATATCTGTTTTTAAAGTATATCTTCCTTTGGTTCAAGGTTATATTGCAATTTAACCACCCCACCCCCAAAAGGAGTTACAACTAAGTAAATCTCCTGCAGTTCCTCAGTTCTCCCACTGAGTGTCCCTCTTACAGTAAACACAGAGGGTGTTTGGGTCAGTGCCCACTGAAACAGAGGGACTCTGTTGGATGTGGGCTTCTGAGGAGGGTATAAACACAGCCAGGCATGGATATGGGAGGCGAGACCTGCAATGAGCCTAGCTGCTCTCTGATTGGTCGTCGCCAGAGGGCAGAGCTGCAATCACACCTACGTTTGTGTTCCTTTTCAATGGAACATTACATCCAGACTCGCCGTTACGCAATGGCTCCTGAGGCTCCACTAATAGGTGATAATGTCACCAAGGATACGGCACAAAGAAAATAAAGAGGAATCTGAAAACAACTCGAAAGGAAAATTGGTCGTAACAGCGAGATCCGACTGAATTGAAACCTCATGCATCATATAAAGCATCAGAGAAATAACACTTGGAACACTTGACCCTGTGTGTGTACACCAGCATGTGTGTGGGTTTGTTTGGGGTGCAAACATAAATGTCATTTTCCAGCTCTACCAGCCTCCTGGTTAGTAACATACAACACATTAGGTGACGGAGGAAAAACAGCAGAACATGTGCAGAATTTGTTCTTACCAGATTCTGAGGAAGAGGCGTTTGGTTTCGGGCTACTGGCTTTCATCTCAGGTATGGTGGCGTGCAAAGGAGGGCTGAAGGATGATAACTAGACAGGAAGAATAAACATGGTTAGTAAAAGTGCTACAACTGATGTGCATATTCAATGTCATTCAACAATTCATTGTATCATTTATATCAGAACCATAAATATCCCTGGCCTAATACTCACTGAGAAAACATGATACAAATCAGTACCACACACTGAGGCACACAGATTATAAATAATGGAAAAACAAAGCATGCATAATGGTTTGGTATTGGCAATCATTTGGAGGTGCTGTATTGGATTAGAAAAAGTAGGATCAGTGTAAAAAACAATAACGAAAATAAAGAAATGTGAAAAGAGTGCCCTCTTTATTTCCCGAAGTTGGTGTTTTCTATCCTAATAACAGTCCAAAAAATAAATATATTCAACCAACAACTATTTAAAGTAGAGAAAACTGGGCAAATCGACACATTTAACATTGAATCAGTAAATGTTTGGCATTTTGGCTTGAAAAATTACTTACATGATTAATCATTCATAACTTTTCTATCACGTTACTAATCAATTAACGATTAATCATCTTAAATTACAGGCATACAACATCGTTTAAACCAGAGGCTTTAAAGGTGTTGGCTCAGAAACTACTAAATTACATTTTTTATGCATTTGGTGTATTCGGAAGTTATGTCAAACAGCGATATTAGGCTATCACTCAATTGATGTGTATTTATGGGATCATATACAATAATTATACCAAACACATCCAGGAATTGAGCAAAACGGTAGTTTAAGACTCTAAAAAACATAATTTAGGCAAAGAAACTGGGAATAAAGTGATTAAAGGTGACTCACAGTGCTTTCTGGGCTCTCTGGGGGTGATGGGGAGAGATCTGAGTTTGAACTGGAGACTTCTGATTGTGATTCAGCCTTTACTGGAGACAGTTCTGAATATGAGGCCATATAACTCTGAAGACTTTCCTCCTGGGTCATGCTGGGGGGAGTGGAGGGTCCGACCTGCTGCGAGAGCTCCTGAGGAACCGGTGGAGGAGTGGAAGGCAAGGAAGGTGGAGAAACAGGATACTGCCAGCCTGGATGAGAGCTCTGAGGATAACCCTCCATCAGCAGCATATTCTCAGGGCTGTGGTAGACATTGTTCTGTTGTTGGAAGCCCGCTGTGGAGTAATGCGCCTCTGCTGACGTCTGGTAATGTTGGGGGTACATGGAGGGATAGCCTGACTGGGGGGCCATGTGAGAAGGTAGCTGGTGGGGGTAGCCTGGATAGGAGGGCATCCCCTGGGTGGCCATGTTTCCAGGAGGGATGAAAGACTGGGCCATGCTCATGGCCATGGAGATGACATTAGCTAAAGAAAACAGGGGCTGCGTGTGGGCGGGCCACATGTTGGGGTGCTGGGGGCCAGAGGGGGACATGTTGACACTTTCATTGCTTCCGGGGCTTGGGGTCTCGCTCAGGGGACTCGGGGAACCGGGGGGTGGGGGGGTAACGGAGGAGAAGGTGGGGTTACTGGCAACACGTGTGAGGGGAGGATGATAGCCTGGCTTGGGGGAACCTGGAGAGCCCGGGTACTGGAACGGGAAGTGACTGTGGCCCATGTAGGGTAAGTGGTAGTGCTGGTGGTGCGGCAGGAGGGACGCAGGGTTGTGGTGGTGCTGCTGATACTGGACGGGAGACCCTGGAAGAGAAAGATTTCAAAAAAGGTTTTAATTTGATGTTTAAAGTCAGTTTATTGGGTAATAACAATGAGAAGTCATGTTAAAAGGGTTAGCTAATGTCTACATCTAACTTCAAGCCTAATAAGTGTTAGTTCCTCTGCCTACAAGGTTATATTTTTGGCTCGGTTTGTCTGTCTATCAGCAGGGTTCTGGAAAAACTACTGGCCCTATTTTCATGGGTGTAAGGGAATTGCATGGGCCAAGGAAGAGCTCATAACAAGTTGGTTTGTATCCGAATCATACAGCAAATTCTTGAACGATGTCACACTTTCATTAACATTGCGAGATAACACTTGTGCTGCATTCATGTGGTGTTGGTTTATTTATTCCCTTACTCTTGTGACGCCCTAAAAAGTTGGAACAACAGCTCGGAAACAGCCATCAACGTGTTGTTTAAAACCCTGAGCAATAAAATACAACACATCCTCTTCGTAGTGTTCATGTTGTTTCCACATTACGTCTTAAAGCTCATGACACTCCAAATTCGGAAGAACCACTTCCTAACTCGGAAAATGGGACCATCCCAGGAACAGTGGGCTTGATGGAGGTCTGCGCTAGTTTTAAATGAGAACCCCCCTGTAACAGTGGAATATTGGAATAATTGATCCAGAGGAAGAAGTTACACGACTCCTTCCTCTCTCCTCAGGGTTTGTTCAGTTTAATTCTTCCTGCACCCCCCTGCCAAGATGTACGCCATGTGGAGCAGAAATCCTTCCCGTACTTTCAAGTAATGGGTTTCCATGGTGAACAAAGACGTTTTGTTTAAAAAAAGTATCCGACTATAATTGCATTTGTAAGCCGGAGCAGTTGCACACCGGACCTTCATGGCTGTGAGGCATTCAGCATCAATGGAGCATTCGAGGACGTTTTTCGAGGAGTTAAAATGGAACACATGTGTGGTCACAACTTTTTTTTTATTGGACTGATTGTGCGATTAAAGTCAGGATTTTGACATCCCTCCTTAGGGAGTAGTGGAAGATGCCAATAACCAAACCCCATCCATTGATTTGCCATTTCCCTCAACAATGGCTCCACAGTTATAAACCCCGCCTCCTGTTCCTGATGATGCAAACAAGCCTCTAGTTTTTCCATGCTGACGGAAACATAGGTTAGGCAACAGTCTATAAGGGTGGCGGGGGGCCAAGAAGCATTTCGCAAGAGACCACGCGGTGTACGTCCAGCAGTGAGGGGACACAGGACGAGAGGGGGATCAGAGTGTTGGAATACGGGGGATACATGGAGGATGTGTGTTCTTTAATTGACTTCAAATGCCCCTCCTGTGGGGAGGGAGACTTTGAAAGAGGGAGGAGGCTTTCTTGGAAATTCTATCAGGAGTTTGTGCTGGCAAACAGATGTGGCCGGCTATCGCAACACTGACGGAGAGCTCATGCTTTTACAGCGACAGCATTCACAGCTCCCCTAAAAGCTAGAAAGCGCCCTTCAGGTGAGGTAATTACCCAAGAGGCCCTGCTGCAAAGTAGACACAGACGAAAGCTTTGAGGTGTGCGGATGGTGGATGGCGCCATGCGAATGTCTGAACAATACCAAGAGCGAGCCCTGAGTAGGGGCGGGGGGGGGTTATGAGGTAGCTGAGCTAACTTATTCTTTGCCAAAGGACTGTAACAAATTTTCAGTGTGTTGAAACAGTAAACAATGCGGGGCCTCTTCACGTAGGCACCAGAGGGAGGGCCCGAGGGCCATTTACCTGGGGCGTTGTGGAAAGACTGTGAGCGTAACAGAGGTCGCCCAGGTGAAGTAATGTCTGCACTGAAGAAGTCTCCATTGGGGCACGAGGGAGAGCCACGTAGCCCTACGCTGGGGTTAGCCACACTGAAGTCTATGACAAGACACACATGCATGAATGGATGATGAGCATGCACACACACACAATGATCATGCACGGTTAGAAATGATGAATGAAACAAATGAACGTTAATCTGACATGCTGTGAGAATGCAGTTCACACACACTTAAATGTTACTTGGTGAATTTTATGACATGGTTAAAGAAGAATGGCAGGCAGAAAAGTCCTAAGTATTCATTCACTCTACTACTCACTACTGCTAAAACTACTCGATTATCAAATCAAACTCTTGTTGGCAGAATTTTTACCCGACGTGAGACTTACCAGGCAGAGAAGAGGAGGAGTGTGTTCGAGGAAGGGTGTGACTGTGCAAATTTGGCTGTAAAAGAGCACATTTTATACAATTGTATCTTAATATTCATCCATGGTATGATTCAGCTGCAGTTAAAAACGACTTTGCAGGGTTGATAGCCAACAATAATAGGTGGATCAAAGTTGCAGTAATACTGTAGTGATTGTTCTTTATAGCTTGTGTCTTTATCAAATGGGGAGACTTCTTAAATGCAGATGTAAAAAAACGGAATAAACAAAACTGTTGCAGCGGATGAGATTTCATAAATGTCCCCAATATGAGTCAAGATCCAACAACAATAGGTTTTACACTTCCCATAATGCAACTTAGTAAGAT
Source organism: Trematomus bernacchii (assembly GCF_902827165.1). NCBI lineage: Eukaryota > Metazoa > Chordata > Actinopteri > Perciformes > Nototheniidae > Trematomus > Trematomus bernacchii. The sequence goes on from NW_022988050.1 coordinate 12,627,455, forward strand.
GCAACCTACTATGGTATTCTCCTTTTTTTGTTTACTTCACATCCACATTAGTAATACAGACTTTCAGCTAAGTGACAATTGTTGGGTATTCCTCTATCCACAGAAGGAATTTAACAACAGTTTTCACGAGTTGGTTCGTCCCGCCTCATGAATTGTCTGTGACAAGTAAAGTCCTTTTAATGCCCCTTTAAACAGAGGGAACTGTAACATTGGAGGCCTCAGACGTCAGATAATGTAGCTGACTGAGGCCTGACCTCTAAGACGGCCGTAAAGAAACTGCTGTTAGTTTGTGAGGAGCTGTTCCCATAATATACCATGTTATTAACCGGTTAGCAGAAACTATTGCTACATCTTTGTGCCAGTTTATGAAAAGTCTAGATTGCCACTGTGATCTGATTTAGTATCTCTAAATGAGGCCTATTTTTTGTGATAACCACAGACCAGAAATGTCATAACAAGGCTACATTTTATTTGTATTTATTGTTTCTGGCAGTAATGGGCTTCCATACCATGGTTACTAGATGATGAATAGTATCCTGTGAAACATTACAACATCTTCTAGATGGATTTGCGCAGCTGTACTTTGGGTTTAGTCCTAATTAGCAAACGTAAACATGCTCACCAGCTCAATTACGATGATGCAAATTGCAAACAGAAAACCTGCTTCACATTAGTTTGTTAGCATTTAGCTCAAAGCTCTGTCCTCACAGAGCTGCAGATTAATAGTCCTGTTCTCAAGCGGTGGGTGGAGGAAACAAGCAACAGCCAAACAACAACCATAGATTTCCAGGTATGCATGCTCCGTTTGTACACAGTGTCTCTTCCAAAAACTCTCAGAATAGCGCCCTACCTCAGTGCTACTAAGGCCGGATCAGAGACAGAAAGATGAGCCTGAGGGCTTGTGGGATTCTCCCCACTTCCACCAGTTTGTTATTTTTTTTTGTTGCTGGACAGTGCTGGGAGGAGCAGCCATAATGAGCCTTACGGGAAGTGGACCATGCAGTGTTTTTAATCAGCTGCTGGAGTGGATCCAGGAGAGATTTGACCACTGGAGTTCAGGCTAATTATGTAGCCAACGGGTCGGAAACATGGCAAACAAAGGTAGATAGCTGGCTGTGGAGGTTTACTGTTCTTACTCAACCGCACATTGTATTTCAAAACATGTTAGATCATTTTACTGACGGGCACGAGGAGATTTTGTTCTACAAAATGGAACACATCCTGGCAGAACAGACACTTCCTTTAAGCAGACATACTGTATCTGAGTAGGCATTACGTCATATCTCGTACAGGACGGCTCTGAACAACTATTTTTGTTCTTCCTGGTAGTCATCATTTTACAGTTTCACAGAATGTTAATCCAGAACATCTTAATGAATCCAAACATAAATTATTCTACGCATTCAATGTGGGCAGTTACGCTGGAAAGTTCATTATGGTGTAAGCCCTGGAATGGGGTTGTGGTTGTGGCAACACATAAATGTTTTTAAAAAGCAGGCGGGGGGATTGTTTCCACAAATCACAGGGGTTTATGACAGTAGTGCTTTTAGTAACATTTTGTTCTAAATGAAAGAAGTACCTCAGGTGGCTTTAAGAACCATTAACCTTGGATCTCTAAGGGCAGGCCTCAGGAGGGATTATGGACGGAGTAGAGAGCACTCTACCTAGGTAGGAAGCACTTCTCTCCATTTGATTTATGGGTCTGCCTTTCAGCGAGGCTCACTATGTAATTTATGACAGCATAGTGAAACAAATGCTCAGTTATTTCCTTTGTTCTGATCAGTGATGAGGGTGACTGTTGGCTCTGCTGCTGACCTGTGAGGAAGACAATGAGTTCACCCCGTTGTGGAAAGCAGGGAGGAGGACCGGCTGCTCTTTGGCCATCAGAGCCTCTGCACGCTTGATGATGTCGCCCATGCGGTGGATGAAGCCCTCCTTCTCTGATGGCAGGATGAACTCATTGTGCACCTAGAAGACGCAAGGACAATTATGAAAGAAGTATTTAGATTCTCTAGTTTGGTAAAGAAAAAAAAGCAGAAATACCACAATGGGATATACTCTATTATATTGTTTGCATTTAAATGCATGTTAAAGTATACAGGTGTCATCAGCAAAAAGGATGTAAAGTATCCAAACGTGTAAGAAAACAGATCCTGAGTGTTATGTTTTGATATGATATACCTTTATTAGGTATTGGGTCAAATTTAATGCAATCCAACAGCTCAGCAATAAATTAGGTATTCATTTAATTATATGTTTATTATTGAGGTTGCTTTGTGGTATTGAAATGGATTTCATTATATTGAAAGGTGTTGATAATATATTGCGCACCAAATTTCAAACTAAATAAGGTTAGAATAATCTATATATATTCAACACTATCACACATTACAACCTCAGAAAAAACATATATCAGAAAATGTATAATAGAGAAAAAGTGCCATACAATGGTTCTTAAGGACAGTATGTGACTAGATGTACTTTCCCCCACTGTAAATAAATAAATAGAAGACAATGTGCTTCCATGAATACAAGATGTTCTTGTTGTTGTGTCCATCTACTGTATGAAATCTTTCCACCCCTCAGCAAATGATTATTCTTGGGAAAAAGTACATGAATCATCTCATGTAAATCCACACTACAGCACTTTGTTGGGAGAGGTTTTGCTGTGAATTGTGGGTTGGGGTGTGGTGACCTAACTGTTAGCATGGCATAATTCAGCTCATTTAAAACCCTGGACTGATAACCACAGCCTGTTGGGATGCCAAAGCAACCCTGCTGCGCCCAGGACTGAGTAAACAAAAGCCCACTGTGTTTCTAGAGTCAGGAACACAGTACATTCAGCTCTGCCTCATCGTGTCCACTACCTCTCCAAGCCTCACCCTGTAATGATGTTAGTAACGACAGCAACAGGGGGATGCTCACCTGCGTCACTCACTTCACAGACATAAGATATCATATCAGACAGATATAGGTGCGACAAACAAAAGGCTGTTAACTGGACGCACAATGAATCATGTGTACGTTCAGCTGAGATACAGGAATCTGGAAGACTTATCAGCTTACAGAGTGAATCTTTTGTTTATTTCTGAATCCTCTAAAGTGCCAGGAGGTTTATTCTCTTACAGACACTAGTTCCACATATTAGTTCCATTGTGTAAAGTCCCCTTTATTTCTCCATGTGTATTGTGTTCAAGCTCCACATTCAAGCTATAAACACTCTCTGAATAAGGTTTGGACTACAGGGATCAAAATGTCAGTATGATCAATCAAGTGTTATGCTGAGAAAAATCAATGTGTGGAATAATTTTTTTCTAAGAATCTATGATCTATCAAAAAGCTCCAACTTCTGCTTTATAAACAATTCTTTTTTTTGAGAATTTACCACTAAAAGATACATTCCACCAGACACATTTCCTAAGGTGTTGATTTGAGACTCTATCAGCACTTATTCATTAGTTATAGTGAAGCAATTAGAGAAAGAAAAGGTGGGTTTTCGCAGCTTGGAATCATCTCCAAAATATAATCAACTAATCCAGAACCAAATTTCACAAAAATTCAATACAATTCACCGATAAAGTAAATAACTTAATCGAAAACAAAAGACATCCTTGTTTTTTTTTTAAAGTTAATAAAAGTGTTTTATCATTGAGTTTCTGAATATGGTACCTGTGGAACATTAAAGGGGCCCTTTTATGCTTTTGGGGTTTAACCCTAACCCTTTTCCTGTAGTGTGTTTCATAGGCTTTTGTGCATGTAAATGGTCTGCAAAGGCTAAAATCCCAAAGTTCCCTCCAGAGGGATCACAACAGAGCCGGCCAGCCGACCAATCAGAGCAGACTTGGCTCTGGTTTCAGACAGAGGGTGAAAAGAGGTGCTACAGCACAGGCAGTATGAGAAAAATAAAGACCTTTTTGAACATTAAAGCATGGAGATATGTCACAGTAGAGTAGTAGTAGCACTAAATACAAATATGCACCTGAAAATTAGCACAATAGGGCCCTTAAAAGTTGTTTTTCAATTGATTAAAGTGTTTTATTATGAACTATCTGAATATGGTTCCTGTTGATCATTAAGGATCAGTAAAGGCTCACCATGACAGCAGCGATGTCTTCGGGGTTATCTCCATCCAGGTCGAACTTGAAGGTTACCATCTTGTCATTGTGCGTCTGCAGCTGACACTCCACCACCCGGTCCACTTTATCAGAGAGCTGCAGAGACGGACAGGATCAATGGTAATGACAGCTTTCTGTTTACCCTGGTCAAACACTGAGCAACATTAAACAGGAGAACAATGTGCTTCTGTATGCATGTTTCTGTGTGAGCAAACACGTGGTCATGTACTGTCAAATGTGCCGCGGTTATCTTTGCTGAACGATGCCCTCTTTGCACCGCTGAATGCACATGTGGTTATGCATGATCTGTTTGTCTCCAGTGCAAACATGTCCGTTAAAAGACCACAGTGTGCTGATCCGGAGAGAAATGTACTGCGGTTGCCGGGGGGAAGAACAGACTGATGAAGTCCCATTATCCGGGTGGAGCTTTTCATCAGATAATCTAATCATTCAATCTAGCTGATTTATTTGTTTATGATGTTCTTGTGCTGTGTTGTAATTGAACAAAACTTGTGATTTATCGTACCCCTGTGATGCGCAGCCTTGAGCGAGCCCTCCTTCTGAAAAGCTTCCCAGCTGTTCGCTTCGCGGCTGTTTTCTCGTTCTTCTCTGATAGGCCCTCGTAGCCGTCACTCAAGCCTGAGGTCACATCGGAGGCGTAGCTGCAGAGAAATACATAAAAAAAGCTACTAGTTAGAAATACTTCGGAGAGGGCGAGGTATAGCGGGAATTAAAAAGTATGTACAGTATGAGCTAAAGCTAGTTTTCTTCTCAAATGTGAATTTGAAGTTTATTGTCAACATTTTAACTCTACTCTTCGTATTTTAAACTTGGTTTTTCCACGTATATTTAACTTTTGGATTTCAAACTTCATTCTCAACATTGGGAATCTATTATCAAAAAGTTAAATAAAAATCTTCCTAGCTTCCTCCTCAGACCTTTTTCTTTTAAATAAATGACTAGCAATGAGTTGGGAATTCCAACTTTATTCACATCATTCTAACTTTAATCTTTAAATGCAAAAATAAAGAAAAAATCTCCCTCTTATTTTTTTCCTTATGCCTTGCCAGAATCATCTTCCGGAAGATACCTCAAAAAGCAATTGAAACATTCCTCAGGCAGCAATTCTGAAGTATTTCCTCATGTACAACACAACTGTATTGAACATCCATCATCTCTGATAGTCTTGGCATCACACATAATAATAAACAGCTCTCTGAAGTGTCAAATAAAGCCTTGATGTGTTACAGTGGCATGTCTCATGGGTGTAAACAGCAGAGTTAAACAATAGCATTTAACGAGGCCTGCTCAGAGTCTTTAAGAAGCTGCATGGTGTTCGTCTTCCATGTGCTCCGTTGTATTTATACAATGAACAAGTTTGAGGTTTCAGGGAACCTGGAGAACATTCAGGGTTTTTATAAAAAGCTTTTTGGCTCAGCTAATTGTGTCTCCTGGGTCTTTTTGGACTCCCACTCCATCCACCTCTCCAGCGCAGGCGGCAGATATTTACAGGCCTGCTGGTTGGCAGCGTCCCCCAGTCTCTATTTAAAAACCTTGGGTAACTTTAGTTCAGAGTCAAGTCTGTGTTCACCTAAGTACATGGACAAAATAAGATTTGCCTAAATATTGCAAGCCACAATGTAATGCAGTTCTGCTCATGAGTAATCTGAGGCTTTTCGCAGAGGAGGAGTTCATTAATGGAATATAAATAGTGCTTGCTAGCTTGTTATGAAACATGATAATCAAATGGACTTGACATGTTTCATTTGGCTGCTGACAGGCCGGATAAACTTTCAGTTATGGGGGATAAACTGAGCTGAGTTATACAGGCATTTTGACATTATACTCTTAGTATTGGCTCAATAATAGGGAATAACTGGATGCACATATTCATTTTAAGATGTTTTGACAATGATTTTGAGAATGGATTATGTCAGGATTAGTTGCTTTTCTTTTTTCTTATATCACTGGTAACTGATTATAGTTTGGTTTTCAACAGATTAAAAAACATCAACACCAGTTTTTAAAATCTGTAGGCTAAATCTTTCATTTAGGAATAAAGAACAACATATTTGCCGTCTTAGAAATTATCTCAGTTTATGCATGGGAAAAAAATATGAATAAAAGATAGCCACACACACACACACACACACACACACACACACCACACACACACACACACACACACACACACACACACACACACACACACACACACACACACACACACACACACACACACACACACACACACAACACACACACACACACACACACACACACACACACACACACACACACACACACACACACACACACACCACACACACACACACACACACACACACACACACACACACACACACACACACACACACACACACACACACACACACACACACACACACACACAGTTTGCTCATCCATTGTTTTGCTCTAACGCCATAATAAAGCCCCTCTCTGCCTCAACATGAAACACGGGGCCTCCACAACATCACACCAAACCCTGCGAGGGTCCACGCTGCCTCTGCAATAAAAACACAGGAGAGCCTGTCCATTGCATCAAGCTTGTTGTCTCAGCCCCACAGATGTGCAGGAGGAGGAGGAGGAGTTATAGGAGGAAGGCCAGACAGTTCTACTACATTCTTATTGATTTTCTGGCCTCTAACCCAAATAAAGACTATTGAACTCCACTGTTTCTTGGTTTGAAATAGAGTAGAGAAGGAGGCTGCTGAACGTTACCTTTCCACAGGAGAGTTGAAGCCGCTCGGGGAGCCGTGTTCTGTGCTGTTGGATACTGCAATACTCTATGAATAGAAATGAAGGAAGTGGTTAGAGAAACAAAGGTGAAAGACTTTTAATGATGTCTTCTTCCATTTAAGGTTTAGAAAAAGATAGTGCCAGGGAAAATGTTTCACGGTCTGGATTTTCAGTGCTTAAGTGATTGATAGATTTTCTTCAAATCTTTTGTTTTTACACTAAATGTTTCTTTTTTTCCCAAATGTAGCACTACTTTACAATCTACAATTATTTATCTTCAATTTGGCAGATGCTTTCATAAAATTGGCACATACTGCACGTCATAGTTTTAACCAGGGATGGCAATCTTCTGGCAATCCACCACTTTGGTGCAGAGTAAATTATTAATCATAAATTAAGCCTTTGGATGGATTGCCTTGTAATTTGGCTTGGATATTATTTCATCTAGTGCATATAATCTGGTCAAGATGACCTTTTTTCCCATACTTTAATATTGCTCAAAAAATACCTCTAAAAAAACCCGAGATTTAGCATTAAGCTTAAAGCAAGCACAGACCTTCTGAGCCCGTAAAACTCAACTTCAACAACAAAGGACATCATTAGCAATGCAAATGTAAAACAAAATCTCCTGAACAAAAATTAATCCTGGTTGGGAGGAAAATAATTACACTTTTAAAGCTTCTCAATAGGGTGAACATTCAAGATAGCTTAAAATGACCTCTTATATTTTTCAATTTTCAGTGACTAAAAGTTATCTTTGAGGGTTATTGATTCATTAGTTTTGGTAAAATCTTTATTAACCTTGTACTTAAAAAGCAGTGAGTTATGATTGGTGAAGGTTTTGTGAACCTTATTATCAGGGGTTACTTTACAACCATACACTGTTTACATAGCTCTCTGTCAGCACTGTATTAGACCAAGTAATGATGATGGAGGTCCCGTAAAGGCTTTAAAGTCATGCTTCCCGCTATAGCCCCCGCCACGCTTCCCACATTGATGACAGGTTCTTCACTGAGACCACTCACCGAGGGGAAGCGGAGCGCTGGGATGGGAAGGCCGTTTGCAGAATGGTTGTCGGTCTGCGTGGTGGGAGGGGTCGCGTTGAAGCTGCCGGCCTCCAGAGGATCCTGAAGCCCAGAGGAGCTCAGATAGCCATCCGTCTCACAGTCGGCTGTTTCAACAATACAGACACAAGCCGTTAGCATGTGACCAACTGTGTACCATACACACTCTCAGGCACACACACATGACCTGAAATAACACATGTAATAACCCCGAACTCAGTCATACCACACACAAACAATAACAACTTCTAACACTGTGGATTAACACTGCTCTGGAGCCATACAGGAGCATTTATTTGGACAAAATGTAGTAAATGCATTTAATGAAAGCACTCATGTGGACACACACAATGGGATAACACTGCCAGGGACTGAATAATTGAGTTATCCACAGGTTCACATTTCACTGTATGCTTCCCATGTGCTCTGAGAACAGAACTGCTTCCTGTTCAGTACAATTTAACTTTTTATGATAACTTCTTGATGGAAAAACTACATCAAATCAAATTGAGGGGTCAAAGAACAGACCCACCTGATGCACGTGTGAGTAGAACATGATCATAGTCACACTATTAGTAGAAGTACAGTTTCTGTATCCAGTGGTGAAATGTAACCTTGTGTGTACATTTGCTCAAAGACTTTTCTTGAGTATTTACATTTTAAGACACTTTTTAGAACTTTTCGGAGGGAAATATTGTACTTTTTACATAAATCTTACAGTTATTGCAGATTTATTTTTATTTTAAATGTAATGACTACTTTTTTGTATTTTTGCTTTGTTATTTATTGTTACAGTCTGATATAGTTGGTTTTATTTAAAATGTAGTATAAGTATATGACTTCATTAAAATGATGCAAAAGCAAAACAATGTAGGTTGATAAAATGCAATAAGAGGAACAATTATGTATTTTAGCTTTTTGGGTGAACTGTCACTTTAAGGACTTGTGGTGCTGCAAAACAAATTGGATCACTTTCAATTATCCAACTGGTTTTATACGTGTTTCCTAATCCTAGAGGGTTGAAATAAAGAAATTGTGTGAACAAACTTTCATGGTCTGAGATGCTATAAGAGGCGGCTCACAGTTAGCAGAGGACAGGCTGTTGTGGCGGATGTGGAAGTGCTGGTCTGCCTCTGGCTCCTCAGGCTCTGCGGGGTAGTTGGAGCTGACTCCAGAGTCCACAGAGCTGGTGACAGGGGACAGTAAGGGGGCCGGAGATGTCAGGGCCGGGATGGGGGACTCTCTTGCAACCACATCGCTGACTTTATGTAGCGCAGAGTTCATCTCTGCTTCTTCCTCTAAGGCTTCTCGCTCCTGCTTCTTCTTCCGCTCCTCCGCCAGGCGTCTCAGCTTCTCCCTCTGCCGCTTGATGGCCGCTACCCTGTCCCGTATGGCCTTGGCCACCAGCTTGAAGTCTGCCTCACACACAAAACCAAGTACAACCTGCAAAACAAGACAGAGCTCAGTCAGGGCAAAACATAAACACATTTGCTTAAATCAAAGTCAATTGTGTGGATAATTTACATAGAAGTGTTGCACTGATCACGCAAGCTGCGGCACCAACAGTCACTCCTTTGATTTGACTAAAGCTTTTGTGCTAACAGCAGTTAAATCAACACACACACAGAATGCATTCACCTGTCTTAAACAGGCTCCTGTAACAGCCAGTGCACCAGACACTCAGTCCAAACTTGCCACTCAACACATAGTCAGATTACAGAACATTGGACGGCATAGATGTCCCCTGCTGATACCAAATTTGATCTTGATGAAAACTACCACAAAGAGGTAAACAAGTAAGGAATTGTGGCCTGCATTTTCATTAAATGTGACCTCTAAGAAGGGGGTTCTGAAGGACATAAGGGCCTGTTGCGTAACAAGCAAGAGAGTCATTATATTATTAAGATGTGACCTCGGCTGCTTCCTGACACACACTCTCACATTTCAAACAGCTGATGATTAAAAGCCGTGACCTTGACGCACCCTGCATGTGCTTTCTTTATGTTCTGGAGCACATTTCTAAGTTTCTGCAGACATGACAGAAGCGTTAAAAGAAGCCTTATGATTCTGGACTGCATTAGTGAGGCTGCTATGACTGTTTGGGGTCAAGTGGCAAAATACAGAACTCAAAAATAAATGTCTATATCACTTTTGATGTCAGAATCCATGATGCGATGTTAGCTTAGCATTGGAAATAGAGCTGTCATATTATCTGGTTTTCATAACACTATTATTATTGCCAGAACAATACAAATAAAATGTACTTTATCTAAAGGAAATTTGGAGAAAAATAAATTGCTACAGAGTACCATGTCAGGCGAGTAAGGGAAGAAACAAAAGCAGTTTTTATGATTCAATCAGAGTCAATGAAGATATGTTAGTAGCATGAAACCTGTGCCAGTGACTTTCGTTTAATGATAAGTTCCTCTCTCTGTGCCTCAGTTCTGTCCTGGTCAGCAGAATTGAGTTCTGAGCCATCCAAGCATTGATGTCTAAAATGCACTTGTGGTAGGCATCAATAGGGCCTTGTGTCATCAGGAGGCAAAGTGAAGGAGAGTGGAGTATAATCAATATAACTTAACATAACATAAATTGTTCATATGTTTATTATTCCTTATGGCTATACCAAGGAGCAGCACATACAGAATAAAATGGGCTGGGCCTAGGTTCGAGCCTTGTGGTACGCCACGGCTGATGTTATATGTTAATCAAAGGGGAACCAAAAAGATCTACCTGTTAAGTAAGATTCACTACAGAAAAACCCACCCGTTTTTGTTAACACATTTTTTTGTATCAAGTGCTGAACTCAGAACAAAAAGAACAGGGATGCAACACTGAAATGTGCTGCAAACTCTTCACATCTACTATAATAAGCTACAACAAACATTACAACTGAGTTACATTTAGGTTGTCATCCAACCGCATTGTATCCTTATTTTGTTAGGAGGAATTTGAGGCTTAATTGTGTTAAGAAGAATAGGTCAATACTAACTACATATCCAGACAGCACTCCCACAGAAAACCTATAAAAAGCTATTATCATAAATCTAGAGGCAGTGTATGTGTGGCTGAAGATCTGTTGATCTGGGATCAATTACTCAATTTCCTCACTAATGGTTGCAACAAACTGGGTCAGTAAATCATTAAGGGGCCTCACAATATACAGTCTTCATGTGTTGGCCTACCATCTCCTGAGACACTTCCTCGGGCACGTCTTTGTAAAGCTCGAAGAGGAACTCGATGGCGTTGTTGTCTTTGTACTTCCCGTGGAGCTTCTTGGTGTCATCCATGCGCAGCCACAGTTTCAGGCCCGACTTCACCATGTCGTCCTCCTCTGCCAGCTCCACATGGACGCCATTGTTCTCTTGGAAGAAGGGGTGTTCCAGGAGGTCCTGAATAGTGTACCTGCAGTATAGGAAGACAACCAGTTAGAGAGGATTGGTTTAGAGGCACCTTGTACTAAAGTTGTTTCTAATAACTTCTAATCATCCATAACTTAACTTAACAAAAAACACTTCAGTTTGGAGAATTGCATCCTGCAGCAGGATCCGATTGGGCTTAATAAAAAGTTCAACAGGGTAATTATTTTTAGGCCCACAAAGAATTATGATAAATGTCTTACAAAGTGTTGCCAAACTTGTTTTCAATCAGGTTATTAGATTAGTTTTTCTGCTATTTACATGTACACCTAAAACGGGATGTTGTGCAAAATCACATCAATCTTCAAAAGCATGGTCGATGACAGTGTTTTTGGTCAACATGTAGCGTAAAGATGTCTAATAACAATGTAATCTTCCTGGTTTTGCAAATGTAGTTTTGTTTCTGAGACCATACTGATGCCTCTTTGTATCATGTTTACACTAAGCAAGATGTGGAAGCAGAATCCCAGGTTTCTCAAAACTGAAGTTGTAGGTGACGTTGTGTCATTCTCAAGTCAAAATGACAGAAAAAAACATTTGAATGCAATTCATCTTTAATTGCCCTTTTTTTATTTTAACTAGTTTGTTATTCTTTCCCCAAACGTAACATTTAAGGTCTTTTCGGACTTTCTATGGATTTTGGTCTTAATATACTGTTAGGGAGTTTACAGGAGTTATGGGCTGGAATAACTCCCAGAACAGGAAGTAGTGCACTCTATAAATTGTTCTTGATCACAGTATATGTTTCGACATACCTTTCATCGTTGTTATTACGAATGCAGCCCTCAATGATTTCCTTGAGCTCGGGGACTTTGACTTTGTAGAAACTGTCAGGCTTCATTCCCTGTCAAAAAAAAAAAAAACACACGTTTTACTTGATCTGTATGTGGGAAGCACTTTCTTATTTTCTGCCTAAATCTCACCCATGATGTGGAAGAAGAAGAACTGAGACTTTGTGATGCTGTTAATGAACATATATATACATGTATATATTTCACCTCTGTCTTTATTTTTATTCAAAGGGTTTTATTTTCCTTATTTTGTTAAACATCTTATGTATTCTATTTCGTCTTATTTTTAAATCCTATTTTTATTTTTGTTTTATTCTCCATGCATTCTGTCCCTGTTTTTATGCAATTTTATGTATATCTTTCGTATTGTAAAATAATTTGTACTACATTTTCTTGTATGTCATGTGCTATAAAAAAGTTAATTATTATTATCAGCATGGCTTCATACTGAATTAACAAGTGCCAGAGGAAGGTGCTTTAGACAGAATAAGTGATCAGCAGCAATGACCTCCTCCTTGTCCACAGTTCTCCTGCCAGCCACTCCCATCTGCACTGCATGTTAACCTCGGCTTTGTGACATCGGCCACCAGCCTGCATGACATTCGGCTCTGCGATCATGTCAACACCAGAATGGAACAATAGCAAGAGCTAATGAACATGGAAAAAACCCAACATGCTCTCCTTCCTCCTTCAAGGTATTTCTTGACAGCTGGAGCTTGTAGACTAAGTTTATCTAAAGACAAACTATTCAGACAGGACTACACACTTATATTAAAGAAGGGAGTTTTCCTGAATGCTATCATGAGAATGTATTCAGATTGAAGCAGAGCTACCATCCCTGCAAAATAAAAACTCTGATAAGAAAGCAAAGAGTCGAGGTCAAAATATGTTTTGCCTAGACATACCCAAGCAACGAGCTGAGCTGATGATAGGTCAAAACAACCAAATCATTTGATTTACCAGAAAAAAGGCTGAGTTATGCACTTGGTTATCACATTTACAGAATTATATTTCACACAGTAATGGCTGTCTTTCTTGTTATGACCCCAAATACTGTTCTTAAGATATTTCTGCTTCATTTTCTCAACCGTAACTGGTATGTTTGACACTGAGCTTTAGAAAATGCATTCTAATGGCTTACATAATCATTTCACCCAAACTCAGTACAAAAACACAAAAAAGTGGAATCACTGAAATGTTATCTTGTATATTAAATGTGATTTAGGAGATCTAAAGTGGAGCACAGATGTTTCTTTGTTTGATTAGTTTTTATTGGCCTCAAAGGAACCTTTGGATTACATCTGTTTTCCCTTAAATTTAAATTGTATTTGTCACTCTTTCCCAATTATCCAAAACAATATGATTTAAATAAGAATACAGCATGTTTTGTATGTGTCTTACAAGCAAAATGTGGTTTTCTTTGACGCTGACTTTAATTCCTTAAGGTGGAAATAACCAATATCAAATGTTGGTATTGGCTGTTTTCTTAGGCTTCAACGATAATAAACAAAACAAAAACATTTCAATACGCAAATCTAGGATCTTGGTCATTTACATTTTTTTATTTTCATTTTTTATTTTCATATTTTTTAATTTAAAATGTTTCATATTTTTTTAAATCCCCCAAAACAAATGATAAACAGTTAATAAAGAATATAAATTGTAGTTGCAGCCCAAGCTAATTAGCAGCAAGTCTCCAGGCAGGTTTCAATACCTTGTGGCGAGCCCTTCAGAAAAATGCAGGTTGTTATAGAAGCAAACTAAAGCCAATGGTATAGGCCAGGTAGTGTATAGGGAAAGGCATTTTCTCACAGTAAAGAGGCATTTCTTTCATTTGATGTGAAATTAAATAATTATGAACAAGGCAAAGGAAAGTCAGCAGACAGTTGTGACCACCCACACAGGAAAACCTTTTCCATGAACTTTACATTTGTATATGTTCTGCCTCTCACATGTCAAGCTATATTTCTTTCTCTATGAGACTTCAACTCAAAATCAGTCATATAAGTAAAACGTTTATGAGTTGGTCTCCATACCATTTAATTAAAAGATTACGTCTGTACAGCGCATAAATGTAAAACATAAACAAATCATAAAATGCACTGCTAATGTAATTTATATTAAAAGTCGTTTATCCCTGACTGCACATGGAACATTATTATGTTGTTTTGTTTGTGGAGTAGCCAAGTTCACTCCAACTTGTTGGCGTTGTCACTTTCTAACTTTCCAGCGCCTGTCAGACACTGTTTGCTTTGCATATGTGGCACACATGAAAGAAACAGTCTTCTTTATGCGAGTAGAGAGTGAGACCAAAATTCCCAAACTTGTGTTACCGCCGAGTGCTCGTGCCACCGTGGCGTCATCGCTGTGCTTGGCGCCCGGGAGCAGCTAGAAATTGGGCAGCCTAAGGCCACTGTTGTAATGCCACGGACTTTAAACCCACAATGCTGCTTCTGGTCTTTTTTCTAAGAAATGCCATATTTTTATCTGCGTAAAACTTTACGATAAGATCTGAATCCAACGTCAATTTAAGTCTTGAGGGCACTGGGCTTGGATTATTAATCTTAGACAGATATCTTACTGTCAAAGAACAAGATTTTATTCAAATGTTTCTGTCAAACTTAACAAGCATTTAAGGCAGAAAATATGCAAACGTCAGTGTTGGAAGATCCCTTCAGATTTCCGTTCACGCACTATTTTATGAAAAGGAGAATATTAGTAGTCTTTGAAAACTGGTAAACAAAGTGGCAATCACTGATTCCACCATGGGCGATCCTGTGTCATGATTGCGGCTGAAAGGCAGAAAGTGGTCAGATACAGTTCTGCACCCTGTACAAAAATAAGCCTTTAATAGACTAAATGAGGCTTTCATTCCATGTGGGCCCCACTTCTTTCCAAGAATTCAGGATATCCACACGTATACACAAGATATCCTCTCTCTGGTTTAATTCCAGCGTGCACATGGAAGTAAGTAACACATGGGGACAATTACGTTAAATACAGGTTAAAAAAAAGGTGGTCCTCCCTCATCTTTTTACTCACACTGGTGACTTTGCGGTAGATCTGGGCGGCGTTTTGGCACTCGGAGTACGGGTACTCAGAGGTGGCCATCTCAAGGATGCACATTCCAAAGGCGTAGACGTCCACCGCCTCGTCGTACTTCTCCTCGTACATCTCCGGGGCCATGAACTCTGGTGTTCCTGTCGGAGGTCAGAGGGGAGAAGTTAAGGTCAACAGTTCTTCCATTACTACCACTATACATAGAAAATCAAGTTGTAACCGCCCACTGCTCCACCTAAAGGACACTAGCACCATGTTAAACTGTCATGGAAATATTTGGGAAACAATTTATTTGGATTGTACGCCTAAAAATAGGTTAGAAATAATTGTTTGCATTTCAACAGCTTAATCTGTTGAGATTCAACAATTCAGTATGCGACAATTCCTGAACATACTTCGACTACTCACTCAATTTAGGCTGGACAAGCTAGTTATAAATTCAAGTTCAACTTAAATATTCTGAGAAAATGTAACTTTGAAATGTCAGATATACTCTGTAGCTAATCTGTTAAACATCTACAGACAAATAAAAAAGTGGAATTGTCGAGGCTCAATTAAGCTGTTGAAATGATACAAATGCTATTGGAATAAACTATTTGAAAGGGTTTCCTAAATACATAATATTTGTTTGATTATTTTGGACAGTTAACAACCTGTGTAAACGGCACTGACATAATGCGTTATCATCTTATGGCAAACATGTCTCCTACTGGAAACCTCCGGTCTGACTCCTGACGGGAAATATCTTACATTAAAGCAGCTAAAATGCTGCTATATTCATGGTAAAATATGTATGTGCAAAATGTAAATAAAATGTGTGCAAGCAAATCAGAAGAAAGAAAATAAATTGTGTTCCAAAACCAATAAAATCAATTTCTCTGGTGAATTGATTCATTGTTTCAAGTAAAAGAGACACAAATAAAGCCAATTTTCTAAATAATTGAGCATCAAACAACTCCTCTTTATGCTCTTATTAGAGATACAGTGTTGGATTTGGAATTAGTAAAGTAAACTCCTTAAGTGCCACTATCTACAAGAATCAAGTATCAACAAGTCTAAATACAGCGTCAGATAGATGACATTCCCTGCACGTACTTGATGTTGCATGGTGAACCAGATTGAAATAAAAAGCCAATTGAGTAATGATTTTAAAGTGCAGGAAGGGGATGCTTGTGGAAAGAGGAAAGAGGAAATTATCAAGAGAAATGTAAAGACTCTCAAGCAAAGAAGTAGCATTTAAGTAAACTAAAGATTGGGCCAATTTTAGCCCATTTAACACAAGTGTTTTTAAATCTTCATTAACTGTTAGACAGAACTGTGTCATAGATGCAATCCAGTCTCAAATCATAGAAGAGGTATTTGTGCACGTAGATTAACCAAATGTACACTCACCAATGACACTTTTAGCAAAAGAGGCACTTTTGAGGGTGGCCAGCCCCAGATCTCCTATCTTGACGGAGCCGATGGGGCCGGTGATGAAGATGTTGTCGCACTTGAGGTCCCGGTGGATGATGGGAGGAGTGCGCGTGTGCAGGAAGTGAAGCCCTTTAAGAATCTGACGACTCCAGCGCTGCAGCAGCTTCAGCTTCATCTCCTTGAACCTCTTCAAGTACCTAAAAGAAAAAAAAAGAGGATAAGACTAAACACCAAGCAAGAAGAGAAAGTGCCAGAAATCATTTGGCTATGTTTGACAGCCAGGAGGAAGTTTGAAAGCAAGCTATTCATTATTATTAATACATAATTTAAGTAAATGACAAGCTGTCAAACATTACACAAATATCCTCTTTCTATGGAAGATATGAAGAGTTTTATTTGGAAAAGGATATCCGCAATTTGAGAAATGTGACCTTACAACATTTGTTTTACTGCTTTTAGGTTTGTATCTTTTGATAAAGGACTTCAGTTCAAAGGGTGGAGAGACTCACGTTTTGAGCGTGCCTGAGGTCATGAGTTCAGTCACTAGGATGATGCACTTGTGGCCCTTCACCATGGACTTCCAGGAGTCATGGAAACGGACGATGTTGGGGTGCTGCAGGCCCTTCAGCATGTCCACCTCCTCACTGAAACGCTGCCGCTCTGCCTTGGTCAGCTTGCGGGTCTGCAGAGAGAAAGCATGGCGTTAGGATTACACACACAGTTGGTTTTCAGTTTATTCAGGATATTTACATTAAGCATGACTTGTGGGTCCGTCTTAAAAATTCCTCGACATCTCAACATCTATTTTTGTACAGACTAAATAACATCTGGAGATGAACCAACCCAGTTTGTTGACGCCTGGGGGGAAATGTGTGAGCCTGTTAATCAGAATTTCCATTTTGTTTCAGGTCATTCATTTAGCCAGACATTGTATCCATGTTATTTTAGCCAATTTCTGCTTGGTGGGGGAGATTTGTTGTTTGAATTGGCCTGTAACAATCAGTAGAGAGTGATCTATCCATCTCACTGTCATTTTCCGTCCCACGGAAGGAGTTATTGGTAGCTATGGGAAGTTCATTTCAGAAATATATGATCCTGAGGTTGGGAACCAGGATAAAAATTCACAAGAATGCAAAGCTCTCCTGGCTTTACCACCAGTAGACAGTGTCAGACTTTCACTTTTATTCCAGCATTAATATAATGAATAACATAATCCATCTTGCATGATAAGGCTTCTTAAAACCAGGATGAAACTGTTTATCCATGTAGGATGTGTACAGTACATGCAAGACTACATTTGATTTTGGATAAACTCCAAAAACTAAGAAGTTTCTCTTGAAGTGAGTCCGTTTTGATTCCATGCTCAGAAATTAACTTTGAAACTCAACTTTAAAGCCAAAATGGAGCCAATATGACATCCGCAGTTTAACGGACAAACTGCTTCTGACAATAAAGGTCATGTGATATGATTAAAAGCTCCACCAAATGGACCTTGAGGTGAGATTGTTATGTCAACCATAAACATGCAGTCGTGTTGACAGCTCAGTTGCAGAGCTCTGGTTTTGCCAGGGTTATGCACGGTTACGTAAAGAGGCAGCAATAAACAGAGCATGCAAACACCCAGTTTGATAAATCACTTGGTAGACTAGGGCTGTGCAATTAATCGTATATTAATCTCGATTACGATTTTGGCTTGCAACGATTACGAAAACAATGTAATCGAAATAAAACAATTATTATTTTTATTTAAAAAAAAGAAAAAAATGTAATTATTATTTTTTTTAATTATTTTTTTTATTGGTTTTTCAGTTGAATTATACTTAAAGTTCAGGGTAATCAACTGTTCAAAACATTTTTTTCAATAAATGGATGTTTTCAAAGTAAATGGATAATCGTTTGTAATAATCGTGATATCAATTATTGACCAAAATAATCGTGATTATGATTTTTGCCATAATCGCACAGCCCTATGGTAGACCACAGGTTCATTCATCTGGGCCACCCTCCAGTTACATAATCACATTTATTTTTCAATAAGGGGACCTCTGACTTAACACATTTAAGACGGAGGTTTCCGAAATCCTGGTAAAACTGAGTCAAACACTGCAATCACGCTGAGCGAACAAAGACATTTGTGTGCTTCCTTCAGCATGAATGGCCCAATGTAGCTGCTGTTGGAGTAACTGTGCCTGTGGTGGGTGGTTAGTGGAAAACTCCTGGGAGACTTCAGAACCATGAATCCTGCATTGAGGTAGAGTTCTGGGGAAAATGCTCTGTATATGTTTATGCTTACAATCCCCTTGACCGCTACTTTCTCTCCTCTTTCACCTCCCTCTTTCCCAGTAAAGGTAGAAGTGCTGCTGTTGCTAAGGCTAAGCTACAGCATCAATCCCCCCGTTTCAAGACCTTCCTGGGCTGAAGGCACACAGAGCAGGAGCCTTTTTACCTGCGTCAGTCACCTGTCAAGCTGTCATTGTGCATCAGAAACTCAAACATGAGGCCCTGGACTGGGAGGCGAGACACAGAGGCGACTTCTGACCCCGTGTTTTGCTTTTAGGTGAATAGTGATCGGTTTATGACGCGATGACAGGCCACAGCTTATTCCTCATACGCAAGACCTCAGAAATATGATATGGTTGCAAGTAAGGAAAACATTTTAGAGTAGTGATGTTTAAAATGTCAGTGACAGTATCAATACATTATGTCAAAATACTCCATTATAAGTCAAAGTAAAATTAAGTAATAACTCACATGGGTAAAAGTACACACATTTTATCAGAGAAATGTTATAAAAGTATCACAAGGGACCTTCTGCTCGGAAAATTGTCTCCATTTGTGAAATATTTATATATATTGTGATATACAATGTATTCATGTTTACTGTATCTCTTTCTTTTTAACTTTTTATGGATATTTTCCAGAAAATGTGTAACACCTATTCTTCTAGTTAAATCATTAGTAATGGTAATGTTGGTAGAAGATTATCATGTTTTTTCTTTTAAGATATAATCCGAAAAGTAACTAAAGCTTTGAGATAGAGTGCAGTATACATTATTCCCCTCTGAAATGTAGTTGTGCAAAAGTAGCATAAAGTAGAAATGAGCGGTAAATTGGCTTAGTTACTTCAACCAGTGCTCATGCCTCATCTTAATAAGTCAGTTCCACTTCTAACTTATCTAATTTAGACATCATACAATTCGTTTTGCTTAAAGGACTTTAAAGATGGCCATTACAGACATGGACAAAGAGGTTTATTCATCTTATAGATCTTGAAAAAACACACGCGACATGACACAGACTGTGGCGTGAGCCAGGGTGAGTGAGTCAGAGGGTTTACGGGTTGATGTGCATCTGGATATTTGTGTATTTAAGTGAGATAACAGCAGACCCCTGTGCAGCTCTGTCTCCTGTGGATGGTCGCCTGTGCAGCGGCTGTGTGCAGCACACAGTCAGTGTGACATGCTATAGCTGTGGCATGCAGCCGAAACACTTGGAGACTTTGACACTTCCAAAACCGCAGGACTTACTAGAGCTTGACGCCCTGGACGGCATAATTGCAAAATACTAGACGCAAAGAGTTTTGGCGAATTCAGTGGAGCTCTTGGAAGAGAAAACAGTCCTGCTGTGGCAACTCTGAACAAAAAATGTTTGAGGTGGAACAAACTGTATATTATTTCATGAGACTCATCAAAATCCTGTCTACCAAATGTCAAAGATGTGGGAAATGTAGAGGAAAGTTAAGTAGAGATGGAAATAAAGCTTGAGTTTGAGCCATGTTATGCTGTTGTGCGATTGTTAATGGTGCAGGCTAATTTCAGGATAACACACCGTAACAATGCCTCCTCGCAGTAAACACAGTTACACTGTGATAAATAGCTAAGACTGAGATGTTCCCATCATGACAGCCACCAGTTTCTCAGTCTACATAGATTACTCTCATTTTTAATATGATCATTTTCAATTAACTTTATGATTTATCTTTTAGTCTCAAGCCCCGTGGCATTTCCCAAAGAAGGAATCCTCTGTTGACAGCTATCTAACTTTCCCACCGGATATTTGATTGCATCTATCTGTCCCCAACAATCTCTTTCCCCTCTCCTCTCTGGAAAAATGAGGCCACAAAACATTGGGCAACTTTTGAGAAAGCTATCCAGGGGGTAGCCACATAAACAAACCATCGCCATTTTGAATAGAGAAGCTAATACATTCACAAAAACAGTCTAGATTAATAGGTGTGTGAACGTGCCTCTGGTAAAAGTTTTCTCATATGGCCAGCTGGATATTTTATTCTTAGCTGCTGCTGGGAGGTGTGTGTGTTGAGTTAGGGGGTCTGCACTGGCCGGGGTTGGAAATATTTGGGCTGGGTGCCACATAAGTGGAGTTACATAAGCTGTGTTGATGGTAGAGGAGCCACTGGTATTAAGAAGTCTCTGTCAGCGGCCCTATTATGACAACCAGGACATGAACACGACATGTCGGCCAACATTCGCACCAAACCAGGCGGTGTGCACTGCCGCTTATAATGGGAATGATACAGATACATTAAGTCTGACCAGGATTGGAAAAACTTCCAGTCAGTGTGGACAGACTGCGGGATCTGTAGGAAACTTGACTAAATACGGAGAGAAAACTAGGGCAAGTGAAAAATGGATCCACTTATACCACTTACAGTATAGCCTGCAGGGATGTGTGTTAAAGGTTAAAGCGAGGGTTTCAATGCAGGTCTTCATGAATACTTGGATCTGCATTGAAATTGATGTTAATCATAGTATATTTTCCCATGAAAACACCAAAACTATGTGTTGGTATGTCTCTTTATATTTTACAGATACACATTAGTAGCCTACCTACTGAAGACATAAATCTTGTCACAAATATTACATTTGAGTCATTTGAGTCATTTCCATAAACTGTTGGGCACTGCGGTTTTTAGCAAACATTACTCAAAGAAGAGAACATTTGTTTGTGTTGGGTTTTAGTTGGGGACTATTTTAAGCGGTGGATTAACACACGTTCGATGCTTTAGGTATTTATACTGTACCACAGCAGGACCGCGAATTTGGGATAAACTCAAAACTAGTGCCCATGTTTGTTATAAGGACCGAACATGTGAGGATACAAAGCTGTCCCTGTTAGACTTCTCAAAAAACAATGAAGCTCTATGGCAAAGAAGAAAAAGGTTATAACACACTTTAAGTAGGGTCTAACTTTTTCTAGCGGCCGTTGTATTTGTTGACAATAAGATGAAAAGAAAATGTCCCTTAATAAAGGGGAAATGAGGACATTTGGGCTGGACAATAAATTGGTCAATTGAATAACACAGTAATGATTACTGATTATAAATATTAGTGGCAGCCCTGGGGAAAGCAGCTATAAATAGTAGATATGGAGCATGGGATCAAGGCAGACTTTGATCATGAAATGTCACGGAACAATTTTGAATGTATTCCAGACATAATGAAAATCATCTGGCATACTTTCCCATCTACCTTGACCTCAGCTTGAACCCTTTTAGAGACTAAAAGGTATTCCCTCTGCTCTTCTTCCTGTCATTAACATATTTGAGAGGGCTGTTTGCAGGCCATCACTCCTGAATTCCAGATGCTGACAGGGAAGAAGCCCTGCAGATAAAGAGCAGGGTTCACAGAGACCTTCTGATGACAGAGGCAGGAGGGAACCTGCACTGTCTCAGAGGTGGTGACGTCCAGCTCGCCAAAATATGGGGATTAAGGTCAAAAGGAGGGAAAAACCAGTCTGACCTCATGCCTCTAACACGGACATACCCATTTTGGCTAACGTACGCTTTGTGTAAACATGCACGTAGTCACCTACACCGGTACAGTGCTGCATTTAGATGTTTGCAGGTGAGAACTGAAGTGGCAGTGTGCTGGTTCCAAGAGAAAATGTTCTGTAAACGGAGCGGGCAGAGGGAGGTTAGCCATTAATCTCATCAGGACGCTGCTGACTGCTGCCCTCACACCGACAACCTGACCTGACTTGTGGCGCCCGGCTAATCACCTGCCTTAGAGCTATCCCTTTTATTTCATCAGTAAAAAGTGTTTTCCATCTCATTTAGATTATCTTTCTAGATATGAATAGAGGTAAAGCTGACCCGTACTGGAGTCTTGAGGTCAAAATGTATATTTGGGATTTTAAAATATCACATAACAATATATCCACATATACTTTCTTTGTTTATTTTTTAATTGTGTTAAAAATACACTTGTACCGCACATTTAAGAGTTGAGAAATCTACTTTTCGATGTTGTATGGCGGACAAACTATGTAATGAAAACAAAAATGACCTAAAATCTACCATGGCATGTTTGAACTGCTATTTCTTATTGCTTATATATGTATTAATAAGCCAAAATCAGCCAATATATCATCCACTTGGTTAAGGCTTTGACTATATTTAACTGCAGTATTTAATTTCCTTATTTATTTTCTGTCCTAAGTATAGTGTGCTGCATTGTTGGCGGGGCCTGGGACTTAAGACTTTCATTGCCAACACTTACTCTGTAGGTTTTTGTGCATACAACAATAAAACCATTGAATCTTCCAGGTCAGTTTATAGGTCAAAGCTTGAATATATTTTTACAAGTAAGAGGTTGTTCCCTGTTTGGTGCTGTAGAAAGTATTGCACCACCTCTGTTTGAGAACCAGGAGATCTTATATCTTCGTGTTGACTTTGTTATTCTTGACATCTCTTAACCTGTGTGGTGTTTGCCTTTAACAACTCAGTAAAACCTCTCTTAAAATGCTTCCCTAAACTGCTCTGCACTTACACTACCGTCCTTTAAGACCTCTTTTCTTATATAATCCTCTTGCCTTTCAAGCGAGATTTGTATGGCACATTTCCAGGAACTGGTAACTTTTCCTTGCACGCCCCCTGATCCACCTCTTTCCATTACATATAAGTGCTGTATCATTGTCTTTTGATGCGCTTTTGACATGGCAACTTGTGATAATGGAAAATAGTTATTCTACAGTTGCTTGTATATGTCTGATAAATGCTTTATTTGTAAGCTGAAATCAATATGTAATATGTTAGGGGATAACTCAGCCTGATCACACACAATAATTCCTCAGTGATTCTTGAACAATGCCCCCTTTGTGACTTGGGTGGTGTGCATGCAGTTTGAAACCCAGTTGACCTGTCACACTTTCAGCTGACCTTGGGTCAAAGTAAAACAGAGAAGAGAGGGCATTGGCGCTCTATTCTGACCAAATAGCCCTGCAAGGGAAGGAAGCTTTGAAATGCTGCAGGATAGAGTATACAGGCGGGTTTCTCAGTGTAATGGCATTTAAGGAGAACAGTATGAATGGAACAAACCATTTGTCCTCTTTAGCAAACCCAGGGAACCACGGAGAGATCACAAGATGCCTGGAGGAAACATACTGTATGAGGACTGTCCTCAAAATAGCAGGAGTGTGGCTCAGTTATGCATTCAGGCACACATATGATCACGTGCTTTCTTTGATGACTAAAGTTTAAACAAAGTGTCAACCTTTGATACAGGGTACCAAAGAATTGGCGATTCATAGCACTGGAAATTGGAAAAACGAGAACATTTGTGCAGCTTTACCAGGCCGAGTAGTTTGCTAGTTACTTACTGATGTGAAAAGCTTACTTAATGAAGCAAGTAACAAGTAATGTGTCACATGAGCCTCTTCCGTAAATAAACAACATATATTTAGCTCTTAGCCTGTCATGTTTCGTCACAGTGACGTCTCTGACAGCTATAAAGGTCCAAGAAGAATCGGTGGTCTCTTAAACTGGATTAAACTGATTTGAGTGGTCGGCCACAACAAATAATCGGTGTGCTTTACAACCTTTGTGACCAGTTACCGTCTGCTACTGAAATCATAAATACAGTAATTGACTGTAAATATGTTATTTTACAAGATTTACGTAATTCTTTTAAAAACATGAAAATGATTTATTTCTTCTATTTGACTTTTATGATGTTGTCGGCCTCCATGGAGTGAGTCTTTCTGGGGGTTATAATAGCCTCATATGCCCCTTTCACACTGGCGCTTTTCCAGCTCCGGCTCGGAGCTGGAGCTGGAAAAGCGCCGGTTTTTCCTGTTCACACCGCAGCGGCGCCGCGTCATAGCTCCGGAATGCGGTTCACTTCCAGCTCCAAAAAATTGTCGGTCTAGAGGCAAGAGCTTCGGAGCTATGACGCGGCGTCGCTTACGTCTCTCTTACGTCGAGGCGTGCAGGAAACTAAACCCACCTCCCCTGAACCTGTGCAGCCCATGTATTGATTCCATCCGATAGCTGCTATAATAACAAACAAAACGTCTGCCTGCTCTCCACAATGATCAATAACAGCGAACGGATGGTCAAAGTAAGGTACAAATAAACAGAATCACACGAAGCCTGGTTAGTGTTGCCTGACTTTATAAAGTGTGTTTTTTTTATAAGTGTGTGGTTGCCTTCTAGTCACTTTGCTCAGCGCTACTGCTTGTAGGCAGGCATGACGAGACTCTTCAGTCGACCCAGGTTGTCATGTCCGACTATCACAAGTAGAATCATAATGAAAAATACGCCGGTAAAATGTGCCTGTAGAAAACGGCTTAGCAAGTAGTCAGTTTAGCTTCGGTTGCTATGCTAACATCACCCATGTTATACCAGAGAAACTTTCATGACAGCGTTGTGATGCCAAACAGCGTCAATTCAGACTGACACACATTCACTTAAGGGGAACAGGGGATATGTATCAGCTGCTTGTGTGACAGTCAGACAGTGAATACTTTAGAGCCGTGTGAGCTAACCCGGAGCTAACGGGAGAATACACTCCCGTGGAAGAGCAGCCAGCACTGCAGCGGTCGGTAAATGCCGCTGAAACACATTAATAAACAATGAACCACGGCACTCTGGAGAAAAGTATAAGGTTGGAGAAGTCGTTATTTAATTTAATCTGGCTTCGTATGATTAAAAGCAACACGATCATCGACCCGACGCAGTCCCCCCCCCCCCCCCCGTTGTTGTTGTGAGCGCCGTTGGGGAGAAAATCAGCGATGTAAACGGTGACGTCATGATGCAGCAGCGGCAGCTGGGCGGTGTGAGCAGAGCGGGAGCTGAAAAGGGAAACCGGAGCTGAACCAGAAAAGCTCTAGCTAGGAGCTAGAAAGGGAAAAGCGCTGGTGTGAAAGCTGCAATATTGTATGCTAAAAAGGATGTTAATACTTTTTTATGATCTGAACATTAAACTTGTACCAACAGCTTCACAATAACCTTTATTATCATCTAATTATTGACAGATGGAAACCCCAAACTAAATAAGATTATGAGATTGACCCCAGGCGTAATTCTTTTACAAATGTTTACGATAATTATAGTCTGAGCTATACTGTTACTACAGACTGCAGGCCTCAGCATGTTTGCGACAATGTAGATCTGTCAAGTTTGAAAGGTGTATCCCTCCTGGGCGGATCTGCTGGCGCCAGAAACATTTGCTCAAACATGTTTTTATGGTTCATTTAAGTTTACTTGGGTGTCACACAACAGGAGAAGCACAATACAAATAGATTGAGGCTAATGGTTTCCAAACCATTTTGTATTCTAGGTTTTTTAGCTTTTTAGCCCAAAAAGTTTAACTAGTCATTATTTTTACAAGAATGAAGGAGAACGTCTAAAAATCTAAACTATTTTGTGAATATTGGCACCAATTAATTAAGGGTTTGTAACTTTTAACTAATGGATTGATCAATATAAGTTATAAGCTATTAATACAAACAGTGTTTGGGTTGCCAGGATGTGAAATGTTTTATCTATTTAGAAATAATTCAGGAATAACAAATGGTATCCATTACTAACAAATTAAAATAAGCCTTTGGCTCTAAAGTTATAGAAGTAAGTCATTAATCAAGATGAAGTATTCTAATTTAATTGGAGGTTATCTTTCTTTCTTTTTTAAGGTTTATTTTTCCTAACTTATAGATGTAGAATAAAAGGAAAGGGGATGTTTGTTCTTATAAATAGCTTTAAAACTATCTGTAAGGTCCTTGTCAATAATAAAGACATTAGCTATATATTTAAAAACATTTAATTAAGGGTTTGCTATAAGACACTCTTTTATCTCTTCAGTTGGTTGCTTTTCATTGTCTTAAAACCCGAACTCTGAAATGATTCAATAAAGTTCAATCTCGTCTGATCTAACCTCATGCCACTCAAATGTACTGTATCTTTCCCCCAATGTTTGGTACTAAGGGTCTGGACGTCACCAAAGCTGTCCCTGTTAGACCTCTCATGATGCAGAACGCTCCAAACATCTGGCTCTGCACGCAGGACAATATATGCTAAGCTTTGTGGGGAGCTACTATTTGACAGAAATATGACCAGGAGAGAGTTACAGCAAAGCCTTTTGAGGTTGTTATGAACTCCGGCACAGCAGCCAGAGGCAGAGAAGGGGGTTTCATCTCTTCATTTTCTTTTTTAGTATTGCTTTTTATAAGGCTGATAAAAGTTGCTTGAAATCCCAAATATCTAGGAAGAATTGAGCATTCCATTCATTCACTTCATAATCGAAAAAATATGTGTTTTGTATAGATGTTTTTGTGAAAGTACATCATAAAGAAAGTGAAATACTGAACTGAAATACATCATGATGAAACTGTTTTTTGTTGACTAGTTTGTTCGTACTCAACTTTAGCTCCGGCTGCAGCCGCATAGTGATACACCCGACCAACAAGGATGTGATATCAAGTGCCACTGGCAACCAGCACCGGATATACTTTACGAAGTGACAGCATGCAAGCGGTGCCCTTGTCACAGGAAGGCAACAATGTGAAAGATTTATGAATCCTTGACTGGCTGCTCAACTCTGTCCAATAATGAGTCAAAACGACGGACATTTTCAGAGCATGAATGTAACCTAGAAGATAAATATGAGCTAAGACTGCATAATTCAAGCCTGGGAGTAAAACAAATTCATGTTTTCTGTTGACTGAGAAAACACATTACAGTGTTTGTTGATGGGTATTGCAACGTGCCGGAACCCCAAACAGGCAGAGCCATTACTGTACACCAATGGCCGATTCATCCCAGGACTCGCATGGTAATTTAGAGCATATTTACACCCCCGACACCTCCGTCCTGCACGCTCCGACACACATGGGCAGTTCATAAATGACCGGAGGTGACCCCTTGGAGGAGGTTTTTCCCCTTACCAACTATGGCTTCAGAGCCTCAGAGCCCCAACAGCTAGCTCTATTAAAACTTGAGGTCTTTGGTGTGTTTAGGAGGCAGGACTTGGGCCTCTCCAGAGCCCACACTGCATGGTGACCACATGTTTTCCTCCAAAGGAATGGCTGTACAGTCACACACTGTCAATACCATAAACCCTGTGTAGAGAATAGGTATTTTCAACAGTTTTTTTTATGCTAATCTTTGTAGGACATTGGACTGTCAAAAGTTGAAAATGATAGGAGAAATGTGTTGATTGTCAGCATGTGTTCAATCTACATAGATAAATCAATAAATTGATGAGTCACCAGTTGGTCATAATGTAACCAACAAACTGAAATATAAGGAGTTGGTGTTTTCTCTGCTTTATTTCTAAGATAGAATATTGTATGTATGAATGTTTGGGTTTTCAGCTTTTAGTCGCCCAACTTGGGATATGAAACATTGGGATGATGAACATTTGTCACTATTTTCTGTAGCCATTTGTAGACTGTTTAATCAATTAATCTGCCAAATAAGCAGATATGAAATGGACAATGAAAAAAACATTTGCTAGTGGCAGACTCATCGTCAACCCTGAATGAAGTCCAATAGTGTCCAATTCTGAGCATTGGCATTGATATTGATGTTATCTTCAAAGGATGAGACTTGTGTCAAAAACAAGCACTCCACATGAAGCAGAGCCAGTGGTTATATAATATATGGCTCACTAAAGAATACTATGACTGGAAGCTGGAAAACTTTAAACAGGCCACTTGCTGAAATCTCTCACACGGAGAATCGATCAACAGAACAGAGGGTTCCCAATAAAAGCGGTGACTCAGCAGAAACAAACGCTATGCCAGCAGCAATCTGGTGTACTGTACGGTAAAGTACAATAGCTCAGTCATTGCATCTGGCAGATGTAGAACCAGTTTATAGTGTTTTATTTCCACTAAGTGTTGCCAGTGTGTGGCTGGCAGAATAACTTGTTGAGCAGCTTAGTGCTGCTCCCAAATGAAAATAATTCCCTTTTTCATTATTATGAGAGGTGACATATTACGTTTATGATCATTTTAGTGGACAGTATCTTTGCATATTCTCTTTTATGACGTTTGTTTGTTTGTTTGTTTGTTAAGGCATTAATCATAATAGAAAAAAAAAACAGAAACTCAGATTGCAGTGTTTGAATGTCTCGGTAACCTGATTATCTGGCTTATCTAGAGGTGATTTGCTTACGATTCATCAAAAAAGAAAGAAGCTATTATAAGTGTATTATTGAATTACTATATGTCACATTTTGTAAACTGATCAGTAATACATTTATAAAATGTGAAATACATCTAAATTCTCTTGATACTTTGATCTGTTTTAAGGGCTCTTTGACAAAGTAACATTTTGTTCATTTGATATGAAAGTAAACTAATTTCCCCTGCCCTTTCACACATTGCTAATACAAAAAGCCAATTGTAAATTGTGTAACTGTCCCGTGATTTGGATCCACTCCAAATTTAAGGGGTTCCTCCAAGTCTCATGAAAATGGCTTTTAAATCCTTCTGTTGAACAAACAAACCCAACTGAAAACATGTTTGGCAGAGGTGATACAAATAAGCTACATATCAATGGAAAACACATTATACGAAATTAGTACATTGATAAACTCAAATGTAAAAAGTTAGCAAAACTAAAGGAATGACCTTGAGCAACATTAGTTATTTGACACTTTAAGCTGTGAGGTGTAATTATCTTACATTCTTAGAGCATTGGACAAGTTTGTACCATCCAACAATCTGTTTTCTCGACCCTTTCATCCTGTTAGGGTCACTGCAGCCCCTCCGGCATGGATGTCATGTCACATTCGAGCTTACCTTCACACTTATGCGTGATTTTGTTTCCAACAGAAACGTACAAACACACCAAACAGCCCCAGGCTCCAGAACTGGAAGCCACCATGCTGCCCCAGCTTGTCCCTACAGTATCCACCCTCAATAAGTCACTAACATACAATCAACAGCTGCCAATAAGACACTGTTATCTAGCTCTAGTGCCGAGTGAAGACTGTATGATACAGACAAGCTGTATCTCGCAGCACAACCACCAAATGAGAACAGTTTTATAGGTGACACACTGCACAGATTTACAGCAAACAAACAAACAGGCCTCACGTCAAAAGTGACACGTTGCCATGAGTAAATGTAGGCCTCCTTCACTTTCCCCTCAGAGAACATTGGCAGGCCCTGATAAGCTGGATCTCACTGCACCCTGCAAGGGAAGACAGTGTTGATGTTGGCTACAGTGGAGCTGATAGGAGCCCCCAGCTTGCATTCAGATAAAGGTTACACAGCCAGGCTAGTTTAAGGCCCAGGCGAGCTAAAGGAGGGAGGCAACAGAAATGCTTATGCTTTGTTGTTTACCTCGTTACTCAGAATGCGAAACCGCAGACCAGAGTAGCAAGACATTATTAAGGTTTTACAGCTTTAATTTAATCCAGTGCTATTATAGGAGTTTTAAAACTCTGAGCAGAAACATAAAACAGGGCAGCTTCCAGCTCTTTCACAGCGAGCACACTTTCACTACCGTAATGTTTCCAAATCTTAGTACAGCAGGAGGGATGCAAATCTTTCGCACAAACATTTTGTCCTTAGGTAACTCTGCTTTCTTTACGCTGTTCACTTTCAAACATGCAGAGTCAAGATGAAACCAACAACTATTGTGAATGTATAGATTAAAATCCATGCTCTGGGATTTTTAACGCAAGGTTTCATCTAAGTTACACAGCAAACACTAAAGGAAACTGGAACACATTACTGTACTTTTAACCATCAATTCAATGAATACATAGCTGAAACTATGAAACAGGAAATGAATTTCTTCATTATTTACGTTTGACGCTGAATGATAACTAGATATTGGTGAATTATACAAAACTCTTTTAAAACATGATAAAAGAAGTCAAAGTTTTGCATTTTGGCATCAATAGGCAACACCAGGCTAGCTGTCTTTTATTGGTTTGGTAGATTCATATTTAGCAGACAGACATGACAGTGATATCCTCAACCCTCGACATGACGGCTAATAGGTGCATGAACACCCATGAACAACTGATTATGATGAGCAACACAACGCGCTAAATGTTATGTGTTGCAGAAAATTGTTACCACAAAAAAAAGGACTCTCATTAGCCATACATATTCTCAAAGAAAGAAAGAAAAACTCTTTTTCTGTATGTATGCATCCAAAGAATTGGCTCCTGGGTAATCTTGCATTAAGCATGGCCTACATAGACACTGATAGTGGTGGAAATACAAGAGGCATGGAGCATGGTGAGACTGTTTAAATGGAGCATGGTTAAACAGTGCGTTGGTTTAGGTTTACAAATGAAACATGGGGGTATAAAAGTGTCTGGGTGTCTGCTGGAAGAAACTATTTTGGAGCTGCCCTTCAATAAGATCAGATCTTATGCAACGATTGCTCTTTAAAGAGGGCTCATCAAAAGGGATCAGTGCTTCAGTGCAGTCATTCTCATTAGTTACTAAAGAAATTGGTTGTGCTGGAAAGAGGCTACCGGTGGTACATGTAGTTGTGATACAATATCTTATATCTCATGCAGTTATGAGGCAGCAATAAAGAATGACATGCAGTAGGAAGTACACGTTATATACTCTTTATCTAAAATGACTGGAAGTAGGTTCAGACCAAACAATGGCTCATCCATATTTTATGACCTCTACATTTCCATCAAAGCCTAGTTTATGTTGCCCATATGGCATCTGAGAGCCTATGGGGAGAGGGTTGCTAGGTAGCTTCCGCATCGAAGAGTTTAGAGCAGATCGACTTTAAAGATCTAAAGATGTAATTTATTCCCAACAGTTTCTTAATAACTGTCACATGTGTGATACAATCAGCCTGATATTAGATGAAGCCATTTTGTTTCACTGTGTTACTGTTTATCTGTATGTGCTCTATCGGAGTTGAAATTAGTATGTGAA
Source organism: Trematomus bernacchii (assembly GCF_902827165.1). Taxonomy (NCBI): domain Eukaryota; kingdom Metazoa; phylum Chordata; class Actinopteri; order Perciformes; family Nototheniidae; genus Trematomus; species Trematomus bernacchii. The sequence goes on from NW_022988050.1 coordinate 12,659,245, forward strand.
GGAACTAATTGATTACTATTAGAATCTATTTTTACCACAACAGAAAAACAGCTACAGTTAAAAGAAAGGAAAGTATATTTTTTTTAAATCACTGGGACGATAAAGAATGTAAAAAATGAGTGTTACCGATAAAGGCATACGAGTCAGAAAATGTTGCAGCACATTGTGAGAAGATAGAACTCAGCTCAGAACATACATTTAATACATTTGGACCCAGACTCATGATTACAGTATGTTCTGTAAACCTGTGATTAAACAGATTTCTTTACATCTGTCAGGGTTCTTACACCTTTTCCAACGTCAAATTCAAGCACTTTTCAAGCATTTTCAAGGTGCATTTTCAAGCTTTTCAAGCATCTTACAGCTGTTGTAAATTACATATTTATATACACATACTTATACTCAAATGATTATTTCCCTACCTCACATTAAATCAGATGTTCTTTATGCTATAAACAACCAAATGTGTGTTTCATAATAGCATTCTACATGAGGATGAAAAATTAAAAATGTTAGAAAAGAAAACTAAGTTTAATATTTCAAAATGAGTGACCCATCTGTACGTAGACTGGGCATCCCATATAACCTGGCTGAGCCAATATAAAACAATCAGCCAAATAACTTTTCAATACATTATTGATTACTATTTTTGAGGTACTTTTAGGTTGGCAGTAAACACAAGTCAGAGGTAAATGGTGTACTTTGACTCCACTACATGTATTTAATACCTTTAGTTACTTTACAGATGTGGATGAATGATGTGAAATATAATCAAGTGTTAAATCAGACTTTAGTTCCACCTGGAGTAAATTCACAAGCTACAGTACCCTGCAGTATACAAAGTCATTCAAACTAGCTGCACCTTTACCAGCTTTGAGAACACTTTCATGATCAATCATTATAAAACATATCATATACAATTATTAGGGATGCTCCGATCGCCAATTTTGGAGCCGATCGCCGGAATCAGTATCGGCCGATACCGATATTGTTCTCTTTTCCTCTCTCCCCCTCTCTCTCTCTCCTGACAGCCCGTCAGTATCTCCTGCAGCTCACTGATCCAGTAATGAGTGACCCGACAGTGAAGAATAAATATATTTATAACTAGTTTAGCTTGTTCCAGAGGTAGATAAAATAGCTAAGTGTGTTAGGTCTAACTCTTAGTGTGTGTTCTGCTCCGCTCACCGGTCCGTCACAGCGGGTGGAGCTGCAGGATTTCTGCTTCACACACACGTTGCATACCGCTATTTTATTGTCATTTTCGGACACTTAAAATACTGCCAGACTAGTGAAGCCATTTTGGCGAGCTTGTTTTGCCGCGCACAGAGAAAAGTGTCATGTATTTTACATGCAACGATAGCCTAATCTAAAATGCTCTACTCTGGCGTACCTTTCGTGTGGTGTGTGGCTCGTCAGCGCAGACTCTCGCATCGTTATTGTTGCACACTTTGCAGGAGGCTACTCTTGGGCTTCGCTTGACCCTCGTCTTAGCCATGGCTTGTATTTGTCTTCTGCTAGCCAACGCTCGTTGAAACGGCAACCTCCTGGCATACTGTCATCTATCACTCTCATCAGAATGATTGTTATTATGTTATGTTATTATGTTGCATTGTTGGAGAAGCCTGTGACATAAGATTTTCAACTGCATAATTACTCTGTAGCTATGTCAGATTGACAATAAAGAACCTTGAACCTTGAACCTTGAATCTTGAATGCCCAGGTCACACGCGTAACAAAAACACTTGCCGGTCACGCGCATTGCGCGGGAAGGCCGGAGCGGAGCTGTTTTATGTAAAAGCGAAGCAATTAAGCGCGCTCCGACTTCTTTATTTTCTTTTAATCTAAAAAGCGAAGTAAAGCATTTACAATTTCAAGCACTTTATCCCAAATTCAAGCACCATTCCCAAAATTCAAGCACTTTTCAAACCTTGAAAACACCTCGTACAATTTCAAGCATTTTCAAGGATTTCCAGCACCCGTACGCACCCTGATCTGTTTGTATTCACTGGGCATGTGTAGATTAGATAAGGAAGGACAGCAAGGTCATCCAAAATGTCTAGATTTGTTAGCAAAGTGAAAGGGTGTGCCCATGTGTTAGTTGCATACAAATAAATGCATACATCCACAAAACGATACCGGGAAAGGTGTTTTATACCGATTGTATAGAAGTCTATGAGAAAATGACACCTGATTTATTACCTTAGTAAACATCGTAAACATGACTTTCTGTTCTTAATGGCTATAGTTTCAGGCCTTCTTTATTACAGCATGATGTACATGTTGCAAATGACAGTCGTACTTAGAATAAACTAGTATTAAAGCAACGCATGTGTACTGTACATTGGGAATCACAGGTGGTTGCCACGGTACTGTCCGGTTCTGGCAACTTTGTTTTAGTTTGATGTACTTTACCCTTTCAAAAGCGTCCAAACGTCCCCTTGCTATATATTGTCTGGGCTGGATACCAGTAATAATCAAGAATATAATAGTAAAGAGTAACAACCCACTATTTTGAGCAGTGTTTAAACCCAAGACTGGTCATTTTCAGGCACGAGACATGTTATTTGTGTACATTATACATAATTTCCCTCATGTTAATGTTGACCTGAGGAGGACCTATACAAACAATGCTAATATAAGCTTAAGGAAGCTATGATTATTTTTCTATTGTGTTACAATCTAAATATAAGTTTGCAGATTTTATAAGCAGTGACGTGACTTATTTATTGTCCTGGCTGAGCTTTGTTATTGAATGTCATGGAAGAATTTAAATGCATTGTTTACTTTTTGAATGCAAACACAAAACGTTCCTGTGGACACCGCCCTGTCAAACGTGTGTTCAGTGTAACAACACTGGCAATATAATGCAAACAGGTAACTTCCTTAGAGTATCTCTGTTTAAATTTAGACTTATTTAAGTGATGATCTGTATGAGTGTGAATCATGTAAAACAGATGTAAAGCCCCCCTGCATAGTGAACAGCTGATTTTACCTTTTTGCAGGTTACAGCTCTGGCTCAGTAACACATAGTTAAAATAGCTTAAGGAATTTCTACCTGACTTGTAATGACGCACCTTCAGCTGCTGCTCCGTCAACATTACGGAGGCGATTGTGTTTAGCCACCAACAGCCAGCCTTTGTGTTAATTTTAAGCAATCGAGGCGCATGGAGAGCTGATTTCAGTTTAAAAATGCGACCGCAGCTGAGTTTGTGTCTTTGAGGTTAACTTATCACAACAGGAACCATATCAACAATGGCCACCTTTAAGCTTATCAGGAGTGATTAAGGAGCTTAAATGGGCTCATGTCTAGAGTCAAGAGATGAAATAGCATGCTTATTTCCAGTATGGCCCCCAGCTAAATACCTGCAAAACAATTTTCTATCCACAAAAGTTAAAAGCAAGTGGTTTAGAGATTACTTGGCCCCTTGCCTGTGTTTGACTTGGGGCTGTAAAGGAGAAAACACAGAGCAGATAAGGACATCTCTGTCTCTCAGAGCCTGGGAGTGATTCTCTTTCTGCTTTCCCCAAACAGACACCTGTTGTCTGAACTGACAGGTGGGCTCTTGAAGCAGAAGTCCCATCCTGCTGGTGTGTGAGCCTGAGCCCTGGGGGCGGATTCACTTCACCCTGTGTAATCCCTGAGTGTCTGTGGGCCTCCTGCAGAGCTCTAAATGCAGGACAAAGACTACCTTGTTGATTCTCTGTCATGGGCAGCACTGCCTAAGGACAACTACGAATATCTTTAAGATTAGACTAATCGGAGTAAAAGTGATATTGACACTGGCTATGCAGTCCAATATCAGTAGCACAGCGTTCAAAGGGCCCAACTTTGCTTCTAAGGAGGCTCACATGGGTTATGATACCAATGCAGGTCACACTTAACAGCAAAAGTTAGGGTGTTAAATCTTTAAATCCTTTATTGTGCTATCAAACCAGCAAGAGACATAGCACCTGCTACCGAGGCTGGTTGGTCCTGTATGCCATACACACACAAAAATACCTCTGTATGTTTTCCTGTGAGAGGATAGACAGAAAGAGTGTGATGTAATTGGTCTTTCTTACTTGTGATGTTTACATGCTAAACGTAACATTATCTCTGAGATCTCATAGTCCAGCCTAACAATATGGAAACAATCCAATGGAAGTATTATCACACACAAATACTGTTGGCAGATCGTCAGACCTGAACTGAAATGATATATCGCCTCTTAGGTAATTCTTAGTTTGGCACTTGAGGTGTCCGTCCTGAGAGCCAGCCTTGGTGTCATTGGTTGTTAATGAAAACAGAGATTAGAGGGGATCATGGCGGGCAGAGTGGTGCAGCCAGTCGGTGCTCACTGCTGACAGGATGACCTGGGTTACCGTGAACGGGCCTGACACAGCCCAACTCAAGGTCAAGAGGGAGTAATAATCAGTAGATAACCTGCTTCACATCTACTCCGGTGACCTGAGGAGGGGATTAGAGCTGAGTGGGGAAGGGAAGGGCAAGTAGGGAAAGTATCAGCCTGTATACCAACCTGAGATGGGTCTGTGGCTTGATATACTGCAGTGTGAACTCGTAATTTGTCACCTCCTAAATGTGTTTTTAATTGGATCATTCATGTATAGTTTAAAAACGTCTTCTATATTTTTACTTCATATTTATGTGTACCCTTTCTGTCTTGGAGCTGCTGCAACACCTGCATTTCCCCTCTTGTAACCAATAAAGGTTATTATCTTTCCTTATCTTATCATCTCCAGTGTAACTAAATGCAGCCTCGGTGTGGAAGTGTACACAAAGGAAATACAATAATGTTATATTGCCTTTATACCTGTAACCCTCCCAGCCAATGATGAACTTGATGAACTTTTGAATGCAGACATATCCATTCAAATGAGCAACTTCAAAGATTAATTGAGAGCTTACAGTGACAAATAAAAGAAGCCATCCTACCTGTAGCTCACACCATGCAACCTCCACTGTTGTCTCCGTGTCCAGTCCTTTATAGACCGTCTTGAAAGACCCCCTCCCAATCTCTATGTTGAATTTGAGATATCTTCCATCGGGTGAGGTCGCCACCGCTTTGGTCTCCACGTCCTCTTTCTCATCCCGCTCCAACTGAGCATCAAACGCGATTTGTAATGAGATCTTGAGCTGTTTGTTGTGAACTTCATTTTCAGACTCCGAGCTGCCAGCGTCCCGAACCCTGGATCTCGGCTCGGGGTCCCAGTTTCCAGTGAGAGAGCCGGCGTCTGGCGTCTGGCTGCTGGGGGGCGTGTTGGAGCTCGTGCCCGGGCTGGAAACAGGAGAAGGCGACCGCGGGAACTCTTCAGTTTTCTCATCCTCCGCTCTGGACTCGGGCAGTGTTGGGATATTCTCAGCTGACCAGGACAAGGCTTTGGAAAGCACGCCGCTGTACAGAGGAGAATCAATGTCCATGGTAATTTTCTGCAGCCCGTAAGAGTTTCTCCGTGCGCCCAAAGCGCGCGTCCTCAGCACGGATGGGACCCGGGTTAAGCAGTCGTCGGTCATATCCACAGAGAGGCCCGGGAAACCGCGTCCTGCGATCTCAACCTGTGCATGTGACATTGTAGCAGACTCAACGCCTTCTGGATTTAGAGCCTAAAAGTGGAGACAAAAGAGTGCCATTACATTAACTTTCCCATGATGTCAGAGGTTTAAGACAAACACCGGTTATACAATTACTAACAATACAAGATCAAACATGCCTGTGTTTACTATATTACCTGTATATATTTAGAATATCTCTTTAAAAACACAAGAAGTATGAAAAATGTACTTACTCATCGCTGCCGATGCGTAAAAACAACTCGCTTGTAAGAATTGCGCACATAAAAGCAGATTAACGCATAGTTCCTATCAAATAATCCGAGTTGTCCTCTTCTCTTCTCTTCACAAAGTCCTCAGCCATAACCTGCGCTGGAAGGACGGAGCTGCCTATATCAACAGTGCTCCGGAGGGCCGTGCGTCCTGTGTGCTCCCAGTGCGCGCTCCCGACTCCGCCCCTCGCAGCTTTGACGCGCTAATGAGACTATCATCAGGGAGTAATTACAGTAGAAAGGTTTGCAAACTAGAGGTAGTTAAAACCCAAACATTTAATCAGCACGTTTTGGTTTTCATTTTACGCGTAGTTGGTTTCCATAAACTCTTTGGGACACTTTATAAAATCTAATTGTTGGTCATATGTAAGTTAAAAGCAGGGCCGTGCTTTTGAGAGGATCTACTAACTACATTTCCTTGTATTGACAGGGTCTCTTCACACTATACAGAACAGGATGTCTCCTCTTCTAATTGGCCCCTGATCACAGCTTCAGTTTCTCTGAATTACGATACAACCGGTCATTTTACTCCAGGCTAGACTCAGTCTGACGTCACGTGATTAACCAGAATGAGAGAGATAGCCCAAGGAAGATTATAAATAGATATTTGGTCAAACTGATGGAACAGCTAAACATATATTTTTAGGAATGCGAGTCCTCATTGAGATTCTTACTCAAAGACACTCAAATCAGGTTATGAAATTAAGATGGATGATATTAAACTATAAAAAACCAAAACCAGAAAGTTCAGCAGACTATTGATTCATTTTACCGGGGACATTGAACATTTTAGTCTACGTTTACATAACATTTTACTGTAGGACCTTTACATTTCTCCAAATTACAAACAATAAACAATATGCTCATATCCTTAATATTCTAGAGGAATTGTCTGAAAATACATTTGATTTCATTGCCTATCTTCCAGGTATTTTAAAATACTTTATTTTTTACACGTTTACTATTTTACATTTATCTTATCTCCTGCTTCTTTACTGAATGTAGCATCCTATTTAAAATGGAGTTGTGCATATAATGTTATCTTTATTTCATTATGATGCCTTACTTTTTTAACTTATATTATGTCACATGTTGTCATGTGTTGATTTTTTATGCTGAATAATTAGGAAAAACTGAATATAAAATGCAGTTGGATGTGGACAAAGTGCAGTGTGAGCCTAACCTGCAGGGGGAGACAGACCGCTGCTGCAACAGGACACCTTTATCAGCCAAGGCCACACTGTGCCCCACCTGCACAGACACACACTGACTGTTATCAGAAACACACAGGATTCCTTGGAGCTGTACCCTCCCCACAAGCGGAAACGCACAGCACATGCCACAGGCAGAGAGTAGATCATAACACGTCTGCACACTGTGGGTCACTGTTTACATTATCAATCATCATGTTTACACACAACAGCTAAGACCCCCAGATCACTTAAAGAAGCAAAAAAGGAAGCACATTTAGCAAATTTCTAATTTATTTTCCTACAGGATATGAAAAAAAAGAAAGTTGAATATAGACAGAGAGAGAGTAGCACAGGAGTGTCACAGTAGCTATAACAGCACAGTAAGAGGATGACAGTAATCTGTTCATAAAGTCCACTATTATTACACCCAGTCAGCCAGGAGTGGTGGTCCAAGTCTATGGTGTTCCTCTTCTGGAAGCATGTGTTCTCTAAATAAAAAGTCCCCCTGGTGTTGCATTCTGGGATAGCTTTGGGACGTCTCGTTGGAACGGAGGAACAACAGAAGATCAAAAAACGTCCAGATCCAATTATACAGAAAATTAGGGGGGAAATCAGGGTAAAACTAGACATATTTACATTAAAGAGAGTAAAGTTACAGCTTGTGGGGAGAGAATTTCCCCAGGAGTATCAGACATGATATTATTTAGTCCCTTAAAAGGCCCATTGCAAGTTTAAATGGCAAACATATTACCTGTGACTTCTTTAAAAGTGTTGTCACCTTAAATGCTCTTCTCCCGAAACACTTAGATATAACATTGGTTGTCTTTCAATAAGAAAAAGGCTTTGAACAAACCTAAAGGCAACATCAACTGCAGCACAAAGCATCCTCTGAGCATTGAGGAGCAGTTTGTGTGGCCCTCAATGGCTAATTCTTGTATTTGCCTATGAGGTACAGTATGAGGGCTCCCAGACAAAGTGTGTGTGTGATTCCAGCACTGTTTCAGAAGAATTTCACACCCTTCCCATCATCCATGGTGATGATCTCTGCTTTGCCATCCGTCTGTAACGCCTGCAAGGAGCGCAGCAGCATCCACTCTTCTAAACTGTGGAACTCTGGAGGAACACATCACGGTTATTATCAGGAGGTAGAATGAGAAAAATGTGACTAACATTTCAGGGCTAGTATTAAAAAGAGGTCAAGCAATTAAAAAATAATGAAAAATATAAAACATATTAAAAAGGAGTGGAGTAAACACATACTTCTCACTAAAACTGAAACAAAAGCCTTTTTTATTTGTACTTTTCAGATATGCTTAAAAGAATTCTGCAAAGTCTCATTATACATACTTCACATTATGCCATTATATTTCAATACAGTATGTAAATCAATTAGAACAAAATGTATTGATGCTGCTTCATGTCAATATTAGAAATGGCACCATACCTTCGCCTTCCGTGTCATCACCGTTAGCCAACTCATAAAGTGTAAACACAGAGTTGACCATCCCGTTTTTGGAGACCTAAAACATTAAACAACAGAATGAGGATCGCTGAAATGAAAAGTTGTTGTTGTTTCAGAGGGATGAGATCTGGAGCACACGGTCATAGATATAGCTTCTAATAAGGTGAAGCGAATAATGTTTAGAAAAACTCGAAGTTTTCATCAGACATAAAGAAAACTAGGGCTTCTCCTGGTAAATCAACCCGCTGGGACTTCTTACCGTTGTGACTTCTTTATATCACAAAACAGGCGATATTCCATCATTTGACTTATCCATCCCGCACCATTTATATAGCCTTCCTAAGCCTGTGTTCAATACAAACGTATAAGACATACTGCAACATCAGCAGCCTCTTATGCTGTGTAACTCAGTATTAATTGCAAGTACTAATACACAACTGTTTGTAGTAATTTACATGTTATATATTGAAGTACAATGTGCACATATTTACTTTACTTCCTATGTGTTTATACATATTTTTCTATACATATTTACTTCAACCTCTTTTTCCTACAAATATGTTTATTACAATTTATTTATTTTTGTTTATCATTTTATTGCACATTTTTACTTAAACTTATTGTGTGTATTGAACTTTTTTTATTACATATATTTTTTTCTTTTTCTTTTGATATCGTTTTAAAATGGAGAAACTGTAATGAAACCCAATTTCCCCCAGGAAAAATAAAGTAGTCTGATTGTAATTCAAAGTGTCTTTAAAATTCCCCTATAAAAGGTTTATTATATTATTTATTTATAAAAAGGATAGGTCATTTCGTTGACATTTGAACACTGTAGGTTTTCAAAAATACTCAAAGTCGTTCAAAGATACTGTAGGGGAAATGTATTTAGACTTAAGGCACCAAATGTGTGTTAGTTTCGGTTGAATTTGGGCTAAGAATTCTTCTTCTTGAGTGCATATAAAGAGCCAATTTAAACTCTGGTTATGCATACACATGGGCAAGAAATCAGCTGGAGAAAATCCTCTTCGGGAAACTTAGTCTCTCATTTATATGACATTTAAGAAATCAGATTACTGCAGAGAGCTGCCAAGTCATTTCAAAGGCTCAACACACTGACTAGAGAGAGTGCTTTATTTGGTCCTTTTTCAGTTTCCATGCTCTGACAGCAAAAACTGACACTCCTTTCCAATTTACCTCTTATTGCTTTAGAGAACATTTTCTTCTTCCCATTATCCTTCATCAGTTCCACAGATATACAGTTTCACAGACAGAACAGTCTGTCTTCAGTTTTGATGACTCACCCACTGGTATATTAATTTCCCCCATTCCTCCGGTCGTCTCCACATGACTAAACACCGAGACTTGTTTTTGTCCAGCCACTCCAGGTTCCCTGAGTTCAGACGACAAAATGATTCAAATGTATTACTGTTGAATTCACAGATCGGCAGTGAGATAAGTACTCCTAATCTCAACACTGTGCGAACAAATTGTACCTTTTTTCCTCAACTCCTCAAACACAACTTGAATTGCTTCCATTGATAGTTTTCCTGAAAATCAGTTAAGGCCAAAGACAAAAAGTAACAAATGTACAGGTTTGAAATTCAAATTGTTCTTAGCGTATAAATGTCCTAACACTGCCTCATTCACATGGGAATATATTTCTAAATATAGTTGTTATGCTCATATGGTTCATTGTCACTGTATTTGCTTTTATCTTTTACGGTCTCTGGTTAAAGAAAAAAAAAAAATATATATATATATATATATATATAATATAAATACTGTTTAAATGTTGAAAACAAGAAACTTAAAGTCACCAAAATAAATGTAAGAAATCTCAGAATAGGGGCATTCTAGAAAAAGCATTTAAAGGGGTCCTATTGCCTTATTGCCTGAAAAGCCTTGAAGGTTATCCTTTATTTACTTTTGTAACATAGTTTCATCAACATGTAACACTTAGGCTTTTGCACATTGTAAATGACAGGCTAAGGGGCGGGACATCTCTCAGCACTAATCACAACAGAGCCGGCCAGCTAACCAATCAGAGCAGACTGGGCTCTGGTTTCAGACAGAGGGTGAAAAGAGGTGCTGCAGCACAGGCAGTATGAGAAGAATAAAGAGCTTTCTGAACATTAAAGCACTGAAACATGTCACAGTAGAGGCACAACATACAAATATGAACTTCAAAATGAGCATTATATTTCCTCTTTAAAAACCACCCTAATTGAATGCGTCAACAATAATATCCTGTGGTTAAAATTACGTTTTACAGCTTGTAAACCTTTGACTAGCAATCCAAATGAAACATAAGCAAACATGAGAGACTATATGGACTTGAAACTGTTTTGAACATGTTTTACGTGTGGTGAAATGGTGGCTTTTACTGGACTTGAAGGATACGTTCTATCTTCTTGTTGTTGAACACGGGGCTCTCCTGGGCCTCCATGACGTCCAGGGTGTAGAGCTTGTGATGGCGGCAGTAGGACAGAGCCAGGGAGCACCATGCCGCCAGCTGCTTCTGTCTGGTGTCAGCATTGGGCTGTAGCCTGTCCACAAAGAGAGGAAGACAAGGAGACGTCAACACTGAAGGACAAACAACAAGCTAATGGCACTGCAAACAGAACACACACACACACATCAGTGTAATGCTCACTTTTCTTACGCCATTTTATTAAGTAGATTTAAGCTATAGCTATTAGGGAAGCTTTCATCAATAGTGTCATGCTTTCATTTTACAGCTTGTTCATGTTATTTGCTATATCTTCCTTTTTTTAAGGTTTCTGCATGTCCAGGCATATGTGTATTTTGTGAATATTTGGACCGTTGTGCTATGTTTAAGATTTTGTGAAGAAACAGACATTGTTATTGCATCAGAGAAAAGGGCACGTTTCTTTAGATCCCATCCTTTTAAGGGAAAAACAAACAATTTTAAATAAAGTCCCCCTGAATACAAAAACAATAAATGGAAACTTTGGCTGAGTTTGCTCTTTCTAACATTATAAGTCCTGTATTTATTCTATTTTAAGTCACCTGTGAGGACATTCACAATAAAGGACACTGCGATAAACTTGTGACTAATGATAAATCGTATCATTCTCCCATCCCTATTTATGAAAGATAAAACCCGACCAAGCAGCTACAATTCAGATAAGACAACATTGACTGAAGGATGATACAGTGAGAGATACCCTGAGACAGTAGTTAGATATTTTTGTGTCAGCCTGGAGGACCGACTTCTGGAAAAGGAAGTGATGACCAAATACTGTCAGCTGCTCTACACACACGCGTACTATACTAAACTATTAGTATCAAAGGTTGTGACCTTTTAAATATCTTCTCATTTAGAGGTTGTTTATACAATAAATATTCCAAGTTTCCGTATGATGACACGCCTCTGAATGCTTTCTCGTTCAGTTCCATAGAGAAAAGTGTGATTTCACATATTTACATTCAAATTCAAACATTCTCTTCATCCTCTCTGAATTCTGTGAAGCCCTTTGGAAGTAAGATTTAGGGGGAGAGGATATCAGTAACATCATCAGCTAATGAGATAAAAATCCCTAAAAGTGGCCTTTATTGGTCGGGAAGAAAAAACGTCTTCCCACTTATCCCCTGAATTAGATTTATATTATTTTTTATTTTCTATTATATTCTGACCTGAAGGTTGAGGTCATTATTTTAGCTGCAAAATCTGAAAAGTTGGCTGTTTGTGTGTTGATTTAATGTTGTTTTCTGCCCTACTATAAAACAACAGGGTGTCATGTTAAAGCAGTGCAGAAAAGATTGTAACAGTCACTCACAAGTGCTTTCACATTATTGCCAATTGGAGTAAAGTTCATTAAAAACATTTTGTTACTGTATAATACTCAGTTGTCAAAATTAAATAAAAGCAACCAACGATTGTGATCCAATTTAAATAGGGTGAAAATGTTTTGGTAGCAGCTATTACTATAAAGGGTGTGACCAATAATACAATTATATGTGCAAAAGTATTCTATAGCTTATATCACAAACCAGGTCACATAATCTGACGGGTAACCAAATTGGACATAACACTGTTCAATAGTTGGTGAGCATGTATGTATTATATTCATTATCATTGGTGGCATACACTGTGTAGTCTGGTAGCTGAAGTTGAGGCAGTGGTGGCTACCAAACAGCTAACGTTAGCTGGAGCTACGAGCTAAACTCATTCTCTAAACTCGCACACACCACCATTCCTCAATAAGATGTTTATTTTTTATTATATTTAAAATGTCAAACCTAAAAAGTCAAAGAGTGGAGCTCACAAACTTTAGAGAGCCACTAGAAGAAAAACAGGTCCACTTCCCTAGCTGTTTTGTTTTAGCAAGGTAGCTCCGGCTACCATGATAGTAGCTAGCAAAGCAACACACTTCGATTATTTAACAAAAAAACAATGGCGGTTAATAAGTAGGGCTGATACATGTTTTAAATGTGGTTGAGAAGAATTGACTCACGTAAAAAACGGTGGGAAGTTATATTGCCAGGGCCACTCAAAACTCATTGCAGTTGATGCGGTGCTCACTGCTCACAGCTGACAGCTTCCGGAAGTCTGTCCCACCGCTCAAATGGTTCCGACTAGCTACACAGATTTTACACTTTACGAAATAAACATAAATTATAACAAAATTATATAGATATAGGAATATATATGAATAAATAAATAATTATATATACATAAATGTATTTAAAGACAGATTTATATCAAATTAATAACATATAAAAAAGAATAACAAATAAAAACATACACAATTAATAGAAACATTTTACACAAATATATATATATATATATATCAAATCTAAATCTTAAATACATAAACTATAAAACATAAAAGAATGAATGGTAATACGTGCATTTACCCAAGTATTGTAGTGCACATTTTTACATTTGTTAAACAGCCTTAATGTATACATACACTTCTTGTATTTATAGTTTTCTATTATTATTATTATGGTAATAAATAATATAACATGCCTAACAAAAACAGTCTAAAGTTTAACTGTGATAATTAAAGCACATTGCTGTTCATATTTCTTTACTCAAGCTTTAGTCATATAATATTTAACTTTTTTCAAACCGACACCATGTGAATTAATCCCATGTTTACATTTTCATGAGCATTGTGACAGAAATGAATTCAAAGCTGTAGTTTTTTACAAAGTTATTTTTTATTATGGAATAAATTGTGCATTTCCAACAACTTTCAGCATAAATATGCCTTCTATTTCTATTTACAGGTCAGGAATGTCTTCTAGAATCCACTTTTCTTTTTCATGGTGAGAATCTTTTTACTGTCAAAAGAATGTATCACTAGTTTACATTTCTATGGTGTTATCATACAGTTTCTTAAAGAACAACATGATCGGAAAATGGGATTTCATTCACTGGAAAATAATCTATAAGTTGCACAAGTATTCTTTGTTACCATCTATTTCACAGCAAGGTGTTGATATTAATATTTATTTTTATACAGGTCTATATTACAATACAATTCATGGGTAAAAATGATACAATATTAGAATACAATCTCAGTTATTGCCATAGGTGATAAACTGTCATTTCAAATTGAATACAAGATTTAAATGTCATTAAACTTTCTAAAAAATAAAGATGGAGGCAATTATTGAACATTTCTTTAAGAGAGCATTAATGCATTCGCCCAGGTTTGACTTCGGTAGGTTCTAGGTGCGATTTAGACAAGCCAGTAATAAAAAACAAACAAATAAAATCTCAGGAAAGTGACTTGTGAGATTAAGACAGCTAGAGTGGAGCGAGAGCAATATGACACAGTCCTTTTTCAACCTAAGCAACAAGCTAAAAAGCTCTGAGAAAGGAAACCTCATTGGATTTCCAACCCTACAATACTGCCGAAGATAGTTGTAACAGCGTCAGCCTCCCGACACTGTGGTTTAAAATGCTTCAAATATTCTCAGCTAAGACCATTTGAAGATCCCTTTTTTCTAATTTGTGTGGTTAAACCTTAAATATTCTGAGCAAAGAAAACTTGAAGGGCACTTTTTACAAGAGAAGTTTCATTTTAGATGTTGCACTGAAGCTTTTTATGTGCATGCAAAAAAAGGAAATCTAGAACTTCAAAAAGCTTGAGCACATTCAGACGATTGTACAGCTCTTCACTGGAGGCTCGTGCAGCGGCTTTAGCTGGAGAAGAACATCAGCTCGTACTCGTTCAGGATGAACTCCACTATCTGGTTCTGGAAGACCATGTGCATGGTGATGTTGCCCAGCTCCATCTCTGGCCGGAGGAGAGTCGGACCAAATACAATAGCCACATTCTGCACAGTCATGCGATTGTCCTCCCCGTATTCAATGAGCCTGTCAGAGAAAAATAAATAGGATAATGTAATAAGTCCTAATTTCCTGTTTCTTTTCATTTCAACTATATACTTTTACATCAAGATCTGGAACAAGTTGATGCAAACCAGAAGGAAAAGATTAAATAAATAAATGTTTTGAAAAAAAAAAAAAAAAAACACCCTTGACTTTATATATTTTCATGTATATTTTCTATTTTATTTTATTTTTCTTTCTATTCTTGTTTATTTTGTAGTTTTGTTTTATTGTAAAATGCCTTGTCTATTATGCTGCTGTAACAAAAACAATTTCCCAAATTGGGATCAATAAAGTAGCCTACTATCTTATCTTATCTTATCTTATCTTATTATTGTTTTTATTATTATAATTTTTTATTAATTAATTCATATATATTTTTTCTCTCTCATTTATTTATATTTAGTACTATTATATTACTGTTATTCACTTTACAATTTTATATGAAACAGAAATATATCATTACAAAAAGAAACATACCTGCGTAAATGCCCAAAAAGGAGTTTCATGGTATCATGATTTGAAGGAGGAAGGGACCTGACCAGCTCATACATGCAAGACGCTTTTGTGTTGTAATCAGGAATTCCTAGAAAAACAGGACATAATCAGTTATACAAATAATACAAATATACAAATCACTGTTTGCAATATTAATCTTAATATTTGCTATTTTTACACATTAAACACAAATGATTGTCGTTAAGGGTGATTTAGTCGGTCAAAATTGGATTTTTGAATAAAAGATCTGCTTACTGATTGCTTCGATGAACTTATTAAAGTGGCTGAAGGGGAAAAGCGGCTCAGGAAGCTCTCGGAAAAACAGCTTCAGCGCTCCGGTGATGACGTGAACGTCCTCCCACTGTCCGTCCTCCAGGTCCAGCTCCTCTGTGACAACACAACAGGGGCACAGACTGTTAAAGCACAGCAGGGGGCGCTGCTGTCTGCAGTGACAGCCTGCAGTAAACTACCATATGCATACTTCCTCTGCATGAAGAATAACTGAATACATTGACCTTAAAGGTGGGGTATGTAATTTTGGAGAAACCAGCACGAGTGCGCTAGAATTTGAAAATACACAACCGGAAAAAATCTGCCACTTCCTTACAGAGCCCCTCCTCCAACACACACGAGCGCGCACATGACCAATGAGGGCACGAGATAAGTTTGTGCACAGATGGAAGGCTGACAGGCAGGTAGGCCATCCAGTTATTTTAGCCGGATTGGTCGTGCTTTTTACAGTACTACGGCTTCCAAAGATTAAAAAATTGTATGTATTTATTGTCAAAGCATTGCTATCGGGATGTTAAGAGCATTCCATGGAATATAACAAAAAGTGTTTCTGAAATAAATTACATACCCCACCTTTGATGCACTTATTTGTGTGGTAAACTTTACCATGATCAGCCTTGAAGCGTAGTTTCTGAATGACAGCCAGGTTCCCGCTCACTCTGTAGAGTCCGTCAATGTCTAAACCTGTAAATGATCACACAGTAAATCCATTTGTATACTGCACACAGAGAAACAATACTTCCGATATGATTCAGAAAGTCACACAAACAACTTGGATTACCTCTCTTTTCCACTGCTTTGATACATTTCTCCACAAAACTAGGAACTGTGGCCCTTTCTTGTGCGCACAGTGTGCCCAGATGGCATCCAAACACATTGTCTATGGGAAGAAAAACATTATTATCATTAGTTGTATTAGTAGTAATACTAAGGAGAGTGAATGAATAAATACTACATTTGAAAAATATAGTTGTGATTTGGGGAAAATATAACATAGAGAGAAGAAAATATATGCAGAAATGTAGCTGTTGGGGTTTCAAAACTAAACATGACTCATTTTGTAACATTAGAACATGTCCATACAGATTATGCATTAAACGTCATATACTGTAAAAAGTATGGATTACTCTCAGGCAGACTATAGCATGCATATGAGAAGTTAATTTAACTGCCATAAAAAACTATAAATGTTTATATTATATGCAGTAGGAATTGAGTACAAAATAAATAACGATATCCCAATTTATATCATGCAAATACAGATTATAGAAGATTATATACACAATATGTCACCGATTCAAATTCCTTAGACTGCGCAGGCTGTGTAAGATATCATGCTCCTCCTATGCATACAAATAACTGATGCAATTTTATTTAAATATGTGAATCACGTATAATTCCATTTAATGTCTTCAGTTATAATTGTGCTTTATGATGTGTTCATGACACTTGCTTTTATGCTGTCTTTCTGAAAAACAAATGTCCTCTTGTGGGTGAAAAATAATCTGACCTGACATGAAATGCACACTGGAAAATGCAAAACAGTGTGTGTTTAAATATAAGTATTACCACAAACAGGAAGTGTTCAAAGTCAGGTTGAGTGAAACTGACTTTTCAATTAGCTTCTATTCAAATCAGTCACAGCCTGAAGAGAAGAACATTATGTTATGTTATGTTATGTTTTGTTATGTTGTTTTTACCTCGGATGTAGCCTTTCTCCTTCACCGACTGCAGCGTGGGCCGCTTCATGAGGAACTTCATCAACTTGGTCCGAACCCTCTTCTGGTCCGAGTCTCCTGCACCGCTGGAGGAGTGTGTGACGGTCGGCTTGGAGGCTGGAAAAATAAATGTTAGATATTAAAATGATTGTAGCTCTTGATGGGATCTGATGTGTCTAACTGGGTCAGAATGATGACATCATTTACAGCGCATTAAAACAAGAACATTTCAGCGTACGTCTTCGTTTGTCAATGCCGCCTCCTAACTTGTCGTCTCGCTCTGTGCCGCCAATCTTCTCGTATAAGTCCCCGTCCTCGTCCTCTGAGTGATGGTCCTGGTACTCCTGATCAACAGATACACAACGGGAGTCAGTCAGACAAACTTACAGCAAACTGTCTGCGCAATTCCCACTACTAAACCTTAATTAATCTATGTAATAGTAGTGTAGGTTGTCAAATATAGATAGAACAATCCATGATTTATGTTATGAATTCAATAACTTGGGAGAACAAAATCTTCTTTTTTAAAAGTGTTTTGTCTGTAATTCATTCTTTAGAGGGTATTTTGGGGTGTATGAAACACACCCCATGATGGAACCTCCATTTTCTGTAATAAGGATGTTTCTCAAAATGGCTTGATGTTACTTTTTATTTCATCTTCTGTGATTTTGAGTTTTTTCCACAGTACAGTAGAAAACATTGTTATAAATAGCAAGTGACCTGGAGTTTTAGGAAAGTACATTTCTGGGTATTATGGACATAGACTGACCAATACATAGCATATTTGTTCAATAGGAATCAAGGTTATATCTGCAATCATGCTCATTTGGAGATATATTTAAAACATGTCAACCATCTTAGTCTTAATAAGAATGTCAGTCTTAGTTTTTTTATGATTTCAATCCAATGCTGTTACCAAGCATCAGCAGTAATAAAACAGAAATGATTTGATTAGCTGGAGATTTATTTGCAGTTTAAAGGGGATCATTTTCATGGAAGCACTTACCAGTTGCCGTATGGTGTCCACTAAGACTTTGTGCCAGTCATGGATGATGCTTTCTGTGTCGTACTGTACCAGGAACTCTACGCCGTTCTTTCCTTTTAACTGGAGGAGAAATAATGGTATAGTTAGAATGGCATAAAGAATAATCAACTGGCAATGTTGGTGGTAATATTGATCAGTTAATTTTCAACCCATTGTACCTTTAGGGTCTTTCAAAATGTGTGGAACTTTTTTTCTCATACTCCCATACATAATAACCACTTTATAGAACATTATATTCTTATGGTTGTTTTGATTAAGGTAGTGACACAGGGACATATCCATAATTCCCTCTCCCTTTGACTTTAATATACCAATAAAATACAACTTTTATTTTGAACCAGGCTCTATCCGATATTCAGATTTCTGTTCTGGAAATGGATGACATTTGCATTTAATAAGACCTCATTTGCATATTTAAACATAGCATAAAAAAAATCTGAATATAACTAATCATGGGGATATGTGTTAGAAAAAGGACCCTATATTATTGTAGTGTCTCAGCTTAATATTGAAATACACAAGATCATGTTAGAGAAGCAGGAACACAGTATAGGCTCAGTTCTTAATGCTAACATGCTAACAGCTACACACATTGCATTATGTTCCATGACAACAAACAAACACCTCTAAAACATTCTTCTTGCTGGATTTATCCTTCGGGGCCCAGCCAATGGTAGCTCCTCGCAGGTCCACCGTGATCTCTGGAACAATCTGATTGGTTTTAATCTGTGCGGAGGTAAAGAAAAGAAAATACAGCTGTTTAAGAAACTGACACTGCTGCATTCCAGGAAACAAAAGCTGTGACTGTCCCTGTCAGTCACCGACCCGAGGGCTTGTCTGTGCCGTCACTCCTCATAAAGTACACATCAGCCTGCATCACCCTGTTTCATTTGCTTTTTTAGATGTAGATGAGACGTTGACATGATGCCAATGTGCAGACTACATAAAAAAAAGCTTAAGGCAATTTAATAAGAAAAGTCAGTGTTTCATTTGATCTTGAACCTCCCAGAAGTCCACAGCTTGTCAGAGTTTCTTGTTAATGAACTATGAGCACTTTCCTCGGCTAACAATATGCAAATCCTTTAATTTGAATAAAACGTATACGTGTAAATCATACCGAAGTCCCTATAGCTGCAGACTTTGGATCTTTGTGGAACGTCAGCACTCCTCCGTGGAGAACTGTCCATGTCTGAGCCCAGTTCTTCCTGAAAATGGAAGAAAACCTGTCACTTACACAGAGAAAGCAACAAAGAGCTTTACGGGAAGATGACACATGATTCCAAACACACCCAAAATCAAATACTGAAGCGTGAGACTCTCCTCTCAGTGAGGTGTTAGCTTACCTAACTTTCTTGCCGTTGTCACACACTTTTGTTTTGTTGAGGATACCGGCTTTCTCCAAGTTCTGCACCTGAATAAAACATTTTAACTCTTTATACTGTAAGTGTAGGCCTTGTACGGGCAGTCAAGTTATGTGATGATATAAAGGACAAGCGTTTTAAGTCACAATATTGAACACTATAAAGCCATGCATGCAGACAGCAGTCACATTCATAGTTGTATTACAATCCATGCGCATGATGAAATCCTTATGTTAAATATCCTGAAAAAAGTCACAGATTCTATCATCCAACTATGTGTAGAGTCGCAGGGGGGACTCACAACATTCACATAATTGTAAGATTATTTAACAATACTTCAACATTACTATATTTGTATTTTGTGCCTCTACAATGTGTTTGAGTGCTTGCCAATAGAAGCGTGAATGTTTTGTAGTGATGTTACTATGTTACGGAAGTAAACAAAGGAGTCCAATGGAGGCACAAACTTATGCAACAGACTACAGGAAATGTAAAAGTCCAAAATGCATAATACAGCCCCTTTAACAAATGATAGACCAAAATAAACAAGGTGTTAGTCCTTTTCTTAGTATTTTCTGACTTCCCCTCCTTGTCTTTAACATTTAGCTTCAAACTCATTCACTCTTTAAAGAATGGTTTTAGTCAACACCACCAAACACAAGTAAATAATGCATTTGTTGGAGACTACTTGGTGCTCTAGTGATTATTTGGAGCAGCAGGGTGGCGTATGTGGGATTGCTCAAAAGTAAACTACAGTGTCTTTGTGTTTGTGTTTATGGTGATGAAGGAACATGCACCCAGTTCAACAGTGTGACTCAGTGGTGTGTTTTTAAAAAGAGTTTTGGACAACAATGGAGCTCTATGGCACAGAAGAAGGAGATACATCAGGCTTTAGTTACACATGCAATATGTAATAATAAGTAAATGTTTGACTGCACATAAAATGGTTGTAAAATAATGACAACATTGGCATTTAGATTTGCTTCTTATAAGCATTTCCCTGTCTATGCAATTATGCCTGCCATCAGGTATGACTGGGGAAATTAAGGCTCAAAGGAAGTACGTCAACCATTGTGCAACCAAGTCAGAAAGAGGATGGCAATTATGTATTGTTTGGTAGCTGTTTACTAAAGAGTATCAATGTAAGTTATTTGCAGGTACTAGTGGAAATACAGGACGGTGGAACAATCGTAGTTACTACGGAAAACACAATGCAGCGTCTCACATGCAGTGTTGTCAACACGTTTCCAATGAAAGTAGCTCGTACTAGTTCCAAATGTCTGGTGGCCAAAGAGCTGTGGCCTGTGATTACTCTGAGAAGCATTCGAAATGATTTACAATTTCATACATTAGAGTATATTTCTTGTTTTTTCCATAAAGGCTTGAATAAGTCAATTAAAACTGTGGAAGTATTTGACTTTCCCGGACTGTTACTGAATGAAAACACTAATGGAGAATAAGAAAACACTTAATTGTTGGAGGCGTAAAATATATATATATATTTCGTTTTATTAAGACTGTTGTTAAGCAACATGATATGAAACTATGTGACCATGTATACTTTATTTTTCCCCTGCTGCTATTTTAGCTTTTTCACGGTGTATTTAAAAGTAAAGAATCTGAAGCAAATTGTGTGGCACTTTAACCCCTGAATACAGAACAAAAATCCTAAAACCCCATGAGGTAGATGAAGATGGGAATGTAGACAGTTGGTGTATTAGTTTGGATGTAACATGCATGACAGCAACAGAAATCCAAATCAAACAAAAAATAGTAATTGATGCAAAAATGTAAACATGTATTTTCAGATGCAGCAATGCAGCTTGTGGGATCTTAAATTACACGTGTGGCTCATCAGATAGATGCTGCTATCTATGAGTCGAGCTCAGCTTAAACTAACAACCCACATTATAGCGCAGCCACCTGGAGGTCAGATAATAGGGGTTTCTCCAGGGTCTAAACCCAAAAGCCTTAAGAGAGAAACACAGAGAACCATTCAGACACAGGGCGGCACAAAGGGCTAACTTAAGGGCTAACTAACTATATTCTCAGCCTCAAGTTATTCGAATGTTAAAGTATGAGTACATTAACATGACACAACGTTCACCCACATCATTCTGCGTCTCCGGAGAGTTCCCCGTGCTGGAGCTGTCGCTGCTGTAGTCGGACGTGTTCCTCTTGTGAGTTGGCATGAACCTCTGGACAACATTAAAATATTTTTGTTAGAATAAAAACCAGAAAGCAACAGATATAATTTATTTCAAGGATGTGCACGTCTCTTGCAGTAGCTGTGATAAGAAAAAAACCTGTAATGCAGTAGAAATGGTGTCCTTTTTACCCATTAAAATGCTTTCCATTTGCTTAATTAGCTTATTTAATTAAATTGTAATCTTGTTTTCTTGTCTTTATGGTTGCATTTATGAGTTTTATTTTAAACTTTCATAAAAGAAAAATGGATTGGTTTTAAACCATTCTTTAAACCAAGCCTCCATGTCCCTTCTTCCATTCTTCATATTAATACAAATAGACACAACATGACCAATATTTCCATATACTTCATGTTCCTTTGTTCTGGGGCTGTTTTTCTTGGTTTGTCCCTCAATACTCAATGATCTCTCAAGTTTAAATAATAGTTTAAAGATTTTTTCTATTTTTAGGTTTGACTTTTCAATTAAATTGTAGTTTTTAAATTGTGTTTGCTAATTTTAGTTTTGTTTCAGATTTTTCAGAAAGGTTTAGTTTTATACATTAAGTTTTACGGTCGTTTATTTTGTTGGAGCCAGCAATAATACAATACTGTATTAAAAGTATTTAGCTACATATACCATACAAAACACATGGCAGAAGAACTATGTTGAAATGGGCATAATATTGAACTTTAGTCTGTTCAATTTGATGTCAGGAGAGTTCATTCTGTCCCTTTTTGCTGTAGAGATGTATTAGAGCACATTTTTAAATAAATGTATGTGTATTTTAATTAAATTACCTGGCAATTTCTTTTTTATCTTTTGGTTTTATTAAATAACATTTTTCGTTTTAGTTTAATTTTACTATAATAACACACCCCCTTCCCAGTCCCACTCCCCCTCTCCCTCTGCAGTTCTGTGCTCGAGCAGTTGCTGTAAATACGAGATGACTGCAGTTGATTTGCCTTGCTAAATAGGGGTTTTAGAAACATGGGAGTGTCAGTTGTTAAACGGAGACTCACCCTCACTACTTGTGGCAGACTGAAGCTTTCTGTGTGAGCTGACTGACACACCCTGCATGAGTGATGCAGCCTGTACGTGTACAAGCAGGTCTGGGTGTGTGTGAAAGTATGTGTGTACCCCATCATCGTGTGCTGCGCTCATCTGAGCCGGTCCCATGGTGTGTCTCCAGTTTTTGATGACTGACGGATTGTCTGCTTCAACTCCGTTCTCCATTCTGTAATGACCTACAGGCACCTGGAGGGACCAAAACAATTGTTTTAGATAGTTTAATTGTAAAAAAATTAAACATTTGAAGGATGACATGACACATTTAAATACGTGTTATACTTCAAACAGTATATAAAACTACTTTTTGTGTCCTGAATGATATATTGCCGTCTACTGTACACACACTTGTTGGCATTGATCCCTGTGTAGTGAAGGATCTTTACCTCAGGCAGGTTCCACACAGACTTGGAGCCGTCCCTCAGATAGTAGTAGGTCTGCCCTTGTTCATCCACAGACTTGATCCACTGTTACATAACAAAACATGACTTTGTTAAAGATGATTTAAAATCACTGTTGTTTTACAAGGAGGAAAGGTTTTCAACTTTTTTCATTGCTTCATTTTGAAAGAATAGTGATCTCCCTACGTAAATCATAATCATTTTAACGTTTCTCTCCTATACAAGATATAGCTATCATTATTCCATATTAGGGAGTACAGGAGTACATGGCATTTAGGATACAACAAATAATGTAAAATCAGTAATCAGATTACTGATTACTGTCACTAATCTGCTTAAAAAGCTGAGGGTTAGATTAGGTTTCTTTTTCAGAAACAAGTCCTGTTTCTCTTTTGAAGCCAGGAAAAGGCTAGTCACTGTGACCTTTTTACCTGTGCTAGACTATGGTGATTTGATCTATATGAATGCACCTGCCCATTGCCTGGAAAGGTTAGATGCCGCCTATCACAGTGCTCTGAGATTTGTTACTAACTGTAAAGCACTTACTCATCACTGTACCCTGTATGCCAAGGCAGGTCTGCCGTCACTTACTGGTCGGAGGCTCAGTCATTGGTACATGTTCATCTACAAAGCCATGCTGGGTAAACTACCTTCTTATATCTGCTCCTTGATCTCACGGAGAGTGGCAAGTAGCTATTGCCTGAGATCACAGGATGTGCTTTTATTACATGTGCCAAGTGCTAGGACTGTTTTAGGTACTAAAGCTTTTATGTGCGCTGCTCCTCTAGCTTGGAATACTATGCAAAAAATATTGAAACTGAGCATTTTGATTCCCTTGCATCGTTTTAAAGCACGACTGGATGAAATATTATTGGATACCTGTAAATGTAAATAGATGCTAATGTATACCCCTGTAATTATGTTGTGATGTCCTTTTTGTTTTCTGTTTGTTTTTATATGTGTAACTCAATGTACCGCAGGTCTCCCTTGTAAAAGAGATCGTTGATCTCAATGGGATTTTTAACCTGGATAAATAAAGGCTACAAAACAAAACAAAACTGATACATTTAGGATTGCAATTTTAAAATACATTTTGAGATAAAATACTATAAACCCTCATGCAAATTAGTTACATAATTTCAGGACAAAAGTCTTGTACAATGGCCTCTTAAGTTAGTAAAAAAACAACTTTAATGTGGTAGACGTTTTGCAGGAAAGGGGAACAACATCACTGTAGAGTGCACATTTTCGTAAAACAAAGAAGTTTGCACAATTTCCAGTTAACCAAGATAAAAAAAAATGTGCTGCATACCAGCATGAAAAGACTTTCATAGGAAATAAGTAAAGCTTAAAATGAGAAAATGTTTGGTAGTACAGTGCCAATTGAGTTGAGAGCTGACAGCATGTTTACAGCTGTACGGCATCACTTGCACTGTACTGAGGTTGTTCCTCTTTTTCGCTTTAGTTACAAAATAAATAGTGACATTTCAGAATTTGTCTTGTGTCTTGTCTTCATTTGCATATTTGGCAACGAGGTAATCAACTGGTAACAGAAAGTATTTAAGTTATATCAATGTAATGGTGTGATACTTGTGTTGACTACATTTTTTGAAAGGTATTTAGTAATTGTATCAGAATCTTTTTTAAAGTAACCCCTCCAAAACGTGCCTACATTGTAAAGATGCTTTCATATATCTCTTACTGAAATGCCAATGTTTATCCAACACCCTTAAAGTGTTTTGCAATTTGAAATCAAGTCTATCTGTATATAGGACCTTTGTTGTCTTAAATCCCATCTTCCTCCTCTTTCATATCAGTCGGTGTTTGCAGCTACCTGCTCTGGGGAGTGTTCGCTGGTGAACACCCAGGTCCCGTTGGGCTGCACGTTGAGGTTCCAACCGTTCGGGGTGCTGCGGTCCACGTTGGCCCGGGGGATGATGGTCCGGCCCGCATGACTGAGGGTGTACTCTTTAGGGAGAGTGGGGGGGCCCATGGCTAGGAGGTCCTCACTGCTCTCTGGATGAGCAGCAGCTGGGTTATTCTCTAGGGGGTAATCCTCATCAGGGAGAGGAGGCTGGGGATGAAAAGATGGGGGAAACATTAAAAGACCTGCATCTGAGCTGTGTCCAGAGACTAAATTATGTTTTTTGGGGTTGATTTTAAAAGTTTGTGGGTGCTAAAAAAGTACTTCACTGAATAACGTGAAAAAGAAAAGGAAAAAAAGGGAATAGTTCAACTTTTCAAAAGTGATTTGCCTTATTTTCAAGAGTTACTTGAGAAGATGGATAACACTCATGTTTGTCTGTTAAATATGAAGCTACAGCCGTTAGCTTAGCTTAGCACAAAGCGCGGACAAACAGCTACCCTGGATATTAGTTATCCACCTAACAGCACCTCTAAAGTTCAATATTTACCAAGTAGTATCTTGTATAATCTTTCAAAAATGTTAAATGAAATAGTTACTATGTATTCCAGTAATGGAGCTAAGCTAAGCTAAGCTAATCGACAGCTCGCTGTAGCTTCATATTTAACACACAGTCATAAGAGTGGTATAGATCTTCTCAAATGAGTCTCAGCAGAAAGGTAATACATGTTGTTCCGAAAAAACATCACACTATTCCTTTGTTGAATTGAGCCATGACAGTAATAAATAGACTTAACACTGACCCTGTTCTTTGTCGAAATCAATCTTTTTGTGTTGAGGTATTTACATCTCACCGAATAATGTCATGTAAATTATTTCCCACTATGACCTAGATAAAGAGCTCAATGACTTTTCCATGACATTGATAAATACTCTAAGTCACAGCACTTCCATGGCCTCAAATATATTCTCATTTCTAGCTCAAGAAAGTCATTAAGGGGCAGAAAAGAGGTCACTTCTGACTAAAAAAAGAACTGTAAACCATGTCATATTTCAATAACGTCTGACATGTACCTAACGTGAAGCACTTCTAAACATCTCTTGAATCTCCTTGAGTGTATTTGGAATTTCAATATGAGGATAAATGTCTTTTTAAAGTGAATGTTTTTGACATTGTGGTCTGAATCTGTGAGCTTCACTAATGATAATGAGTGCTATGTAGGTGCAGCAGTTTTCATTCAATTAAAAGCAGACAGTATTTACAGCGCTCCCCTGGGTGAAGCTAAAACAGGAGACAGAGAGCGGCTAAGTGGAGCAGCAAGGCTGTCCTCACCGGTCCGTCCTCATGGAACCTGTGCACACTCATGGGCTCCATCACGGGGGGGTACGGGCTCAGCTGCTCGGGGGGCTCCCAGGACGTTTCCCTGGACATGGCGTTGTAGAAGTAGGGCCGACCGCTGCTCTCATCCACTAACTGCTCCCAGTCTGAGGTCCACGCAGGTGGGGAGGACGGAGAAAGGGCGGGAGATTGAGGAGGTGAGGGGGAACAAGGAGGCTCAGGGTCTGTGGGGGAGTCTAGGAAGGGGCTGTCCCAGGTGGTGCGCCCCGTGGCGGGGTGGTAGAAGTACTCCTGTCCACTTTCTTGGTCAACGTGCACCTCCCATCCCTCTGGGTCAAGGTAGGAAGGAGAGTAGGACGAGGGAGCCGAGGGAGGAGACTCGGAGATGCTTTTGCGAAGCTGTGATACATTCACGTACACCGCTGACCGGAGACTTTCATTCTCAACCTGTGGAAAAATCAAAGAAAATATATTTAGGGAAGTACATTAACAGGTGCTTCCAGAGAACAAGAACGTAAGTTATTTTGGGAACACATTTGTATCCATTTCCTGACACTTTACACTTCTTTCCACTGAAATTCAGAGCATGGATTTTACTCTACTACATTGATTTGATATATAAATAGATTCAGATTACACTCAAATAATCAACACATTTTTTTTATATAGTTATTTTTAACAGATTAAGAACAGCTTTATTTTTACATTGGTGGAATTCCCAAGCTACCAAGAAACATATATATATATATATATATATATATATATATATATATATATATATATATATATAGTAGAAAAAAAAACCTCCTCCCCAGCTGCAAAACTAAAGTGGTGAACACATTAATCCATCAATAAGCATTATCCAATAAATAAATATATACGATCCTGAAACGGGCCATTGTGCAGAATTAATACTTTCGGTACTTATATATATATATATATATATACAATAAGTTGTTGCTATTATTTTGGTACTTTTCAAAGGTAACATTTTGAAAGCAGGACTGTTATATATATCTTAGTACTTCTTCATCCACATCTGGCTTTTGTAGGCATTTTTCAAAGTAACATTTTTCCACCGTGTTGTGTTTTTGTATTTTGCAACATTCGTCTGGGTCATGCAGTGTCAAGTACCAGCCTTCACTACAGCTCTTAATAAATCAGCCTTCCGCATCAGAAAGAGCACCAGAGCACAGGAAGTAGCTCACAGCTGAAAAAAAACACCCACCACAGTGTCGTTCCTCACAATAATGATCATAACCTATTCTAGTGCCATTTTCAAAAACACCCACACACATGAATAACAGTTATTGTGCCAAAACAATGTCCAGAGGTTAAGTCTGTATTAACCAAAGCAGACAAACGTTAACATCAGTGGTGTTTTTTTTGTCTAAAAAGCCATTTTAAAGCTAGATAAAAAAAGAACAACCAGAGCAACGAGAGCCTTTGGCCACGGGCCAATTCAATGTAGAAAACTAGGTTAAACCTCCCCACCATCATCAGGCATTGTCTTGCCCTGCAGCAAAGCAGCGACCTGCCCTATAATTAGTTATAACTACGATTATCTTTTATTAAATACAAACTGCATTTCCACTTTCTGTCTATTAGAGGCAAGCTGTTTGAACATCCCTGTCATGTTACAATCATAAACAGAGCTCTTGGCTGCATGGCATGCAAATCATCACAACAAATTTGTTTAAAGAACGACAATTAGGAGTGATCTGACATGTGATGAAAGGCTGCCTCTGTCCTCTGAAACTGAGACGCAATGAAAAGTGCAATTTTAAATGACCCCGCTGCCTGGATGACAACAATGTGATCTTTCTTTAAGTTGTTCTCTCCTCATCTGTGCTCCACTGAGGTGATTCTTCCTCAGCGTGAGACTCGTGGGATCTACAGCCCTGCAGAGTCTTTCATACGCCTTCATGGTGGCACTTCACTCTTTCAGACAACACTCAAACTGCTTCTTGTCTCTCAGCTAACCTCATGGTCTATATTTACCAAGGCCTGCGACCTGTGTGTCTGCATCTGTGTATCACTCTGCTAAATGCGCAGTGCTATAAAGAAGAGATGTATTACTAAGTAAGGTAAGGTGAGGTAACTCATGCAATCTACAGGAAGATATTGCCAAAAACTCATTCATTTGAAATCTGTAGATAATTGTTACTTTGTCATATTGGATTTTCAAAACAATGTGATCCACTCAAAGAAATATAATTAATCATTCAGTGCTCCTTCTTCTTATCAAGTCATTTTGGTATGCAAGTCCTTAACGTCGTATTATCTCCATGTTAATGAATGCTAGTCCACTTGGTATAAGTATTTTTTAAATAAATGTCTAATTAAAAAATCCAACCGTATTCCTGTTTCGGACACTCCTTTGTAGAGTATTTTAAGAAAAACAGTAGATTGCTTGTCAGTTTATTCTGTAAACTTCCCAATTTCATGGAGACAATTCTGAAATAAGTTCTAAACAAACACATTTTCCTCAAACAAACAATGTTAGCAATGATACTATTCACCCGATTCTTATTTTTAAAGAACTTGTTTTGGAGTACGCTTTTGAATACAGGACTTTTGCTTGGAATTTAGTATTTTGCCATTAGTTAAAGGTCCGGATACTTGGATAAACATTTTTATAAAATAATGAGGAGAGGAAAGCAGTGCACGTTATGGATTTCATGATCAGCTGTGTTTTCTATCTGTCTATTCAATGTTATCACTTTGCTGACTTGATTGATCTCAATCTAACCTCAGTGCAGTCGATGCGGACAACCAGACAACTGACCCCTAAACAGATTGATTCAACCCAACACAGCCCGACTCCACAGAAACAGAAATAGGAAATGAAACAGCTGCATCATTGATCTCTGAAATAGCTACTCTGGATAACGCCCATACTATGCAATGGAAGAAAAAACGTTGCAAGCAGATACATATCAGCAAACGCTATGATTTAATGTGTGTGGGAGATGTCATCCCTTTGAAGGGAATACCACTGCTTGTTCAATTCCTCTAAGTAAATGTACTAGTAGGGCTTAGTACTGGACTTCCCTTGTGTTTTTTTTATTGTATGCTACTTTATCTGTTCTCTGCTACTCCACCTCATTTATTTGAAAGCTGTAGATACCATCTTTTTTTGAAGACCTTATATACAAATACATTATATTATATAACATACAATGTGTTCTTCTTCTTTTTTGGCTTGTGACCCCAGTATTTTTTCACTTAACTTTTGGGATGTTTACAACTAAATAAATTGTTAAACGGCGTCCAATTCATTATTTCAAAGGAAGGATTATAGAAAGGACCAAAAAGACAATGTTGCTCACATGTTTATAAAAAAACAATCTCTCACTAGCTCCATTATTCCACAGGAGTACTTTCACTTTTGATACTCTACAATTTGCTGATTATATTTCTGTGTTTTCATTTAGGATTCTGACTTGTACTTAAAGTTCCCAAACTATAGTATTGGTATTTTTACTGAAGTTAAGGATCTGAATGCCTTTTATAACTGATTTGACACCCAATGTTGTGGTGTAATGGTGGACACTATCAACCTTTTCTCCAACAAAGACGTAGAAAACATTTTTGTTATTCTGACCTTAAAACAGACAACCTTGAAAGAAAAAGATCCTTGTGAGAAACATTTTTACATGTTCTGTCACTGTGTTTTGACAGAGCAACATAGTGTATATCAGTGTGATATCACACAACTTAACACCTGTTAGTTTTCCCCTCATCAGACTGAAACACTGACACAGCAGATGTCAACAAACGAAAATGTCAAAACTGAACCAATAAATACAGTTTCTCACCACTGCTTTCAGATAAAGTATTACATATTTGCTGATGAAAATATCAACACAGAAGAACAAAAGTTGTTCTTTAACATCCATAATAAAAATGTAAACCAACAATTACAATAGATGAGCAAACAACAGCGTTGAGCAGATCAGTTCAGGAAAAGAAACAAGTGCAGGGGTGTTAAGCTTACGCAAAGCAGGAAGCAATACTGTCATAGAACACTATATTCTTATAAAACATGCTGACCACAGACAATAAAGTTGTACAATATAGCAATAAAAGCTGATGTTGTTGTGATCACCTACCTGAGGAACCACGGGCAGAGTCATTCCCCGCTTGCCCCCGTGACTTGACCAATCCCTCGAATACATGTCCATCATCTTTATATCGTTCTATTTAGAGGAGCCATGTATGCAAATATACAAATGGACTCCGAACGGATCTATCATAAGCGAGCTAGAACCAAGATCAATCAACTTGTGATGGGAAATACACGCACATTCATGAGCACACCCTGAACGCGCACATCTTCCTCTCGCAGCAGATGTGACAGTTGCAGCCCAGATAGAAAGGAGAACTGTTACAATAGCAGCAGGAAGGGGCTGTGTGAGGACTGGGTGAGACGAGTGTGTGAGTGTGTGAGTGTGTGAGTGTGTGTGTGTGTGTGTGTGTGTGTGTGTGTGTGTGTGTGTGTGTGTGTGTGTGTGTGTGTGTGTGTGTGTGTGTGTGTGTCATATGCGTGAATTCCTGTGTACAGGGTAGGGGGGGTAAAGGGTAACTGTCTGTGTTGTCGCGCAATGAGACTAGGTACACAAGACAGAGAATAGGGTTTGATTGCAGGAGCAACGTAAACAGAAAAAGGCCAAGTCAACATACTTCCTGATTGTGTACTCATATGGTAAAAAAAAAAAGTCTAAATGGAAGTTTTTTTTAAGGGGTCACACCAGTAACCATAGTGTTATACTCAAAGGAAAATGTTATAGACAATAAAGGTACAATAAAACCACTTTGCTTTTGTCTACAGCAGCTGCTTTAAAGGGTTCATTATTTGATCCTCTAGTACAGTAGGTCAAGCAGATACTAATGGGGAAAAAAGGGAAGTAATAATTTCCCACAATAATACGCAAGATCTTTTTTTGACAGGATATTCTGATGAAACATTGTGTTGTTAAAGTCCACGAGGCATGAAACAGGAAGTCTGGGTTCAAGGCCAACTGTTCCACCATTACTTCCTTCAACAGGGGGCAGACAGCAGGCGGTGCATTTTGTGGCTGTTTTTGCAGAGGTTTTTGAGGCTAGGGTTAAACTCAAATTAGGTTTGACGCATGTTGGTAACCCTTGTGTTTATACCGCTACATCCATGTTTGCCAAAGGCTTTCGAAGTTTCAGTATGTGTCACTGCTGTCAATACTTCCTGGAACATCCTGGAGAGAGGAAAGTTGATTAAAAATTATTATACTGGTGTCACAAAAGGCAATAATTTAGTAAAAAGTCATTTCGCGTTTTACCACTACCCAATTTTTTTCCCACTGCAATATTAGATGTTCAAAGCAAAGGCAACAGAAGTCCGGTGCTGTAGTATTAAGAGCGAGAAAACCAATGTATGGCAGAAAGGGTGAAAAAGAGACAAGACTTTCACCAGGAGAACGCTTTTTCTAACAAACATACTTATTTCAACCCAAACAATAGTCTTTTCCTAAACCTAACCAAGAAGTATTGTTGCCTAAAAACAACCAAGCAGTTTTATTTGAGTTTATGAAGCTTACCACATGTTCAAAACTGCGAATATGCTTCAAGATGTGACAGATTACGCTTAAAACGTTCCTAACGTACGTAACTTAATTCAATTAACAGCGCACTTATTTTAACCCAAACCATGATCTTTTCCGAAAGCTTACAAAGTTGTGTTGTTGCCAACACAAAATTCAGTAGTTTTGTTTGAATTCACAACATTAACCCCATTTATAAGACTGTGACCCTGCATGTGAAGTGATTAGGTAATCGGAGCAGGGCGTTAAATGACATGCAAACAATTTTAGTGCTTGGATAACTGAACCTAACATTGGTAAAAGTGGGATGCTACTTATACGCCTTCCCAATATAGTACGTTTATAAGATTCTACTTTTTTTGACAAATCTTGTTAGAATATCTTTCACTTATCTTGCAGAGTTTTGTCTGATATGGAAAGCTGTTTGTATTTAGCGAACAGCCTGAAAGGTATCTTCACATATAAATAACTGCGCCTAGGCCTTAAATAGTGTTCTTCGAGTATGATTTCAATACTTAAGCGCAAAACTGAATTCTCAGCCCTCAGCAATGCATGAAGCAGCAATCTGCTTCATTACTTAACCACATTAGCGCTCATCCAATCAGACAATGGAGTCCCAAATTGGGGCCCAAATCACGCCACAAAGCACACAGTCGAGCTATTGAATCAATCTGGCTCCACCTCCTCTTACATCACACTCCTAATGGCCCAGAATCCAGGATAACACAAGAAATGTCCATTGTGGAATTCTTAAGCTTATCACGTTCTTATCGTTGCACTTCAGGCCAGGTCTGCATGCCGATATGCGAAACCCGCTGATATTGTTGTTCCTGACAGATTTCTCCCACTCTTTCTCTGTAGGTGAAGTGTTTTCTGTGTAGGAGGGGAAACGTCTAAGTACCAGCTGTTGCAATGCTTTCTGATGCAAGTGGAAATTATTTTGCAAAGGGGCAAACTTGACATTTGGTTACAGGTGCATCATGCAAACAATCCAAAAACAGCAGTATTCAGGACTTAAGCTTTGTTTTGGATCTGGGAAGCTTCTGTACTGTTAATAACTGCAGGCAC
Source organism: Trematomus bernacchii (assembly GCF_902827165.1). Classification (NCBI taxonomy): domain Eukaryota; kingdom Metazoa; phylum Chordata; class Actinopteri; order Perciformes; family Nototheniidae; genus Trematomus; species Trematomus bernacchii. The sequence goes on from NW_022988050.1 coordinate 12,692,511, forward strand.
CATTTTATTCAAGGTAGGGACGCGCTGAAGGACGGGATTGGAGTAATTACGCGCGTCATTAAGACTTCAGCTACAAAAACATGTTATAAATAGCAATGATAGGACATAACCTGTGCCTGACTCATGCAACTCTTGACAAAGACTGTATCTTTACACCGCTTTGTAGATCAATATTGCAACTTATCTAAGAGAGTGTCAGATGTCAGGCAGATGAAAGAAGAAATGCATAATATCCCTTGCTGTGCATGTTGGTTGTGATCACTGCTTTACAATGCTGTACCCATAATCATATTGTTTATGAAAACATACTCTTAAGTCCGCCTTAGCCCCAGTTTGGGCCTCTCGTGTACGACCAAGTCTGAGTCACAAAGCCATGTGTCGTTTTCTCTGAAAAGTAAATACCCAGCAATCTGTCGTAACCAAGTGTTATTATGTTACTTGCCTTTTTTAAATGAGCAAAGACGTGTCAAATCTGGCTACCTAAGTCACAACTTTAGAAATAAGTTAAAAATCTTCTTTATAATGCAACCAATGGAATATGTTTCTTACAAATGGATGTAAGAGTCTTTGAGGGCTGTGAAAAGATTATTAAAAGAGATCTTTATGCTTACCTCAACTTGAATGATGGTACAGCACAAGGAAACAAGCTCTCTGCTGTCACATTTATATAAGGTGCAGTGATGCATACAGAACGTACAGTTCAGATGGAGGCAGACACATACTGCTAATACACCTAGGAAAGCTCAACAGACAGAATAAACCTCATTCTCGCAGGCCCTCGGGTTAATATTCAAAACGCATCGCTGTTTCTAGTAATACTATATGACCAAAGAATGGTAAAAATGGAAGGCTCGCCTGTGAGGTGAAAGCGACATGCACCTGTTATTTCACACTTGATGGACACATGTGTTCTGTCAAGCAGACAGGTACAGAGAGGTCTGAAGAGACACTCACACTACCTGTTGGAGCAGTTTCTTGGCATTCAACTTGTCTCACACACTTTTCTCTGGATTTATAGTCCGTCTCAGGATATGGAAGATCGGCCTCAGCTGTTCAGTTTTAAAAGCCAAAGTATCACACTTATTGTGCACAACAGACAAAACAAAGAGTCACTTGTGTCTTGGTTTGAGCACCTAACAGCAAGACAAAGCTGAGTGGTTAAACTGGGAAGCACATTTACAGGCTGCAGACAAACTCCACTGTCCTGTCACCATGGCAAAGCAGACCAGCACTTAAGTGGCACAATATAAGACAACGACAGCAACCCTCTAAATCACCACTTTCAGTTACTGCCCTCAGGGAGGAAACAGAAGAACAGAGGACACTGTGAAATAAAGAAAGAAAAAACCAGCGCAAAACTTCTAATTCCAATTTATTTAAACGTGTTTATGTCTTTACCTTCAAGCACCTAATTCTTCTTTAAATGTGATTAGTTTGTGTTGGTCCAAATGTGATTTGATGTGTTTTATGTAACCTGTTTAACTGTGGGTTTGGCTCATGCAAAAAAAAGGAAAAATGTGTCTTTATGCAAAGCAGAAGACGCAGTGTTTTCTATACCATTCTTTTCTTCAACAGTAGTTGCTAAAGTTCAATGGGACATTTGACCCCTTCTGCCATTCATCCAAGTGATAAAGACTTCTTGGACATGCTGTGTTCAATATTCAATATGGAGCTTAATAGAGGTTCTTGCAAAGAGTCCAGACTCACTGGTGCCATTAAGGCTGAAACATAATGTAAAGGCTCCACATAACAACAAAATGCTTGAATATGAACTCAAGCAAAGATGCAACTATTCAATTAATATGAGTGTTTTTCTTTAAACACGAAAAAATGAATACTATAATGTGTTGTAGAAAAAATGATATTTGAGGACGTCATATAGGCTTTGGGAAACACTGAATACCACCACAATAATCTGACATTTTTAGACCAAACCACGATGACTAATGAACGATAAGACACACCAAATTGAAAGTATAGTACACCTTTCTTCAAGCTGTAAATGAACTATAACCAAACTTTGGATTCCCAATCCCAACTGGATGTGCTCCCAAACTTAACATCCCATCAGAGACCAAAGAACAGCCCACATTCCCTGGATATTAAGTGACCTACATTTAGGGCTAATTGCAAGTTCTGCACATTACATATGCACACACACGCCAACTGGCACTGAAAGCTCCAAAGCCCTGCTCGTTGGGAGTCAGGCCAGACCCCCTCCTATCACCATGGAGATGGCCCCTTCATTGTGGGGGGAGAATTAATGCACTTCTGGCACGTCTGCAGTGGCTCATTCATACTTCCCATGAGGAGAAACACAAACTTTATCGAGTTTAAAATGCAGAATTTGATCAATGTGTTGCGTAAAAGTCCCACTAAACAAACTGTCCCAGCGTTACTGAAGGAAAGTCGTATAAAATCTCCTTCACAAACTCCGTAACCTTGCAACAGGTGCAAACAACTTACCTGAAACAAAACTTTGCCCCGCTTCTTTAGTGTTCTCCTTCCAACAGTGAATCATGCTAAAACGAGGTAAATACGCGCAAATGTTTCATGGTTCCTCCACGTCGCGTGTGATCAGAATTATTCCCAGGATCGGCCCCGGCGCTGGGGAAACCAGGTAGCAGCTGGAGGTTTGGGAGTGGCTGTCAGCAGCTTTCGGATTAACCCTTTCCTATTACTCGGAAGCCACCCAGCTGACACTACCTGTTTGTAACCTGTTCTCCAATGACATCACTGACTGTACACAGCATTGTATTAAAGTGAAATGCACACACTACAAGACGTCCCTGAACAACAATTCAACACATTCAATGATTAAAAACGATACACACCCGGGGTAAAGTGATTCCACAGCGAGCAGGAACTGACCAAAACTGAGACCCTGCCTCAGCTGCTCTAACTGGGGGTATTCAGGGGACTCCTCTTCCTCGCCCATTATTGAAATGGCATGAAGGGGAAGGCCGGCCATTCATATGCAGATGAGCTGGCACAGATACTGTGAACTCCACCAACACGGCTATTACAAGTCTGTACCTTCACTGTGTCAAATTCAACAAGTGGTTCCGATGTCAAGTCTAAACTAATCAGTGCTCATTAGTGATTGGATATTAATAAAGTACTGTAGTTAAAGGAGATTAAACACATTAAAGTCTGTTAAAAAGTGTGTGAAAAGTGCTTTAACAGACTAGTCATTTTGTATTATCAACTGTTAACTAATTATGGGTTAATAACAGAGGTGGCGGGACAAGTACTCAGATCTTGTACTTTAGTAAAAGTAGAAGTACCAGAGTGTAGGAATACTCTGTTAAAAGTAGAAGTCATGCATTAAAAATGTTACCCAAGTAAATGTCGAAAAGTATCAGCATCAAAATATGTACCAAAAGTAAAAGTACTCATTATGAAGGTTGGTCCATTTCAGAATAATATATATGTTTTGATTATAATTATTGATGTATTCATGTGTTTATCAAAGCTGGTAAATGTGCATATAGTTTTAATGACTTTTTATACTGCATGGTATCTTGTGAATTTACTCCAGGTGGAACTAAAGTCTGATTTAAGTATATATATATATCAAAATCTGTCAAATAACTAAATGTACAAAATATATACACAATTTACCTCTGAATTGTAGTGGAGTAGAAGTACAAAGAAGCATATGGAAATACTCAAGTGAAGTACAAGTATCTCAAAATTGTACTTACATACAGTACTTGAATAAAGTGACTTCCCACCTCTGGTTTATAATAATACAGTTTTATTATAATCGTTGTTTTGCTACTAAGGAAGCTGTGCAAGAATGTGTGAAGCGCATTTGTTGGATTTGAAAACAACAACATCTAAATATTTCAAAAAATCTAATGGTGTTGGGTTTTAAAGATGGGAGGCCTCTGTGGTCCTCCCCACGTCTGCCTAGGTTACATTTGCCCCAATATTATCATATAACCTGAGCACACACAAACACATCCAACTATGGGATGCATTGTGGGTAATGTAGGCACCAGGATTGACCATGAAGATAAATGTGTGGACTATAACATCATGCCCTTATGAGGCCTTTTTTTGTCATACAACATCTTAAAAAGAAGCAGTTGCCACACGTCACAACAAGTAAATGGGATGTGAGAAAGTCAGTTTTATAAAAACAACAAAGATAAGTCAAAAAATCATGAAGGGGAAATACTATGTTGTGTGCAGTATGTTTACCCCATTTGTTATCCTATTACACAGGCCAAATGTATTTATATTACAATTAATTGGAACCTCTTGACACTGATCTCCATGTTCAAGGCTTTTATTTGTCATACATAGCTACAGTAGTTATGACGATGAAAATCTTAGGTATGATACTATATCAATTATACTGTGACTCCTAAAGTAAACTGGCTGCATCTGGGATGGGTAAGGTTTGTCTCATTAAATACTTCATTTAGATCAAGTTCTGTTTTCACTTTGACATAAAAGGACATTTTACAGATGAGCCCTATCAAAAAAAGTCAAGTCTTTTTTGATTTAATGTTGTAAAATAATAATAAAAAGCACTGTACTGTATAGAGACTGTAGCGTTTTACAAATGATGAAACTGCGCCCTCTTCTGGCTGTAACACCACAGTGTTACAGCCACACTTTGATTTAAACACTAATTCAAAGTTATAAATAAGAACAATAAAACGTGAAGAAAATGGAAAGCTCACCTGCTCAGTGGGAGCTTCATTTGGACAGGAGGTTGCTTCTTCAGTGAGATTAAAATGTTGCTCCTCAAACATGAATGTGTCATCTGAGTCAATGGGGCCAGGCAGCTCAGAAAAAGTGTCAAATTCTGGGATGTTTAGCTTGGGTATGGTGTCATACAGGGGCGACTTAGGGGGTGAAGGGAGGTCCATATCCTCATCTTGCAAAAAAGTCTGTTGCTGTATGACTTCACCCTCCAGCAGTGGCTCTTTGGGTACAGTTTTGACCTTTGGCACATGATGATGTTTTGCATACAGTTCCAGGATGTCAGTATTCAGGGGTGCAGGGGTAGAAGATAAGCCTTCTGTTGAATCCTGAGTCTTAATGCCATCCTCTCTGTGTGCAAAACTGCTGCTGATTGGTCCTTCCAGAGTCTCACAGGGCTTCACATCTTGTATTTTTGCACATAATCCAAACGTGGAGAAGCGGTATGTCTCTCTTGGAGCATCCAGATCACAAACACGAATCACTGTGGTCCCTTTACGTCGTCTTATATCGTCCATTTCCAGTGGCTTGGTCACAGGTGAATCCATCTTATCAGAAGAGTGTTCAGTAATTGTTGGGAGCTCCTTCACATACTGGGCAGGGACATAAAAGGGTCGGGTGTGCAGGTCTTTGCGTACGTGCCACCAGTGCTCATTAGTTCTGGAGACCAGGATGTAACTTTCGTTAGGCTTGATGGACACAAGGCGACCGTCCTTCGCTGTGTACTCGAAGTCGTGCTGCACTGACACCAGCTCCATGCTCTGGTGCTCCTACGCGTCACTCAGGATGGAGCGTGGACATCTTGGAGCTGTGAATAGAGGAAATGGGGAGTTCAGTGGCCTTTAAAGTGTAAGTCTTAGTTCATTGTCAATCACTTCCACCTAAATAAACACGTGACCTCTTTCACTTTTGATAATGAGGGCCTTTGAGAACAAAACGCACTACTGCCACACTTATAGCAGTAAGATCACCAGATTATAAATGACTGATGTCGGTCATCTGTTTGCATCTTGCAAATTATGTATCTATACATCATATTCAATTTACTTGTATATAAACTCTTCTTGCACTATTTCTATTTTATTTGTATTTATTTGCACATCTCAAAATATTCTCTTGCACTATTTTATCTGTTTAATTAGTTTGATGTCCTATATATATTCATGTTGCACTGTTGGAGGAGCCTGTAACTTGAGCTTTTATTGCCATATATACCTAGCTACTGTGCACATGACAATAAAGCCTTGAATCTTGAATCTTTTGTCTATTTGCATTCGTTTAGCATCTCGTTTTGGGGTCTGTTGTCATTTCAGGTCTCCGTGCGGTGGTTTGGTGACTCTTTTTACATTATTTTGTGTATTTGTTGGCATCTCATTGTAGTTGTTTTGCTTCTTTTTGTAGTCGTTTCATGACTCTTTGTTTTTATTTTTATTTTATTTTGTGGTCATTTTGTGTCTCTTTGTTGTCATTCACATCACTTTTGGGTAATTTGCATTTGTTGGTGATCATTTACCATCCTGTAGTTGTTTTGGTTGTCTCTTTAGACGTTTTAATCTCTTGTAGACTTTTTAAAAGAGAGAACTTTAGTTATCCCAAAGGTAAGGAAAAAGCAGGAAAGAGGGCATGTATAAAATATCAAGGCTTTTTGTGTTTGTTTTTGGTCATTTGCATTAGTTTATTGTTAGATTGTCTCTCTGTAATCATTTTTGCTTTTCTTTTATTGTCTTTTATTGACTGTTTGTAGTGTTTTTATTGACTTCAAAACCATAAATGTTCACAGTCACTCCAAACTGAGGCACTGACCTTTTAGGCCCCATTCAGTGTTTGACGTAATAACAATGCTGACTACATGAAAGGTCAACGCCGTTTGGAGGTAAGATTATGAACAAAATGCTCTATTGGTAGCAATAGAGGCTCTTTTAAAGCCTTTAATTATTCTGTGCACAGGAATAGACAGGAAGTTGTTTCCAATAGCTGCAAAACAACTAAAACATACTCAGCAGCAGACTGAAAACTGCTTAACCACAAAACAGGAAGCCTGCACCGAGCTCGGCGAGGTGTCAGTGCGGCATCATGTGGCAATCTCAGTGTTTCTTATCAAATCCTACAGCAAACTGAATACAAAGAAACAGCAGGAGGTCATCAGCAGCTGCTGCAGAGAAATACAACTGTGTCTGTGTTGTTGCCAAATAATCACATTGTTATGTGGAGCAAATGAGAGTTAACGTATTCAAAACATAAAAGATCAAATGCTCATTGCAGTATAAAATACAATTATATATACTTAAAAATGACTTTAAAAAGATCTATGGATCATGCAAGTTAGATTTAACTTATAATATCATGTTGGATTTTGAGTATCATTCAACAAAAAAAGGGTAAGTCAGTGCAACTCAAATTATTTGACTACACTTTCAAGGCTCAGCAACAACATACATCACATTCTACACTCATACCCACACGCTTCAGCTGAGGACAATAATACATGTTCTACTTGCCTGATTTTGTTTCCAAAAATGTCCCGCAAACAATCTTCAGAACAGTTTTGTATCTGAAGAGCTGGAGCTCAAACTGCTTCTCGTCTCTGCTAGCCAACTCTTATTTCCTGTTCTGTGTCAGGGTCTGTTTCTCTACTGAAAGAGGCAGTGATATATGACAGCACCGAAGCCACAAGAAATGGGAAGTCTGACTTTAGCTTAACTTCCCAACATATCTGTTATATTTATGCATTCTCTTTATGGCACCTCACTGACAGGGAGTAGACTGGAAAGAGTGGCAAGGCGGTGATTCATTATGACACTGTAACAGGGCAATACTAAAAATGAAACTTGGTAAATTAAAAAAGACAAGTTAGTCTCTAGACACATGTTGAAATGTAAGCAATTATATATAGTTGTTATTGCAAATTTCAGCAGATGATAGGCAAACAAGAAAACAAGTTCAATGGAAAGATCACTTTATGACTTCTAAACATCAATTTGTATTATTTATATGTGCATTTATTACTGCTGCTATAGTTGAGCACTACTGCATATGTGGACCATGTATGCCCTCTGTTGGATTTTCAGGACAAATACACTTAACCGCTCATTTAGAAAAAGAGCAACTTGATTTTCCCCGATGAAGTCACTATTCGGTTTTTAAGGAGGTTTCATAGACTTGTTTTGTTCTGCTGGTGTGGCTGATGAGGGGAAATACTAACAGTGTTAAGTATTGAAGGTCCCATGTCATGGCCATTTCTACTGATCATAATTCCATTGTTGAGGTCTACTAAAATAGATTTATATTGTGCAATTTTCACATTGGTTTCTCATGCAGCATCTCTGTATAGTATGTGTATTCACTCTCTGTCCTAAACGGCTTGTTGGAGCTCCTGCCCCCCCCTCCCTGTGAGCCCAGTGGCCGTCTGCGAGACAGCGAGACACAGCGAAACCCAGCCCGAACACACACACACACCCGCAGCCTGGCTGGGAGTTGGTGTGTGTGCTCACACACCAACTCACAACCTCGCCGCGTCCCGCTGTCTCATATGGGCTCAGAACAGTCTCATAATACACACATGCACACATAAGGATTCATACTTGTATTTCATGATCCGCAAAAGGATTCACACTTGTATTTCCGGATCCACACTTGTGTTTGTCAATGCACACACAAATGTGTTCCGTTTCATATACATGTAAATAAAATCCAAATACAGAAAAAAGTTTTACATATGTATTTTTGATCCTCACATATTTGTTTTCCGTTTAAATCCCCTGCACCTACAAACACAAACCGCTTTCTGTCCATGGATCGCTGTGCATTCGTGTGTGGGTTTTTTGAGACTCCCCTGACGGTCACCCGATTCGTACTTGTAATCTTTTCTATCTATAGCCAATCAGATGTCTCCTTCATTCTAAGCCAATCAAATGAGCGCGCCCCCACGAGGGTAGATTTCTTGCGTTCATGACGTAGCACTTCATGTACGCAAATAGAGTGGCGAAGTCACGCCCATCTACTTCCGCCCCATGGGACCTTATTTCGGAAAAATAATGTATTGAAGTCAATGGAGAGAGAAAACTTATCTTTCGATCCCGTTTGAATTGTGCCATGAATTACACATATGATGTTTGTCAATCTTAAAAAATCATTTCCATGTCAAAAAAGTAACAGTTTGTTGTAAAATTGTTGAAATATAAGATTATGAAAAATACGCAACTAGAAAGACTACAAATCCCAGAGTCGCGTAAGTGATGTCACAATTGTTTTCCTCCACTAAGAGATAGCTAAGATCAGCGCAATATAGATATAATCTATCTATATGGCGCTGGCTAAGATAAGATAACTTTAACAAGATGCCTGTGTGCTTAGTACCAGGTTGTTATTATACCAGCAATGGGTCTTGCTCGTTCTTTCGCTTCCCGTCTGATGAAAGTGTTACGATATCCGATAGGACCCAAACGCAGGACACGGCAGAGTGTTGGAAAAAGGTTTATTGTGAGGTGGAGGAGCGTGGAGAGTAATCCTGTAGGAATGAAGACTGGTGAGTGTGGAGAGTAATCCGGTTGGAATGATGACTGGTGGCGGCAGGTGATGGTAACAAGGCGGCTGGATAGTGATCCTGGAGCATAAGAGAAACAGATGAGAAAAGTATTCCGTGTACAGAGAAATAGTTTTAAATCGGCTAAGAAGGCTGAGAGTTACCACTGGGGATTAAACAACGATCTGGCGCTGACATGTTGTGGAGCCTCCGCTGATATACCATTAGTAAATGGCTGAATGGGAATCAGGTGTGTAAAGCTGATTGCACCAGGTGGAGATTTGCAGCAGGTGGAGATTGAGCCGGGAGCCAGGAGTGACAGCCACCACGCCCACACAGACAGGGAAAGGGAACACACACTCACAAGGGAGGTGGCTGAAGAGTAGAGCCACCACAGTACCCCCCTCTTAAGGGACGCCTCCAGGCGGTCTACCAGGTCTACCAGGTCTACCAGGTCTACCAGGTCTACCAGGGTTATCCCGGTGGAAGTCCCGAACCAGGGACGCACCCACGATGTTTCGCCGGGGAACCCAAGACCTCTCCTCTGGACCATAGCCCTCCCAATCCACAAAATATTGGAATCCCCTTCCACGGCGACGAACGTCCAACAATCGCCTGACGGTGTAGGTTGGGTGATCATTGATGATGCGGGGGGGTGGGGGAACACTCACTGGAGGAGACAAGGGGCTGCTGGCAACAGGTTTTAACAGAGAAACATGAAATGTTGGATGAACCTTCATGTGTGGGGGAAGCTTGAGTTTTACTGCAGATGGGTTGATAACTGAGTCGATGATGAAGGGGCCGACATAACGTGGCGTGAGTTTCTTCGACTCTGTCTTGAGTGGGAGATCTTTGGAGGAAAGCCAAACACTCTGACCTGGTAAGTAGTTGGGAGCCGGGGTCCTGTGGCGGTCTGCGATGAGGCAGTTGCGGGCAGCGGAGCGGAGCAGGGCGGCTCGGGTATCCCTCCACACCTTATGACAGCGACGAAGGTGGGTCTGAACGGAAGGAACAGCAACCTCCTCTTCCTGGGATGGAAACAGGGGTGGTTGGAAACCCATGGCACAATGAAAGGGTGAAATACCTGTGGCTGCATTTGGCAGGGAGTTGTGGGCATATTCGATCCATGGAAGATGTGGGCACCATGACGAAGGGTTCCTGAAAGCCACACAGCGAAGAGCCGCCCCCAGATCCTGGTTGGCCCGTTCCGTTTGCCCGTTCGTCTGAGGATGATATCCAGATGACAGGCTCACTGATGCTCCCAGAGCCTGACAGAAGGCTTTCCAAACGTGGGAAATGAACTGGGGACCCCGGTCAGAGACGATGTCGGTGGGAATCCCATGGAGTCGAACAACATGATTGACCAGAAGATCTGCAGTCTCTCGGGCTGTGGGAAGCTTGGGAAGAGCAACAAAGTGTACCATCTTGGAAAATCTGTCCACAATAGTTAGGATGATGGTATTTCCTTGTGACAGTGGAAGTCCAGTGACAAAATCCAAGGCCACATGCGACCAAGGACGCCTAGGTACCGGCAGCGGCCGAAGCAGGCCAGAGGGAGATTGGTGGGAGGACTTGGCGCGGGCACATACTGTACAGGCAGCAACAAAGGCCCTGGTGTCTTGAGCCATGGAAGGCCACCAGAACCGTTGTTTTAGAATAAACAGTGTGCGATGGACACCAGGATGACAGGAGAGACGGGAGGCGTGTGCCCACTGCAGGACCTTGGAGCGAACAGGGGTAGGCACAAAAAGACTATTAGCTGGGCAGTTACCTGGGTTAGGTTGCGCCCGCTGAGCCTCCTTAACCAATGACTCAATCTCCCAGGTAACAGCCGCCACCACGCAGGAGGCAGGCAGGATAGTGTCTGGATTGGCAGCTGGTCCTTCGGAAGCGAACTGGCGAGAGAGAGCGTCCGGCTTGAGGTTCCGTGACCCTGGACGGTAGGTAAGGGTGAATGAGAAGCGGCCGAAATACAGGGCCCATCGAGCCTGACGAGAGTTAAGGCGCTTGGCAGATTGGATGTACGCCAAGTTTTTGTGGTCTGTCCATACAATAAAAGGGAGCTCGGCTCCCTCCAGCCAGTGCCTCCACTCCTCTAGGGCAAGTTTGACAGCCAGCAGCTCTCTGTTACCCACGTCATAGTTCTTCTCAGCTGGAGTGAGGCGGCGAGAGAAAAATGCACATGGATGTAATTTTTGGTCTCGTTCCGAGCGCTGGGAAAGAACTGCCCCTACCCCGGTGTTGGAGGCATCGACCTCCACCACAAACTGGCGAGAGGAATCAGGGTGGATGAGCACAGGGGCAGTGGTGAAAAGTCTCTTTAGCTCCGAGAAGGCTGCATCGCACTCTGGAGTCCAGAAAAAACCAGTTGTAGGGGAAGTGAGTCTGGTTAAAGGGCCCGCCACTCTGCTGTAGTCTCTGATGAAGCGCCGATAAAAATTGGCGAAACCAAGAAACTGTTGAAGCAGTTTAACTGAGGTTGGTTTGGGCCACCCCGCCACCGCTTGGATCTTCTCAGGGTCGGTCCTAATCTTTCCTTCCTCAACGATGTAGCCCAGGAATGAGACTGTGTTGACATGGAATTCGCATTTCTCCGCCTTCACAAAGAGTCTGTTTTCAAGGAGTCTCTGCAGCACCTGCCTGACATGGATAATGTGCTCCTCCTTGTTACGGGAGAAAATGAGAATGTCATCCAAGTAGACAAAGACTGACCGGTTGAGGAGGTCACGGAGTACATCGTTCACCATTGACTGAAAAACTGCTGGGGCATTCGTCAGTCCAAAAGGCATCACCAGATACTCAAAGTGACCGAGTGGTGTGTTAAAGGCAGTCTTCCACTCGTCCCCTTCACGGATTCTGACGAGGTGGTAGGCATTGCGGAGGTCCAGTTTGGAAAAGATGGTGGCTTCCTGGAGGGGTTCAAAGGCGGAGTTAATGAGGGGTAATGGATATTTGTTTTTTATAGTGATGGCATTGAGACCCCTGTAATCAATGCAGGGCCGCAGTGAGCGGTCCTTCTTGGACACGAAGAAGAACCCAGCACCGACCGGGGAGGAGGATGGGCGGATGACACCAGCAGCCAGGGAGTCATGGATGTAACTCTCCATGGATTTTCTCTCAGGGCGAGACAGGTTGAACAGACGTGAGGAAGGCAGAGGGGCCCCGGGAAGGAGGTCAATGGGACAGTCGTAGGGTCGATGAGGAGGAAGAGAAAGAGCTCGCTGTTTACTGAACACCTCTCCTAGGCTATGATATTCCATGGGGACAGATAACAGGTCAGGCGGCTCGATCTTGGGTGGTGGAGCGGCGGCCTCTGCTGGCGGTAGGGCAGACTGCAGGCATGAGGATAAACAAAAACAACTCCAACTAATGATTTTGCCAGTTATCCAATCAATCTGGGGGTTGTGTGTTCTTAACCAGGGATGACCCAACACTATGGGAGCATGAGGTGAGGAAATAAGGTGAAACTGAATAAACTCACGATGGTTTCCAGACAGAATGAGGTTTACTGGCTTGGTGCGGTGAGTGACTTGGGCCAGGAATTGTCCATTAAGAGCATTGGCATTAAGAGGTGAATCCAACACTTCGCAGGGAATTCCTGCCTGAGCTGCGATGTCAATGTCCAAAAAATTCTCGTCTGCCCCCGAGTCCACTAAGGCGAGCAGGGGTAGTGACTGTTGGTTGCAGCAAAGAACGGCTTCTAGCTGCGTTCTGGGTCGGGGGTTGAGAGAGGAGGAAGGGCTCGCCAGAATCCCCACAGCTACTGACGAGCCTGACCTTTTGGCAGATTAGGACAGGAGGAAACTAGATGACTGGTTTGGCTGCAATAAACACATTCCCCAGCCTGGATCCTTCTAGCCCGCTCAGATGGTGAGAGGCGGGCCCTTCCCATTTGCATGGGCTCATCTTCGGGGGGTGAAACCGAGAAAGGAGTCGGAAAGGATCTGGAGATTGGGGCAGTGGCAGTGCCAATTCGGGGATCAAGTGAGGAGTAGCTGGGATTGGGGTGACGGCTATTCCTATCCCTGCGTCTCTCTCTGAGGCGATTATCAATCTTGATAGCTGTGGCAATTAAATTATCCAAGCTAACTGGATCATCCCTAGCAGCTAGCTCGTCTTTAATTGCTTCGTTCAGCCCTTGAAGAAAAACATCTTGCAATGACTCGTTATTCCAGCCTGAGTCAGCAGCAACTGTTCTAAACTCAACTGAAAATTCGGCTACACTACGGGAGCCCTGCCGGAGAGAAAGAAGGCGCCTAGAAGCGTCCCTCCCCCGTACCGGGTGATCAAAAACTTTTTTCATTTCGGAAATGAAAGTATCAAATGATGAGCAAATGTGTGGCTGGCTCTCCCTAACGGCTGTAGCCCAATCTAGAGCACTCCCCCTCAACAGACTCATTACATATGCTACCCTAGCCCCATCTGTGTGATAAGTACTAGGCTGCTGCTCAAAGACTAACGAACACTGGAACAAAAAGGCTCTACAAATACCCAAATCTCCAGCGTATCGCTCCGGTGTAGGAATAACAGCCTCTCGTAGCTGATGGAGAGGTGCCGCAGGAGCGGGGGGAGGAGCTGTCGGCTGTGCAGCGGGCTGCGGGGGAGAAAACTGGGAGGTGAGCAGTTCCACTTGTGTGCCGATCCTTTGCACGTTAGTGGAGAGGTTCCGGAGAGTCTCCACAACCTCACGGAGAACCACGTCGTGATGCCCCACGAGAGCACCTTGATTGGCCAGGGCTTGGCTGAGTTCGTCCGCAGTCTTGGACTGGTGGCCTGTGTCCGCTGAGTCCATACTGGCCAGATCGTTCTGTTACGATATCCGATAGGACCCAAACGCAGGACACGGCAGAGTGTTGGAAAAAGGTTTATTGTGAGGTGGAGGAGCGTGGAGAGTAATCCTGTAGGAATGAAGACTGGTGAGTGTGGAGAGTAATCCGGTTGGAATGATGACTGGTGGCGGCAGGTGATGGTAACAAGGCGGCTGGATAGTGATCCTGGAGCATAAGAGAAACAGATGAGAAAAGTATTCCGTGTACAGAGAAATAGTTTTAAATCGGCTAAGAAGGCTGAGAGTTACCACTGGGGATTAAACAACGATCTGGCGCTGACATGTTGTGGAGCCTCCGCTGATATACCATTAGTAAATGGCTGAATGGGAATCAGGTGTGTAAAGCTGATTGCACCAGGTGGAGATTTGCAGCAGGTGGAGATTGAGCCGGGAGCCAGGAGTGACAGCCACCACGCCCACACAGACAGGGAAAGGGAACACACACTCACAAGGGAGGTGGCTGAAGAGTAGAGCCACCACAGAAAGGACCAGGAGTGTGTGGATCAAGCTAGCTAGTAGCTAGCACGTTAGTTAGCATTACAGCCTTGTCATTTGTATTAGCCTTAACATGGAGTAACATTAAGTAACCCAAAATGTTAAACAGTAAGAGTAGTAGTCATATTTCGTGAACCCTTTGAAGAGTACTGTCACCGGTGTGATCATTCTATAATACACCATTTAAGCCCGGGGGAGAAATGCTAACGCTAACGCTAGCGATCTTCTCTACTTCATGCTATCTGCACAAATGGTTGACATTAAACATTAAAACGACCAGGCAGTTCAGAGAGAATCAAAGGAAGGCAGGCAGCTTTGCATGACATTCTTCAGGACGTGTTTCATTGTGGTGATAGTGAGGGTAGTCAATCGTTTTGTTGACAAGACAGTAGTGACGGCCATCTTGGTGACGTGTGTTGTTGACCAGAGATGTAGTTCATTGAGCGTTTCACACAAACAAATGTGTTACTTCCAACCCAGTCTCACGGCATTTCGTGTTATAGTCACGTTATTTAATCTATTGATTCGTGTGCAACACCACGATTATCCCATTATTTTCGTGTCACACAGAACGATTTTAAAAGCAATGTATTTCTATTGGTAATGTGTTTCGTGCCTGCAACACGTCTTTTTCTCGGTCTGGTCGTGGAAGACCGGAAGCTGTGTGGTTCATAAAAACATGTTCTTACTCAATATCAAGCCACGATTATTGCTTTTATTTAAAATCGTATCATTTCGGACTTTTGTTGCCGTCTGTGAGGAAAAGAAATGGGGCTCAGAGCCTCAGGATACTGAAATCTGTATTTTTAAAATCTTTTTTTCCTTCTAATTTGTTATTCTTTTCAAAATAACACACTGTTATTTACTCAACAATAACACACAATTATCCTTGTTTTTATTTATTGGTTTAATTCGATAATCTCGGGCTATTTTGAGTCCGTCAGGAACTGAATTTCAAAATAAAGTCAACACGTCTTTTTCTCGGTCTGGTCGTGGAAGACCGGAAGCTGTGTAGTTCATAAAAACATGTTCTTACTCAATATCAAGCCACGATTATTGCTTTTATTTAAAATCGTATCATTTCGGACTTTTGTTGCCATCTGTGAGGGGAAAAAATGGGGCTCAGAGCCTCAGGATACTGAAATCTGTATTTTTAAAATCTTTTTTTCCTTCTAATTTGTTATTCTTTTCAAAATAACACACTGTTATTTACTCAACAATAACACACAATTATCCTTGTTTTTATTTATTGGTTTAATTCGATAATCTCTGTCTTTTTTGACGTCTATCAGGAACTGAATTTCAAAATAAAGTCCGAAACAATACCAGAAACAGATTTAGGACTTTTCAATAATCCTCAACGGTGATTGGATGTTTTAGCCGCAATGCACGTAGGGATATGGTGTTTATGCACACGTTTCTTTCGTGTCAGAAAGCACGATTTTCAAAGTAATGCATTTTAAGTGGAAGAATTGTTCGTGTCTCCTCTTCGTGTCTCGGGAAGCCGGAAGCTGTATTATTTTCTAATGTTTATTTTTTTTAACCATAACGGGTACTTTACATAACATTGAGTCAAACTTATCCTTGTTTTGTTTATGTTAAATTGTTATTGTCGATCAATTGTCCATTTTATTTATTAAGGTTTAGGATATTTGCCAGGAGAAGGGAGACCGTCGGAAACCGGAAGCTGTATTATTTTCAATGTTTTTATTTTTTTTATTTTATTAATTTTTATAACCATAACGGGTACTTTACACAACATTGAGTCAAACTTATCCTTGTTTTAATCCTTGTTTTATTTATGTTAAATTGTTGTTGTCGGTTAATTTTCCATTTTATTTATTAAGGTTTAAGATATCATTAGTCTTTTATTTTAGTATTATCATGCTTGATGTTTACACTTTTCTGCATTTTATAAGGCAATATATACTTTTTTGTTTTTGTCTGTAGGCTACTTAGGTTATTAAATAGTTATTGTGTCAAAATATAGGAAATGTATTAATATTTTATTGTATAATCGGTACAGGAAATGACATAATTCAGAGCACCACCTATTGGCCAAAGACCGCTGCCACCGGCATTGCGATCCATCTTCTGACAAAGTAAGTTGTGTCACTAAAGTCTGATGCATGATTTAATAATTGGGGCTTTTTTTTAAGCCTTTTCTCGCATAGTTCATCATACATAATGAACTGTTCTAAGTCTGAGAAATGCTTCCGCCATAATCAGCAAAGCAACATTAATGTGAAATTATTCTTGCGGG
Source organism: Trematomus bernacchii (assembly GCF_902827165.1). Classification (NCBI taxonomy): domain Eukaryota; kingdom Metazoa; phylum Chordata; class Actinopteri; order Perciformes; family Nototheniidae; genus Trematomus; species Trematomus bernacchii. Next base: position 12,709,338 of record NW_022988050.1, read on the forward strand.
CGGCTAGCTAGCTAGCTCACGTTCAACATAAGCTTAAACTAGTTTAGCTACATTTATATCAGCTCATAAGTGGTGTGTGGAAAATATTTGTCTTAATTACGGCTACATACGTCGGTGTTAAAGTGTGAGTTATACGTTATTTTAATCGCTTTTGTTTGACACATGACAGTGCTGCCGAGCGGACATTTAACATATGTTTGGGGGGGAGGGGCATAGTCTAGTGATGTGTCGGTCGCGAACGAGCCGATTCTTTTGAACGGCTCTTTGGTACGAACGAGGGGAACCGAGTCCTACTTGGTGAGAGCCGTTCTTGTTATCGTTCAATCGTTGGTCCGCACGGTCCGCACTCACTGCCTGCCAAAATCCACTCGCCTTTTAAAAAGCTTGATTTTGTTCCCCAAACGTATTCTGTGAAGATCCGCCACTACTCTGATTGGTAGGTTTCAGCACGAGGAGTGAGATGGGGTGGGTCTTAACGGAATACGCGCGAGAGAGAAGTCATAACAAGTGGTACAGGACAGGTAGACGACGTGTTTTTCGGATGGAAAATGAGCCAAACGCGAAAACGCAGCAGCATTTGGATGCACTTCAACCAAAACCCAGGCAGTGATAAAGCGCACCATTTGTAAAGGCAAAATATCCTTTAAAGCAGGGTCAACAAATAATCTCCATCGCCACTTAAAAACACAGTATCTAATATTAAGAGTTGCATGAATTTCATTCAAGGCAAGGCAACTTTATTTACTTAACACATACAGAGGGTAAATTCAAAGTACATTCACTGACATGAATGACATGGATATGGCGCCACCTTGTGTCATGTTTACAATGCCGATTATTGACATTAGGTCTGGCAATCATTATCCTGGTGATTATTTTGCAGATAAACCTAGTAACCTTAAAAAAACGGCTCTTTTGAACGGCTCTTTTGAACGGCTCTTTGAAAGGAACGGAGCCATAAGATCCGGCTCCCTTCAAAGAGCCATAATTCCCATCACTAGCATAGTCCATGTGCACGGCCATGTGCTTGTTACGAGTCTGAAACAGGAAACACGTAAATGAACTCACTCAGTCTGTCTAAAGTAGTTAAACCGTCACAATGTGCATTTAAAAAAGCTAGTTTCACTACATAATTCACTTTTTCTTTTCTCTCCTGCAGCTCCTGTACCCACACCACAAACCCATACACTGATCTACACCATCATAAAACCAACGGCACTTTTAAGAGCCAAACTCTCCCTATCTCCCTATCCAGCTCTCTTATATCTATCATCTATTTCTTTATTCACCCTTCTATCTATTCTGTGTACTTCTCTACTTTCCTGTGTTTGTCAGTCTGTCTGTTTGTAATCCTGTGTTAATCATGCCAGGTGGGTCTACAAAAAAGACATGTCCCTTCTGTCAGAACATTTTATTTTGTGCACATTGCCTTAAGGAGCAGCCAAAAAAGCTGCGCCTTGAGAAGAAGCTCAAGCGGTTTGATGAGAAGCGAGAGGATTGGGTGTCTGGGCGGAAGAAGAACCACAACATTGCTTCCATCAAGGATGAAGCCATTGTCTTGGTATGTACACTTTTTACTGTATGTTAATGCCCGGACACACCAAGCTGACACCAAAGAACTGACACAGACGGACCCCCGACTGTTTGCCAATATATTGGGCCAGGATAAAGTTGAATGTTGTTTTTATATACATTTATTTCTTAATGATGTTTGTATCTTATTAACCAATATACACTTTGATATCAACTTCAAATATAGATATTATTGCAAAGGTATTATTTAATATTCTCTTTTCTTTCAATTTGAAAACTACTCTTATCTTAACTTTCACAGCCAAGGGACACTATTTTAATTTAACTTTCACATTTAAATAAACAGAGCACTTCCTTCACTTCCATGTTGTGTTCCATTCTTGCTTATGTACACACTTTTAGACATTAAAGGTAGGGTAGGTAAGTTTGAGAAACCAGCTTGAGTGCGCTAGAATTTGAAAATACACAACCGGAGAAAATCTGCCACTTCCTCACAGAGCCCCTCCTCCAACACACACGAACGCGCACATGACCAATGAGGGCACGAGATAAGTTTGTGCACAGATGGAAGGCTGACAGGCAGGTAGGCCATCCAGTTATTTTAGCCTGGCCGGCTCAGATGATTGGTCGTGCTTTTTACAGTACTACGGCTTCCACAGATGACATTCTTTTATGGATCTTTTGTCAAAGCACTTCAGATATTCATTGCTATCGGGATGTTAAGAGCATTCCATGGAATATAACAAGTGTATCTCGAGCCGGTTTCTCAAACGTACCTACCCCACCTTTAATAAGACTACATCATTGTATGTTACTACTCTATATTACTCTTACGACTGCAGCCACAACATACGGGAACGTTTTACATTGCAGCACGCAATTTCAATTTCAACAGTGTCAAGCTATGCTTGGATTGTGTTACATTTTTAATTATGCAATACTCATTGTGTACACAAGTGTTAACTGTTAATTGTTGAGTGGTCACACATTTGCATCTTATTGTACTTTAACTTTAAGATTATCAGGGTTTGAACTGGGACTCAGGATACTGATTTATTTGTATTTTGTGTTTGTCTATAAAATATTTTTCTGCTTCTACTGTGTAACCCTTCCTGGTAAATACATGATTCTGCAAAAGCTAAACTCAGCATCTAGGTTTATGAATGGCATACAACTAGATGCTGTCATCAGTAATGTTATAGTTGTAGTTATATAGTTGTTTCCTTTCCATTTCTTTAAACAGTAAATATATTATTTTGTCATTACAGCTTGAGAAACTCCATGCCATTGGCTTTAAACCAGTGCTGCTTCTTGGCAAGGAGACCAGGAAGAAGGAGGTCAAATGTGAAATCCTAACCCCTCGCTGCACACTGACCGCCTATGCCCAGGATTACCTTGACAAGATAGGCACTTTTTATGAGTTCCTTTGTGAAGGTGAGATGCTTGCACTATATCTTCACAGTTCACAGTATTGTGTACACAAAATGTTTGTATCAATGTTAAACTCTTCTAGGGATGGTTCACCCCTAAAACATGTTCAGTCAACGAGTCCTTACCTCCCTGACAGTATAAACGTTGGAGAGCTTAACATTTCCTTATAACCAACACAGTTATATGGAATGAGTTTGGATCAACTCATTTAATAAAGTCAGTTAAGTTAACAACAACTTACAGCGACTGTTTTCAATCCATCCAAATCTTGTGGGACAACAACTTGATCCAGTATTTATCCTTTGATACAGCCAGAAAGCAGTCATTCGAGCCATTTATTTGGGTTTGGCAAACTATATTTTTGTGAGACAACTAACACACATCCTTTCTACCTGTTAACTGTCACTATTCTTAGCTGCAAAGTATTACAAAAGTTGAAAGTAATTACAAAATATTTAGGGATATGGACAACGTTTGACTGTTTATTATTTTAGCAAACTACATACAATAAATACATTTTGAAACACTGAGTATGTAGCCTAATGAGACATGGCTTACTCTGCAGAGGGGACTTGTGGACATTTAACTGTTATTTATCAGGAAATAGGTAGGCAAGTTTACTTGAATTTGAAAAACCATTTTGGGGTATTGTGCTACCACTTGCGCATTCAAGGTATACAAATTGAAAGTTGTTAATGTCAAGGTAGTTGGGTTTGATGACTGAAATGTAGTTTTAGGCTTGAGCCATCCCTTAAGCAATTTCCTTTTAGCAAACCGTTCCTAAACTGTTTGCTTTATCAACGCCCAAAAGGGAGAAATGTTTTGAGGTTAATGGTAAGAGCACACAATACATGAAGACGATCCCAGTTGACCACATATTCAGTTTGGCAGTTCTGTATTAAGGTCATGTTTCTCGGGTTGTAAACAAAAGCAGTTATCCAGTGCATCCAGAGGTCCCTTTACATTACATTTAGCAGACGTTTTTATCCAAAGCGACTTGCTACTTATTTGATTGCACTTATGCAAAACACGTTTGCGTCAGTCTTATAAATTCTGAACAAAATGTGTGGATGTAAATAATGTAAGGGAACATACATGCACACGTCTATATGTTGTCTACCGACAAATTGACATATCACATCACATGGAATGTAGACACAAATCGGAAGAATAATATCGCAAAAACAAAACCATAAATGGTTGACTGGATAAATACCACTATTACTGCTATTAACTTTGACTGCACACAGTCCTATGACATGACGAGTATATTTTTGACCCTGTCTGGAAACATACCTTAAGCACGCTGTATTTCTTATTTCTAGATATATGAGTTAACCTCTTTGTCTTAAGCAAGTCAAGACCAACATTTGTTTAACTTGCACAGGTTGGACACAGGACTCCACTGGCCAGGGGGTTGCGGAAGATCCTGAGGAAGAGACAGTCACGCTGAACCTCACACCCTGTGACCCATCTGAACCAGAAAACAACTGGCAGGAGGCAGGGACGTCAGAGACAAGCACTGTGCAGGTGGAGGTGCTGAAGACCCCCCCCGTGAATCAGTGTACCACCAAAGAGGTAGGGCAGGAGGCAGGGACGTCAGAGAGCCAGGTGCCAGAGACAAGCACTGTGCAGGTGGAGGTGCTGAAGACCCCCCCCGTGAAGCAGTGTACCACCAAAGAGGTAGGGCAGGAGGCAGGGACGTCAGAGAGCCAGGTGCCAGAGACAAGCACCGTGCAGGTGGAGGTGCTGAAGACCCCCCCCCCGTGAAGCAGTGCACCATCATAGAGGTGGGGCAGGAGGAGCAGCCCCAGCGGGATGATCTGAGACAGGCTACCACCACGGAGGGGCCAGGTAATAAAATAGATGGATCGAATCGGAGGGATGAAACCCTCTTTAATGGTCACACATGCAGAGCACACAGCACACACAGTGACATTTGTTCTCTGAGATTTGCAGCTTTTATATTTATAAAAGTCAAGAGTGTTTTCCGATATCTTCCTAAAAGATTATTGTAGGTAACTTGTTGACAAGTCATGCTTCTACAATATCTCAAAACACCTAATTGCACTTCTTGCATTTTTGGGAATAATGATTGGTCCAATAGGTAAATAATAATAACAACAATAGCTTAATCTAAATAACAATTTCACCTACAACTTCATAAATATGAAAGGAAAATGGGATACTTGGGTATGTGTATATCCTTAGGTACTTGGATATAAATAAATATTAAACATTTAGAAAAATACAGTCTTTCATTCCTGAACAGACATGTGGTTACTATATGGTTATACCTTTTTCACACAAAAATGCAAAGCAACAGCAGGCTTACTATACATTTGATAAATCACAAAATAAAACTCATGTCATTTTGTTTACACACAGAAAGGGTCTTACATTGTAGCGTTGGGCAGTAGGTCGATTACATCAAAATGATTTGGCACTTGTCCATATATTGTACGAGAGGTTGATATCATTAATATTGTGGTCTACCTAAAGCAATCCCTGACCCTAGGGTTTGAAAAGGGGTTTTTGTCACACAATGTATCACTGTGGGAGCTGCTATATAGAGCACTGTGATACAACTCCATACAAAAACTCCACCCAGTACACTGACTGACATGACAACACACACATGTTGCTCTGTGTTTGTAATCTTATAATCTAATCTTGTAAAAGGAACCATCAGTGCAATAGTTTTTTAATATCACCTTGCTTTAGATTCAAGGGATTTGGGGGGATTACCTGATCTTCTCTTTCTTGACGCACAGTGATATTGAATATTTTAGTTCAGGTTTTTGTATTGCCCAATATCACTGTGGTTCCCACTCCATCCACAGTGCCACACGCTCATACAAAAACCCTTGCTTGATACAGTGCATTGTATTTCTCTCCCTTTTTTTCCAATATCTGCTTTTATCTTTTATTTTTTGCTTTCTCTTTTGCTGTTATTTATGTACATTTAAACATCAAAGCAAATTCCTTTTACCATCCTTACCAAATTCTGACTCATTTTTTGTAAGGTAATTTATAAGCCAATGTTGCCTAACAAAATCCTATGTAATTGATCACATTATTTTCAATTATCATACATCTGTGCTTCTCATGAGGAGGTTATGTAGGTCAGCGGTTTTCAAAGTGTGAGGCGCGCCTCCCCTGGGGGGCGCCAGAGAGCTTCAGGGGAGGCGCAGCGTGAGAAAAAAATAAAGTGAAACAGTGAAATCTAGCTCGTTAACTTCAGCTAACTTTATGCGAGCGGCAACATGGATCGAATTTTAGTGAAGTTACCTAAAGTGAGAGAGGAGACAGCGTCTGGCCACCCCAGTTGGCAGCTTTGTTTTGAAATAAAAGTTGTGGCTCATCGGACATTTATCAGAGAAAATCCCTGATGTCCGAGTGCAAGTGAATGCAGCACAAGACGCGAGCCTTGTAACCCTGGCGCGAGCGAGGAAATGTGATTGGCGGCGATTTCAATTGAACGGGCGGCAGAAAACGAAAAGCATTCGGACCCAAGTACACGGAAGGAATAAGGTATTTGCGGTCTACAATGACAGAGAAGAGACTGTCAAGTTTGGCTGTACTCAGCATTGAATCAAAACGCACTAAAGCTTTGGATCTTAATACGTTTGTGAGGCGTTTTGCTGAACAAGATGGTAATCGCCGCATTCAGCTGTAATAGCCAACTTGATGCTCTGCTCACGGATGACTCGAGCATAAAAAACTGTTAAGATGATGACCTTACGTGTGTACATATATCTTTTTCTTTGTGGGGTTCTGCCCTGAGAAAGTCATGTAAGACGGTGTGTAAAACTACACTGCCCAGACAAAAATAAGTAACCACTTTGATTTAACTAGGCCAGTAGGTAAGGGCATTCCACTGGATAATAATACCCCTGCATTATAGCAACAACAATAATAATAATAATAATAATAGCAATAATAATTGGGAGGGGGGGGCGCGGCTGTTCTTATGTTCTGAGGGGAGGCTCACCTTCCCACACTTTGAAAACCCCTGATGTAGGTCACATATCTCACCTCCTGGTTTCCTTATTAGCACCACATGTCCTCCAGTGGAAAGGGGTTTTTGTCACACAATGTATCACTGTGGTTGCTATACTGCACTGTGATATGACTCCATACAAAAACTCCACCCAGTACACTGACTGACATGACAACACACACATGTTGCTCTGTGTTTGTAATCTTATAATCTAATCTTGTAAAAGGAACCATCAGAGCAATAGTTTTCTAATATTTTCTTTTCTTCATCTGTCGTGTTGCATATACACCTGAACAATGGCTATAAATTATGGGAATGGTTCAAGGTTCAAGGTTCTTTATTGTCAATCTGACATAGCTACAGAGTAATTATGCAGTTGAAAATCTTATGTCACAGGCTTCTCCAACAATGCAACATAATAACATAACATAATAACAATAAGAGCATGAGCAATACAAAAATAATAATAGTTATAAAAATGAAGTAAAGTTATGATGTGGAATAGTGCAGTATGAGTCTATATACAAGTTATTGGAATGATATATATATATATTAGGTATTAGATACATACTACTGAGTAGCAGTTGAATGTTTGAAGTTGTTTCAACAGTTCAATTTTTTAACAGTCTCACTGCCCGCGGGAAGAAACTGTCTCCGAATCTTCTTGTCCTTGCCAGGATGCTGCGGTAACGTCTGCCAGACGGCAACAGAAAGAACAGTTTGTGGCTGGGGTGATGGGGGTCTTTGATAATCCGTAGTGATTTCTTCCTGAGCCGCTGGGAGTAAAGGTCCTCCATGGATGGCAGCTCCGTCCTGGTGATGTGCTGTGCAGTTTTCACCACCCTCTGTAAAGCCTTACGATCGAGGTCGGTGCAGCTGCCGTACCAGGCCGTCATGCTGCCAGTGAGGATACTCTCTATCGTGCACCTGTAGAAGTTGCAGAGTATCCTGGAATCCATTTTGAACCTCCTCAACCTGCGGAGGAAGAAGAGCCGCTGTCGAGCTTTCTTGGTGATGGTGGTGGTGTGAAGAGACCATGTCAGGTCCTCAGTGATGTGGACCCCAAGGAACCTGAAGCTTTTGACTCTCTCCACCGTAGTCCCATTGATGGCGATGGGGGCGTGTCCCTCTCCCTGCTGCTTCCTGTAGTCCACAATCAGCTCCTTTGTTTTGCTGATGTTGAGATGGAGGTTGTTCTCCTGGCACCAAGATGTCAGGTTTTCGACCTCCTCTCTGTATGCCGTCTCGTCATCGTCTGTGATCTGGCCGATGACGGTCGTGTCATCAGCAAACTTCACGATGGTGTTGGAGCTGTGTGTGGCCACGCAGTCGTGGGTGAACAGGGAGTAGAGGAGAGGGCTGAGCACGCAGCCTTGAGGGGCACCGGTGTTGAGAATCAGGGTGGAGGATGTGATATTTCCCACCCGCACTGCCTGGGGTCTGCCCGTCAGGAAGTTCAGGATCCAGTCACAGAGGGCGCTGTTGAGCCCGAGGTCTTTTGTGCTAACAAAAGTGTGTAATATCCTCCTAAATTAAATGAGAAGCAGAATTACTCAAGCATGTACAGATGGAGCCTCTTATTTTGGACCCCAGCATACAGCTTCCTGCCGACTGCCAGCCAGTTGCCAGCCAGTTGCCTGCCAAAGACCAGTATTCAGGAATGTTAGGCCCTCCCACTATTCTCCAATTTCAGGGTTTAACCAGGAGATGGCGCTATATATTAAATAACTAAGACTTAGTTTTTCACAATAGAAAATGCAGATATTATATAAAAAACTAAAGTTAAAATCTTGTTTTTAATGCCCCAAGAGCAATAACATCTTGTCACAAGCTTTTTGGAAGAAAAAGACTGACTCAAGAGACCTGTAGTTGACTAATTACAGGCCTCAATAAAGTTCTGCCATTGGTTGTGAAAAACAACGGTGGACATAGTGGAAAGTGAAATTGACATTGTCGAATTTAATAAAAATACAAAATAATGTATCTGTGTACGTGTTTTACTATGTGATCTGCACTTATCAAACATCTAATTAAGGCGAGACACCCCAGGTGAATAGGGTATTTTTAACTTAAAGATATCAGCTAAATATTTCTCCAGTTAATTACTTACAATAAGGCAATTGTTTTTTGTATTACAAGTTTTCTGAAATAGCATGTTTAAATATCCAAATGAACCATTATCTCATGAAATATGCGCATATTTTAACACATTTCAGGAACCGAAATCTGAACTTTGGATAAAGCCAGGATCAAAATTATTGTTTCATTTTGTAGTCATATTAGTATCTAAGGCTTTTACAGAAGGGATTTTGGATATCTCTTTGTATCACTCCATAAATCAGAAAATACTGTCAACAGCCCTAAAATATCAATTTTCACCATGTTTTTAGGTATAAAATGTTATATAATTCAGGCTATGAATTATATATGACCAAACCCTTCTGTAAAAGCCTTCATAATATTGATAGGAATATAACTGGAAGGTTTGGTGTATGTAACTGCTGAGTGATTCTACAATTTAGGGTACATTCCATGTCCATTGATGTCCATTGATGATAATTATAATTATTCTAACTATTTTCTTCAAAAATATCATATTTTGCCTATTATTGGAAAGCATGTTATAATATCACACAAACATTATGTGCATCCTATGCTTTATTTAGCTTGAAATGTGTCATGATGTTCTTAAATTGTCAGTTTTTGCTATGTCCGTTTTTCAGTTGAGGGTGTCTTGGATTCAAAATAATGAATAAAAACCATTAAAGTAAATTTAAAAAATGATTCATTTATTTCAAAAGTCTAAATACTAAAGAATAATAACATATTTTTAATTGATTTCCCCCTTTAAATAATTTAAATATCTTAATATATGAATGTCCGCAAAAGTTCTGTCAACTATGTTACTAACAGAACTTCCCCCTTTAACTCAAAAATTGTTTGTCCCAATACCATGTCACCAGCATCACATGATGCCATGTTCCTCTTTGGCAGACATTTTGAACACACTGTGGTGATTGTCCTCTACATTTTTACAATATTTTATGTATAATAGCACATGGTCAATTAATATACTCATTGACAATCAACAATGTTACGTACATTGTTATGGTTTACAATTGTTTAATGATTTTAATTCAATTATATGTGCAAATGTGATGTTAACCTGTTCAAGAAAATGACATGTGGTCATCCAGGCAAGGCCTACCATTGAAATGATGGGTCAAAATAGGGAAATTGTCAACTAGGTTACCTGTCAACTGAGTTACCCAGTACTGTAATAACTGTAGTAACTTAGTTGACAGGTAACCTAGTTGACAATTTGTACGACATGTAGACGTCATTACACATCATTATCAATGGAATTTTGCACTTCTGCCTTGAAATTAACATAGTGCTGATGGTTAATAATGTGTCCAGTCAACTATGTTATCTGCGTCAAATGTTTGACTTTCATTGTCAACTATGTTGCACCTCATTTTTTCAAATTTAAAATATCTAAAATAGTGCTTCTGATATCCTTTATAGTATAATGTATATCTACACAGGTTGGAGTTTTACATGACATCTCTTAAAACTATCAAAATGACCTGTATGGTAGTTTTATAATACAAAATATCCCTAAACTTAATGACAGTGCTGAACATATCACATGAAAAAACAAAACTTTAATACAATTATTTTTTAAACTTTAAAAAATCTTTGGATATATGGTAGAATAGACTCAAGAGCCTTTCAAATTTGATTTTACTTGAAGTGCAGGACTTAATCAAATGATTGTAATGACATCAAGTTTGTCCGTAACATAGTTGACAAACTGAGTAGTGAAAACATCCTTTCCCTTAAAATAAAAAAATATATAAAAATGTTTAAGCTTTGCAACTAGTGGATATGTTACACTGAGGAATATACTAACTTGAACCACTGATTGTTCTATCTATACATTTTATTTGGCATTAGTAAATAATTATGCACATTTACAGATATTTTACATGATATGAGTGATAACACGTGTTATAAGGGCTATTTCGCACAATAGGTGTGCCTTGAGATTTTTACTTGTCCTTTGGTGTGCCTTGGGCATAAAAAGTTTGGGAACCACTGCTGTAGAGAAATGTAAACGTTCACCATCCCCCACCCGCCTACTGTATGTTGCTTTTTGACATGTAAATGGTTAACTACCCCCCTCTGAGTGAATACCTGTTGTACCTGTCCGGGGCTAAGCCCATACGACGATGCTCTGATGTCATCACCCTCGCACATTGGTCATATGTTTACAAAAAACGATGTTAACACTTTCTCGTTCTTAATATATGCTATATTTAGGGTCGATATGTGTTGAATTTACTTTAAAATAGCAGATCACTGTGATTCACTTCTCCGCGGCTGACAATTCACGAGCGTCTAACTCTCTCCCCCCTGTGAAGAGATATCACAGGGGGGGGGTTGGGACACACACATTCCGATGGCCAATTCGTTTTAAACAAAGAGTGGGGTGGGGGCTGGTGAACGGTATGGTCAATGTTTGTAAACACTGTGACATTTTGACTTTATTTGATCATTTCAGTTAAAAACTAACGTTCATATTTCATATTACTGTTTTGCCTGGCTGGACCTGTAATTTACAGGAAAGGAGTGCACGCTACTAAAGAGACACGCTACCATAGAAACCAAACAATGGTGTTGCTGTATTGAAGTCCGAGTGGAAACAGTCATATTTGGAGCGTTATGTTAGAATGAAACAGCGAGGTCGTGACTCACAAAAAAAAAGTGTTACTTCACTAACTGTAAGCTTGTCACTCAGAGTAACCTACAGTTAACTTAACTGTTGGAAAAGAAAGATCAGAGTTAGGAGTGTGAACACACAGCTGAGAGCTGCCGTTTCATTCTGACTGTTTAAAAAACGGTAACAACGGACTATTTTTCTTAGCGGATGCATGTAAATTTAAATCAATACATAGAACTATGTTTTAAATCAATAAAAATATTTTCTAAATCCATAAAAGCATTTTAATTAATATTGGGAGTCATGTCGTTACTTTGTTGAGAATGTGGCCATGTAATAAGCGGGATAATTTGCAGCGACTTGGTCATTATGGGGAAAAATAACACCCAGGGATCAAGATCCCTCCGCGACGCAGAGGGATCAGTAATTTTTAGTGAATTACTGAGTTTAGGCACGTTAATAACATTTTAATGAAGTTGAATACAGTATATTCATATTTGTCAGTGATTTCATGTCAATTCGGCAAGGCAAACATAAACGATTAAATTAGGATTAAAAATCGAGAGCCGGCTGCTGTTCGTTACGGTAACCCAACTAGGACACTTGACACAGTGGCTTTTGGCAAAGCACACAAAGAAAACAAAAAAAACCGAGAGAGATGAGTTATTGTTATTACAACGTGACTTCACTATTATTTAACAACTATTTTTATTGGGTTCTTTTATTTGGGGTTAAGTACATTGTCAGAATAAGTGAGAAATGGATTTAACTTCTGTTCGACAGCTATCATACTGAATAAATATTTATGCAAAAATGTATGGCATTAATAATGTATATCTAATTACATTTAAAAATGTATGGCATTAATAATGTATATCTAATTACATTAACTGTGAATGTCTTTCATTTTATTTAAAATGAAATAAAATTACATAAAACATTTTCCATAAAAAAAGTTGATTCAAGAACAAATCAGTACTTTTCTTATATGACTATTATTGCTAAATTTGAAAGGTCTTTACCAGCTTTGGAATTATATATATATATATATATATATATATATATATATAGCACCTTCTGCCATCCCATCTCTACTGACATATGGATCTTAACAAAGATCCGCTATACATTAGTACCAGATATACTGTACACGGACATTTTAGTGAACCAGACCAGCTGTTTCCGCCGGGTCTTCGCTTCCCGGGCATCACGTTGTTTACAAGTGTGTTCAGATGCTAAATAAAAGTTTAGCTTGTACTTTTGATACCCCGCCTCTCGGCACCACAACATCCAGTTTACTGTATTTCACATGAGCGATGTCGAACATTGAAAAGTCCTTATAAAATCTCTGTTATTAGATCAGTACTTTTCTTATATGACTATTATTGACTTGAACACTGAGAATGTATTTATTAACTTCAGACATTTGAAATATTTGAAATCAGATGAAAACAAACTGTAACGGACCCTGCCGTGTTATCTATGATTACTATGCCTTACTGTACATTCATAATTTCAGCCGGAGGTAGGTGGTAGGCGTTGCGGAGGAGCAGATTGCGAGTGAGGTGCCTGTTCTAAACGAACTATTCCAGCTGTTATAAAGCATTAAATAAAAAGTAAGCAAGGAATACAGAATGTTTCGTTACGTAACTTTGTTGAGAATGTGGCCATGTACATGTAATACATGGGATCATTTGCAGCGACTTGGTCATTGTGGGGAAAAATAACACCCATCCTGATCGTTTCAATGAAGTTGAATACAGAATATTCATATTTGTCAGTGATTTCATGTCAATTCGGCGAACATAAACATCAATGATGATGATTAAATTAGGATTAAAAATCGGGAGAGCCGGCTCGTTCGTTTTTTCCGACTAAACATCTATTATTTAGAAGTTGATTTCACATGACTCCAGTGTGGAACCCCACTGCACCCCCTGGTGGATCAATGATCCATTGCAGCTGGCTTCACAATAATTAAATGTATTTATCATGGGGGCGGTATCAAGTCTGACTGGGGGCCGGCCGGCCATCACGGAACGTGCATGAACCGATCACGACCCTCGCACTTTAAACTGTCCAAAATAAGACGCTTCATCTGTATATTTAACGAATAGGACCAGACTGGGAAGAACATTGCTTAGAATTCCGCATTTTATGACCCAGTAAACCCACAAAAAGTGATGATAGTAAGCAAACAAAGCAGAGTAGACTGACCTCCAGGTGCCTGTACAGTGGTGACCTTTGAAGTTAAAGATAGCGATATGCTGCCATCTACAGGCTTCTATGTGCACTGACCCCACTCTGTAAAAAAGAGCACATTTCTATCATTTAACATTTAACTGCAAGAAACACATATTTTCACCATTATATCAAAGTTAGTCAAATACTTTCATCAATGGAATATTCTGCATGTTCAAAATCCAACTAGTTAGTAAATCCTGCCATTGAACAATGTTATTTGTTTAAGTATCTACAGTGGTTATTATTACAATCCAATACATTTTTTGGCCTAAAATACTTTATATTTAATGAATAGGACCAGACTAGGAAGACAATCAAAAAACATTTCAAAAAGTGATTGATGATAGTAAGCAAACAAAGCAGCAGCCTGATCTCTAGGTGCCTCGACAGTGGTGATCTTTTAATTTAAAGATAGTGCTTTGCTGCCATCTGCAGGCTTCTAGTGTACTGATCCCACTCTGTAAAACAGCACATTTCTGTCTAAAACTACATCGCAATTACAATAAAGTGTGATCCGACAGTATTTGCAACAGTTCTTTGCCCCAGTCCATGTGAAGCTTATTAAAAATAATATTATTTTCAGGCTCAGAAGAATATATATATAAATGTTACTGCTGCTGAAAAAAACCCTGATAGCCTACATTCCCAAACATTTAACTAAATCTTAAAAATGTGATTATTATTCAAATCTTAAAACGGTCCAGGAATAATTTTAAATCATAATTATTTAAATGAAAAGAAGAATAGTTGTTGTGTTGCTGTTTATTGTAAATAAGGGACAAGCAGCTACACTTTGGTAAAGGTTTATGCATGTTTATGCTGTAACTTTCTTAATATTTAAAAGCCATGAGAATTAAGGTTAATAATTTCTTCAAATTTTTGTTGATATTGAGGTCAATTTACTGTAAAAAGTGGGCTGCCATACCATACAGTATAATAGTAGCACTATACAAAATCTCATCAACAGTATCATGTGTCTGAAAAAATATTAAAAGACTTTCATTATTGGAATATTCTGCATGTTCAAAGTCATTTAGTACGGCCATTGAACAATGTGAATGAATACAAATACAAAAGGTATGTACAGTGGTTATTACAATCCCATTTTTCTTTTTATTAATTATCTAAATGAATCATTTTAAAAGTAGCCATTTTATTAGCCGTGTACTTCAGAGAAGGGGATGAGCTACAGTGGCACAGGTTTTTGCACAGTGGTGTTTCACTGTGTCTACGGGGGCAGCCACAGTGATTGACACAGTTACAAAAACCTCTGGCAAAGCTCCGTAAACTTTAGAGTTTAGATGAAAGATATGCAAACAATTATAGGAAGCTGTGACTTGAAGAAAATAGAGTGAGTTTGAATACATTTCACAAACGTAGTACTTAAGAATTAATAATATGCACATTGTTATAACATTTTATTGCATTACCCTGTCATTGCTGCTACATCTGCTTTTATTTATTTATTTATTTGTGTCTATTTTCATTACTGCAGTGAGAGATGCCAAAGAAATGTCGTTAAACTTTGTATGATGACAACAAAGATATATTCTGTTCTATAAAAGACTGGGCAGTATTTTTAAATATGATAAACAGGATGATATACCTGTACCAAAATATAATGAGTATGAAAATATGTAATCTTCTGTCAGAGCCTATTTTCCATGTTTCATGCAATGTGTTTCTCATTCACATGTATACTTAGTTTGTATATGCATTTTCTTTTATAACTATTAGTGAAACTCATATTTTTTACATTATTAAAAAAACTAAACAAAAGGAGACACTTGTACAGGTGATTCTGTTCTAGGATTAAATCGTAAAATCATCAACTAAAATGAAAGGGTTCAAAGCAAGTGTGAGTGTTGTGACAGCCAGTGTGCTGGGTGGAGTTTTTGTATGGAGTCATATCACAGTGCAGTATAGCAACCACAGTGATACATTGTGTGACAAAAACCCCTTTCCACTGGAGGACATGTGGTGCTAATAAGGAAACCAGGAGGTGAGATATGTGACCTACATAACCTCCTCATGAGAAGCACAGATGTATGATAATTGAAAATAATGTAATCAATTACTGTTAGGCAACATGGGCTTATAAATTACCTTACAAAAAATGAGTCAGAATTTGGTAAGGATGGTAAAAGGAATTTGCTTTGATGTTTAAATGTACATAAATAACACCAAAAGAGAAAGCAAAAAATAAGATAAAAGCAGATATTGGAAAAAAAGGGAGAGAAATACAATGCACTGTATCAAGCAAGGGTTTTTGTATGAGCATGTAGCACTGTGGATCGTATGGCAACCACAGTGATATTGGGCAATACAAAAACCTGAACTAAAATACTCAATATCACTGTGCGTCAAGAAAGAGAAGATCAGGTAATCCCCCCAAATCCCTTGAATCTAAAGCAAGGTGATATTAAAAAACTATTGCACTGATGGTTCCTTTTACAAGATTAGATTATAAGATTACAAACACAGAGCAACATGTGTGTGTTGTCATGTCAGTCAGTGTACTGGGTGGAGTTTTTGTATGGAGTTGTATCACAGTGCTCTATATAGCGGCTCCCACAGTGATACATTGTGTGACAAAAACCCCTTTTCAAACCCTAGGGTCAGGGATTGCTTTAGGTAGACCACAATATTAATGATATCAACCTCTCGTACAATATATGGACAAGTGCCAAATCATTTTGATGTAATCGACCTACTGCTCAACGCTACAATGTAAGACCCTTTCTGTGTGTAAACAAAATGACATGAGTTTTATTTTGTGATTTATCAAATGTATAGTAAGCCTGCTGTTGCTTTGCATTTTTGTGTGAAAAAGGTATAACCATATAGTAACCACATGTCTGTTCAGGAATGAAAGACTGTATTTTTCTAAATGTTTAATATTTATTTATATCCAAGTACCTAAGGATATACACATACCCAAGTATCCCATTTTCCTTTCATATTTATGAAGTTGTAGGTGAAATTGTTATTTAGATTAAGCTATTGTTGTTATTATTATTTACCTATTGGACCAATCATTATTCCCAAAAATGCAAGAAGTGCAATTAAGTGTTTTGAGATATTGTAGAAGCATGACTTGTCAACAAGTTACCTACAATAATCTTTTAGGAAGATATCGGAAAACACTCTTGACTTTTATAAATATAAAAGCTGCAAATCTCAGAGAACAAATGTCACTGTGTGTGCTGTGTGCTCTGCATGTGTGACCATTAAAGAGGGTTTCATCCCTCCGATTCGATCTATCTATTTTATTACCTGGCCCCTCCGTGGTGGTAGCCTGTCTCAGATCATCCCGCTGGGGCTGCTCCTCCTGCCCCACCTCTATGATGGTGCACTACTTCACGGGGGGGGGTCTTCAGCACCTCCACCTGCACGGTGCTTGTCTCTGGCACCTGGCTCTCTGACGTCCCTGCCTCCTGCCCTACCTCTTTGGTGGTACACTGCTTCACGGGGGGGGGGGTCTTCAGCACCTCCACCTGCACAGTGCTTGTCTCTGACGTCCCTGCCTCCTGCCAGTTGTTTTCTGGTTCAGATGGGTCACAGGGTGTGAGGTTCAGCGTGACTGTCTCTTCCTCAGGATCTTCCGCAACCCCCTGGCCAGTGGAGTCCTGTGTCCAACCTGTGCAAGTTAAACAAATGTTGGTCTTGACTTGCTTAAGACAAAGAGGTTAACTCATATATCTAGAAATAAGAAATACAGCGTGCTTAAGGTATGTTTCCAGACAGGGTCAAAAATATACTCGTCATGTCATAGGACTGTGTGCAGTCAAAGTTAATAGCAGTAATAGTGGTATTTATCAAGTCAACCATTTATGGTTTTGTTTTTGCGATATTATTCTTCCGATTTGTGTCTACATTCCATGTGATGTGATATGTCAATTTGTCGGTAGACAACATATAGACGTGTGCATGTATGTTCCCTTACATTATTTACATCCACACATTTTGTTCAGAATTTATAAGACTGACGCAAACGTGTTTTGCATAAGTGCAATCAAATAAGTAGCAAGTCGCTTTGGATAAAAACGTCTGCTAAATGTAATGTAAAGGGACCTCTGGATGCACTGGATAACTGCTTTTGTTTACAACCCGAGAAACATGACCTTAATACAGAACTGCCAAACTGAATATGTGGTCAACTGGGATCGTCTTCATGTATTGTGCTCTTACCATTAACCTCAAAACATTTCTCCCTTTTGGGCGTTGATAAAGCAAACAGTTTAGGAACGGTTTGCTAAAAGGAAATTGCTTAAGGGATGGCTCAAGCCTAAAACTACATTTCAGTCATCAAACCCAACTACCTTGACATTAACAACTTTCAATTTGTATACAATGAATGCGCAAGTGGTAGCACAATACCCCAAAATGGTTTTTCAAATTCAAGTAAACTTGCCTACCTATTTCCTGATAAATAACAGTTAAATGTCCACAAGTCCCCTCTGCAGAGTAAGCCATGTCTCATTAGGCTACATACTCAGTGTTTCAAAATGTATTTATTGTATGTAGTTTGCTAAAATAATAAACAGTCAAACGTTGTCCATATCCCTAAATATTTTGCAATTACTTTCAACTTTTGTAATACTTTGCAGCTAAAAATAGTGACAGTTAACAGGTAGAAAGGATGTGTGTTAGTTGTCTCACAAAAATATAGTTTGCCAAACCCAAATAAATGGCTCGAATGACTGCTTTCTGGCTGTATCAAAGGATAAATACTGGATCAAGTTGTTGTCCCACAAGATTTGGATGGATTGAAAACAGTCGCTGTAAGTTGTTGTTAACTTAACTGACTTTATTAAATGAGTTGATCCAAACTCATTCCATATAACTGTGTTGGTTATAAGGAAATGTTAAGCTCTCCAACGTTTATACTGTCAGGGAGGTAAGGACTCGTTGACTGAACATGTTTTAGGGGTGAACCATCCCTAGAAGAGTTTAACATTGATACAAACATTTTGTGTACACAATACTGTGAACTGTGAAGATATAGTCCAAGCATCTCACCTTCACAAAGGAACTCATAAAAAGTGCCTATCTTGTCAAGGTAATCCTGGGCATAGGTGGTCAGTGTGCAGCGAGGGGTTAGGATTTCACATTTGACCTCCTTCTTCCTGGTCTCCTTGCCAAGAAGCAGCACTGGTTTAAAGCCAATGGCATGGAGTTTCTCAAGCTGTAATGACAAAATAATATATTTACTGTTTAAAGAAATGGAAACCACTATATAACTACAACTATAACATTACTGATGACAGCATCTAGTTGTATGCCATTCATAAACCTAGATGCTGAGTTTAGCTTTTGCAGAATCATGTATTTACCAGGAAGGGTTACACAGTAGAAGCAGAAAAATATTTTATAGACAAACACAAAATACAAATAAATCAGTATCCTGAGTCCCAGTTCAAACCCTGATAATCTTAAAGTTAAAGTACAATAAGATGCAAATGTGTGACCACTCAACAATTAACAGTTAACACTTGTGTACACAATGAGTATTGCATAATTAAAAATGTAACACAATCCAAGCATAGCTTGACACTGTTGAAATTGAAATTGCGTGCTGCAATGTAAAACGTTCCCGTATGTTGTGGCTGCAGTCGTAAGAGTAATATAGAGTAGTAACATACAATGATGTAGTCTTATTAAAGGTGGGGTAGGTACGTTTGAGAAACCGGCTCGAGATACACTTGTTATATTCCATGGAATGCTCTTAACATCCCGATAGCAATGAATATCTGAAGTGCTTTGACAAAAGATCCATAAAAGAATGTCATCTGTGGAAGCTGTAGTACTGTAAAAAGCACGACCAATCATCTGAGCCGGCCAGGCTAAAATAACTGGATGGTCTACCTGCCTGTCAGCCTTCCATCTGTGCACAAACTTATCTCGTGCCCTCATTGGTCATGTGCGCGTTCGTGTGTGTTGGAGGAGGGGCTCTGTGAAGAAGTGACAGATTTTCTCCGGTTGTGTATTTTCAAATTCTAGCGCACTCAAGCTGGTTTCTCAAACTTACCTACCCTACCTTTAATGTCTAAAAGTGTGTACATAAGCAAGAATGGAACACAACATGGAAGTGAAGGAAGTGCTCTGTTTATTTAAATGTGAAAGTTAAATTAAAATAGTGTCCCTTGGCTGTGAAAGTTAAGATAAGAGTAGTTTTCAAATTGAAAGAAAAGAGAATATTAAATAATACCTTTGCAATAATATCTATATTTGAAGTTGATATCAAAGTGTATATTGGTTAATAAGATACAAACATCATTAAGAAATAAATGTATATAAAAACAACATTCAACTTTATCCTGGCCCAATATATTGGCAAACAGTCGGGGGTCGTCTGTGTCAGTTCTTTGGTGTCAGCTTGGTGTGTCCGGGCATTAACATACAGTAAAAAGTGTACATACCAAGACAATGGCTTCATCCTTGATGGAAGCAATGTTGTGGTTCTTCTTCCGCCCAGACACCCAATCCTCTCGCTTCTCATCAAACCGCTTGAGCTTCTTCTCAAGGCGCAGCTTTTTTGGCTGCTCCTTAAGGCAATGTGCACAGATCTTCTGTGCACAAAATAAAATGTTCTGACAGAAGGGACATGTCTTTTTTGTAGACCCACCTGGCATGATTAACACAGGATTACAAACAGACAGACTGACAAACACAGGAAAGTAGAGAAGTACACAGAATAGATAGAAGGGTGAATAAAGAAATAGATGATAGATATAAGAGAGCTGGATAGGGAGATAGGGAGAGTTTGGCTCTTAAAAGTGCCGTTGGTTTTATGATGGTGTAGATCAGTGTATGGGTTTGTGGTGTGGGTACAGGAGCTGCAGGAGAGAACAGAAAAAGTGAATTATGTAGTGAAACTAGCTTTTTTAAATGCACATTGTGACGGTTTAACTACTTTAGACAGACTGAGTGAGTTCATTTACGTGTTTCCTGTTTCAGACTCGTAACAAGCACATGGCCGTGCACATGGACTATGCCCCTCCCCCCCAAACATATGTTAAATGTCCGCTTGGCAGCACTGTCATGTGTCAAACAAAAGCGATTAAAATAACGTATAACTCACACTTTAACACCGACGTATGTAGCCGTAATTAAGACAAATATTTTCCACACACCACTTATGAGCTGATATAAATGTAGCTAAACTAGTTTAAGCTTATGTTGAACGTGAGCTAGCTAGCTAGCCGCCCGCAAGAATAATTTCACATTAATGTTGCTTTGCTGATTATGGCGGAAGCATTTCTCAGACTTAGAACAGTTCATTATGTATGATGAACTATGCGAGAAAAGGCTTAAAAAAAAGCCCCAATTATTAAATCATGCATCAGACTTTAGTGACACAACTTACTTTGTCAGAAGATGGATCGCAATGCCGGTGGCAGCGGTCTTTGGCCAATAGGTGGTGCTCTGAATTATGTAATTTCCTGTACCGATTATACAATAAAATATTAATACATTTCCTATATTTTGACACAATAACTATTTAATAACCTAAGTAGCCTACAGACAAAAACAAAAAAGTATATATTGCCTTATAAAATGCAGAAAAGTGTAAACATCAAGCATGATAATAATAAAATAAAAGACTAATGATATCTTAAACCTTAATAAATAAAATGGAAAATTAACCGACAACAACAATTTAACATAAATAAAACAAGGATTAAAACAAGGATAAGTTTGACTCAATGTTGTGTAAAGTACCCGTTATGGTTATAAAAATGAATAAAATAAAAAAAAAAAAAAACATTAAAAATAATACAGCTTCCGGTTTCCGACGGTCTCCCTTCTCCTGGCAAATAGAGTGGCGAAGTCCCTCCCCTTCCGGTTGAGCCCCATGGGACCTTATTTCGGAAAAGTTATGCATTGAAGTCAATGGAGAGAGAAAGATTATCTTTCGATCCCGTTTGAATTGTGCCACGAATTACACATATGATGTTTGTCAATTTAAAAGATAATTTTGCAAGTCAAAAAAATTAAAATGTGTCGTAAAACTGTGAAGTAACACATTTGTTTGTGTGAAAGGCTCAATGAACTACATCTCTGGTCAACCACACACGTCACCAAGATGGCCGTCACTACTGTCTTGTCAACAAACGATTGACTATCACCACAATGAAACACGTCCTGAAGAATGTCATGCAAAGCCTGCCTTCCTTTGATTCTCTCTGAACTGCCTGGTCGTTTTAATGTTTAATGTCAACCATTTGTGCAGATAGCATGAAGTAGAAAAGATCGCCGATGCTAACGTTAGCGTTAGCATTTCTCCCCCGGAATTAAATGGTGTATTATAGAATGATCACACCGGTGACAGTACTATTCAAAGGGTTCACGAAATATGACTACTACTCTTACTGTTTAACATTTTGGGTTACTTAATGTTACTTCATGTTAAGGCTAATAAAAATGACAAGGCTGTAATGCTAACTAACGTGCTAGCTACTAGCTAGGTAGCTAACTTGATCAAGCCACTCCTGGTCGTTTCATCAGACGGGAAGCAAAAGAACGAGCAAGACCCATTGCTGGTATAATAACAACCTGGTACTAAGCACACAGGCATCTTGTTAAAGTTATCTTATCTTAGCCAGCGCCATATAGATAGATTATATCTATATTGCGCTGATCTTAGGTATCTGAATGGTGGAGGTAAACAATTGTGACATCACTTACGCGACTCTGGGATTTGTAGTCTTTCTAGTTACGTATTTTTCATAGTCTTATATTTCAACAGTTTTACGACAAACTGTGACTTTTTTGACATGGAAATGATTTTTTAAGATTGACAAACATCATATGTGTAATTCATGGCACAATTCAAACGGGATCGAAAGATAAGTTTTCTCTCCCCATTGACTTCAATGCATAACTTTTCCGGAATAAGGTCCCATACCACGGAAGTAAGTGGGAGGGACTCTCTATATCCTAAACCTTAATAAATAAAATGGACAATTGATCGACAATAACAATTTAACATAAACAAAACAAGGATAAGTTTGACTCAATGTTATGTAAAGTACCCGTTATGGTTAAAAAAAATAAACATTAGAAAATAATACAGCTTCCGGCTTCCCGAGACACGAAGAGGAGACACGAACAATTCTTCCACTTAAAATGCATTACTTTGAAAATCGTGCTTTCTGACACGAAAGAAACGTGTGCATAAACACCATATCCCTACGTGCATTGCGGCTAAAACATCCAATCACCGCTGAGGATTATTGAAAAGTCCTAAATCTGTTTCTGGTATTGTTTCGGACTTTATTTTGAAATTCAGTTCCTGACAGACGTCAAAAAAGACAGAGATTATCGAATTAAACCAATAAATAAAAACAAGGATAATTGTGTGTTATTGTTGAGTAAATAACAGTGTGTTATTTTGAAAAGAATAACAAATTAGAAGGAAAAAAAGATTTTTAAAATACAGATTTCAGTATCCTGAGGCTCTGAGCCCCATTTCTTTTCCTCACAGACGGCAACAAAAGTCCGAAATGATACGATTTTAAATAAAAGCAATAATCGTGGCTTGATATTGAGTAAGAACATGTTTTTATGAACCACACAGCTTCCGGTCTTCCACGACCAGACCGAGAAAAAGACGTGTTGCAGGCACGAAACACATTACCAATAGAAATACATTGCTTTTAAAATCGTTCTGTGTGACACGAAAATAAGGGGATAATCGTGGTGGTGCACACGAATCAATAGATTAAATAACGTGACTATAACACGAAATGCCGTGAGACTGGGTTGGTTGTTACTTCACAGTTTTACGACACATTTTTTTTTTTTTGACTTGCAAAATTATCTTTTAAATTGACAAACATCATATGTGTAATTCGTGGCACAATTCAAACGGGATCGAAAGATAATCTTTCTCTCTCCATTGACTTCAATACATAATTTTTCCGAAATAAGGTCCCCTGGAGGTCCACCGGAAGGGGAGGGACTTCGCCACTCTATAGAGTGGCGAAGTCCCTCCCACTTACTTCCGCCCCATGGGACCTTATTTCGGAAAAATTATGCATTGAAGTCAATGGAGAGAGAAAGATTATCTTTCGATCCCGTTTGAATTGTGCCACGAATTACACATATGATGTTTGTCAATCTTAAAAAATCATTTCCATGTCAAAAAAGTCACAGTTTGTCTTAAAACTGTTGAAATATAAGACTTTGAAAAATACGAAACTAGAAAGACTACAAATCCCAGAGTCGCGTAAGTGATGTCACAATTGAGACACTACGATACACGTATAATACCGTATATATACGATCAGCGCCATATAGATATAATCTATCTATATGGCGCTGGCTAAGATAAGATAACTTTCACAAGATGCCTGTGTGCTTAGTACCAGGTTGTTATTATACCAGCAATGGGTCTTGCTCGTTCTTTCGCTTCCCGTCTGATGAAAGAGGAGTGTGTGGATCAAGTTAGCTACCTAGCTAGTAGCTAGCACGTTAGTTAGCATTACAGCCTTGTCATTTTTATTAGCCTTAACATGAAGTAACATTAAGTAACCCAAAATGTTAAACAGTAAGAGTAGTAGTCATATTTCGTGAACCCTTTGAATAGTACTGTCACCGGTGTGATCATTCTATAATACACCATTTAAGCCCGGGGGAGAAATGCTAACGCTAACGTTAGCATCGGCGATCTTCTCTACTTCATGCTATCTGCACAAATGGTTGACATTAAACATTAAAACGACCAGGCAGTTCAGAGAGAATCAAAGGAAGGCAGGCAGGCAGCTTTGCATGACATTCTTCAGGACGTGTTTCATTGTGGTGATAGTGAGGGTCGTTGTGTTGACAAGACAGTAGTGACGGCCATCTTGGTGACGTGTGTTGTAATGTTGACCAGAGATGTAGTTCATTGAGCGTTTCACACAAACAAATGTGTTACTTCACAGTTTTACGACACATTTCTTTTTTTTTTACTTGCAAAATTATCTTTTAAATTGACAAACATCATATGTGTAATTCGTGGTACAATTCAAACGGGATCGAAAGATAATCTTTCTCTCTCCATTGACTTCAATGCATAACTTTTCCGAAATAAGGTCCCATGGGGCTCAACCGGAAGGGGAGGGACTTCGCCACTCTATAGAGTGGCGAAGTCACGCCCATCTACTTCTGCCCCATGGGACCTTATTTCGGAAAAATAATGTATTGAAGTCAATGGAGAGAGAAAACGTATCTTTCGATCCCGTTTGAATTGTGCCATGAATTACACATATGATGTTTGTCAATCTTAAAAAATAATTTCCATGTCAAAAAAGTCACAGTTTGTCGTAAAACTGTTGAAATATAAGACTATGAAAAATACGTAACTAGAAAGACTACAAATCCCAGAGTCGCGTAAGTGATGTCACAATAGCTAAGATCAGCGCCATATAGATATAATCTATCTATATGGCGCTGGCTAAGATAAGATAACTTTCACAAGATGCCTGTGTGCTTAGTACCAGGTTGTTATCATACCAGCAATGGGTCTTGCTCATTCTTTCGCTTCCCGTCTGATGAAAGGACTAGGAGTGTCTGGATCAAGCTAGCTAGTAGCTAGCACGTTAGTTAGCATTACAGCCGTGTCATTTTTATTAGCCTTAATATGAAGTAACATGAAGTAACCCAACATGTTAAACAGTAAGAGTAGTAGTCATATTTCGTGAACCCTTTGAATAGTACTGTCACCGGTGTGATCATTCTATAATACACAATTTAAGCCCGGGGGAGAAATGCTAACGCTAACGCTAGCGATCTTCTCTACTTCATGCTATCTGCACAAATGGTTGACATTAAACATTAAAACGACCAGGCAGTTCAGAGAGAATCGAAGGCAGGCAGGCAGCTTTGCATGACATTCTTCAGGACGTGTTTCATTGTGGTGATAGTGAGGGTAGTCAATCGTTTTGTTGACAGTAGTGACGGCCATCTTGGTGACGTGTGTTGTTCTGTGAGACCAGAGATGTAGTTCATTGAGCGTTTCACACAAACAAATGTGTTACTTCACAGTTTTACGACACATTTTTTTTTTTTTGACTTGCAAAATTATCTTTTAAATTGACAAACATCATATGTGTAATTCGTGGCACAATTCAAACGGGATCGAAAGATAATCTTTCTCTCTCCATTGACTTCAATACATAATTTTTCCGAAATAAGGTCCCATGGAGGTCCACCGGAAGGGAAGGGACTTCGCCACTCTATTGCGCTGTCCGGAGCTGACAGGTCCATGGAGCCTGCCTCCAGGCGCTAATCTCAGGACACTTCCACTCTCAGTACATTGCCACTTTCCGAGCAGGAAATGCACGCAAATACAAGCCTTTATATTATTAAGGTGCCACTTTCCGAACCATTAATGAATGCTTGTGTACACAAAAACGGCAGGCAAAACCGTTTTAAATGTGTGTTTCCTGTATAGCGAATACAGCTGCTTTATTTATGTCTGTATGAAGTTGTTGTGAGTGTGGAGGGAGCAGCTACAGGTTAGCTTAGCCTAATCGATCAGTGCACTACGAAGCCAGTGCTAGACAGTGAACTGTCAACGGGGGGGAGCGGCGCCGGTCATTATCGGCCGATATTCACTCTTAATAGTTTGATCGGTGCTCTCTATAAAGGCCGATCAGGAGAGCTGGATCTGATCGATATGGACATAAACGCGAGTGAAGTTTTAGCGAGCTGCATGAGAAACTGACGGGCTGTCAGGAGAGAGGGAGGGAGAGAGGAAAAAATAGATGATCCTACTCCCGTGTTATTAGCCATATCCGGTCATAGTCCGGTAATTACCTGCTAACGGAAACTCTGCTACACAATTCTTCTTCTTCTTCTTCTTCTTATTGAAACATGACCGGTAAGTTTCAAATTTGTCCGGTAAAATCAATTCTGTCCGCGGAAACCCTGCTCCGGACAGCGCAAAATGCGTATATGAAGTGTCATGAAGCAATAAATCATACCCTCGTGGGGACGCGCTCATGTGATTGGCTTAGAATGAAGGAGACATCTGATTGGCTATAGATAGAAAAAATTACAAGTACGAATCGGGTGACCGTCAGGGGAGTCTCAAACGGAACACATTTGTGTGTGCATTGAAAAACACAAGTGTGAATCCTTTTGCGGATCATGAAATACAAGTGTGAATCCTTCTGTGTGCATGTGTGTATTATGAGACTGTTCTGAGCCCATAGTCTCAGGGAGGAGAAATCGGCGGAGCTGCAGCTGAGAAAAGATTGTGTGTGTGTGTGTGTGTGTGTCAATTTGGACCAATCCACGGACTTAACGTAACGGCTCCGCGGATTGGTCCATTTGGACCAATGGGTCCATTTGTGTATGGGCACGTCACTGTACCCAGGAAGAAAACAATGGAAAAAGAGAAATCTCCAACGAGGCGTTTTGGGGCAGCATAGACAGGTATTTTCTGTGTTAGAGTTTTACTCGCTACAGGGTGTACTTTGAGGGTTTGTGACTTTGCAGACCGTTTACATGCATAAAAACCTTCATAACACACAAGCGGACGGGTAATAACCGGAAAAGCATGACATGGGACCTTTAAGGGAGTAGGCCTAGTAAGACATGTCTAATTCCTTTCTCTTACTGTTCATCATTTTTGGCAATAGCTATTTTTATATGGCACAAAACCTAAGAAAGAAACACCACACATTCAGATTTATAGGACACCCCCCAAAAAGACCAGGTTGGTTTATAGGTTTATGCAGTTATTACCAGAGTGGAGGAATACTATGTTAAGCTGGCTACACACACAACCCGATTTTGGGAGTCAGAGGCCGTCAGAGGCAGTCGGGCATTCGCGGCGCCCTACTCAGGTTGGTGTGTCCCGCACCGTTGTCTCTTTACGGCACCTTTTCACACCTCCCGATGCCTCCCGCAGCCGATTCAACATGTTGAATCGGCCGCGGGAGGTCAGAGAAAGTATTGATCATTAAAGTGTTATCAAAGCTGGTAAAGGTGCAGCTAGTTAATTACTGTGTATACTGCAGAGTCGAGACCACCTCATCCGAGACCAAGACATTACCAAGACCGCAGAGTAGCAAAACCAAGACAAGACCAAGACTTCAAGAGGTCGAGACCAAGTCAAGACCAAGACCAAGGCAGGGCGAGACCGAGTCAAGACCGGAACCAGACTACTGTGAATAAAACACTACATGATACACTTACAATGTGTAAGATACCATAGTCAATTTGATCTAAAAGATCCACG
Source organism: Trematomus bernacchii (assembly GCF_902827165.1). Classification (NCBI taxonomy): domain Eukaryota; kingdom Metazoa; phylum Chordata; class Actinopteri; order Perciformes; family Nototheniidae; genus Trematomus; species Trematomus bernacchii. The sequence goes on from NW_022988050.1 coordinate 12,737,511, forward strand.
TCATCGTAAAAGGACACACATATGTAAGATATAAATTCAACTTCATCATATTCAAAAAGTTATCCTTTTCATATAAAAACAGTAACATAGTAAGAACATAATATAAAACTTCATAATATACATTTTACAGTATATGTCTAAGCAACAAACAACAAACAAACCAACCAGGAACCACCTTTGTAGACAAACACACACACGCACGCACGCACACACACGCACGCACGCAGCACACACGCACGCACGCACGCACACACACACACACACACACACACACACACACACACACACACACACACACACACACACACACACTTAAGTACAGTACTTGAGTAAATGTACTTCCCACCTCTTGTCTTAATTTTTCCAAGTCATATTTGGATTTACAGTATATGCTGTATTTATTGACCTTTAGCCTATATCCACTAATTGTTTCAGCCTCTCTCTCGACGCTCTGACACCGTCCTTGATGGGTGTAGGTCGCGAGGTCGGTCGCTCCACCTTTTCTAACAAAGGGTAGTACTACACTCATGTTTCTCTTCAGAGCGTATAAATCTTTCGCCTTTTACTAAAGATTTCCGTGGAGAGGAACACTTTGAGTTCAATCTAATTGTGTGATGCCCTGCCTCGTGCGGGGCTTCCTAAACTTGATTAAAAAAATCGGATTAAAGTCTTATATAAATTTGGTTTCTATTTCAAATCAATAATACAAATCTGTAAAGCAAATACAGGTAGTGGAGTTAAAGTACGCGATTTACCTCTGAATTTGAGTTGAGTAGAAAATAATGTCAAGATTCAAAGGATTTCATGTCATATGTAGCCTATAGTCTATGCTATGGACTATTATAGGCCTACATGTAAATAGAAAATGTTTTACAAGAACAAAATGTAAAGTTAAATATTGTACAATAAAATACCGTTTATTACGGAGATAATTGTATTGTATTTATTTACAAAGTAGCATACAGAAGTATCACAAAATTGTACTTAAGTAGGCCTACAGTAAATCCAATAATTTACCTCCCACCTCCACTGTCGACGCGCTTGCGCAATACTATTGTTATTTTTCACACAGAAAGAAAGCCCCACGCGAGACAGGGCATCAACAAATTAGATTGGACTCAAAGTGTTCCTCTCCACGGAAATCTTTAGTAAAAGGCGAAAGATTTATGCGCTCTGAAGAGAAATATGGGCTCAGAACAGTCTCATAATACACACATGCACACAGAAGGATTCACACTTGTATTTCATGATCCGCAAAAGGATTCACACTTGTATTTCCGGATCCACACTTGTGTTTGTCAATGCACACACAAATGTGTTCCGTTTCATATACATGTAAATAAAATCCAAATACAGAAAAAAGTTTTACATATGTATTTTTGATCCTCACATATTTGTTTTCCGTTTAAAACCGCTGCACCTGCAAACACAAACCGCTTTCTGTGCATGGATCGCTCTGCATTCGTGTGTGGGTTTTTTGAGACTCCCCTGACGGTGACCCGATTCGTACTTGTAATTTTTTCTATCTATAGCCAATCAGATGTCTCCTCAATTCTAAGCCAATCACATGAGCGCGCCCCCACAAGGGTAGATTTCTTGCGTTCATGACGTAGCGCTTCATGTACGCATTTTGCGCTGTCCGGAGCTGACAGGTCCATGGAGCCTGCCTGCAGGCGCTAATCTCAGGACACCTCCACTCTCAGTACATTGCCACTTTCCGATCAGGAAATGCACGCAAATACAAGCCTTTATATTATTAAGGTACAGTGCCACTTTCCGAACCATTAATGAATGCTTGTGTACACAAAAACGGCAGGCAAAACTGTTTTAAATGTGTGTTTCCTGTATGGCGATCAGCTGCTTTATTTATGTCTGTATGAAGTTGTTGTGAGTGTGGAGGGAGCAGCTACAGGTTAGTTTAGCCTAATCGATCAGTGCACTACGAAGCCAGTGCTAGACAGTGAACTGTCAACGGGGGGAGCCCCGCCGGTCATTATCGGCCGATATTCACTCTTAATAGTTTGATCGGTGCTCTCTATAAAGGCCGATCAGGAGAGGTGGATCTGATCGATATGGACATAAACGCGAGTGAAGTTTTAGCGAGCTGCATGAGAAACTGACGGGCTGTCAGGAGAGAGGGAGGGAGAGAGGAAAAGAGATGATCCTTACTCCCGTGTTATTATCCGGTCATAGTCCGGTAATTCCCTAACGGAAACGCTGCTACACAATTCTTATTATTATTATTATTGAAACATGACCGGTAAGTTTCAAATTTGTCCGGTAAAATTAAATTCTGTCCGCGGAAACCCAGCTCCGGACTACGCAAAATGCGTATATGAAGTGACATGAACGCAAGAAATCTACCCTCGTGGGGGCGCGCTCATGTGATTGGCTTAGAATTGAGGAGACATCTGATTGGCTATAGATAGAAAAAATTACAAGTACGAATCGGGTGACCGTCAGGGGAGTCTCAAAAAACCCACACACGAATGCAGAGCGATCCATGCACAGAAAGCGGTTTGTGTTTGTAGGTTCAGGGGATTTAAAACGGAAAACAAATATGTGAGGATCAAAAATACATATGTAAAACTTTTTTCTGTATTTGGATTTTATTTACATGTATATGAAACGGAACACATTTGTGTGTGCATTGAAAAACACAAGTGTGGATCCGGAAATACAAGTGTGAATCATTTTGTGGATCATGAAATACAAGTGTGAATCCTTCTGTGTGCATGTGTGTATTATGAGACTGTTCTGAGCCCATAGAGAAACATGAGTGTACTACCCTTATTCACAAAAGGTGGAGAAACCAAGCTCGCTCCTCTCTCCACCCTCTCTCTCCCTCCCCTCGCTTCTCTGTGAGGCAGTAAACAACTTTGTATCTTATTTAACCTAATAAGCATTTTTTTCTATTTATTCATAGATATTTTACTAGTCACTCCCCTGTTAAAATCTGTTTCCTACCTGTTTTATAACTATAATAATTATATAAAGGTGTGCATTGGAAAAATGTGTTCACATAAATGGTGCCCAAACCGTGTGAGAACGACTGAGTATCAGTCAACATCTAAAGTTTAAAACTATAGTGTTTAGATTCTTTACCTAACCTGAACTGTATTGATCTGGGGCAGAAATCCCAGGAGGAAATATCTTTCACTCACTACTTGTATTTTCTTATTACCGACACTAAAATGACAAGACGGGTTTATTTTTAACAAGATTAGGAAGCTCCGCACGAAACAGGGCATCAAAAAATTAGATTGAACTCAAAGTGTTCCTCTCCACGGAAATCTTTAGTAAAAGGCGAAAGATTTATACGCTCTGAAGAGAAACATGAGTGTACTGCCCTCTCACAGAAAAGGTGGAGCGACCGATCTGGCGACCTACACCCATCAGGGACGGTGTCAGAGCGTCGTTAGGCTGAAACAACTAGTGGACATAAGGGTATACATACACGGAGTACATTGATCCCTGCCGTTCATTCCGTATACTTCAAGAGTTTGGTTCCCCCTTGAATCTAGAGAACAAACAAATAATAATAGTCAAATAAATAAGAGTAAATTAATGAGTCTTTGATCAATTAAAGGTGGGGTAGGTAAGTTTGAGAAACCGGCTCGAGATACACTTTTTGTTATATTCCATGGAATGCTCTTAACATCCCGATAGCAATGAATATCTTAAATGCTTTGACAACAAATCCATAAAAAAATGTAATCTGTGGAAGCCGTAATACTGTAAAAAGTACGAACAATCATTTTAGCCGGCCCGGCTAAAATAACTGGATGGCCTACCTGTGGGAAGTGGCAGATTTTTTCAGGTTGTGTATTTTCAAATTCTAGCGCACTCGAGCTGGTTTCTCCTAAATTACCTACCCCACCTTTAATCAAAACATGGTTTATTGCGTGGATGTGAGACTTCTATTAATCACTGTTATTATATTTAGTGATACCAAGGTGACAGGAAGAGTTTATTTTTCACAAGATTAGGAAGCCCCGCACGAGGCAGGGCATCAAAAAATTAATTCGAACTCATAGTATTCCTCTCCACGGAAATCTTTAGTAAAAGGCGAAAGATTTATGCGCTCTGAAGAGAAACATGAGTGTACTAATGGAGAATGGAAAGGGTAGAGAATGCCTTTTTCTGGTATACAACGTACAGTGATGGTGCAAGGAGCCCATACTGCTTAATGTTCCGTAATATTATTATAGAAAACCTTTTTTACTGAAGTAAGGTGATTGAAGATAAACAATTTCGTCTTTAGAAATCTAAGCAATATATGTTTTAAACATTTTAAATGTTGCGCGCAGTGCATGATGGGTAGCAGTATCTTGATCCCTGTCGTTTATTCCGTACTTGAAGAGTTAACTTTGGTTACCCCTTGAATTTAGAGAAACTAAAAATAATAATTGTCATAACAGTAAGAGTAAAGTAATGAGTACATTTAAAAAGGAATTATAGCTCAAACTCACAAAGGTATACAATATTATGTCCTGAAAACTAGATGCATGCGCTGTACGCTCTGAGAATCAAAACGAGAGAATTACCTCCTGCTACTTCCGTCTTCACATTACAAGTAGTTGTTGTCTCTGTGAATGTGAAGTTTTCTTATATATCCCCGTCAAAATCAATATTAAAAAACTGCCTACATATCATTATAGTAGTTAAAACAGATCTCGACATGTGTACGCCATTAACACAGCCTTTGGTTTTAACAATCAAACAGACATGATCAAATTATGTATGAAGATTTCGTCTCCATACACTTCTGTTAAACTAAGTAATGTAGCTGAACATACTATTTTTTCCCCCTTTACATTCATTTTTCTACTTCGTCTAATTTGATCTTTCCAGGCGTCTATTAAGTTTAAAGAAAAATCACTATGTTAGTAACTTATCACAGATTCTGGCGAAACCCTGGAAATGGGGATCACAAGAACTAATCACTTTACAATACTTACCCCGATTATCTTTATTGGATTGATGATTTTGACTTACATGGAATTCTTGACCTGCAATCACATAGCAAGCCTATTGTCGTTAGTATACTTATAAACATTTGGGTCTATATTCTCTCTAGACGGCAAACTGTGGGTGCCTTACAGTTCATTTATTCATTTATTGCTGTTACCAATACTTGGACGTTTTAGGATCCAAAATTCCATTGTAGACTTCCCTAATTAATTACACATGTCAGTGGAATCAGGTTAAAGAATTACAACAAACAGATGTCACGGCAAAGCAGAGTTTAGTTGACTTTTTAACATAGATGAGGTTTATTTGTGGTAATGTCACATTCTTCGTATAATCAGAAAAATTAGAAAAGTGAACACTGTTACCAGCATAATTTCCAAATGACACAGATAAAATATATCACAATCAGAATGTTAGAAGTACAACAGACAAATGGCAGTTTTGTGCAAAAAATCATCAATACTGTATGTATCCGAAAATTCAGTTCTCCACGTCATTCTGGCAGGCTATTCTGAGGAAATGTAAAGAACCAGTAACACATAAATCAGCTCTGAAGTGATTTCCATGCAGTTTCTATAGCACTTTAAAAACATTAATGCAACTTTATTTCATGTTATTCATCTTGTTATAACATTAGAAATCAGAACTGTAGCTCTGTGGTAAACCCACCCTCCTCCTGCTTTGAATTAAGCTGATATTACTGACAAATTAGCTAGCAGTAATGGAATTCAACTTTTACCCTAGTCCAAAATAATGATTTAAAAACAGTTTGAGAGAGGGCACCCTATCTTTGGCGCATACCACGAAACGTAGTCACCTTGGTTCTTCGACATCCAAAAGGATTGATTGGTTCTACTTTATGTTTTGGTCATCTGTTCAAATATAAATATAGGTCATTATTGTAATGTAAAAAATAAGGCAGGTTTATTTCATGTTCCCAGTGGGATTTGTCAGTCTATTGTGCATTTTCTTCACATTCCACATATTGTGTAGTGGTTCATATTCTCTCACACAAGGCTGGGCTGCTCAGAGGGATTATAAAACTGACCATTTTAAAAGTGTCTGTGTGCAGCTACACGCAGCTCTCTTCAGTTCATATGGCCTTGACATCGATAAGGTTGCCTTGTTGGTTCCCTTGCCTCAGGGTCTTGATCCCCTGCAGCTTGCGGCCGTGGAGGGTGAAGCGAGACCAGGCTGCCAGCTGGAGCAGGGCACAGGTGATAGGCACGAACACCAACATGTAGAAGCAGCCCAGGCGCACGGGCGGAGTCCCTGAGCCGGAGGCAACGTCAGCCACAGAGACCAGAGAGTCCTTCACGGGGTGCCGATCAAAAATATCATAACCTGGTGAAGAGAAATCCATAATTAAATCACATGATCATTCAAGGTACGAAAAACACAATGAATCAAATCACATATGGAACCATTTCAGAATATATGCCCCTGACACAGCTGTGCAAAAAATGTGTAGAGCAGGATAATTATCCCACTTCTAAAAAGGGCCCTTAGAGTAACACAGATCAAATAATACAATTGGTATTAGTTGGGAGGCTTAAGGAACTCTTATTTTAATAAAACCTTAGGGGGGTTGTGTATTTGTATTGTGTATTTCTATGATCACAAGGAAATCCTGAAGTTGGGTATCTTTGTCCTTTATATTTTCAGCATATGGAACTGGAGAAACCTGTAAATAACTGTCTTTTGCAGCATCAAGACAAAAAAAATGCTTTTTTTGGCATTTCAATTAAACTGGAATGAGCAGTTTAATTGGGTTGTGTAACTAAAGAGTCATGTGGTCATTTTTTACCCGTTAAATAAAGCAATTTGAATAGGTGTAAATAACATTTGTCTTGGGTATAAGTGAAAGAAAACACTGACAGGTTTCATTTTACACTAAGGCTTATCAAGCATAGTCTTAAAAAGTTACCACATTCATTGATGCAGACACACATCCGCTTGGAATTCTAGAAATCTGCAGTGTCACTGAGCTACAATCTGCCAGAAAGACACATGAACACAGCCGCTTATTTACACTTCCTTGTGAGGAGTGTTTTACGTCAGTACCTGTGTAAACACACAGCAGCCAGGTGCCGATGAGAGGGGCAAACGTCTGGCCAGGTTTGGTCAAAAGGGCGACCATCCCGAAGAGGAGAGCAGAGGTGGCCTGCTGACGTTTATTCACCACAAAGTCCTCGTCCACCAGATCGGAGATAACCAGTTTCAGCAGCTTGCATGTTCCTTCTGTAAACACCCGGTTACTACAAGGGAGAGAAGGTTCTAGTTACAGGCTCCAGCACCAACAGTAAAGTAGTTTGTGAAAAACAAAGATCAAGAGTATATTGTTCAGTTCTTTGTTAGAACATTTCCATAAATTGAAGTGTGTCAATCATCTTTCCTGATGTCTATTTGTCCAGTCTTAAAGAATGGGAATGGTTACAGTTTCTATGTATGCTTAGGTGTGCCTGTTTGACTTTAAACCACATTATATTGTGTGAAATACAAAACAAACTTAATCACTCTGGGCTGATATGTTTGAGAGCGATAACCAAAAGCATTCACACAGTTGACGACAAATCTCACTTATATAAGACTTACAACAGACACTCCAGCAGGGATCGGCTACTGATGATGAAGAAAGCATTTAAATCCTGTTTTTACGTCATGACATTAATGTTGGATTCAAATAGACTTTATTTAACCAATAAACCCTGTTTAACCAATCATTCTGTTCCTCTGAACGCATTGTTGTTATTTCTGTCTACTCTGTGATATAAGACCTACTGTTTGTCTGTCTTAAATAGAAGAATGATCCTTACTCTGTTTCTCTAATTTCTTATTTAAAGAGTAAACTACACCAACATTATTGTTATTTTGAAAAACGTTTTTGTGTGGACTTTTCTCCATTCGAATCAAATATCTATGAATAGAAAGTGTTGTATGTGGTTAGAGATTTTAAAGCCCTTTGAGGTGAGTGACAGAGGCACAAACTGGAGCAAAGTAAACATTTTACCAGGAGGGAAAAATGTCTTGCAGCTAAAAAAAGTTATATTTGGATAAAACATGTACAACATTTTTGAGTTAAGCTAAGGGAATACACTGCGACAGAAAGAGTCCTTGGTGTGTCCCTAAGAATATTGCTGTGTTTGTGTATTCAGATTTGAGAAAAATGAACAAAAACAAGCAAACAAAAGTACAAGCGTTCACACATCGGACCCCGTGATGCTTGTGCTGATGTGTGTGTGCGTTGCCATACCTAGCAATGAAGATGCACAGCAGATAAATGTGGTCAGCCCCAGCCAGCAGCATAGCCACACTAAGTCCCAGTTTGAGCATAAATAGCCAGCGGATAACCTGGTAAACACCGTAGCGCTGGCACAGTGTCAGGAAATACAAGTTGTTCAGGTGGGGGGCAATGTAAGAGATGCCTGCGTGGGGGGTAAAAGCAGAACTGAATTAAACAAAAACAAATCAGCGGGAAAAAAAAGCAATTGTAACATAAAGAAGTCGGGTAGCAAATAATATTGAAATGGAAATATATCTCCAATAAGATCTGTTTCTTGCATTTTTTGTAATACATCACTGGTTTTCTGAAATATCCCTCATCTTTAATGATGATTTTGGGCCAGATTGGATCAAATGACCATGATGCATTCATGTAAGAAACTCAAATGGGTTTGCAATATAAAAAAGCTTGTATGCAACTAGCTTGCATCATGACAGTAATGGTAAACATTCTAAATGTGTTTCTCATTTATAATATAAAATAAAGAAAATCACTCTTAGATTCAACAGTTTGTGATTCCCTATAGTGTTAAGCCTTTACAATGCTGCCATAATATATGCGGTATTTATTTGAGTCTGTACTCCCTAGCTGTAGCACTACCAGTCATGATTTCAAAGACCTGAATGTTTTATTTGTTGTCTCTTACCAAGTAAGATAGAACCTGTGGAGGCAGAAATATTGTCAGACAGGAGGTGCTCCAAGAAAAGAGGAAAGAAGTTGCTGTTGAAGTGGCAGTGAAACACCTGCAGGGGGAGCAGAGACAACAGAGAATGGTAAGTAAATACAACAAAAATCAGCTACTGTATCACATGAGAGCGTTCTAAAAGTAGTCACAGTTTAGTCTTCTAAGTTAAAGACAAATAAACACACCATTAAGCTTTTACTGTTTAGAGGCTCAGTGATAATCCAGATTTTTCATTTCTCAAAGGGTCAGAAGAGTTTTTAGCACATGTTGTAGTTGTTTGTTATGTATATCTCACCTGAACAAGGTTCATAGAAACAAACCACATGAAGTTCTTGTGCTTGGAGAGCTGCTTGAGGTACTGTCCAATGGTGACGGGTTTTTCTGGGTTGGTAAGTGGAGCGTTGCCAACATTCAGCCTGGGGCAAAAAGAGTTAAGTGAGACGCAGAGGAAAAATAAACACCACAGCTCAAAAACACGTCAACCAGAGTTAAATTACAAACCCTTACTCTTTAAGTGCCAGGGCTTCGTCCTGTCTTAGACGGACTTCCTTTTGGAAACGATGCTGCAGTAATCGAGACACAAAGAAAAATCCCAGAATGGAAAAAGCTGCGAGAGCCACGCAGAAGAGACGGAAGGAGTAGAAATCCTCTTTGTCCCAGAAGGAGTAGGACAGAAAAACGGAGAATGAGCCGAGGGCGCTGAACACGGAGCAGTGGAAGTTGAGGCGCGTACGGTCGCTGTTGGACACGGCGAGGTCGGCCAGCAGGGCGCTGTGGTGGAGGTCCACCATGGAGAGGAAGCCGTCGTACAGACACAGGCACAGCAGGAACTGCAGGCCGGGTCGGGCCCACGCCACCCAGAAGGCCAGGAAGGACAGAGCGAAGAGCGGGCCATTGGTGGAGAGGGCCTTCACGCGCTTCAGCACCACCTCTGGATTTGATATCTGAGAGCCGGACCTGGGTGGAAAAACATGAACACATGAACTGACTTGTTATACTCTGAAACCTTTCTGGTGAAGCCATTCAGAAATACAAAGATCAAACTAAAAATAACTGTTGTTGATGACTGTGTAAATGCTCACATTTAAAGATGATACAAATCAAAGAGAACACTTGTGTATGTGTAAACATTTCCACAGTATAATGTTATTATAACGTCACAAGTTACGACAGTACAGCGACGCATATGGTTTAATCTCAATAAAGAGCAATCACAGACGGAAGCTTAATGTTTGACAATGCTCGCTCTGACGATGTGTTTACCTAGCCTTTTAAACACGACTGCAGCTGATAAAAGAGGTTACTCTGAAAGAATAGGGTGTGCATGAATCATAGCTAAGGGACAATGTGTGCGAGAACCTCAAAATGTAGTAACTGGAGGGATAGAAGGGTGATGGGATGTCAGAATCAAAGAGATCATTTCGTAATTGTACAATCCATGTCTATATATTCTAGGGAAATGTCACTATTGAGTTTCAAAAGATACCATTTAGCTAATATATTACACTATGTTGACGTTGGTAAAGCTTTTAGTCATCAGTATCTCTTTGAGTTCTCCGCTGAGGTTGTTGATACACATCACTGAAACTATGTAATGTTGATACAAGTCAACAGTTACTTGCTTCTCTTCAGAGACAAAAATAGACTGTAGCTTTAAATGAGTCTTTAAGAATGATGAAGTTTAACAGGAAACCTCAGATCTAACATATTTATTGCTTGTATATGTTGCATATCTTGAGAGGCTAAATCACATGTCATTGCATTTTCTCAATGGAGCTGACGTGTGGGTAATCTACTTTATCTTGAATATAAAAAATAAATGTTTTGGTAGCTTGTCTGTAGTCATGTGAGGAAGTCTAATTGTGTAAATTGTTGTAGGTAGGAGTATTTTTTTTCTATTTTTTTAATTAAACATTATTTATCCTAGAAAGAAAGCTGGATACTTACTGAGGAGAGTTGAGGAAGGCACGATCACTCAGCCAGCCGAAGAGAGGGTCATTCAGACTGTTCCATATGAGGAACACCGTCTGTGGAGCAGCAGAGAGAAGGAGTGATCGTTTATAAAAAAATCATCAAATAAAACACAAGGATGGTTTATTTATCAATTAAAGCATGAGATAAAGCTTCTGGGAATTAGAAGAAGTCCCATGGGAGGACTGTGGATCTTAATTAAAACACATTAATTACAGACTTCTGTTGCCATTTTAATAATTGTGTTATTATAATCAGGCAATTTTATTTCAACCTTTTATTAGAAAAATATTAAAGCAGAAATTGTACTTAATATTCTACTTTCAATCAGATATCAAGAACCGACCAATTAGGTTTTGTTATCGGAAATAAATGTGAAAAAAAATAATCCTGACCTTAAGTTTTCCGTTGATAAACAAATATCATACGATATCTTGAAAAAGATTCTGGTTACCCTGCCTTTCCGTGTCTCATTACATGTTCCTTATCCAGATGGTTATAAAAGATAAAGAACTGCATACGAACATGATAGCTACCAAACTGGTTAGCAGGACTCCCATACAGCCATAGAAATCACCGCTGTTGTACGGCAACGGCAAACTAGTGTTTCATTTTGAGCCTGGGCTACAGGTCAAAATCTAATTTGGATCATGGTTAAGTAATGTTCTTTTGATATGTATATGTGGATCTCTCTGCATCTCTACATCATTGCAAATGAGATTTCCTAGGCTTATATAAAAGTTTAAATGAATGCAATGAACACCTGACACAGTAACAGGTTACTTGTCACCAGAGTTGGGTGTAACGCGTTACTGTAATAATATTACTTTTGTCGGTAACGGAGTAGTGTAACGCGTTACTTTTATAATTCAGTAATCACACTACAGTTACTAACATTGCCCCGACACGCGTTACTTCGTTACTTTTATAAAATCAGTCATAATCACCCTGACAGACAAGAGGGGTTTCCGCCGCAGGTTTATATGTACGTAATCTGCGCGATTTGCGCGTCCACATCTCCACGTGCAGTGCTGCATAAACATGGCTGAGTCAGCGATAACTTTCGAGGGGTGGAGCTATGCCCATTATTTTGAGTTCGTCCGAAGAATAGACAGGAATGTGACGGTGAGGTGCAAACTGTGTCCAGGCCAGAAGCTGTTATACACTGCTGCAAACACCACGTCAAACCTCAACAAACACCTGCAAAGAACACATGCTAAGGTGAAGCTAATAGCTAAGGACCGGACCCCCGAACCCAGAGTGAGGATGTTGTGAGTGCGCCGCCTCCGACTCCGAAGCGCCACAAATTAGAATTTGGAGGACCGGTAACCAAAGCAGAGATGGACAGGCTTGGAGCATCCTTCATAGTAGAGGTAATGTTGCCCATTTGCACAGTGGAATCACCATCGCATCGTTCAGAGATATACTGCGCAAAATACAGATAGCAGGAGACAGAGGACAGCCATAGTCAGAGCTATCTGGATCAGTCTTATGCGACAATGGAAACTGAACTAAAGAGAACATTTGAAACTTTAGCAGTCTGCGTGATCTGCCTGTAGGGAGGGGCTGGCCGGCCCTGCGAGTAAAGTAACGAGTAAAGTAACGAGTAAAGTAACGAGTAAAGTAACGAGTAAAGTAACGAGTAAAGTAACGAGTAAAGTAACGAGTTACTTTATGTAGAGAGTAACGAAGTAGTGTAATATATTACTTTTTTTTAAAAGTAATATGTAATATGTAATATATTACTTTTTTTTAGTAACGACCCCATCTCTGCTTGTCACTCACCTCTCCCACCCAGAAGGAGACTTTATCGATCTTGTAGATGGACACGAAAGTCTCCACGTAGTAAAGCAGGAACACATTGTGCAGGATGGAGGTGAACAAGGCCAAAGAGCCGTAGAGCACTGCAGTAGAGACACCGCTTTGCCAGCAGCCCCATGCTCTCCGGCCCATTCTTCTTTCTCAATCACTCTGCTGCCTTTTCTCTTTGTGCCACGCTGCAAACATCTCAGGGCCTGGCCGACCCCGGGTCACCACCTCATGGTCGCCTGCAAACATACAGAGCAAGAGGATAAATGGTTATTTTCAGTTCAGTAGACAAACGGTAAAAGACATTATTCTCTCCCCCTTAAGCAAAAAGACTTGATTTGAATGTTAGCACTACATTTTAATACGCCAAACACATTTCTGAACCTTATTGGAAGTTACAGCATTGTCTCTAATATTGAAATGTCTCAGTCTCAGCAAAGATTCTGTGCAGACCAAAAGGAAGTTATTTTCATAGCAATGCTGCAGTAGGTAGTCGTTAAAGTTAGTTAGGCCACGGTTCGTTTCTGCTTTGGCCCCCGCCTTTCTGTGGTGAGCTGTGTAAAACTATAATTTTTCTCAGCTCTTTGTATGACCACTCCCCTGACTTTCCTCCACCTCACCAAAAAGCTGGGCGTCTTAACTGTGAGACTATAAAAGGAAAGTCATATGATCCTCAGGCTTTCTATTCAGGCGACGTGCTTTCACTGGGCTTTATTTTCCATGGGTGTCACATTCATAATTGCATTCTGTCGAGGGATGAATCATTTTTAGAAATTGCTGTTCAGTGTGATTTTGAGGGGATCTGCACCAAGCTGAAATGTTTCTTTGAAGAAGACTGTTGAATTATAATGTGAAGTGGAAAACATCTCTGCAGCACCACAATGTTAGTATTACATGTTTTTGACACAATTCACCTTTAAAGAGTTTGTCATTCTTGATTAGAAAATTGCAGGAGGCTTTATTGTAATTTGGATAGAATTTCAATAAATGATGCAGCCTAATTCTGATAGTGCTTTGAACATTCACGACAATAAATGTAACTCCCCGTAAAAGATAAGTTCATAATATTTGATTGCTTTAAAGACAAAGAAACGATATGGCATTAAAAGCACCCAATGTTGTCTCCATGTCACATCTCCTTGTGAATGACTGTCTTTTCTCACACAAGCCAAGGATACCGAGTTCCCAACAATGAATGTAAATCCTGCTTTCAGTTTGCATAGCCGTAGACGATGCGACACTTTCCTTTCGAAGCTCCTGGTGCAGTCTCACACGTAGCACCCTTGGGAGAAAAATTCCCTTCAACAGGCTTCTTACTTCACACCTGACTCCCACATGCTCCGACTTGCCCTGATCTACAAACATGCTCTCACAGCTTGAGTCGGGGAAGCCATATAATAGCTAACAATAACAGTGTCTCAAGGCAATGTGACTCTTTCTATTAGCTTCAACCACAAAGCATCAAAGAAAACCTTTATACGGCAGGGAGATAGCAACCTTAGCCCAAGCAACCTCCTTTGGAGTGCAATAAAAAGCTTTCCAACCCTGTTCCTATCAGATCCAAGCAGTAGAGCGGCTGCATTATATCGCATCTCTCACACATGGTCTATCTTACTAAGATTAGAGGTAATCTACCCTGTGGATATACAAATATCCACCTCATGTCCATAAGCCACAGCACATCCAGGAGCTGCTTCCACCTGTGGACGTTTATGGCAGAGTGATCAACCTGTTGTAGCTATTCACTCGGATAGCCAAAAGGTGTGATGACCAAACACAGTGCCTGAGCTGCTGATCTCAAGATTGATTTCTAGAACACTAGAAAAAGGGGGCATCTTATTCATGAGATTTTTGCACATGGCTATATTAACAATGCAAGCCTTAGTGTGAATTCTGACTACCTGCTTGAATATTATTTGTTTGTATGGGTGTTCACAGTCTTTTTCATCCTTCTTTTCTTTTTGCATATATGATACTGAAATGAAAGTCAGTTTCACTTCCTTATTCCGTATGCAAAGTCTGGATATGTCTCATTTAGAGTCAGATTTTTTAATAAATGGTGTATTGATTAATTCGTCTATGAGTGTCACTATTGCACCTACAATTTTTTTAACATATTTCTAGTTAAACTAAACAATATAACGTCACCACTGATCATGAATTAAATAGTGCTTGAATCAACCAGCCATCCTAATTATTGATATTCTTAATATAAGATACAGTATAATAATCATGTATCCACTATCCGTTATGTTTACTTCCAGCTAGTAAGCAAGCTATCGTAATTTAATAAGCTTCGACTATTGTTTCTGTCTGAGTCTGAACCGGTTCATATTCGATCACAAAGCTTCAACTAACAACCCACATGTTGTGTAGTCTGCTGTGCCTGATAGTAGTAGCTGGTAGGATCGATAAATATGTCTAATGATACAAATATGTATAATACTAGTCTATTATTGGGTTGCAGAGCGTTGCAAACTCAGCTACTGCTAATGGTTAGCACTAGCTAGTCTTATTTAAAGGCTAGTATTAGTTAGCTGGTTAACGTTGAAAGGCTGCCTATCTGGAGATAAACACATTCACAATTAGCTTCAAGTTATTTCTATATCACGGTAGTATAGAAATGTTACGTACCGACAAAAAGGCTGTTAACCAGACCGAATAAAGGGTCTGTTTCTCGGTGGGAAGCGGACTTGTTGGCACAGGCTCTTCCGCTCGTCAGAGCAGCTGTGTCTCGGTGGAGGCGGACAGACAGACTGCGTCACGACATCTACAGTCGGCTACTCACGTCCGACGGTCGTAGTGGATGATGTGTAAGCGTGGGTTTCCCGGTAGACAAACAGATAAGACTTTAGCGACACCCAGTGCCAATTTCACTAGCACCAGCTCCCCCCCAGCCTATTCATAAGTGAGTACAACAAGCTCTACCATGAAGAGCTGCTTGACCTGCAGGGTAGTTTCCATTTGCCACATTGTTAGCCTACCACTGAATCTCAGAAGAAAACATTGGTATTTTAATTCAGCTATACTAATAATAATAATCATCATCTTTATTTGTATAGCACCTTTCATACAATAAGTGCAGTTCAAAGTGCAAAAGACATATCAGAACATTGATATCATATAAAATACAGTAACCACCAGTAAAAGACATAAAAACAAACTAAAAATAGCGTAGAGTTGACATATAAAAATTACATAGATTAGAGGTTACATTTGTATTTTATTTTTTAATTTATCTTAATTACTACAGATGAATACTCAAATACTTAATCAACAAATAAATGATGAATACCCAGCTAAATAATCCGTTTTACGGCAAAAAAGTAATCTAAACATTAATGCATAGCTTTTTCATTTAAATTGTAATGACACAAATACATAATATAATAAACATCCATTATTCTCAAAGGACCATTGGTCATTCTGAGTACTGTAGTTGTGTAGAACCAAAATAAATACGTTTATTTATTACACTTAAGTAAAATAAGTTACTTTTTAAAGGGAACATTGTAAGACAAATGATCAGTCTTTTTTGCATTGATATGATATTCAAGGAATGACATACGTTTTTATGTAATGTCTGATTTGCTAAGACTTTAAATTGCCTATTAGTAAAATACCAAACTACTAAGAGCTGATTAGTGTCACACTGCCATCACTAGCCAGCATCACCAGAGCCAAATGGAGTAACCACAAATATATTATTCCAGACAGCGTCTCTGTTCCTCTTTAGAAGCAGTGTTTACACAGTTCAAACAACGACACCATGGCAGACGACCAGGCCTCGCAATCCTGGACCATCGACAGGGATGACTACGAACTCAATGAGGTGATAGGGAGCGGGGCCGCTGCAGTCGTCCAGGCAGCATAGCCTACTGCAAGAGAAAGGAAACGCATCAACCTGGGGAAGTGTCAAACCAGCATGAATGAGCTCCTGAAAGAGATCCAGGCCATGAGCCAGTGCCACCACCCGAACATTGTGTCTTATTATAGCTCCTTCGTGGTGAAGAATGAGCTGTGGCTGGTGATGAAGCTGCTCAGTGGAGGCTCAGTGTTGGACATCATCAAGCATATCATATCTTGCAGCGAGCACAAGACCGGAGTGTTGGATGAGGCTAGCATCGCCACTATCCTGAAAGAAGTCTTGGAGGGGCTGGAGTACCTTCACAAAAACAGGCAGATTCACCGGGATCTAAAAGCTGGAAACATTCTTCATGGTGACAAAGGCTCTGTTAAAATTGCTGACTTTGGTGTGAGTGCCTTTCTGGCAGCTGGAGGAGACATGACCAGGAACAAGGTCCGGAAGACGTTTGTGGGGACGCCGTGCTGGATGGCCCCCGAGGTCATGGAGCTGGTCCGCGGCTACGACTTCAAAGCCGACATCTGGAGTTTCGGGATAACAGCCATCGAACTGGCCACTGGGGCTGCACCATATCACCAATACCCACCAATGAAGGTGCTGATGCTGACTCTGCAGAACGACCAGTGGCGTAACTATCGACGGTGCAGCCGTTGCAACATGGGCCCCAGAAAAAAAAGGGGTTTTAAATGTTTGGGGCCCCAGTGGCATTGACCGGTTCATGCAGTCTTCAAAGTAACCAAGCAACCTAAATTAATTTGTAATTTGTCTGTCCAATGACCTTGCTCCCTTTCATGTCATGTGATACCTTGCGTGACGAGCGAACCGTTTAATCAAGCTGTACTGTACTGTAGCTAGCAGCAGCAAGTTTGGCAGCATTATAAAAAATGTAATAGCTTGCATTTATAATGTACAGCAAACCAAAGCACAAGAGCGGCGCTCAAAAGAGAAAGGACAAGAGATAACAAGGAGATGTAACAGCTAAACTGACGCATTTTTTTTGTCATACATCGTCCTCGAAATCGAGCGCTAACGTTAGCAATGTTGACGTGCAGCGGCAGCCGGAGGCTAACGATAGCTCACCTGCCTCACCACCATCATTGCCATCTAGCTCCACAAATGAAGCTGTATCCGTGGCCGTGGCTGTGCGACCTTCTTCTCCAGCCAGCCAGGAGGAGAGGCTGGATTTGGCTGTGCCCGGCGGTGGTCCAACAGTTCCCCCAAGGGCCCCAACCGATAGGGGACTCTATGGCGCTATTGAGACCCCCGACGCCAAGATCAATATTTGCACCGGGGCCGATCACAACCTTGTTATGCCACTGAGAACGACCCTCCGTGTCTGGAGACGGGCATCACAGACAAGGAAATGGTGAAAAAGTATGGCAAGTCCTTCCGGAAGATGCTCTCTCTGTGTTTACAGAAAGATCCAGAAAAAAGGCCAACTGCAGCCGAGCTGCTGAAGCATAAATTCTTCACTAAATTCTTCTCAGCTGCACGTGCCCGACTCCACCTGCAGGTGGATCACAGTCTTCATGTCTGACAGGAAGCAGCACCTGAGGCTGGGGAAACACGTCTCTGACCCCCGGACCATCAGCACTGGTTCCCCTCAAGGCCGCGTTCTTTCCCCTCTGCTCTTCTCCCTGTACACCAACAGCTGCACCTCCAGTCACCAGTCTTTCAAGCTCCTGAAGTTCTCAGACGACACCACGCTCATCGGACTCATCTCTCGTGGGGACGAGTCTGCCTACAGGTGGGAGATGGATCATCTGGTGACCTGGTGCAGGGACAACCACCTGGAGCACAACGCTCTCAAGACAGTGGAGATGGTTGTGGACTTTAGGCCACATTTACACGAGAACGAAACGGCTTGTATCTGCATAGTTTCTCTTGCGTATAGCCCTATTATTTACACGAGGCCGTAACAAACGGACCCCACAAACGATAACGGGTCCCAAGGTGGATAGATTTGCAAACGAAACGCTCTGGGGGGTCAAAGGAGTCTGTGTAATCGCCTCTATACGAATATTTCCTGAAAAAATAACGATAGCCCCACCTCTCCCCGCCTCTGCTGCTCACTGCTGTAGCATGGCCAGTAGCTACTGTCAGTAGCTACTGCTAGTGCTACTGCTACTGACCATGCTACAGATGTTAGTACAACATCTACAGCTCGACCATGCTACAGATGTTAGTGCAAAATCTACAGCTCCTCTACCACAACCATCAGCAACAAGTGGACATGGAGAATTAAATTAACTACTACATGTTGCTAAATCCACCGCGGGGCATAAACAGAAGGGTAGCCATGGCAACATTGCTGCGGGGCTGCTCCGGGGTCTTCTTCGCTGCTTTTGGTGTATTTTGTGGCAGAAGTTACAGCGCCACTTACAGTCCCGGCATATGTACTACAGCGTGTCCAGCACTTTCGAGCGGTCTCGTGTGGAAGTACAGCGCCACTTACAGTCCCGGCATATGTACTACAGCGTTTCCAGCGGTCTCGTTTGAACAGACACGTTAAATGAAACGAATGCATGTGAACGGAAGACTTTTTTGAAAGCGCATACTGTGCATAAACGCAAACGTTCCCGTGTAAAAGCAGCCTTAGTAAGAACGCAGCCCCACCCACCCCCATCACTCTGTGTTGCGGCTTTCACACCAGCGCTTTTCCCTTTCTAGCTCCTAGCGAGAGCTTTTCTGGTTCAGCTCCGGTTTCCCTTTTCAGCTCCCGCTCTGTTCACATCGCCCAGAGCTGCCACTGCTGCGTCATGACGTCACAGTTTACGTCGCTGATTTTCTCCCACAACAACAACGGGCCGGGGACTGCGTCGGGTCGATGATCGTGTTGCTTTTAATCATACGAAGCCAGATTAAATTAAATAACGACTTCTCCAACCTTATACTTTTCTCCAGAGTGCCGTGGTTCATTGTTTATTAATGTGTTTCAGCGGCATTTACCGACCGCTGCAGTGCTGGCTGCTCTTCCACGGGAGTTTATTCTCCCGTTAGCTCCGGGTTAGCTCACACGGCTCTAAAGTATTCACTGTCTGACTGTCACACAAGCAGCTGATACATATCCCCAGTTCCCCTTAAGTGAATGTGTGTCAGTCTGAATTGACGCTGTTTGGCATCACAACGCTGTTATGAAAGTTTCTCTGGTATAACATGGGTGATGTTAGCATAGCAACCGAAGCTAAACTGACTACTTGCTAAGCCGTTTTCTACAGGCACATTTTACCGGCGTATTTTTCATTATGATTCTACTTGTGATAGTCGGACATGACAACCTGTACAGCCCATGTATTAATTCCATCCGATAGCTGCTATAATAACAAACAAAACGTCTGCCTGCTCGCCACAATGATCAATAACAGCGAACGGATGGTCA
Source organism: Trematomus bernacchii (assembly GCF_902827165.1). Taxonomy (NCBI): domain Eukaryota; kingdom Metazoa; phylum Chordata; class Actinopteri; order Perciformes; family Nototheniidae; genus Trematomus; species Trematomus bernacchii. The sequence continues at coordinate 12,757,477 of NW_022988050.1, forward strand.
AAGTAACGTTTCCTGCGCGCCTCGACGTAAGAGACGCCGCGTCATAGCTCCGAAGCTCTTGCCTCTGGACCGACAATTTTTTGGAGCTGGAAGTGAACCGCATTCCGGAGCTATGACGCGCCGCCGCTGCGGTGTGAACAGGAAAAACCAGCGCTTTTCCAGCTCCAGCTCCGAGCAGGAGCTGGAAAAGCGCCGGTGTGAAAGTGACTCCCCAGTAACTGCTGTGGAGTCTTTCCGCTTCCTGGGCACCATCATCGCCCAGGACCTCAAATGGGAGCAGAACATCTGCTCATTGGATTTGCGCAGTTCAGCATCAGTTAAGTCAAGATCAGCCATCAACAGCGGACATAAACTAATGGTATTGCACAGCTGCATTGTAGTAAATTCCAAGAAACCACTTCTACCAAAGAGAGGAGGTGGAGGAAGACGATGATGAGGAGACAGGAGTGCGACACTACTGCAGGATGCATGAGGACCACATTGAGAAGGGGCTAAGTTCATTACAGGAATCACACTTGAAACGTTTACAGTGCGCGTATACAGTGAAGGGGAGAAGAGATGCAATCAAGTATATCAACTCCTAATTTCTTCTTCTTTTTTTTGCTTCATACATAAGCACAATACAAACCATCTCCTGCCAGTACTGAAAAAAAAAGCAAAAAAAAAAAGCTGATTACCTTCTACTGGTTTGGGGTTACTTTAAAAGCCTACTTTTTAAAGTTTCTTAGACATCTTTCATAAATAAATAATCTATATTAGTGCTTATGATAAGCATGGAAGAGGGTAGGGGAAAAAAGACCAATAACTTTCTTTAATGTTATATCTTTTCCATCTCTTCTCCAGCAGGGGTCAGTCACTAGGCACAGATCAGTCTCTCTTCACTGTATATTAACAGACAGTAGCACACATTAGAAAGCCTAAATGCTCAGACAGGGTTAATACAGTTTTCATCTTAAGAAACAATCACATTTAGTAGGCTATTCTTTAAGAATCTTTGTATCAGTTAAACAATTTAGCTTTTTATTTCTATTTGTATTTCCCAGCAAAATAGCTGTCATTATAAAATATTTGGACATTATTTTTAAATCGTTTTGTCAACTAATAAATACATTTTTGTATATATTGAGCCTTTTTTCAACCCCAATTGCCCATGAAACAAACAAACAAATACAAGTTTATCTTATCCTTAAAACATTTTGTAACCTATATCATCATAAAAAAACATATTTTATCATGACACATTTGTAAACCCAACGTTTATGTATCAATACTAACTGTGTGTGTGTGTGTGTGTGTGTGTGTGTGTGTGTGTGTGTGTGTGTGTGTGTGTGTGTGTGTGTGTGTGTGTGTGTGTCGGAGGTGGGGGAGGCTGACAGTGTGTGTGTGCATTGGGTAACTGCAGCAGCAGCAGAGTATAGCAGCAGCTCGGTGTTTCGTCGCGCAGAGGACGACTCGGAGGATATTTGTGGACTCCATGAAACAAAAGCAGGTGAGTCGGTCTCTTACTGCTTTTCTTTTCTTTTTACTGTTCCTTTGTTTAGTATGTTTGTTCTACTTTTCCTGCGCACACGGTCTCTGTATGTATCTGTGCTCAGGTGAAGGTGAGTAAAGAGTGCAGTGCTGTTTTCCCTCTCTGCTGCAGTCCGGGGACAGGTGCACATGGGTGGATGTTTACTGCCGTTGTGTGGGTGTAAATACTTAAATCCTTATGTGTGTAAGTAAGTGAACTGTGGAGTGTTTCTGTGTCACTGGCTATACATTATGACGGTCTCAAAGCTTTTTAATCATATTCGCTGACGGCATTTTTCTTAAAGTCGAAGCTATGAAAGAGAATCATACATATGTTGCTTATAGGTGTAGATGACAAGGTAAAAGCATTATACAAAGATAAATTAGTTAGGTTAGTTTGTTGCTAAAGTTCATTATTTTTATTATCAACATTTTCCACTATCGATTAATCGTCTGACAATTTTTCTTAGGCCTACTAATCGATTGATAGTCTAATCTTTAGAAAGTCAGAAAATACAAAATGTCTATGCAAATTCCTCAACGTCCATGGTGACGTCTTTAAATGTCTTGTTTTGTTATTCCTAAACCAAAAGATATTCCATTTACCATAATATAGAAAGCAGCACAACTCTATTTGACCGACTAAAAACTGCATATTCTCACATTTTGTATGAACAATGTCTGTAACAGTGGTTAAATAAAAAATGTTTGGCGCCATTTTCCCTTAGGTTGACTTATTGTTTTGTAAAAAATGACCCTAATTGTTATCAAAATGGTTTGCAATTATTTTTCTTTCAATCAAGTTATCCTTTGCTCAACTAAACATGGCATCTCTAATGTGAATGACTGGGACAGAGCAGTTACTCTGGTCAGATTCTATAAGTTTATAACCTGTTTGAAAAGCTTTTTTAAATTTTTATTAAAACCTAATAAATTAATTAATAATGCTAAATAGTATCAGATATGACCCATTCATATTCTCATTGGCTGCTGTTGAAAAGTGGTGGAAGAATGATCCAGATTCTTTACTTGAATAAAATGAATGATTTGATTACATATGTGAAATTGTAATTTTTGAGATAAATGTGTTGTACAATATTTCCATCACTGCTGTTGAGTCAGTTATAAAGTTAATAATAAAGGAGTCGAGTAATCAGCTATTTCTGTAGAATGTTAATAGGTCATTAATAAATAGTTTTTAGTAATCCATCAATTCTGTAGTAAATATTAATAGGCTGTGTCTTCATGAATAAATTGTGGTTAAGATGTCCTTCAGGTTTTTTTGTTGCAGAAGGTCAGAGGTCACACAATCTCTTCATGTTGAATTAAAGAGCTATCTCAACAACAGCCACGACCCGAAATCCTTAAACCACCCTAATGCAATTATTATCCATCTTTACATATAAAGAGCACCTTGTTAGAAAGTGGTACAGAAGACTGAAGTGGGCTCAGGAGATAACTGTAGAGAGGAGCAGTGTGTTAGTATATGTTCAAGGCTCAAATTAGATTATATAGTATACTGAGCGTGAAGATATCTATTATTTAAGTAAACTTGTAAAGGAGAAGAACTCCAAGGACAAAGTAAATGTCCCCAATGAGTCATTCATGGTATTCCTCTGTATACATGTCCTGTTGAGTCCCAAAACATCATGATTGGTTCTTACTTTTGAGCATGATGGCATAATGTGCGGGTTTTGTTTATCAAATGAACCCAAACAGAGCAACACATCTTACATCTTTATATTTTCAATGTATGAAAAGGCAGATTATATGTGACACAATGATGATTTCATGCTTTTCTGATAAGATTTGTCGAAAGATCTTCCACATCACGTGTGGCCCACAGGGTGAACCCACTCATTCTTCCTTTAATGTGCGAGTAATCCTATTTATGATTCAGCTGTACGCCAACTCCCAATGGTTTCAGTCAAGGGCAGAAAAAAAAGTGAAAGAAGAAACTGCAATGTTTAAGCATACAGAATTCCCCTTTTCAAAATTATTTTCATTCAGTCTTTTTCAAAAATGTTTTTGGCATTTAAAGGGGCATCAGTTGAAAGGAAATACAGGAATAGCTTGTCTGTTTTATCGATCTTTTTGCAGAAATGTCACACTAGGTGTTTATCAAATAATGCTCATATTGGGAAACAGCTTTATCCTACTCTGCACGCTTTTCCATAATCTGTCATGACTTCACTTTAGGATGTTTAATCAAATGTCCCAGCAGATGGGAAACAAACCCTGCTCATGGATCAATAAACAGGAAGTAACTGATAAGTAAAAGGTGCCTCAGACGTCGCCTGCTGTTTTGTTCGATCCCTTTCGCCTCCCATCATGCATGACATATTGGTTTGTGTCACGTTCAAGGCAGATGTGTTTACCTTCCCCTCCTGACGTGTCCATGCTTTCATCAGTGAAGCAACATCACGTTGGCCTTGACAGCTTCTGTAGTGTACAGTGTTGAAACAATGGAGTGTTGGCTTTGTGTTTTTCACGAGGGCAGCAGCTGACACACCAAAGGGCTTCCCACCAGCACGCCCGCCTGTCTTCGTCATCTGCTGACCTACATTTTGACACAGTTTTGGGAGACTGTGGTTATAAGGACAGCAGTCATCAAACACGCCTGAAGTTGGGTTGTTGCTCTGCCTCAGTGATGCCACTAAAGTACATTTATTGAGCTTAAATTAAAAAAATGTGAGTGTGGAGTTAGAAAAAGTGAGCTTAGCAGACCTCAGTAGCCTGCTCCTCTTCTCTGTTTGAGGTTGGTGGCTTCAGGCTACATTAGCAGCACAAACACACCTGTATCTCTGAACCAACTGTCAGTGGCTGAGTTGCATTGTGGGTAATGTAGGTGCTACATTTTGACAAAGTGAATGTGTGAAATAAAGAAGACCATATATCTGGTTCTGCTGCATAGATTTAGATTGATTTTAAAGGCTATATTGAGTATCATAAGTTGTTCCTTTAGCTGCATCTCAAATTCTTCACGTTTGAATACAATTGCAAATATATAATAACTTTCAGTAAATTAAGTATGTTGGTAAGACTCCTCAGTCAGCTTAGTATATGCTGAGAGAAAGAAAAAACTGCAACTACAGTTCCTTACAAATGTAACTTAGTGTGGGGAAAATCAGGCTTTAAATATATTAAGGTTTTCAGTATGAGTTAGGTGACACAGCACAGCAGTGGTTTTGTGAAGCAAAAGCAGTGGGTAAAGCCAGCTTTAATAAAATAGTTCTGGATGAACGTAAGGTGAGAGGATCCCTGCACCATCACTTACTTTTTTTCTTGTCATCGCTCACTTTGTCATCTTATACGTCAGTTTCGAAGCTTAGCACTCAGACTGCTTACAGAGAGGTCATTAACCTCACTGTTCTTTATACTGCGAGTGATTAGCAGCAGCAGCAGTGGAGATTAAACTGGGAATTCTCCAGTGTCACAATCCAGCGGAGCAGAATTCTCAGTGTTGACCCTTTGACAGACTGGCTCAGTGACAGAGCCAGAGAAGGGGGCAGCCAGGCGGAGATTGTGCTGATGGCACGGGGCCTAATCTCTAGATCATCCGTCATGCTGCTCCAGTGTGCAGCCGGTTAATTAAGAGATGGAGTCGTGTGTTGCAATATCACATTACAGGGGCACATAATTTAACTTCCCCAAACTTTTTAAATGGCCTTTTTATGTAACAGCACCTGACTCATTCACTTTGGCTAATTGGTTGTAATCAGAGAGTGATGGTGCATATCAGCAACTGATTTTCTGCTCGTGCTGTCAAGTAGAAAAGAGAGTTCATACACGGTCATTTTGTTTAGCACAACAGATATTAGGGGAGTATGTCTGTGCATCAAAGGCTTGATAATGTACTCATGGCTTAAAAGTAAAACTTTAACCAGATTTACTTAAAGTACTCTATTTGAGTACAATTTTGGGTTGATTTGACTTCCTCTTCCTACTTTTCTAGTTCTACTTTACAACATTTAAAGGGTAACAATGTTCTTTTAACTGAAGTACATCAATGCATTGCTAAATATACTAAAGAAAGCACTGTCTAGTTGGGTCACATTTTCACCAATTGAGACAATTCCCCGCTCACCTTTAGATATCATTTAATTTAAATATCACTTTTAGACCCAAGGAGACAACCTTTTTTTATTTTTTTATGACCACATTAATCATCCTACGACCCTTTAGATTGACTTTGTGTCTCACTGGAGTGGACCCAACCACTAGGTAGGGAACCACAGGAGAAACTAGCCAGCAGAGTAGCCTATAATGTGTCAGCTGCAACAGTAAAATGCTGCTTTCACATTGTTGCATTAATATAAAAAAATTGTATAATATATCAGTCACAGCGGTTCTTTTTCTAAATAATAAGTACTGAGCAACACTTTGCCGATAATACTAATAGGGTTTCTATTTTTACTTGAAATGGAGTATGTTTACCTTGTTGTATCTGCACTTTTACTTAACTAAAGACCCTCAAGACTTCTTCTACAAGTTTAAATATTACTAATAAGTATAGTATTTCCCCCTATGGTGGTCATCTTTTTCTATAAATGTTTGATTTGTTTTACATTGATGTCAACAACAACAACAGCCTCTGGTTTGGTATTCTGTATCATTTCTCCTTTAGAAATACAATCTTTTTTGTATCTTCCTCAGCTGGAGGATAATCAAAGAGTCTGCGTCTGCTTCCTGCTGGGCGTGAAGATACACATTTCTCCAGTCAGATTGTTTGTCTCGAACAAATTGAGTGCGATCGAAGCTGTGCTTGGATCCGGGTCTGTGTGTTAAACATGGGAGACCAGCAATCAGTCCGGCCCCCCCTGCCTCCATTACTGCTGCTCCTGACGCTCCTCGCCAGGCTGTCTCAGCTCTGGGCCTTCCCCTTCAGCCCGTCCCTAGACCTGGATGTCACTCCAAGGACCACCGTCTTCTCCAAAGGTAAGGGGCAAACACTTCCATTTTCGAACCGTGAGACAAGTAGAGATTTGAGGTAAAAGAGATACATGCATTTACCAAGACCAACCTAGACAGTCAAGAGTTGAGGCTGCTATTATACATGTGAACACAAAGACATGAAACACACATTTTTAGATATACGGTGTGATTTACTGTTTTTTGGATATGACGATTCTTGTTACCCCAGAACTTGGAAAATCATCAGATTTGAAGTCTCCTACAGTATCAAAGTAATTCTGTGATAGTTGTATGTACGTTGAAGGCTATATTGCGATATTAAGCTGCTAATACTTATTTTGGCATATGTTAAATGGTGCCAATTGCCACTTAAATTAACCAAGCTTAACTTGTAGCTTACATATACTACAATACTTTCGGTTTACATCCCCCAAAGCATGATGGGAAATTAACTTGCAAAACATGGCAATCCCCCAGAAGATAGCTAAGACTCGGAATAATAATAGGACTGACAAAGTACATTGTTGTTACAATGAGGAGCAGAGGGGGTAAGACTGTTCTAGATGCATCTTGCCGACACACGTGCACCAGCCTACTGAACACTCACCTCACTGTCCTTATTTGATTCTGCTCCCCCCCCCCTCCTGGTTAAATAAGTGGCACAGTTTTTAGAAGTTGGCCCTGAAGACAGCTCCTTCCTGCTCAGAGTTATTAATCGCCTCTCTCAAGTCCTGTCCTAGATCACACGGCTCAGCAAACACTTCTAATGAAACAATAGACATAAAGCCCTCATAAAAGAAGACCTGAGCACGGTAGACCTGATTGGTGTCCATGCAGAAAATCCTGCTGAGTTGGTGTATTTTGGCACAGAGGGGGGCGTTTACACTCATCATCATCAGCAGCTTCCTCCTTCTACCTTCCCTTCTTTCTCTTGCCACCAGCTCACCTTTCCCCTCCCCACCTTCTTTTTTCTCGCCTCTCATCACTGCGGCAGAGGCTGCAGCTGCAGAGAGAAGGGAACTCCGGCACTGGTAGAATGATGGGACGGCTCTTACCTCCACCCCTCTCCTCTCCTCTCCTCTCCTCCTCACCCCTCTGAGGAGGAGTATTATTAGAGGATGGGTGGAGTGAGCAGGACCTCAGCTCTATTGCCAGCATATAGCTCTCGGGTGCAATGTCATAAGAGCTGATAAGAGTGTTGCAATGTGAGATGATGCTTTGCAGATTGGAGGATTTGCTGCTTGACATTGTGAATCACAATCAACCAGAGAGATGGGAATATAACAGACACTTTTGCTATTCTGTTGTGCCTTTTTTTGTCAAATGCAACCTGATAGGAGTCCTACAGAAATGAATGTATGGGTTTCTGGAGAAAGAGAAAATCGGGTGAATATTCCTCCAAGTTTTGCTTCACAATGAATCGATTTGTTGTGCTGAAGAGAATGTTTTGATTGGTTAGCTGGCCAGCTCTGTTGTGATAGGCTAAGGGGCGGGACATCTCTAACCAATCACGTGCAATGTGTTGAAGCGCTAGCCATTAAAAGCGCGTGTGTTACATAGTGATGTCGCTATGTTACTAAAGCACACAAAGGAGTGCAATGGAGGCGTTTCAGGCAGGGGGGGAGTGTGTGGTAGAGAAACTCCTTCTGGCGTCAACTTGGGATTTAAGCCTTGGCAGACCATTTACATGCACACAAAACAGTCTAGCACACTACAGGAATGTGATAACCCCAAAAAGCACAATAGTGCCCCTTTTTAAAAGCGAGTGTTGTGAAGCAACCAACTGGAGCTGTGAGCTGGTAACTAATATCAGTACTGTTGTTTATAAAAAGGACACGGTTGATTAACTCTGAAACGCTCATTACATTGTACAGCTTCATTCATTAAGCGTTACTAAATAGGTTTTTAAGTGCATCATGGACAGAACTCATTGTGTTCTCCTCCTCCCAACTGTCATGCCCCCTGGCTATTTATTTACACATCTCCGCCTCTTGGACTATAAATCATACATACTCTGTGGGCTCTTTTCTGTGCCGCAGCCAGAGGCACTCTCTCAACGCAGATTTGATTTTTCTCTCTGCCCTCATAGAAAGTTGTCCTTGACCTACTTTCCTATCATCAGGGGAGTGCATGTGAGAGTGCAGGGTGTGCACGTGTGTCAGCAAGTGTTTCGTCAGTCTCCGTCCGTGTGTGTGTGTGTGTGTGTGTGTGTGTGTGTGTGTGTGTGTGTGTGTGTGTGTGTGTGTGTGTGTGTGTGTGTGTGTGTGTGTGTGTGTGTGTGTGTGTGTGTGTGGTGTGTGTGTGTGTGTGTGTGTGTGTGTGTGTGTGTGTGTGTGTGTGTGTGTGTGTGTGTGTGTGTGTGTGTGTGTGTGTGTGTGTGTGTGCGTGCGTGTTTTGGGGCAGGCATGTAGTCACATCATGTAAAGTCTGCAGCCGATGTCACTTTCCCCGTGGTGACACATGTCATTGGGGAGGAGGGGGTTGGAGAGTGGCGAGCTCCACCTCTTAAAGATAAGATGTGTCAGCCTGGATGTGCAGGACTGTATATGGAAATTGGATGGGTGTTGTGGGTGGGTGTCACTACCTATGGGAGACTCTGTGGGAGGATTTATTATATGTTTCTCCGTTGTAGGCTGAGGGGGCGCTCATTAATTTACAGTATGCTTTTCAGATGGTCTGTGTGAGTGGGAGTACAAGGACATGATGCATCAGAGGGAGATTATAAAGAAGGAAAATGACATTATGCACTCTCGTATATGCCTCGGAAAACCCCTTATAGAAGGAATGTGAAGAAAGAAGCCTGCATAGTGTAATAACCTTGTAGAGGTTATATCTCACAGATAAACTGATTTTCAGTAGTGGGGGTTGCAAGTATTTTCATCCATTACGTAAAGCTGCAGTATTCAATATTTTTATATTTGCAATGATTCAAATGGCTATAATGTGAAAGGGGTTGGCGTAGTGATGAGCCAGACCCCGCAGCTCCGCTCAGCTCTATGGTGCGTTTAAGGATCTTTCAGCTCATTGATTTGGTTTTAGGACCTGCAACTCTACTGTTTGGAATCAGTCTCATCCTTCTCATAAACCTAATTTTCAGCCGTAGCAGACAGCTCTTCTCTGCAAAAACAATCTCTGATAAACCCACTTTCACTATCAGCACCAAACAGTATTGACAAATAGTGTGCCAAGCTGGTGAGCATGGTGGACCATTAAAGCTTTAGAGACAGATGTTTGTCTTCGGAGCTGGAACCCAAAACACAAACATAACCAAACATGACCAAAGTAATGCTAATGTTTGCTTAAACGTTACCCAAATCAACTTTATAAGGTGAAAATCTATGGTGAAAAGATGTCATAGAAAAAAAAAATTCTCAACCTATGGTCACGCAAATCAAAAGACAGTGATATTTAATTCAGAGAATTATTTGTTATTTGTAAGAGAGTTTGAGTAGAAACCTGCACTTTAAAATGTAACTGTATTTTGTCTATTGGTGCCTTTTGTGTTGAGTTCAATGCTCACTCTTTTAAATGAAATAATTGTTTTGCACTGAAAGCAGCAGAAGGGCATAACTGAGTACACTTAGTATCTGTTTATTTATCAAAGTAATATCATTTTTGTGACGTTCAACATTATCACATATTGATTTTAGTGCATCTCATTAATGTACTCTCATCATTGTGGCCATTCTGACTGTGGGTTATGCTAACTTCACTCCTCCATTGTAGAAATTCAAACATGAGAAATGTTTGTGAGGCAAGCAGCCTAAAGCTTTCAAAATGAGCAAATGGACACACAGAAATGAGCCCCAATGATAAGCCTCTGTAGAACTAGAGACTAACCATCTGACTAAGTTAGCTAACCTAACAACTAAATGTCAATAGTTACTTTCCACAATGCAAACATATTCTTGGCACGCTCTGTGTCTTTTATGTAGTGTAGTTGTGTGGAAAATGTGTAGGATCTTTCTTAATAACAAAGAGATTAAAAGGTATATCCAGTTATGTGCAATCTTTAATAGGCGAATTTGACGACTCAATTTAGATTGTGTTGTGAGGCAGTGTTGCTGTTTTTCTCCCAGAGGTGAGATGAATGCTTGACTGTGTTCTGAACCCTGCTGTCTGCCCATGGGGTTTCCTGCTCTCCCAGCCTCTGCCACCAGACCTGAAGTAATGGAGCAGTGAAATATTGATGCACTGTAAGTTGTCTGTTGCTACTATGACAAGCTGAGAAGGCAAGGTCCTGGGTTGCTCATGGTTAGCATTATAATTGTGGTGGTATACTAAGAAACAGCTTGATGCTTTTATGCCGACAAAAAGTTGCTCTTCTAATTGCAGCCTCATTATTTAATGGAACAGCCTGAGCAGCTGCATCTGTTTTGAACACATCGATGATTTGCTCACATCACCAGCTTGGGCAAGGCTGCTTTGACTGAAGTTGTTAAATCTCTGTGTGAAAACGATGTTTAACATTAGTTTATATTCCTTTTTATTTTTTTGCTCGGTGGTGACAATGAATGTTTTGGACGCCATCCACTAAAACCTCCATGATGCTTTGATCTTATACCCTCCCGGTTTAGTGTAATGTGCGAATCAGACAAGATCTTACTGGTGACACACTGATAACATCTATAGAGAGACCTGAAAAAACACAGGGTCTGTTTGTGAGTTGTATGTGGGGTTGGCTTTCTTTTCTAAAAAGATGAAAGTCTTGGCTGTGTTTCATCTCATTCTCATTCTCCCTGGTTGAGCAAAGTCCTGAATTTTTTTTTTAGATCTGACACAAACTCTGAATAAGAAAGGTATTGTGTTTGCGTCTTGTGGGACGTGCAGTAAACATAAAGTTACAACTTCAACGTGATGCATCTCTCTGACACTGGCTGACATCTTTGTTCATGTAAAGCTTAGTTCACATAAATAAGTTCCTGTTTTCCTTCAAATTATGTAGAAAATTCTCATTGTAAACGGATTGCTCACCCAAATTGCTAAATAAATATGTTTGCATTTAGCTTTAGTGGTATGTCAAATGGGTCTGTTGCCCATTTGACATACCAAAAACACATTGTGAAAGACATAATTTCAAAACCTTTCCAAACTTGACAGTCTGACCCAGTCCGAATATAGCAGCGAATGATTTGACCTGATCCAGAAAGGAGTCGACCCAAATAGAAAATAGAGAACAATCTTTCCCGCGGTTCATAGTTCACAGTCTGTGCTGTTGTTTGACTCCAGACGGAGAGACCTGTGAACCACTGTGAACAGCTTTCAATGGATCCACCTTCTGCTTTAAAAGCTGTTGGCAGTTAGTACTGTGGATTATGCAACGTAACAGGGTTGTAGATGGAGAGAAATGTTGCAGAAGAATTTTTCCAACTTAATTTTCTTAGATCTCGGCAGGAATGTCAGATTGAAATCATCAATGCTTGTATCTTATTTTACATATTGCCTTTGATAAAGTTATCATACAACACATACAGGTGTACAACTCAAACAATTCATTCACATACATCACTTTAAAGGGGCCCTTTTTGGGTTTTGCCTCCCCTGTAGTGTGTTTTTGTGCATGTAAATGGTCTGCAAAGGCTAAAATCAAACTTCCCTCCAGAGGGAGTTTCTCTCCCCCACACGACCCCCCCAGTGCCTGAAACACCTCGATTGTATTCCCTTGTTTACTTCTGTACAGGGGCGCCGTAAGGGGGTGAAAAGTTAGGACGATTCTAAGTGCCCGTGACTGACAGGGGCCCAAACAATTTTAGAACATTAAGAAAAAAATGTTTAAGTAACCAATGTGATATCCTGCTTCTGTATCATAGGGTTAGAGGATCATTTCAATTCAAATCATAGGTATATACAACACCATATCAAATAAAATAAGTTCAGAGTGCTTTATTTAAAAACTAAAACAGAAAAGAAATGAGAAAAAATAAAAATAAAGCATACCAACAGTATTTGTATCATTGGTAAACTGACCAAAAAACACACTTAAAAAATACATGGCTTCTATATTATCAAGTAGTTATTGGCAATTGTATAAGCATGATAATATATTTGAATGCAGAACCTTATGACTATATAATAATTGAAGGAATAATGGCGGAAAAAAACACTCTGCTTTGCAATCTTTGCCTCCTATTCTCGTATATCAGGGTACGCAGTTGTGCATTATTGCTTACATAACACTTGGTCATGTTCTGGTAAAGATGCTTATATAATGTGGACACAGTTGATGACAACTGACAGTTCTGACACTGTCCGAAGAAGTTAAGTCAGCTTTTCCTTCCAGCATTTGTTCCCAAATCTTTTTAGTAAGCACGTGCGTGTTTGTGCGTCTCACATGGTCTCCAGTGTGTCTAGTGATCATTGAGTCACACAGGAAGTCACACACACTGATGGTATGACTGCTGTAGACACACACATAAACACACTCTGGATTGACTATCATCTCACACATGGAGGATTACAAATATGTCTGAGCATGAGGGCGCACATTCTGGACGCGCCACCTGCGACGGCTCAGTGTTAAGACACACACTTTGGCAAACACACAACACACACACTCCTCAGATCTTCTGAGTCACTGACGGAAATGTCTTCACTCTTTTTAAGAAGCCAGATGATGGGTGATATAAGTGTGAAAAGAGTACGTATGTCTGTGTTACCATTAAAATATCTGACAGATGTTGTCGTTTTGACCTCTTCGCCTCATCGAAAAATCGATGTACTCTGAACACACACACACACACACACACACACACACACACACACACACACACACACACACACACACACACACACACACACACACACACACACACACACACACACACACACACACACACACACACACTCAAGCATACAGTTTGACAACAGTAAATAGAAACCAGCCAGCCTGAGATGCTTCTGGCACACCTCAGTGCTCTGTTGACTTTCATCATTGATTTTGCAGCAGAGCATTGTGTTTGTGTGTGTGTGTGGTTACCAAACAGTGCCTTCAGGGAATAGTAATTCACATTATATCCATGGACATCCTTATGCTGATAAATCGGTGTGTTCGATATGGTCATGTTATATCTATAAATCTGTATTTATGCATTTTTTACGGTAAAATTGATCAAATGACGGCATGTGGTGTAAAAGATGTCTCTCCCATGGAGGAATCCTCAGAGAATTGTAACCAGACTCTGCAGTTCCCCCTATTTCCGTCTATTTTAGGTCATTGGTTTATTTGTACACCCCACAACTCACTATGCAAGGGATATTAACAGTTTTAAGAAATAAAGTCAAAGTACACGTTTGAAAATCATTGGTTCTCCTTACAGTAGTAAATTGATTTAAAAGTGTCTGCAAGGAGATTGTTTGATGATTTAAAGATCAAGATAATCCAATCAAGTAAAACAAGATAGAATCCATAGTTTCAGAAAATGCCCCAACATATGATGATTTTAGGTGACAACAGCCTAGAGGAAGTTGTTTTGGAGATAAATGTAACTCAAACTTTAACCAAAAAAGCAACATTGTTCTTCCAAAAGTGGCGTCAGACTTGAACAAGCTTTAATTTGGAGGATTCTGTAAAATTACATTTGAACTTAACAAGTCTCCTGTGTCATGTGTTATAGTGTGGTGTGTGTGCATTTTGGTGCAACACATACAAATTGATCTTTATTTTCTCCCCATATATCTGAGGAAATGGTTTCGTTCACAGCTCTGCAGCCCACTGAGTCTGTCTTTTGTTGTTCTGGCTAAAGTGAACATTGGATTTCTCTTTCAACATGTTGTGTTGTCACCAAAAAGTGAGTGACGTCAGGTGTTCAGAAGTGCCTGAGTTAATACAACACACAGTGCCCCCCCCGGCAGGTCTAAGGCCAAGGTCCAGTGCCTCTGCCTCCTCCGGACTGGGGACATTTTGTACGTCACATAGTCCTTCTCATCAACACTGTGCTTGTTATATCCTGCAGACACTATTTTTATAAGATAGAAAACCAAGGCTTTTCACTCACTGTTGGATGACTCACAAGTACTTTGCTTTGGGCTGCTGCTTTGTTTGCATAACTCTCTTCTACCGTGATCTGCAATGCAATGTTGTTTTTTTATGTGTGTCTGTGTGTCACCCTCTCTTTGTTGCTTATCAATACATATAGATTCAGTCTGTGTTTCTGTGTATTCATGCCTTTTATGCACCTGCCTGATGGAGAGTGCACTTTGCTGTGTGACTCCCCTCTGCCAGAAACCCCCCCCCCCCACGTGTCCTGACCTTTGTCTGTTGGAGGAGCTGTTCATTGCTTACTCACATCTGACTGGCTATGATAAATAACGGGGGGCAGTCACACAGTCTTGTTTGTAGATTTAATTGAGAGTTACATAAGTTCTTGCTGTTGTTGCCGAAGCGGGAAGGCAGCAGCGGCCATCCTTGGAAAAGTTTAGTTCAGCTGAATTGAGATTTGACACAATAATAAATGGGTTGACAGCAACACAAACAGTCCTTTTCAATTGCCTTTTCTCTCTTGCACATGGATAATACAAATGAAAGGATAGTTTTGGCAGAGCTGCAATGTAACTAAGTACCTTTATTCAAGTACTCTACTAAGTACATCGTTTAAGTATTTGTATCTCAGAGAGAAGTTTTTACTTTTACCCCAATACGACAGCTGTAGTTAGTTTGTAAGCTTTACTTTCTTACAAAATGTGTTTCACATAAAACATAACATTTGATGGTATGTTAAATATATGGATGAATATATTACAAATATGTAAAGGAATTGAACTACTTAATAACATTTAGGCCTCCTCATATGGAGCTATCGGTAATACAGGTTTCTAGACGCTGGTGTAGTAAAGCCAGCTGGTGGTTTATCCTCAAATAGAGTGAATTAAGCAATTTACACAAATTGTCTGCTATTTTACACCTCGTCTGATCACCAAGTTGTAATAGACTGAAATGATCCTTCAAATAAATGCTGTAATCACACACAACTCTACACAGTGGAGCTTTAATTCAAAAGATCACACCCGTAGGACCATTAAAACTCTATCAACACTTTATTTTCACAATTCTCCTTAGCATGCTTGTCGCCAGAAGATTGTTTTTGATTCACTTTGTTAGTGTAATCAAAAGTAAGACTAACTATAAAACCCTAAAGTTGCTCTTCATTAGTTTGTCAATTATTTGACTAAAGAGGACAAACATGTCAGAAATCCCTTAGGCTTCACAAATACTGCCGGATAAAACCATTTCTCTTCACAGAGTGAGGTGCAGAAGCATGCAGTATCTTAACAAATGACTCAAAATAAATGTTTTCCTTTCTTAAAAGTCACTGTTGGTGTCACTTTGGTGAAGGGTTTTCTCTCCCAGCAGCAATATGCACAGTGTCATTCGTCCCTCTGTCTGACGGTTTGATAATAACCTCATTATTGGCTCCATGTGGTTGTCTGTTTGTCAGAGATAGAAGTACCAGTTAAAAAAAAAGTTGGCAGGAAGGAAAGTGGGCAGTTCGAGAGCTTTCAATCTGACTCAGTGTGCCGGGTCTTCTTCAGGGGATGGACGCTCACAGTCATCACCCAGCGTGTCCATGTGACAGTTTACTGGTCATGTGGGGAGATAACCACCTCCCATGTGATGACGGGTAATCACTTATTACATTGAATTAAGCACGATCAAACACACCGCAACACTTCCTGTCATCCCCATTAGCATCCTGGCTATTATATTATAGCATTAAAAGTATGTAATACTAAAGTGGAGATAAGAAATATGAGTCTTTAAGTATGTCTGAATCCTTCTTTGGCGGAAACAGAGGCTCAAGTTTAATGTTGTCCTCCAGACAGATCTTGCAATCCTTGCAATATGTCTGTGCATGGGTAAAACGTGATATTCCATCTCAGCACTTTTTCGTTAGTTCCTCATTTAAAGAGGAACAGTTTGCTTGTCATTCAAAACAATCTTATGATGTATTTGGAGCTGCTGTTGAGTTGTGCTGCATTGTAGAGTTTTTGTTTTTTTACTTTTGGGCAAATGAGTCCCATCATTTAAAACATTTGTATGATTGTTTTGGTGTTTTCACTTTCCTTTCTACAACTTCTAATACTACTACTAATAATAATACTTTTAATTTATATAGCGCTTTTCACATAAAGGTGGGGTAGGTAAGTTTGAGAAACCGGCTCGAGATACACTTTTTGTTATATTGCATGGAATGCTCTTAACATCCCGATAGCAATGAATATCTGAAGTGCTTTGACAAAAAATCCATAAAAAAATGTCATCTGTGGAAGCCGTAGTACTGTAAAAAGCACGACCAATCATTTTAGCCGGCCCGGCTAAAATAACTGGATGGCCTACCTGCCTGTCAGCCTTCCATCTGTGCACAAACTTATCTCGTGCCCTCATTGGTCATGTGCGCGTTCGTGTGTGTTGGAGGAGGGGCTCTGTAAGGAAGTGGCAGATTTTTTCCGGCTGTGTATTTTCAAATTCTAGCGCACTCGAGCTGGTTTCTCCAAAATTACCTACCCCACCTTTAAAGTCGCTTTACAAAAATACAATTCACACAACAAACAAAGATAGTGTGAAGTAAATTAAAAACATTACAAAGACAAAGTTGGCTAATTAATTACAAGATTGACAGAAAAGTAATCCCAACTATTACATCAAGTGAATAAACGATACAGTATTTTGTCATGCAAACAGGGCAAAAAAAGCTCCTTTCAGACTCTCAAACAGGGGGATTTTATGCTATTCTTTGTTTTATATAATTAAAGTGAATATCATTGATCTTAAGTTAGAAAACAGGACATTTAAAAACACAACTTTGGAATACTCTTTGACATTTTATAGACCAAATGACTAATGTAGAAAATAATCGACAGGTGCATCCCTTTACTCCTTTACAGTTGGCTCTAAACTGACCCTGATCAAATTCAATAAGTCTAAGTGAACTGAATGAACCATGCAATATAAAATAACACAATATGTCAGCTTGCATTGCTGGCTCATCATCTGTTCACTTGCAGCCGTTGCGCTGTGATCCCCAGGCCCAGCTGCACTCCACCCTTCTCGCTCCATTACAATGAACAGGAGGACAGATTGACTGCGACAGGCGTGCAGTACCTCACACTACAGTACATCGATTGCTGGGGGACAGATATAGGTTGTCTTATTACTGTGAGCCGAGACATGCTGCCATCGGCTCACAACGGAAGGGAAAGGAGGAGAGGGAGGAAGAGAGGCGATTAATATGCCCATCTGCTCGCTGCTGACTCATATTCCTCAGTGTAACACTGTCCAAACCTTCATTATACTGTTGTTCTTTCTGTGTGGTTTTCTTTTCCATATCAAAGCTCTGTTAGCCTACTTCTACACAGAGGAAGAAAAAACAATGCCCTCCTTTTTTATTGTGTCACAGCAGCAGAGCGACCTGCCCCAATTTCGGAAGTGCAACACCAAAGTGTGTTCAAATATTTAGTTTAGTGCACCAGGTCCAAATATATTAATTATATTAATAATCTGTTTGTCTGCCCCTTCCTCTGTTACCCTCATTCACACACACACACACACACACACACACACACACACACACACACACACACACACACACACACACACACACACACACACACACACACACACACACACACACACACACACACACACACACACACACACACACACACACACAGCTGATGATGGCAGAATGACTGATGCTGTTTGGCATTACTGGGGCACAATTCCTTCTGAATGCCCTAAACTGTGGCCTCCCCTGCGCCCCCATCCCCACACTCTCCACAGTCCTCTTAGCGAGTATCCAGTGACCCCCCATCTTCAAGACACACTGTCAAACCTCACCCTTTGGCAGTCACGCTAAGCATGCTCACATTGTGTCAAGACTGTTAATACGTGACCCTCGACTGGAGGTCGTTTGGAAATGTTTGATTCTGGAGGATAAATTATGCCAAAAGTGTACTCTTTGTTATCTTAAGGAATATTATGAGATGAAGCTACATTCTCAAATGTATCAATGATTAAGGTTTGAAAATACAAGATTTACTAGAATCTTACCTCAATAAGTAGCATAGAATAAGCTAAAGTATATCCTAATTGAATAACCCACAAATTAGCATTGCCCTTCCATAAAGTTATTGTGATTTTTAGACCTGTAAACATTAATGCATTAATTGGGTTATGTTATTTGCTAAGTAAAACAAGCAAAAACTCTTATATGTGAATACATCTGTTGTAAATGTTTACTGGTTTCTTTGCTAGTTGTGGAAAGAAGAGCATTTGAGGGCATCAGGCTTTGGGAAACATCACTGTTTGACATTGTTGACGGTTTTCAGACTTTCTATAGGCCAACAACTGTGTGTCGTATACTTGCAGGTCTGTTAGGCAGTGCTAGATTCAACGGCTCTTCCCAGAACTACAGCACGCTCCTGCTGGAGGAAGAGACCGGCCTGCTGTACGTGGGAGGCAGAGGAGCTCTGCACGCGCTCAACACCTCCAACATCTCCACCCCTTCAAACCTCACGGTGAGTGCCACAGATCAGCATGTTAATTACCACAAAGAAACAGCAAACACCCGGTTTCACACATTTATTTTCATTTCTTGAGTGCTAAAAGAGGACAAACTAATAATAGCCTTAAGCAGATTGAGCAAATCCCATTGTGTACGTCCAATTTTATGGATATGGCATTAAATGCACCAGGCGTTTATTCAAGGGTTACTGAACATGAAGCCAGAAAATAAAGTGAGCTGTCTTTTTCCTCTCTTCCTGTTTGTCACACATACACATTTGTTCTGCTTCATCTCCCCACTGTTCTGTCTATAGATCTTTCTATTTATCTATGTATGTTTCCATCTCTATTTATTGATCTGAGTCATTCTTATTATGCCCCCTCCCTGTTGTTTGCAGATTGATTGGAATGCTTCCCCTGAACAGAAGAAACAGTGTCTAAACAAAGGCAGAGACAATCAGGTAGCTTCATATCAAGTGTATTGTATTATTATTCAGTCCCTCTTAATTTTAAGAAAACTCTTTATTTACTGGGTTATCATTGTAGAACAGTTCTGCTTTTTAATGTGTAGATTGCTTCTTAAGGCAGACAAGTTGATAATCCTTTCAATTGCTTCTTATTACATTTCTCCTGAGAATACAAAATCCCAGTCGTTCATTGAATTTGTGCATAAAATAGCCCCTGTACATGAAGTGGATTGACTGGCCTATGCTTTCTGTTGCTCTCGCCAATTGTTGAGACAGAAATAACCTATTTTCCTCTGTTCTCTGCAGACAGAGTGCTACAATCACATCCGCTTCCTGCAGAGATTCAATGAGACTCACCTGTATGTCTGTGGAACAAACGCCTTCAGACCTCTTTGCGCTTACATGGTAAGAGCTTGTGTTGTTTCATAATAGTTCCCTTACGACTACACTTAAATTGAAATGATTCATTGTCTTTTTTCTCTCTGTAAGGATGCAGAGCGGTTCAACTTCACCTCTGGCTTTGAGGAGGGCAGAGAAAGGTGTCCATATGACCCAGCAAAGGGGTACACCGGCCTTATTGTAGGTGTGTATTCCAAATGTGCCCTTTTTTTTTTCATGATTTTATAAAAGAAACAGAAGAATACAGTAGAAATACACAAAAACATAGTAAAACTGTTTACACTATACATTCATACAAAATACAAATGCAATATTGATGGAAAATCTGACAGTATACAGTAACAAATCAGTTATCATTTAATGAAGTCAAACACAATACATCTTTCCCACTATTGCAATAATTGATCAACTTAGTATTTTTCTCCATATGTTAAACATTAGTCACAATACCTGATACAGTCAGTGTATGCTAGAGCTTTCTTCCTGGGTGCTATTATATATCTTGAATAGATATTCTTCTTGTACCAATAAATGAGCCGCCATTCCAAATTGAATTTGTTTCACACAGCATATTGGTGTAGTCATAGAAGCATGCAGCTAAGGGGAACATTTGCTGGCAAAAACAGGGCACCATGCTTGATTCCAGCTAAAACAATAGCCTGCAGATTTGCTAGCTACTCTGCGAGGCTATACGAAATGCTAACGTCATCCCGCTATGAGTCTGTCAAGAGTCTTCGTCATCGAGGTCATGGTATATCCAGAGGGCTAAGTCAAGGGCAGGACTAGCTTTAGACGCTAACATGCTTACAATGACAATTTTAACATGGAGATGTTTAGTAGATATAGCTTTAATTTAGCACGTAAGCATGCTAAAATGTGCTAATTAGCACTAAAGCACAACTGAGGCTGAACATATTTTTGCATGTGTTTGTTCATGAAGTAAGTATGAAAAAGTGATTTATAAGTGTTAGGCAAACTAAAGTTTTGAGCTGATGACGGCGCTAGGTCAAAAGTCAGAGGATCAACACAGTTTTACAGTTCATTTTGCCGGGGAACATCCCATTCTGAACCAAATTTCATGGCAATTTTCTTCTGTTTTTCATCCTTCTTCAGACGGTGAGATGTTCACAGCCTCTCAGTATGAGTTTCGAAGCTCTCCAGATGTGCGCAGAAACTTCCCCTTCCCTACGCTCAGGACTGAGGAGGCCCCAACTCGATGGCTTCTGGGTAATTACATTATATGACAACAAAAGCCATAGAAGGGAGAAAAGCCTTGAGAAAACATCAAGTAATGATTAAGTGTGTGCAAAAACATTTCATTCTCTGGTGGTTTATATAATTCCACTTACAGTAAAGTACCTAAGTGGATGTGTTGATGTTAATACAGAAACTGATGGACTTGGAGATTGAAAATCACATCACACAAATTGCACTGCACTGCAGCTCTAACTGGCTTAGATGTGGCTATTCAATCATACTTAAAAGCTCCATCTTTGGTTTCCAAGGAGACACTTCCTCAGTTGCTAATAGGTCTGTGTTTGGACATGTGGATCTCATTGTGTGTGTGTGTGTGTGTGTGTCTTGTTTGTGTGTGTACAGAGGCAGATTTTGTGGGATCTGTGCTGCTGAAGGAGAGCATTAACAGCTCTATCGGTGACGACGACAAGATTTACTTCTTCTTCACGGAGAGAAGCCAGGAGCAGATTGCCTACCCGAGCCAGACCAAGGTGTCCAGGGTCGCCCGAGTCTGCAAGGTCAGCGAGAGCAACTAACCCACATACTAGTAACCATAATCATATTAATGGTTTGGAAAGTGAATTAAAGAAAAGACACAAATTAACATAACAGATTTATAGTGACTGCAATGTCAGGGAATAAAAGGGTTACGATGGGGGTGGAGAAAAAGTTGCCAGTATTTGAAAATGGTGGGATTATTTATTGCTTTATGTCACTGATTAAAGTGAAGTAAAATTAATTTAAGAAGACTTTCTGTTTGAGATTCTTCTCTCGCAGTTGCCCTTCTTCTCCCACTGTCATTTTAGTGCTGAACGAAGCAGCAGTTTGGTATCTCTTATCTTGGTTGGTGGTTCTTTCTGTGCCACTGTTGCCAGGCAAACTACAAGTCTCCAACCTCCACCTCCAATGGCAAACCCTCTCCCTCTATTTTTATGCCATCTCTTCCTCTTCCACTCCTCCTCCTCCTCCCTTTCCCCCCCCCCCCCTCTCACCTCATTTCACTTGCGATCAGCATCTCCATTTGAAACGACATGCCCAGCAACTCCTTTTCTCCTCCCCCCTTTTTTTTTCTTCTCCCTGTCGTTTCTTTTGGCCATGCATGGTGCTGTCATTACCATCACAGTATGCTGCTGTGCTGAATTCACTGTTGCAGTTTCTCTAAGGGTTCATCAAAAAGTGTCTTAAAAGATTCTGAGCGGTTGAGATGATGTTATGAATACGTTGAAATCCCTACAGTATATCCCCTTTTGTGAGAATGTGAAAAGGATTTGCTCGGATGCATGGGAGGAAAGAAGAATGAATGTGAAAGCTGAACATTGCGTAAGCACTTGAAATTAATATTAAGGAAGAAACTATGTGAATAGTTCACCCACAAAATAACTGTATATCAATTACTCATCCAGTGTTTCAGAAGACACTTTTTCTAATACCTCCAGGGTGAAAAAAAGAGTAGAAAAACCGAGGACATTTTGATGAATTTAAGTAAATTGAGGATGCCCATAACACTAGCAAAAATAAATAAAAAAACTAAATCCACTAATTCACAAACACATAAAATGTCAATTAAATCATGCCATTTAAAAACATGAAACTACTCTAGGTAACGTTTTGAGTGTTATGCATGTGTTTGTAAATGGCTGTATTGAATTTGTTGCTGTTGTTAAAAATGGCCTCGATTTACCTCAATTCATCAAGGTTTTTCACCATTTTTGAATCCTTGGATCCCCATGGAGGTTTGCGAGAAAAACAAAGTTGTTTTCGAGAATTCAAAGTAACCCACCATGAGTCATTGATATACGTGGGTTATTCCTTTAATTAATGACCATTGTCAGTGTGATATGTGGAGCTATTATTTGGAGATTATTTTACAAGTTTAATTCTTTTTTCCACATTCATACACTTGAATTCCTGGGAAGTCTTTCCTTTTAATGATTGCACATTTGCAGTGAAATAATTTCTGAACTTCCTGCTTGCTTCCTAAATTCTGTTTCCACAAACAGCTCACGATCCTCTCTGCATCCAAAACAAGTCATTTCTAGAAATAAGGTCTGGAGTCCTCGCCTCCTCTTCATCAGAGCGGTGGAGAGTGTAATCTCTCAGTCTGAACTAGGCCACAGCGGTACATGCAGCTGTCGAGCTGGTCCCAGATCAGCCCCGTGGCAGACAGACTCACTGATTTGATGCAGATCCGCAGATAGTGAAGGTCCCTGGTAGTAGCCTCTGGCCTGAAAACTCTGAACACTTGCCATTTTTGAGCTGCATAACTAGTTGTCCTCTTCTGTTTGTCACTTTCCATCCAGACTGCATCTACTCCTTCTGCAATCATGACCTATTTTCACAGAGAAGGTCTTTTCAGGAACAAAAAAGCAGAAATCAATGCCACTTGGCCATTATTTACTACTATATCTTCTGCTCAGAGAGAAAGGCTGATATCTTCAGAAAGCGACTTTATGTCAGGCTCAAACTGTTTTCATTATGTCGCCTCGGCTTAATTTCCCCACAGGCGTATTTTGCAGTGCTACGCTTGGATTCATGAGTCGTATTTTCTTGGATTTACGTCATCACAGCCCGATGACCCTGACCATGCTTTGATTGACGTTGATTGTGATTTACAAGTGCATCCTTTTAGCTCTTGCATACATCTCTATAAGGAACGCTTATGTTATGTTCTCAGTGGTATCTATCTCTACCCTGCCTTTTCTTCTTTTCTTCAGCCCTTTCCTCTCTTTCCATTAACTTTGTTGTTAGGGATAGAATTTCTTAACGTGGCATCTTTTGTTTTGCATACCTATAAGGTACATCGATTAAACCTATTTTTGTGTGGGAGGCCGAGGCGGGCAGAGAGATTTGATGGATGACAGACGTCTGCGAAAGACATGAACTAAGAAAGATGAGGCGCTATAAATTGAACAAACAAAGAGAAAAATCGACTTTCTATCTTTTATTTTCTCTTCTTAATGAGGTGTGGTAAATTACTCTTGTAGGGAGAGATTTCTTGCTGCTTTGTCTCCCCATGCCACCGAAATGCAATTAGAGGAAATGTGCTAAAGTAAGCACTAACTGTGAGCTCCTGTTTCGTAAGACTCACTTCCTTTCTATAGTTATGTGGACATTATGATTTGATTCCATCTTTAAGGGAGATAATTATATCATTGTTTAACAGTTTTTTCAATCACAAGTTTGTGCTTGCTGATGCGTTTATGAGTATGAGAGTTTGTAATCTAAGATATATTAGCTCCATTGACTTCCATTCATCCATATACGTTGTCTCCTCTGTGTGCAGAATGACTGGGGAGGCCAGAGGACCCTGCAGAGGAAGTGGACCTCTTTCCTTAAGGCCAGAATGGTGTGTTCAGTCCCAGAATATGAGCTGCACCTCAACATCCTGCGCAGTGTGTTTGTCCTGCAGGGTCGGGACGCTCAAAGCAGCATTTTCTATGGTGTCTTCGGCCTGGAATGGTAAGAGACAACATGGATTCTGCTTTGAATATTATCTTTCTTTTAGGTTGGATGAATAATCGTATTCTACACTAACTGGCCTGGCTTTACCTCTGCCAAGGAGGTTTCGGCTCGGTTTGTTTGTCTGTCAATAGGATTACAGAGAAACCTATGGGCCTGATTTCCATGAAAAACGCCTTCAGGGGTGTATTCTGGGCCAAGGAAGAACATAACATTTTGGGAGGAATCAAGGGCTGGATACACACATTCAGTTTTTATTTTCATTAACACTGAGAGATAGAGCATCTGTGCTGCATTTGGTGTTGGAATAAGCGGATAAATTATCCATATGACTGCGGAAAACCACACGAACGCCCTCACAAGTCAGAACATCAACCCAACATCAAAATAGATATCAACATTTATTTTAAATGATCTGAGCAATCAAAAAAAACAAACAGATTCTCCATGTAGTTTCCACATTACGTCTTAAAACTAATGAACACACCGCCGTCTGAAGAAAAACTTCCCATCTCTGGAAATGGGACATTCCAGGGAACATATACAGTACATGTCCCCAAAATTAAGCCCTGCCAATTTGGTATATTTTGAAGCTTTGGAATCTAGACAAGAATTTCAAATGTTGTGCAGTAAACAGTATGACGACATCACAAGTGAGAATGAATGTAAAATTAAGTATTTTAGGACAAAAAACGTCTGCAAAAGTTCCCTCCAGAGGGAGTTTCTCACTCCCCCCTCCCTGAAACGCCTCCATTAGACTCCTTTGTTTACTTCAGTAACATAGTGACATCACTACGTAACACTTGCGCTTCTATTGGCTAGCACACCAACACATTGTAACTGAGGTGGCGGGACATTTCTTAGCAGTTGATCAATCACAACGGAGCCGTCCAGCTAACCAATCAGAGCAGACTGGGCTCTGGTTTCAGACAGAGAGCTTTTTTCAGACAGAGAGCTTTTTGAACATTAAAGCATGGAAACATGTCACAAAACCTGTCATTTCCATATGTGTCTTGGGCTCCACAAACCTGCGCTGGATATTTTTCTTTATTTTCTGACATCCTACCGATTGAACAATTACTCGTAAAATAATCCCCATATTACCAGATAACGATAACCATCATTTATTCCAACCCTGAGCTGTCAAAACAAAAGCGGCAGGCTGCAGTCAGAGCTGACGTGACGGCTGCCTTTGGAATATCTGGCAGCGGAGTGAGTGTGTGTTTATGCAGAGTCATGCTGCATAAAACTGTCCCCAGGGTGTTGAGATTCAGATGCAAAGGATAGCATTGCAACAGGACAGTAACACGATCTACTTCCCTGTTGATTTTTCCTATATTTTTGTTTTTTTCACCACTACACTTCCTTTCGTGGATATTCAAGCTCAACCTCTACCAGTCTATTTCCTCATTCAGTGATGGAGCACTTATTTGTATTATCAAATCTGTTCTTCAGTTTCTAGAGTCATTGATTCATTGTTTTGGTCTTTAAAAATCTCAGGAATTAGTCAAACATATCCATCCCAGATGTCCAATGTCTTATTTTGTCAGTCCAAAAAAAGAACATTTGAGAGGCATGAAAACAGTATTTTCCGTCACTTTTTTCTCTGTCTCTTTCTTGTCCGTCTCCATACTCTGTGTTGTGGGGAAAAAAGGCCCACACACCTGCGAGTAGTATTAGTCACTATGCGTTAGACTCAGGCGGGAAACAGTGAGTAAGCCCCTGAGCTATAACTGCTCACCAGTTTTAAAGACAGATTCAGGTTTCACTTCAATCTCTTCTTCCTCACTTTGCTTTTGAAGACTGAGGTGGGCACACACAATGGACTTAAGAATGTGACGCATACATTTCCCCCCCATTACTAATCTCACCTGTAGGGTTTAAGATTAAGGGTCACCTGGTTCCACGACTCATGCTGTTGTTATGTTGTTCTAAAAGTCTTTTCTTTCACCAAAGCCACAAATGGAGCTCTTTATTCATGACTCACAGGGAGTGGGTATTTCGGTGCTGAAATCTCTGCAAAACAAACATGTCCTTCTGGAGTGGCTGATGGCATGAGCTACAGAGGATAAAGAGCAAAATCACACACCTGTCAGTGACAGAACCCCCACATGTCCATTCAAGACAAATTGATAAAATCCAAGTGGAAAATGTGAGGGTGAAACTTTAGCACGTCAACACCCCCAGTTTTCATAAAACAGAGATGAGCAGCCCATTTCCGCCTTACGATCCATCATGCGTTTGAAATTCGATCTGTGTGGCAGTTTCTCCCCTGATAATAACCCCTCGGTGTGTGTCCCACATTGAGTCATTAATCCTGACTGTGTCCTCTGAATATGTCCTCAGGAAGAATATCAAAGCCTCTGCTATCTGCCAGTACGCCTTCTCAGATGTGCAGAAGGCTTTCGATGGGCCGTACATGGAGGTGCAGGACTCAAAGTGGAGGGAGTTCACGGGGAAAGTTCCAGAGCCAAGACCTGGATCTGTGAGTTTCATCTGTAAAAACTCTTACTATTATCAAAGTATTTAACGTCCAGCTCTTTCTCTGATCACTCCCCTGTCTTTGATCCCTCCACAGTGTATAACAGACGCTCACAGGTCGCAGGGCATTAACTCGTCTCGGGACCTGCCAGATAATGTCCTCACTTTCGCCAGAAGGCACCCACTCATGGCCAGCCAGGTGCACCCAATAGGGGTTCGCCCACTCATGTTCAAGAGGAGTGTCAACTATGTCAAGATAGTCGTGCACAAGGAGCCAGCGCTGGATGGGAACATTTATACCGTTCTGTTTTTGGGAACCGGTGAGTTGTACTACTGAGAGTCAACAAATACAATACAAAGAACAAAAGCAACAAGAAATGGGAGGGCTAACATTTGTTTTTTTGGGGCAAAAACAGAATAAGATAACAGACAAAAGAAAGTTAATGCACTGAAACATCTAAAAACTGAACCATACACATGGCTGTTAAATATTTGTTTTTATCCAACTCTTCAAAATATAATGTAATCCTATTTTCGTTGACAAAAAATGGTCTTTTCATTGTATTTTGCAATATATAAGTAATTTGATCCAGATTACTTCCTGGTTGAGCTTTTAGTATAAATATTTGACCCATGAATTATATTTATATATAAATAATATAATTATCTGGGATCAATCTGTACTATATAAACCTAATGTTTAAAGGAGTACATTTAAAATAAATGTAGCCAATTTTGGATATTGATCCACAAATGTCTTATCAGTGGACAATATAAAATCAACTGGTGTTCTTCCAGTACAGATGAGACGTGTTTAGCGTTTTTTTAGTAGCAGTCATCTTGTAGAATATCTCCAATTCATAGATTCTGGAGTAAAACAATGTGTTTCCTTTGAGAAATAAATAGATTTAAAGCATCAATGAAAGAAAAAGGTTGTATCTTCTCTTACAGATGACGGCTGGCTGCACAGAGCTGTAGACATTGGTGGAGAGATGCACATCATAGAGGAGCTTCAGCTGTTTGATAAAGCGCAGCCCATAGAGAGCATGGTCATATCCTCTGCTCTGGTATGTATGCATGCTTGTAGAGTTCCTAATTAACCGCCTATTTATGCTAAAGTCATGCAAATTAAAACCTTTGATAGATCATGGTCTGACTTATTAATTAACGACGTATAATTGGAATGTAAAGATGCCTTGACAATTATTTATTAATTGGATTGGGTCATTAGAGCACTTTAAAGAATATTTTAATACATGTATACAAGCGACACATATAAGTTAAGTTTTGGGTGTGCAGCTTATCTACAGCCACAAGGCAATTCTCCTCAGTGATTGATTATTAATCAGGTTTTTTAATAACAGTGCATTACAATCCTTGTGATTTGTCTAGTTTCAGGCTTTAGAAGTCATAAATATAAAATCTCTCCATCTTGTGTTTTGCAGAGGAGTATTTACGTTGGCTCGTACTCCGGAGTGGTGCAGGTACCAATGTCCGCCTGTGAGAGATACACTTCCTGTTACGACTGTGTGTTCGCCAGAGATCCTTTCTGTGGCTGGGACGGGAAGGTGTGTGTGGAAATATCCTCACATGCACAGAGGTGAGGGAACACACAGCTGAACACTAACCACTGCACATTTCCTCTTTTCTTTTTAAATGTGTTGCTTCTCTGGATCAAAGAGGACACAGTAAGACAAACAGAGCCAAAACAGTCTATTCAATTCATTTATTCACAAACGTAAAGAGACCCTATTTAAAATATATTGTACATATCTAAAATGGCTGAAAGTTCATGTATCAACATTTACAAGCTAAAAAACACCAAACAAGTACATTAAAACTAAACTGATCTAATTCTAACTACAAAATGGTGCCATCACATTCATTTCATCATCAAGACATTGGTTTGAAATAAGTAAGATATGATAAGCACAGACATAAGGTAAAGGTATAATATTGATACAATTTAAATGCATTATAAGTCCCCAGCCATTTAGTGTAATCAAGCTTTGACATATTTGATTCACAACTGCTGCTTTAAGCTCCTTTTAAAGACCGATCATGATGTGTTTATAGTGTTATCAATCTCATTCAATACCTCTGCAAACCACACTAAGCCTGGTACTTTCAAGTTTACGTTTTTACCCTTTATAAAATGCTTTTTCCTAGTATTACATAACTCCCAGGAGAAGAATACTAATGCACATTGTTCAGGTATATACGATAACTCGATGTTTTATAGGAAGTATAAAGACAGCAGTTACAGAGTGTCTGCATTGCTTCCCCATTTCTCCTGAGTCATATATCTTCCTAAAACTCCTCTGAAGGTCCACCTGTTTTAAATGAATTTTCTCCACTATATGCTTGCACTTGGATGACAGCCATATAAGCTTTTTACATTTGAGTAAAGGTATTCTGTATTCTTCAGGTAAAAATAAAAGGGATTTTTTTAATAAAGTGTATATAAGTATCAACACCTCCACATGAATAATATAACAAGGACCTACAATAGTGAGCTGTTCAATGATGATTACATACATCATTGGTGTAAATGGAATGAGTAATAGACCTGCAAACAGAGATAACATTTGGACTCTGTTTACATGTTTGCATTACATGACCTTTCTTTCTTTCTTCTGGGCCCGACAGCAATACTGGAGTCTTGTAAATTATGTATACGGCTTATTTTCCTTCAAACAGAATTTCTATGAAAACAGGTCTAAGACAATGAGGTCGACCTTGATTTCTCTCATTAGCTCGGTTCAGCTCAGCGGGAGCTTCTTCTGCAGTTTGGGTTAATTAGCCCCTTAAAAACATTTGGATCTGAAAATGAACTTCGCTCACACTTTGAAATATCATTTAACTTGAGTTTAGCTTTATCTCATTTTTTAAACATTTTTAACAAGTCATTTTGAGAATACTTGAATTGCTATTGACTATTTAGAAACAGTACACCCATATTTGAAAGATTACAATTCCCATTAAATTATAAATGAATAGACAATAACTTTAAATGTAGCTTTTTTTAAGAAATGTATTATTTACTTAACTATTTTAGGTCGTTTTATCTATAACAATGCATCATATTTCACTTGTTTATCACGCTTTATATGTCAAATATCCATTTCTAGTGCAACATAAAAGACACATCTCTAAGCCGTTGACCAATCACAACAGAGCTGGCCAGCTAACCAATCAGAGCAGACTGGGCTCTGGTTTCAGACAGAGGGTGAAAAGAGGTGCTGCAGCACAGGCAGTATGAGAAAAATAAAGAGCTTTTTGAACATTAAAGCAATTAACCATGTCACAGTAGAGGCAGAAAATACAATTATGAACCTGAAAATGAGCATAATAGGGCCCCTTTAAATGTATACTTAAGTGTACTTTATCGAGTAAATGTACTAGTTTACGTGTACATATTGCCAACATAAAACATCCAACACTTTAGATAGAAATGTTGTTTAGTTGTGGGGTGATTCAGCTGGAGATACATAGGAGAACTAGTGCATATTATAATAAAGCCACTCCACACAAACCCACACACACAAATACATAAACATGACTTTGGCTCACTCTCACGCTTGGGAGTTTTCTTGCTCTCTTCATTCACGCTGCATGAGTGAGTAGCAGACATCTTTATCTTCATTACTGCAGCAGACACATCAGCCTCTCCTGTGCATTTCTCTGGGAGGGGGGGGGGGGGGGGGGGCCATCACATCACGAGAAATCTGCAATAAGAATGGAACGGAAATGGGAGAGACCTTACACTTACCTGGTTAATACTGCACCATGTCCACAGTTGTTATTCATGGGGGTTGTTGGAATACACTGATGTAGACAGAGGGAGATGTTTACTCCTGCTACTCTGTAAAGAAACTGATATATGTGCATGCGGCTCTCTCTGCCTTAAACCTTCTGCAGTCAGATCTAAAATAGGATGTCAATGGCTGCAGAAACAAGGTGCTCTCTGTTTTGGCTGCAGGTGATTTGGGGTATTTCTTCAAATCGTGATTGTCGTGTTAGCCTCATTAAGTTGTTGTGTGGATGCATCCTGGTTTTTTATAATGGTTTTAGAAAGCTACTAGATGGTTTCAAGGATGAAGTGTCTTATAACATATCATTAGAGCATTTTGTGTTATTTCTCTCTTATATTGCTAAGTGATTTCTGCATATCATGTTGTTTTTCTGATAATTATCAGATTATTGTTCATCTGAAATAATAATTTCTGAGTGTTTCCTTGTTAAAGAAAGATTACATTCAAATGTTTTAACTGAATTTGAAATGACTTTATTTCAGGTCGAACCTAACCCAGGATATTTCAAAGGGGATCAGGGGTTGCAAGGAGAATTCAGGAAATGGTAACAACACACACACACGCACACACACCATTAAGCAACTTTTACATTTTGAGAACGTTTTATATGACCTCCACATCCATTTGTCTTGATTAGTGTGCTCGACTGTCACAGAGGGATTATGAGGTGAAACTCTTCTTTTCCCTGCCTGGAACTTAAGACTGTAGCTGCTATTAAGGGATTTCATTAGGTGTCCCCTCCCTACTCATCCCCCCCAGGTACACATTTTAATCAGTTCCTCTCTTGCTGGAGGTCAGGCGGTCTTGCTGGCTGCATTGCAGGGCTCGCTACATTCAAAGCGGCTTATGAAAAGTGACAGATAGTGATGTTGAGAGGTTGAGCCGCGGTGGCTGCTCACCTTTGTGACCTGACATCTTCTTCTATATTCATCTCTCTGTCCTGCTGCACTTCTGGCATGCTGTTTCGAATCCTCCTCCCTTTATCTAGCATTCTCCTACTTATCCCTTTACTTTTTAGCTCCAACTTAAAGTGTGTTTTCTTCTCCTTCTGTCCCTCAGTGGTCCATCGGAGGCGTTCTGTGATGTCTGGTGACGACGTGCTCCTCCAGTGTGAATTGCGCTCCAACCTGGCAACTCCACGCTGGACGCTGAACGGCAAAGAGCTCCAGGGATACGGCCTGAATTCGGGCTACCGCATCGGCACAGATGGCCTCCTCATAATCGGAGCTCGTTCCCAGCAGAGTGGGTCTTATCGCTGCTTTGCTGTGGAGAACTCCGTCTCAGTCCTGGTGTATCTCTATACAGTCAGGGTACACACGGACTCCTACTTCCCCGTGGAGCCTGAATCCACGACTTCCCCCACCACAGTTTCCAGCCCGACTGTTTTCTCCACCAGCAGCCCCACGGAGCAGCCCCTGCCCTCCCCCCCCGCCCCGCTGCCTCCGGGGGCCGAGTTCCAGACCTACAGACACATGGAGGCCGTGTACATCTCCCTGGTGGCGGTCCTCGGGGGGCTCTGCTTGGTGTTGACTGTGGTGCTTCTTTATGTGAGCTTCTGCACCAGAAGGGCCCGGC
This sequence comes from Trematomus bernacchii, assembly GCF_902827165.1. Classification (NCBI taxonomy): domain Eukaryota; kingdom Metazoa; phylum Chordata; class Actinopteri; order Perciformes; family Nototheniidae; genus Trematomus; species Trematomus bernacchii. The sequence continues at coordinate 12,789,831 of NW_022988050.1, forward strand.
GGGACCGAAAGTTCTCCCAGCAGGAGCTGCACGTCCTGGGGGCCTCTGAGAGGAAGAGGAGCTCGCATCTGGAGCTTAAAACCATCACGGGCCACTGTAACGGCCGCCAGGGTCGTCGCTCCATCTCGATGACAACATTTGGGGACATTGGTGATGGATTCCTGCAGATTGTTCCAGGGGAGGGCCAGTTCTCCCCCTGCAAAACGCCTCCCCCTGCCCCTCCTCTGCCCATGCCACCTCCATTACCCAACATTGATTACGCCAACGGGATGTCGGCCACTCTGCCCAGCGTGCTGCGGAAGATGAACGGGAACAGCTACGTTCTTCTGAGGCAGGCCGACACCGAGGGCATGTCGCCGCTCTACCACTCCTTCACAGAGGAGCTCAACAAGATCCTGGAGCAGAGGAAACACACGCAGCTGGACCTGCAGCCGGACGAGAGCTCCATCTAGGACGCCCCCTCTCAGGCTCAGTCCCAAAGTTATTTATTTTATACCCCAACGGTGACCCGTAGTGGTGGGGAGAACTGACTGTCGTATCAAACGCTGCTGTTATTTACCCAGTGTCAGAGTACCTCGCCTGATCTGAAATGCGCAGGCTCCCCTTGTCTCCCATGACAAATGACCCAGGATTTCACTTCAACAACGGACTACACTAACCAGACGTTAATATTCAAAAAGTGGAGCTGTGAAGATTTTGGTCAAAGACTGCGCTGTTACAGAAGTACTAGGAAGAAGGGAGCTTAATGCTTCCTCTGCTGAGACTTTCTGGAGGCTTGTGAAAGATCGGGGTCATACATGTGTGATGTAGAAGACGCAAACTAGGACACGAAAATAAGTCAGGCCAAGAGGGGACCGCAGATATATGAGACTGTGGAAGTGTTCAGGGTTTTTAGTGCCATGTAATGTAAGCCTTCTATGGAACTTAAAGTGATACTCCACCAAAAATCTACCTTTTGTGCATTGTTAAATCATTCTACCTTTCACCCGATGTGCTTTCCACCTCAGAGCCTTTCGTGAGTTATGGACAGTTGTTAGAAGGTCACAGTGCTTTAATGAGCAAAGAGTGCATCCTATTGGGATTCATTAGCTGCCATTGGCCACCTCCAGGTGTGTCTCAGCAGTGGATAATAAGGACACATCACCCCCAAACCCCTGTGTGTGATGTTTGAGCAAGTGAACTAATATACTAAATTGAAGGACCATTACATGTTTTCAAACAAGCTAAATCATCCAACAAGTATAAAGTTGGTACCAGAATGATTTAAGAAGTTGCATGATTTTTGAAAGGGAAAACATTTCCAAATAGGAATCCATTTTAAGCAATTATCGAAACATCTGCTGATTCTTTTCCCCCAAAAAACGTCATAAAAGAGTTTCAAATGCTCGTCACATCTTACCAGAGTCAAGTGTGCCTTCTTGGAATTGTTGGCAAACATTTGTTAACCCCAAAATATCTTATATGAAGATGTTAAACAGAGAAAATTAGCAAATAAGAAGCTCATTCTTTGCATACTACATATTACAGTCACCCTTCAAGCCCACAGGGGAAGCCTGTTTGATACTCAAAATATAGATTGTGTGTGGAGTATCACTTTAAGAAGCTGTTACAGTTCACAAGGGCTCAGGTGGTGAGACAAATCTTACATTTTAAGTTATTTAAAACTATTCTTTGTTCATTTTCTTCTGCTCTCAAGTAGATTGCGGCAGCAGTTAGTAGCTCTTTTGTGTGTTAATAGGAAAACCTGTAGCAAAGCTTCTGTTAGCATCAATGTTAGAACAAGAGACACAGCTTAAGTGGTCTATTAAAGGAGAAGTCTGTTTGTGGTCAGATTGATTGAATTCACGTAAGACCACAGACTGGCTCCGGGGCCCATTGGGGAAACCACACTGAAAACAAATGGCTGTAAAGGAAATATGCAGCTTTCTATTTATACAGCTCCAACATTATCTCTTTGTCATGGTCAGACTGTTGCCTTGTTTTTGGATGATCATTCATTACACCTCGAAGATGTGGCTTTCTCTTGAGACGTCATGCCATTCTTTTCAGACACAGACACAAACTCTTAGTGATGTTACAAAAAGTCAAATTGGTTTCCATCGACTTCTTAAATGGTCCCCTATCTGCCTGCAAGGGGCCATTTGTCAATCCAGAGAAGACCTTCACACAAAGGCATCCTCTGTGTTTACCTGACATCAGAGCAAGGCCAAAACAGCAAGAACCGCAGACCGTACAGTATTTTCTTGGCAAGGTGAACTATGATTAAATAGTAGGTATAACTTAGACAGACTGAAATGAATCTCTAAGTAGTTTGTAAACGTGTCACGGTGAGGGGTAAATACAGATCTGTCTTACCCAGCAAAGTGTTGAATCAGCTCTCGTAGCGGTGGCTCAGCAGCAGCCCTCGAAGGGGACTCTCAGCGAGCGTCTGTCAGAGCGGGCTGACAGGAACAGCGAGGCTTGGCTCCCCTCCACCAGGAGAGGACACAGGCTTTTTGTCTGTTTGCATAGAGTGCTGTCCTCTCACAAGTCAGAAGCAGACAGGAAACATTTGACCTGAGTGTCCTGGTTAGCCATGCAGGAAACAGACGATGATACAAGGAGGCAGCAGCTATTTTGCACTCGCAGGTTTTTACAGTAGTTGTCCTCTTGTCTGCCTTGTAAGCCACTTTATTTTGGGAATATGGTTCAGGGAGTGCACTATATGCAGACTGATAAATGTCCTCGCCCGGATTGAAGGAAATCTGTTTGATATCATTAAACAAAGTGCTTGCTTTGTTTTGTTTGAGACATGAATGTTGTTGGGGATAGATTGGCCAAAGGTGTATTATTCATGGCCTGGTCCACTGTATGAAAGCAGGATTTCTGGTCATTCACCTTTGAACATGGATGACACATATTCTTGTTCGTTGGTAGCAAATTCAACCTTTAAACTGCTTCTACTGATTAGGTTTCCTAATTATTTTGTATCTGGCTATCTCTGTGACCTTATGCGAAGTCTCTGTCTCAGTAGTTATATACTGTGTATAGGCTTGTCTCTTTAGGAAATGACAACTATATAAAATGTTAGCGTTTAGCTTTTTCCATACAAGACATATAGAATCCAGAAAAATAGACAGATAGTAAACCTTTGTACCATACGCAGCACCACTAGACTGCCAGATCAAATCATTTCATTGGATGCCAACAAAAACTTCAGATTGGGTGAAGTTGGCTAAAATTGCTATACTCCTCACCATATGCCTATGTGCGAAGACAAAACCATGATCTACTGTTACACATTTCAGATCACACTAAACAAATAGCATATATATTGGACTACTTATCATATATGTGGCTATAAATACAACTTAAGAAAGAGTGAACTATTGTCGGTTAACTATAAATCCAAACGTTCTCAGACCTCAGCCATGAAGCTCTCCTTAGATGTGTTTCTCCGTATGATACAACCTCACCTGTGTGTCCTAATCAGCCATGCAGAAAATAGATGACCATACTCATTCGCACTTTGCATGTTTTTTATCAGCCTTTTTAGCCATTTCACTTGATTTTCATCCTCATTCCTCCCCTCTCTCCCTCTCTGTTGTTCCTTCCCGTCTCATCAGTTCTCATGACAGTATCATCTATTACTCTCTCTGCTCACATTCACACACTCTCTCAAGGACCCCTGCTGAATTTACAAATGCCATTGTGGCCCCCAATCCATTAGAACTAGTTTTTAAATAGCCCTAGAGTTTGTGTTTGTGAAACAAGTTGGTTTTCTGAACATGCTACTCTCCATTTTTTCAGAGAGGTTGACTAGGATTGTGCATATTTTCTGATCCATGCTAATTTTATTTATTTTATTTAAATCAAAGATGTGAATAAATGTTTTTGTTGGGTTACATTTAATTGCAAATTCAAGATATGTAAAAATGATTGCAGTTTCTCCTGAGTTCAACATGTTACTATACGGTACCTACACATGTATTATATAAAGGCTTCCATTATCAAGGTCCCTTATGATAGATTTTGACAATCCTTCACATGTTGAAAGCTTTGTCTGAATCTGCGACCTTTGCTGCTGCTTCATTCTCATTTAAGGACAATCTGTTTACAAAAGACACTGTCTCTGCCCTGTTTTCTTATATGGACTTTAAAACCATATTGCATCACATTCACCTTGTCTATGTACACAAATCCAGATTGAAGCAAATACATCCCGCTGCGTCAATATGCAAGATACACTATATTTTATGTAGATTATTTTTTAGGTGTCGGCCAAAGACAGTAGTTAGAGTTCCTTTTGCACTGTTAGTACTTTTTTAAACGTCATATAATATACTCTTGTAAACTGTGACACTTTGACGGAAGAGGATGAGCGCCACATGTGAAACACTTTTTTTGAGATTAAAGTCAGATTTCTGTATTTTTCTCAGAATTGTGACTTTAATCTCACAACAAAATGAAAAGAAAGTTTTGGTCGGATCTTGAAAGAAAGTGGCCCTAATCCTCTCCCATACACTTTCCATCAAGTTTTTTCTGTATGATTCCTTTTGTTGATAATGACCTTATCTATGTGCTTTTCTCAGAATATAACTGGCTTCCTGTAAGATTTAACCACCTACGTTGTTGCAGACCTTTTATGTTGTGTCTCATGTCTAATTTATTGAAGTTCATTAAATTTCAACTTGCCTCTGCAGATTAAATAACACTTAAATGCTCATCTTGGGGGGGGAAACAAAAACGTCAGCGTCAAGAGCCTTGAGGGGAAGACAGGAAATGACTTGCAAAACATGCTCAAACTGAGTCCAACTCTCCAGACGCCACAACACTTGGTTGTTTTTAGCTTGTGGCAAGCGACAAGGCCACTGGGAACTCCACTGGGAATGGATCCCACAGTAATTTACATATATGACTCTGACAGAGCAGAGGTATAACATAAGCTCAGAGGGGGGATAAAATGACCATATTTCAGAGCAAGGCAGTAACTTAGCAACAGAATCTTTATTTAGAGTCTTAAATGTCCTAGCGTGGCTATAGCTTTGCCAGTTTTCATTGGGTAGCGCGGGTGTGATGGGAGTGTACTGGCCCTGATATCTGTAATTGGTGGCATATTTAAATTAAAATGCAGGAAATTAGCATTTTCACACAATCATGCTTTAATTCCTTTTACGGCTAAGACATTTTAACTTGACATAGATGTGGTGATATAAGTGCACAGATCATTAAAATGTCACCACCTTTATTTGCAGTACATCTATCACATCAGGAACTGCAGTCTTTATGGCTGAGGGTAATTCAGTTGGACATGGCATCCACATTCTTGAAAAAATGATCCTCAAGTAGATATTTGGAAGAAAATTAGTGAAATCAGCAGAAGTATGCCACTGCAGAGCTCTGCTCCACCGTCTCTCACTGATCACCATCCTCTGCAGTCATCTCACGCTCCTATTCTACATGCATTCTCTCAGATATACCCAAACCATTTCCTAGTGGCCAGAACTATGTATGCCAGCAGAATAGTATCCATCAATCAACAGCGACGAGCAATCTGTCCTGCAGGCACCTTTCATGCCTATTTGTATTCATGGAAGGACTGTTTGTATGGGCGTCTTTTTGTTGAGAACTACATTGAGGTTATTTGTTAGGGAATAAAAGGGAAAGCCGGCATGTTTCACAGTCCAAGATGGTAGCCCTATTTTACTTTTTTGGTTTTCCCTTTCCTGTATTGTGTTATATAAGTTTTTGTGCATAATTAATGTTCTGCTAAGTTTCTCTCCCACACGCCTCCTCTGCCTGAAACGCCTCCATATAGTCCTTCATTTACTTCCGCAACATAGTACACACTGTACATGATAGGCCAAGGGGCGGGACATCTCTAAGCAGTAGACCAATCGCAACAGAGACAGCCAGCTAACCAATCAGAGCAGACTGGGCTCTTGTTTTAGACAGAGGGTGAAAAGAGGTGCTGCAGCACAGGCAGTATGAGAAAAATAAAGTCCTTTCTGAATATTAAAGCTATGTCACAGACAGTAGAGGCATAAAATACAATTATGAAACCTGAAAACTAGTATACAAGGGCCCCTTTAAAACATTTCCCTCAAGCTATCACACAGCTTTCTGTCATCTTAATTTAGGGATTTGTTGTGCATTAAGGAAACCATCAAACCTTATCAGTATCTAAAACTGTAAAAACATGTACATTCCCTGGTGTCATGGAAATAAAGAAAGGTGTTCCTCTGCCATGTGTCTTGTCTGTGAAGTATTATCAGTGCAGTTAAATCAGTCAAAGCTAATGAAGCAGACAGCACATCAGTGTTGCTCTGCTGATTTTCTGACAAGCTGTGAAAATATAACTCAGAAGATAATCTAAATTTAAACACCAATGCCCAGCAACTGAACAATTTTTTTTAAAGATTTATTTCATACAAAGTTTCATCTGCTCTCAAGCGCTGCACTTTACTACAATGAATCTTCAAATAACCTTGGGTTTAAAAAATCAGTTATCTGCTTTTTTAATATGCCTGCTGACAAGCCTCTGGAGGATTCATGTAACGTCTATTTAAATGTGGCATTTAGAGCTGGTAATAATGGCACAGCTCTGCACAGAATTGCTGCCACCAACAGACAAAAGGGCATGGTGAAAAATACCCAGTCCAGAGCGAGGTCTTCTGCAGAAATATCCAACATATCAACATATTGATCACTTGAACAGCTTCAAAAAATGATGTATCTTTCTACAGTAAACTAGAATTTTGCATTCATTTTGACTTTAAATATTGGATAGTCCTTGTTCAGCATCTTGTTTCTGAGGTCTGATGGGGCCGATGCACGGGGGCCGGTTAGTGAAGGGGTGCCACTGGCCCTGAATGCTGGGGTTGTCTGTGTGGAAGGGCTTTCGGAGGCGGATGATGTCCAGGCCGGACTGATTGGTCAGCTTGGTCAAAACCTCAGAAATCTGTATCGACGTTTTGCCTGTGACAATTTCTTCCCTCACGTTGCCGTTTACTGCAGGAGGGAAAAGAATGAAGTACAAGTTACTTTTAATAGTACATACTTTTCTTATTGCAAAACTTAACAGTGTCACAAAGAACCAATACATCTGGGTGAAACTCCCAGTGGATTTTTACTTCTAGCTAAATAGAGGTCTCAGAAAAAACAGTGTTATACTGCCCCCTACAGTATCTAAGAGTAGTAACACACATTATTAACTGTTGTTCACTTGTAACTGTTAACCTGTTAAACCCGGAGCCTGTTTTCATGCTTTTGATTTAAAGTAGCATTATAGTAGTTTAGCATCACCAACGTAGTATTAGGTAGTTTCTTTAGGGACAGCAGTTGGATTTACAGAAGACAACACAGGACACATGCGGATGTATTTCCTCTCTTTTTCCTAACTTTTTTAACATCGGGGAGAGTGTACAAGTATATTTGTCCATATTACCAAGATATATGCAATTCTTTAAAATATATTTCCCTGGAAATCACTACAATAAAGCATTATTATTATTATTATTTGATCTATTTATTAAAAACATGTGCTAAAGTGAGGAAAGAAATTCAGGATTAGTCAGATGTCACATCAAAACACAGTCCTGAGCACTTACGGTATTCTGCAACTATTTTGGGTATCCTGCAGGGCTGAGGAGACACATACACGACAGTTGAAGGGTTGTATTTGGCATAATCCACCACTCCCTCTTCAATGAACCCCCTGAAAAAGAAGGGAAAACGTTTTTAAATGCTGTGCTTATCCTACTGATAGTGCTTTGTATGCCTATTGGTTGTAAACATACAGTCAATTTCCGGTGTTTAATTACTCGTGCGAAGTTAACCTAAGAATATCTGATTTATTTACAAAAAACTACTAACATTTGTAACTTTGAGAAAGAGGTTATATTAAAGTAATGTATGTAACATATATTTTACCTGATTCCCAGCGAGCTCTGTGCATTTTTGGAGAAGATGATGGAGAGTCGTTTGAGCTGGCAGACATAGCGACCCACTCCGTTCTGAAGAACACTCTGCAGGAAGCGACTCGGTGTGCCTCTGGATGTCATCGTTTAACACACAATTAGCGCATATATTTCAATTAAACATTTGTTTTTTAAAAAACCGCTAGAGACAAATATATGCTAGCTAGAAACAACATTCACAGAGGACGACTTGACGGGCATGCATGTATTCCGGTCCGTCGATGATATGTACCGGAGTGAAACACTTAAATGACACGAGCGCGGTAGAACTTAATAATAATACTTATTTTGAAAGACATTTAAAATGTTGGATTCAAATTATGAAACAGACACTTTTTATAATTCCATATTTATTTTTTATAGGAATTCACATTTAACATAAACATATACACGCATTCGGTGCACTTCGGCGTATGTTTCACACGGACTTGTTTTGAAAGCACACCGAAAAGCCCGGGGTTTGGAGAAGCATGGATAAAAAGTAGGGCAGACGACAGAGCCAGTAAGTCAATGTTATGTCTTTGTTTTTTATTTAAAACGATATGTATTTCTAGTGGATGCTTTCATGCACATTCATGCTAATTTCCCTTCATAGCTAGTGTTTGTTTAATACAAAATAACGGTTTTCTTCCTCGCTGTCTTTGCTCTCTGTGACTTACACTAGCATAGGTCATCCAAACATACCTCTGTTGTAGCTTTGCTGTAAGTTAATGAACCTGTCTGTCTCTTTGTGCAGGTTTAATGTCGTTTCCAGATAACTAATGTGGAGGAACTTGCTGCTGAGGGGCACCACCTGTCTCTTGCAGGTGGCAGCCCCAAGATTTCTGCACCAAAGACCCTTCCCACCCTTTTCCTGTGTGAGACTTCTTACCCAGAGACTCCTTCATAGGCCTCCACAGCTTCTTGGTAAAGGCTACTTCCTGGCACACAGTGGAACCAGGGCTTATAAAAAGGATGCCAAGTCTACTTTAGAGATTCCTACAAGTCCTGTCACTATCACAGACATAAAACAGTACCTGCGCTCTAAAGAAATTCCCTTCCACGATGGTTACAGCTGCCTCCACATTCAGAGCATGTTTATCAATCCGTCCGACAGGAAAGACAGCTACTCCTTGTTCATCGACAAAACCACCGGGCAGTTTGTGTGTAAAGACACGCTGGTGGAAGGGAGCTGGGAGGATATCCAGGACTGTCTGGAGGTGATGCAGAAGCAGGAGCAGGACTTCCTCAGCCCTCATGTGCTGCTGGGATACCCAGAGAGTATGGAGGAGCAGGAGGAGAGGGAGAGCGAGCTGAGGGAGGTGCAGAGGATCTGGTCCAGCTCTGTGCCGCTCATTGACGTCCCTGAGGAAGAGGCTCTGCTGGTTAAAACCATGTTCCAGGTATTTCTGAGGGTCATTTCATGAGTTTTTTTCATGACATATTAAGGATTTTCTTTTTATACAAATTATAATAGGGAAAACCCACTTGCCAGACACCATCACATTTACATCACCATCATTGAAATGCAAGGCAAGGCAGGACATTTGTTTCGTTATTCTACACAATAGGCCTATAGTACATAGATATGTTTCGGGGATAAAGGTGGAAGAAACCAACAAGTACCGAAAACAGAAAATATTGTAACATGTCGGTAATTTTCCTCACAGGATAATAAGCTTTACTAATGTTTTGTTTCAGATCTCAAAGGTCTCCAATGCAACACTCAAGAAGTTTGGCGTGAGACTCTTTAAACCCACCAAGAGTCTGGTTTTCCCCTGGTTTGGGGGCCCCGACTCCTCCCTGAAGGGCGTGAAGCTCCTCTCCGCCCAAATCACAGACAATAACAAAGTCATTTATAAAGAAGCCACAGTCCCAAAGTGTAATTCTTTCTACAGCCTGTTCGGCCTCCCCCTGGTGGGCCGTATGGACGCGGAGGTGGTGCTCACCGGTTCTGAGCTGGACACACTCGCTGTGAGCCAGGCCACAGGACTCCCCAGTGTGGCTCTTCCACGGGGGGTCAGCTGCCTCCCACCCATCCTGCTGCCTTACCTGGAACAGTTCAAGAGAGTGACGCTGTGGCTGGGAGACGACATTCGCTCCTGGGAGGCGTCTAAGATCTTCTCTCGTAAGCTGGGTCTGAGGCGCTGCTCGCTGGTGCGGCCCGGGGAGTACAGACCCTGTCCCGTCGAGGCGCTGGCTCAGGGGAAGAACCTGGGACATATCATCAAATCCTCCATCCCAGCAGCACATAAGTCCATCGTGTCCTTCAAGCAGCTCAGAGAGGACGTGTACGGGGAGCTGTCGAACACAGACCAGGTGGCCGGAGTGAAGTGGGCCAGGTTTCCCGAGCTCAACAGGATCCTGAAGGGACACCGCAAGGGGGAGCTGACTGTTTTCACAGGTATGAAGAACCATGATGCTTAAAGACCAAGTTTTGAATCACAATTCATAGTATAGTCTTGGTTGTTTTTTTAATTCTAATACAATACAAAATGATCAACCAACTCTACAGTTCCCCTAGGCCCAAAAGAGTTTTGCATCTTTCTGCACATTATTTTGGTTTTCTAGCCCACAAAACCATAGTTGTTATTATTGAATATCTCCTGATTATTTTCTTGATTAATGTTGTTTAAACAATTTCAGAAAATGGCAAATAAATGTATATCCCAGGTTCTCAAATGCCAAGTTGATGTTAAAAATGTCTTGTTTTGTCAGTCCACAACCCAAAGATAGTCAGTTAAATAAGATATAAAACTGAAAAAAGGAGTTCTCCAAATTTGGTATATTTAAAAACAGCATTTTTAGACATTTTCATTCAAAACAGCTCCAAAGGTAGCAAAGGGCTCTCTATAACCGACCTTCTGAATGTCAGAGATAGAAATGTGGCCACTAGTTTGTGAAAACATTTAACAAAAATACAATAGTTGTGCTTCAACTAGTTTGAACGCTCCCAAGTGGTCAAGAAAAAATGAAACTAAAATGTATCCATTGGTCTTAATATATATGTTTGTTTTTATAACCAGGTCCCACTGGCAGTGGGAAGACCACTTTTATCAGCGAGGTTGCTCTGGACCTCTGCATGCAGGGCGTCAACACGCTGTGGGGCAGCTTTGAGATCAACAACGTGCGTCTGGCCAAGGTCATGCTCACTCAGTTTGCCATGCAGAGGCTGGAGGACAACCTGGAGCAGTACGACTTCTGGGCAGACAAGTTCGAAGAGCTGCCTCTCTACTTTATGACTTTCCACGGGCAGCAGAACATCAAGTAAGTGTTTCAATTCATATGTCCTTCTAAATCCCAGTCCCATGCTACTTTTCATCGTGCTTTAGCCAAGACCATAAAATCAATTAATTAAACTGGATTCTGTCAACAGTAGCTGTAGGAATATGCCAGTGTTTGCTTTTAACTTGCTTTAATTCTTTGATAAATTCAAGCTAAAAAGGGCTGCAAGGATAAGTCAGAAAACAAACTGACATCTATTCATTGGTTAAGCCCTTTAAAGAGGACATATCGTGCTCAATTTTAAGGCTATACGTGTAAATTGGGTCTCTACTAGAACCTGTTAACATGCTTTAATTTTGAGCAGCTGTCTCTTTGAATCCCTTTTCTGAAAAAGCCATCGGTGGTGGTAAATTCTAACAAGTTACATAGAAAGGGGAGCCAGATCTGAAAGGCTTGTTGAATCCCATGTTTACCGAACAACATTGGTTTTTCATGATGTCGCCCCCAAAAAAGAGCCAATTTTCAGTTTATTATTTGAGGTTTTGTATTGTTAGTTCGGCAGAAACAGATATTTGAAGACCGTGCATTATTTTTACTGACTGTACAATTAATGGATGGATTTTCAATAGGGCGGTGCTGGAAACAATGCAACATAGTGTCTACCTGTATGATATCAACCACGTCATCATCGACAACCTGCAGTTCATGATGGGGCAGGAAAACCTCTCAGTAGACAAGTGAGTAAGATTTAAAACAAATATAAAGAAAAACAACCTTTTGTTCATGTTCCACTCTCAGTTTCATCAATGTTGCTTTCCCATCACAAATACGTAATTACATTTTGTTTCCAGGTTTGCTGTCCAGGACCACATTATTGGAGCCTTCAGGAGGTTTGCCACCAACAGCAGCTGCCACGTCACGCTGGTCATTCACCCGAGGAAAGAGGAGGACGACCGGGATCTGCAAACAGCATCCATCTTCGGATCAGCAAAGGTAAGACAGAAAAAGGTGTAGAAGTCAGTATCAGAACTGTATTTTAAGACAATTTGATTCACAAGTTTGTACACTTAATTCTTTTTAAATAGGACAAGGGGACTCAAGGAGAGGACAGAACAAAACATTGAATTAAAAAAACTAAAAAAGTATATGGAAAATGTGATTTAAAAAAAGATCAAATGCATATAAACACTTAAAATAAATAAATAAAGGGTTTTAAAGTATAAAAACACTGCACAAAACAATAGAATAAGAAAAGATCAATCGCAAAATATTGTTTCAGATATAACAATTTAAAGAGTTTTTATACAAATCATTATTTACCCAAGGATAACAATTCTGAAAAACTGCTGGAAAGTCCAAATAAAAATTCAATCTCTACTATTATATTACTTGCTGTATTTTACTTTTGTTTAACATCCATTTCCTCCATACATTTGCTCGTGAGTGTCGCGCTCTTTTTCTATTTAAAAGTACCTTATCTTTACAAATAAAAAAAAAACACTAATTGAGTTTGAAAATACAAATGTCCTGACCATTTTTACAAAGCTGCAGTCCTTTTACAAGAAGCATCTCCACTTGTAACCCCTTCCAGGCCAGCCAAGAGGCAGACAACGTCCTGATCCTGCAGGAGAAGAAGCTGGTGACGTGTCCCGGCCGCAGGTCCCTGCAGGTCACCAAGAACCGCTTCGACGGAGACGTGGGCATCTTCCCTCTGGATTTCCTCAAGTCTTCGCTGACTTTCGAAGCTCCCATCCAAGGCAAGCACAAACTGAGGAAGGTCGCCTCCAAGCCGGAAAACGAGGAGGGCGAGGGGAAGAAGGTGGAGGTAAAGAAGGTACAGGTTAAAAAAGAGAAAGCGGACAAAACAGCAAAGGCTCCACGAACTGTAACCGGAAAAGAAAGCGTGCAGCAGTAACGATAATATAGTATACTTGTAAGGCAGAAGAGATTACTGGGATCGATAAAGTGTTAGATAGCAAGGATGTTTGACAGTTTTATGTCAATAACGAAAGGTTCAACTAAGCTGAATAGTAAGTATGTTGGAGCAATGCAAAATGAGCTCTGATTGTAATTCACAATGAAACAAATAGTTAATAATACTGTAATACCAACTAAAATTGTATATATTTCATTATGGAGCAAAGTATGAAGTATGTTCTGAGCAGAATGTGAAACGATGATAGGAAAGTGTTGGCACATGATAAGCTTTTCTACTACTGTATATTAAGTTCTCTGTTCAAAGTGTTTATGAAATACATCTTAACTCGTTCAATTTCACAAAAAATGCCGTTTTCATGGTAATGTCCAATATTTCACGGTAGAACACTATCACACTGTCTGCGTGCCAGGCTGATACAAGCATTTGCACATTGCCTTAGTGTGCTCGACTGGCATTTTGTCCAAGGATGATTTATTGTATGAGCTACTTTTTAAAAAAAATAAAAAGCTTGAATGCTAAAATGTCTGTGTTTTCTTATTTGATCAACAGAGGGCAGTGTGTGCTTTATTACAGATAGAAACTTCCACAGTTAATATTGCCACCCTTTTTCAACACATGGCTACAAATGTGTTTTTTATTTAGCTTAGTCTTTGGGTTTCAATGGCAGATTTATTAATTTGTCTCAGATGTCTGTGCTTTGTTGAGATACTAACAAGCTTTAAAGTGCACATTTATGCATATTACCACCAAGAATGTAACTCATGCACTATTTAGCAACACTGGAAGCACTGTATTGCCTCTGTGTCATTTCTTTCTATATACATTTTCAGTAAGCTGGTGATTTATAAGATAATCAGAGATTCTTTGAAGGATTTAACAGTAAATAAAGGATGTCAAATTAGCACATTATTGCATCTAAAGCAGTAAAATGCAACCAACACATCGATAAAATGAATTTAAAACAACATAATATAAAAGTAAAAGACTCAGAGGGAACATTTTACTGCACTTCCTGTTTATCATGTACATTTTGCTGGAAAAACATGCTTGTATTTAGCAGGACTTTTACTTGTAGTGGAGTATTTTCCCAGTTTGTCAGTACTTCTTCCACCACTGCAGATTACACATTAGGTTCAAAGGGTTCCATATGTTTTAATGCACCTGCCTAATGGGTTTTTTTCATTGTGAAATTGAGCCATCTCCGGTGTCACATTCCACAATCCATTATTTAGACTTGGTGACTTTAATAAATGCAAATGTGTTTCAAAACATCTTCATATGAATATTTCATGGGTAAAGTCAATTGCCCCGCCCGGGCTGCAGCAGTGTGGGGTTACATGTGGAATCAGCAGCTTTCAGAGGTGAGAAACTGCTCTCTGCTGTACTGCGAGCTGCTGCAGGATCTATTGGTGCTTGCAGTGTTGTATTTCATCACAGTCACTGCGAATACAAATTCAGATTTATGACAGAGAGGGAAGGGTTTAGTGTGGGAATATGGAAGTGCCAGAGTGTTTGATATCAGGGCTTCTGATGATTTTCAACCTGGGAAATCCAAACAGCTGGTTTTTGTCTCTACCTGGGAGTCTCTTTAAAGAAATAGAGGATCTTTGCCTTTTGGAAATCTCATCAAGAGACTCTTGGACTCCAGTTGCATCAGAAACATGCCCATAGCAGGAGGCATGAAACATTACACAATGATAACTTGTACAAACCAATACCATATTTCAATTTATGACACGTATAGATACATATATCAAAATTGAGGAAGCACTGCCTTGTCAAAACCTGCTGGCTATATTTCCCACAGGGTTGTAAAGTAACAGACACCTGTAGTCAGAATTACAAAAATACTTGAATTAACCCAGATTACATTTGAAAACACGTGCAATTAGATTATAGCCTAGTTAGATTGTCACGGATCACTTGATACATTTTGTTTACATCTTTGAATAAGATATGAATTTATAAAAAGTGCATTGCACGTGTTGTAGTTCTATACACTGCACTTGTAGTTTTTGGCAGTATTTTCTTTATATACTTTAACAGTTTTTGGGGGAATTCAATGGATTCGGTGACTTCTTATAAAAACTTGTGAATTGTATTCAGTAACTGACCACGTTTCAAAGTAATTGAAGCCAGCATTAATTACAGAGGTATGGTAATTATTTTTAACTAAACTTCATGATTTTTTTTCCCTTTGACCTAGACGTTTTCAGCCCCAAACAACGTTCACAAGTGAACTCACTGATTTTATCAGACTGTGCGCACTTAAGGCTTTTAAAAACTTTTTTTACATGTGCAGTAATACTACCCAAGACCTGTAAACAGACTGATTGGTGGAATTCCCCTTTAATATCGTTATGCCATTGTTTATCTAAGTCCAGAGTTCACAGAGATTGGAGCCTCTCCGTCTGCCTCTGAGATCTCTGCTGGCTCCTTCTGTGACAGAGCGGTCCGGGGAAGCTCCTGGCCCCAGACTCACTTTACACATGGTATGTGGACCCCTGAGCTCCTCAGATAGCTCAATATATTGTTGTAAGGAGTGGGAATAATTCCTGTGTATGTTTGATGAATCCCTGCAGATAAGATGGCAAGAGGGAGACACATGCCTGTTTTTTATTTCATCCTTTGCTGTCATTTCTTCTTCTCCAAGCCTTTCTTTGCAGCTTAATGTTTTCCTGTGAATGTTTTACTTGCTTTCTATAATGACTCCAGGCTGTGTGCTGGATGGGCCTGGGTGTCCTCTTGAATGTGTGGGTGTGGGATACGGCTGCTGAGGACTCTGAAAGGGCCTCTTTGTTTTTTGAGACGTTACTGCTCCGTGATGATGGCAGCTCTGTCTCCAGCCAGCTCCTCAAAAGGAGGGAAAAACTGAAAAATTGGGAGGAATGAGTTTGACACAAATCCATTCAGATGCTCATGACTGCACTGAACTTTCCCAAATACTCACACACTGTAGCTGTCAGTCATGCTGTCAGCTTACTGAGCTTTATCCAAGTAGGTTTCAAAGATAATAACTCAAGTTGTTGATGTCCTTTCCCAGAGTAAACTTATGCAAGATGGTTAAATACTGAAATCTCTGTGTATTGTTGTTTGTGTCCAAAGTGACCTTTATTGAACAGAGCTTTGAATTCCTATTCAAATGGCTGCCATCTGGAGAGGGGACGAGATGAAACAACCTTAGATACGCAGCTCTTAATCATGAAGGGAACAAATTGTGCAGAGAACAAAACACTACAGATATGGGAGGATGTGAATTAAATGAGACTAAGAAAAGAGGTTTCAGCTGCAGATAAAATATTTCTCTCGTTAGGTATTTGACCTTGAAAACACTGAAAACATCAAGATCAGATTAGAGCATTAGAAGTACATTTACTTTATAAACTGTTTCCACAAACAAGGAAAAATGTAGTCAGTGGTAAATATACTCGAGGCCCCGGCTGCTCCCAGCACTGCTGATGATGGGACGCATGGATACATGACATGCATGCATACTGTAGCTCTCCGCCCCATTAGCCGGCCTTCATTAAGCCATCTATTTGACCAAGTCTGGGGGTAATTTCAGGACCTTCAATCTGAGTTAATCAGCCGGGGGCTCTGGCTCTGCAGATGGATTTAGCTCAGTTTGCAAGACAGGATCATATTCAGAGTCTTTTACGTTGATCATGGTTAAGGTATTGAGTTTCCTTTAGACATGGTGATAAAGACAGTATTACACGGAATTGAGCAGGTAAGGTTCAGAAAACACGAGAATGTTTTTTACTGTTTTTTGGAGGAAAGCTAAAACATCATTATTATTAATTAAAGTTAAAAGAATAGTTAATTATTTTGGGAAATGTTCCTGTCTGTTATCTTCAATTCGATGAGGAGGTAAATACCACTCTCAAGATCTTTACAGTAATAAAGCTACAGCTAGTAACCGGTTAGCTTAGCTTAGCTCAGATTAGCTAAAACTGAACACAGTGGGAAACAGTTAGCCCTGCTCTTAAACAGTAACATGTAACACCAACTAAGGTTCTCTGGTTTACACGTGACATTATATATGTTTTGTTTGATTTTACAAAAAACTAATGTGTAAATATATCAAGTTGTGGTTCCATGAGTGGTTTTGCACAGGACAGTTTTCTGGCTGGATGCATTGACTTCCTGCCAGACTAGCTATTTATAGAGTTTGGGTTAAGCTAAGCTGGGCTACTAGCTTCATATTTAATGCATAATATGATCGTCTCATCTACTTTATAAGCATATTAATAGCTTACTTAAGTGCAGGGAAACTTATGTGCTTTCTTTTTGATGCTGACTAATGCTAAATAACAAATTCTTAACAAATATTGCAAAGCACAATACAATACATTGCATGCATTTAAGTGACATATAAACCAATATCCTCATCTTTAATAAATAAAGCTAACAATGTGTACTTCTGAGTATGTGGAAAAACCTATATTCACAAATAAGTATTGGTATGTTTCAAACCTCCGGAGAAAGCAAGTAAATGGTACTTAAGGTGAGATTGTTTTTTCCAATGATATTAAGGCTTTAAGCATCTTGTCCAATTACAACTGGGTTTACTCATCTAAATATGAAGACAGTTTGAGACAGTTAAAAGCCTATTTTATTTTGTTTATAACTTCTCATCAGTAGCCTACTATGTCTGTCACATCACAGTGTCTTCTTTTGAAGCAAGCACAGCAACTTGTCTTGTCCTTGGAAGAGTGGAGCTGCATACTTCTACCAGTATAATTGCAGTTTTTGGATTGGATACAATGATTCCACTGATAATCAGTTTAAAATGTACATAAATCATACCATTCCCATTATAGCAACACAAAGTGCACACTTTGTTTCACTGTGCACTTGCAGTGTGTGCTAAGACACACACACTGCTTGTAGAAAGACCAGAGGCTGTTTCAGATTCATTCTGATTCAAGATGCCCCTCCATCCCCTTAATGTCGGGTTACTCTGCCTCACTTACTCACATGCACTCTGCACATTTGACCCACATTACCGATCAGTATGCCTGGCTCTGTGTATATTAATAACCATGTGCACTGAACATCCTTCCCTCTGTGGTCCCAGACCTGGAAAAGCTCAAGTTTCAGTTCATTATGTCAAACTTAAACAATGTTCTATATTTTTGTTATTGCCAACAATTACGATGGAAAAACAATGCAGTGAAGCCACAATTGTGTGTAAAGCTGCAGCTGAAAATAATCCCCAACAATTGCACAATTTACTCTAAACAGTCAATTAAAACTACAGTAACCAGCTGTTTTACCCTAAAACACAACAAAAATATACGATTGTTGCGCTCAAAAGTTTTTCATTGACCTAGAAAATCAGCAGCTTGACAAACCCAAGGTGCTTACCTTCAGGTACTTTTAACCACATCTCGACAGGGGAGCAAATGAAACACACCGCTACTTGAACATTGTTGAACAGCAATTCAACAAAATATATAACATAAGCCGCTTTTATATTACTAATGGGTACTGTTTAATACTTGATTAAAACCATTTTGTTTCTGCTCCTGAATTGAGTGTGTCGGAATCCTTCATGTGACCATAGACTGTACATGTGACTCAGAGTACATTTAGTGGCTTTGGATTGTTAAGACCTATGCATGTGACTGAAGTGCTGAGTGTACTGAATGAGAGCTGGACTCCTCTGAGAATACCTGCAGTGTTTTACCTCTCTGTGGGTGGCAGGTTGAGTGGTCCAACTACAAACACCTAAAGGTCAACCAGCATGTACTGGCTTTAGATGCTCTCACATTCAGATGTAGTGTCACACCAACTCCGCCAACCTTGCAGATGCTTTTACATTTAACATGTCCCTCCTTATCCTCTTCAGTCACTTTAGCCACACTGAGGGTACGGTTTGCTAAATGCTGAACTGTCATGTAGCATTAGCAACAGGCCTTTAGCTGACAGAGCTGTACTGTAAACACCTGCTGTCTCTATGTGCTCGACTGGCCGACTTGGGAGAGACACTGCCAGTGAGCCCGCGGCTTATGTCAAACCAAGATCTGGCCAAATAGAGCGCTGAGGGGCTTAATCTGCCCTGGCACCATGGGTCTGGAGGCTGTTCAAGAGCCCTGAGGGGACTGTAGAGGGTGCACCATCTTACTCTATGGTTCCTAATGCTGGAGAACCCATAGAGGCTAAATGAAGGGGCAGGTGGGGTGAGAATAAGAGCTTAATTACAATGTTGGTGGGTTTGTGGTCAGGAAAGTGCTCTGAGGTTCCAGGGAATATGTGAGGAAACTTTTAAATGGGGCTTTGAGAGCAGCCATCTCTGTATTAAATTAGCAGAGGGCCTCTTTCCTCTGAAACAAGTGGTCAGAATGATCGCTCTACACCGGGGATAAGTGAGGCTCCTGGCAGGGCTCCAGCAGCTCACACCAGACTTTCTTTCAATTGGCTCTGAGAGTGAGAAAGAAAGAGAGTGGAGACAGCTTTGCCCAGCCAACCAGGCATACTCCACAGCCTGGCCAAAGAAAATGCCCATTCATTCTCAAATTAGCCGTCTGCATGGCCACGTTCAAAGGAGGCCCCTCTCTGCCTAATCTGCTCAGACTGTGTGCACACTTTGACCGTCTGCTTCATGAAAGCCTGAGTGAGGAAAAACAGATCTAGTGGTCGCCCAGTGCAGCAGTTAATTAAAGCATTATCGCTATAAGAACGGTGATTTAAGCTGATTATCTGACAGTGCATCGAGATACATTTAAAATAGAGCCAATAACATGCCGAATGTGAACATTTTCTATCAGCTGATTCTGTGTAAATCAACACATGTGGATGGAAAATCGTTTTTTTATTTGTAATCTAGTGAATATTCCTCTCACACAGAATGATTGCACATTTTAGTTAACAAAAGGACAATGTTTAATAATGGGGATCAAAGTGAGTCATTCAATAAATGACAAAAAAATTCCCTTGGCACAGTGGTGCCCAGATTAGATGACTGAGGGACTCTTTGGCACCTTGCAGCTCCAGACATTAATGACAAAAGAAGCTGAATTCCTGCAGAAAATAAACAAAGCCAACATGGAGCCAGCCCAAAAATGTTAATATTCATATCAAGTGACATGACCTGAGTGTACATTTGAAAGTTATTTTGATGGAAACCTGCAGTAATGCTTCACTCATGTTTATACTTCTTGTCTTTTGGTGATTAGTTAAAACAAGAAGTGTAGACACGTGTAGAACATTAGTAACTGCTTGGTTTTTATAACACACATGGACACATGATTCATGATCAACATGTCCTTGATTAGAAGAACCATAAAAACCATACGCTACGTTCAGCCGAGGAGCAAACACTTTATTGTGAGTGATTCATTACAACACTCTGAAGCTTCTATACAGGGTATAGCTGTCCATCAACATTTTCACTAAATCAAACATTGCCATTTCCTGTAATCTATCTTCCATGCTGTACTTTTGTTTTACACCCAAATTATTTTTAAAACAGAAACTGTATGTTTAATCCCAGATTTCAAAGGTTCAAAACTTGTATTAGCTTTGTGTGCTCGCTTTAATATTATGTCATGTGGTTGTTGCCTTGTTTTCTTATGTTGTTTGATACCCAGATGTCAGTAATAAACTTGGTGAAAACAATTGTATCATAATTTAAAGGATTCCAGGATTATTGAGAAAGGACCTTAATTAGAACCTTTAAACTAGTCAAATAAATTCATGACCTACATTGTTGTCTGTCAACCACGTAAAAATAGTGGTTTGAATTCATTAAACAACATTTTTTGAGTTTGTGGTCATAATCTGATGGTGTTCATATTGTAACATTTCAATTTACTACTGAGTGACTGGGTTTGGAGGCAGGTCAGGGAGCAACAAGCACATGATACATGGTTTTGTTTGTTTTTCTCCAAACAGTGTGGAGCAGCAGATGAGGGTAAAACAGTCACTGTGTTTGGGTTCAGGTGTCAGCAGGTCATTCCCCTTGTTCCCCTGACTTGTCACTCACGCAATTTTCCTTTGGTTAAGCCTTTTCCTCCTTGCTCAGCATTGCTTTTAGTTGGATTATTGTGGGCCGGGGTTTTTGGTTTCGAGTGCTGCTTTTTTTTTTGTGCAAGGTTTAAAAGAAATACATAAAATGCTGAAAGAAGAGGACTGTAGAATAACTCAAGGTAACAATCAACATGTATGGTCTGTGCATCAAGACTTACAACCAAAGGGAGCTCCAACAGAAAGTACTGTACGCATGTAAATAATATTTAAAGTGCACAAATGGGAATATGAAATAAGTACACAAATCCCATTATAGTGCACCAGGGAAAAAACGTAAACATGTATTTTCCTGGCTCTCTACTTGCCTAATGTATCATAATGGAAACTGCAGTTTGACATTCATGAAATAGACTCAAATAGCAGAGAATCTAGAGGGACATTTCTGAGTGAAATGAGTTGTAGCGTCATTGACCAATTACTTTTCACCAATTATCTCCATCCGGAATGTTTATGGGTAAAATGAGCTCACAGTGGACGCAGAGGGGAATGTCATTATCAGCCAACAAAACATAATTGCAGATATGCTGGCTGCTTTGGGCAATGATAGGCATCTTGGGCGCGCACGGCCCAGGAGCAGAGAGCAGCGGGAACACAACGTCCCCCATGCCCGAGTAGAGAAGAGAAAGACTCAGATGTTTGAGTTTTGGGGTCATTATGAACAGACACGCTACATCAACCCACACACAATTATCAATTACTATAACAACTCTTCTTAAGTTCCCTAGTGGGTCAATTTTCCTCCATTCCCATCAGGCCTGATTGCTGGAGCCCCACCAGCTTCACAAAGCCGCCCAGTTCAGTAAATCTAATTTCCTCACAAATGCACTTCCGCTCTTTGAAAATTAAGGAAAACTTGGGAAATGTGCACACTAAGTGAATTAGCAAATACACAGGAGTGTGTGGGCTATTTTCTTTGCTTCTATTGCAAAAAACATAATTTACTGACCACAACTTAAGTAGGCATATATAGCCATGTTACTCCATTCGTGGCAAAACTAAGGATTTCCGCATCATTATAGATATATATATAATCATTTTTCGTTCATTGCCTTATAAGAGCTTTTAATCTATGTACTTGCCTAAATTAAGAAAAAATGCTTTATCTATTTAATACATTCAATTACATTTTTGTGATTAAAACATCTCTTTATAGATTTTTTTGGTATACATGCTTTTTTATTTTTTCATTATATTGCCTTTAATCAACTGTTTTTAAGCCAACAGCCACGTTCCAGACTAAAATATTGGCTATTGAATGGATGATCATACATTTTTTTAAAGGTCCCATGTCATGGCCATTTCCACTGATCATAATTCCATTGTTGAGGTATACTGAAATAGATTTATACTGTGCAATTTTCCAAACTCACATTGGTTTCGCATACAGCATCTCTGTAAAGTATGTGTATTCAGCAGTATTCACTCTCTGTCCTAAACGGCTCGTTGGAGCTCTTGCCCCCCCCCTCCCTGTGAGCCCAATGTGCTCCGATTGGTCAGCTCGGCCACTCTGTTCTGATTAGTCAACCACCAGAAGGGTCCGCCCATGTCTAACAGTGCTTTTTTCGGCTCGCTCTGAGCGGAACATCAGTCTTATAATGGCGTCGGTACAGCCGTATATTTTACACGCTAACTAACCGAACTGTACCTACAACTGTTGTTATAGAAGAGTATGTTATTTTTACCTGTAATAAACTACTACTGTTTGATGAGAAATCAAATCATGGTTTGCTATATATGAATGATATGTTATAGGAGCAAATCATTCAGAGAAGAAAGGATACTAAGTATTTCCATCAAACTTTATTTTTAGAAATGTACAAAATGAGCATGTGTAAATATACATATTGTGACGACCCCTGCTTTACTGTCTCCTGTGGTGTGTGTGCATGGCCCTTTAATGTTCTCCCTCTGTTGTGTCAGCGCTGATTGAGGACACCTGTCTGCTGGCACCAGAGGATTGAAAGGCCTGAGCAGACTCTGGGTGTTTCTCAATCGCGAGTAAAGCTGCTTCCGAGCCACTATTTCAAGCATACTACGTCATCGAGTGCCGCCGAAGTACTGTTCCAATCTCCAGCATACTTGGAAATCTACCGAGCCCGGCGTACTCCGTTTGGAGAAATATCGAGTGTGCACATGAGTAGACTTCGCGGCCTTAAAATCCCCACAATGCTTTGCGCACGGACCAATTTCCCCAAATCTGTGGCGGAAGATGTAAGGCGGGGCCTCTCATATGACGCACACCTGCACACTTGCTAGCCTGTTCCACTCTTTGGGTGTTTCTCAATCGCGAGTACGCTTGCTTGGTAGCACATGTCTGCCGAGCATCTTGCTTCAGAAGCGAGTCAAGAATACTTCCTGGCATTCGGAAAACAAAGAGTGGAACACGCTAGCAAGTGTGCAGGTGTGCGTCATATGAGAGGCCCCGCCTTACATCTTCCGCCACAGATTTGGGGAAATTGGTCCGTGCGCAAAGCATTGTGGGGATTTTAAGACCGCGAAGTCTACTCATGTGCACACTCGATATTTCTCCAAACGGAGTACGCCGGGCTCGGTAGATTTCCAAGTATACTGGAGATTGGAACAGTACTTCGGCGGCACTCGATGACGTAGTATGCTTGAAATAGTGGCTCTGAAGCAGCTTTACTCGCGATTGAGAAACACCCTTTGTTTTCCGAATGGCAGGAAGTATTCTTGACTCGCTTCTGAAGCAAGATGCTCGGCAGACATGTGCTACCAAGCAAGCGTACTCGCGATTGAGAAACACCCTCTCGATCTCTCTCTCCCGCAGAGGACCTGACCGCGGAGCAGCCACGTCGCTTAGCCTTTTTGCTTTTTCCTTTGTGTTAGTTTTTCTTGGTTTACGTTAAACTTTTGTTAATAAATATATTTTTCATATATGTTCTTGTCCTTCCCACGCTTTTTGTTATGGCCAAGAGCCAGGCTATGACAGATGGGGGCTCGTCCACTTCTTTTATCTGTGATACAGCAAGGGATAGGTAAGAGTTGTGTTGGGAGTTGGTGCGCGTGTATAAAGTTTGTTGGGAGCGCGTTTGCAGTGCGGCCGGTTTCTTTGTTTCGGCTCGTTGTGGGAAGGACATTTCAGATCGTTGTTTGGGGACATATTTGATTACTTTGTGAGGCTTTGATTTGTTTGGTATTATATTTCGGGAGAGTGGTTGCTAGTTGTTCTTAGCCGTGGTCAGCTGTTTGTTTTTTGTTTTTTTTCTCCTTTTTTCTCTCGTCGGGGTTTGTTGGTGCGTTGCAGGTGGAGCAGTGCGGAGCGGTGCGGAGTTTTCCCTGGCAGGTTAAGCGGCGGTTCCCTTGGGATTGTTGAGCGGGGTGTGTAGTGTTGCGGAGAAAGTGGTTGAAGCTTTGGCTTGGGAGCATGGCCGTGGTCACAGTAGTGTTGCTAGCTTGCTAGTCGCTTTGCTGGGCCAGTGGTCTCCGGTGCATAAATACCCACCACAAGTAACTGCATGAAGACTAGGGAGGAGATTAGTCAGTGGGATGGTGAGTTAGTGGGGAAACTCCAATCAGAACATTAGTGTTCCACTTTGGACGCATCACGCATAATAAGCGTGGTGGTATCTGTCCGGTTTGTTTTTGTGTTGTTTTTTTTTTTAAAGGTCCGGTGTTGTGTTCCGGTGAGGGGTCGTTGTAAATTAATATGGCTGACGTAGAGGCATTTATTGAAGCTCCGTCTCAGGAGTTGCTTGGCACTTTTTCAAGAGAGCAGCTGCTCTTAATTGCTGAGCATTTCTCTGTGTCTATTGTCGGGGATAGAAGGGTGAAAGACAACATAAAAGACTCTATAGTGTCGACGTTAAGGGAGACGGGAGTTTTTGCTGCAAAGGAAGAGGGGGTTTTGTTAAAACCTCGTTTTCAGGCAAGTGCACTTTCTTTTGAGCAGCAGAGGGAAATGTTGTTGTTGCAGCAGGAACACGAAAAAATAAAGTGGGAAAAGGAAATCACAGTGGAGCGGATGCGACAAGAATCTGAGAAAGCCAAGATAGAGTGGGAGGGACATCGTCTGGCTATTCTCAGAGATGGCGCGTTGTCCGGTGAGGGGCAGGGTGAACAGGTGACCAGGTCTCCTCATCGCTTTGATATTGGTAACCTGCGCTTGCTGCCTCACTTTAATTAAAGTGATCCTGACACGTTTTTTTTGTTATTTGAACGTGTAGCTAGGGCTAGTGAGTGGCCTGATGCAGACTGCGCTCTGATGCTTCAGTGTGTTCTCACAGGAAGAGCGCAGTCTGCATATTCCTCCTTATGTCTGGAAGATAGCTCTAGCTATAGTAAAATAAAATTGGCGGTGCTTAGAGCATATGAACTGGTGCCAGAGGCCTATCGACAGCGTTTTAGGTTCTTTGAGCAAAAACAAGATCAAACATATGTGGAGATGGCGAGGGATTTGTCTGTTCATTTTAAGCGTTGGTTAACTGCTCTTGAAATCGATTCTTTTGACGATTTGTGTGAACTCATGATTTTGGAACAGTTCAAAAATATTCTTCCTGACAAGATTGCTACCTACATAACAGAGCACAAGTTAATTTCCGCGGCTGGAGCTGCTGTGGCAGCTGATGAGTTTGTGTTGCTTCATAAGAGCAGGTTCGGAGGACGCTCTGGGGCACTAACTGTTTGTGAAGGAAATAGAAAGGAGGTTGGGATGGATCCAAGGAAATTGAGTTTGGTAAAATCTGATGTGGATAAAAACAACGATAATTGCCACTACTGTCGTGAAAAAGGCCATTGGAAGGCAGAATGTCCTGCGATTAGAGCAAAATCTGAGGGAGGAAGATGTTTTGTTGGGCCTGTTGCGTTGGCTGTGCCTGTGAAAAGCTGCTGTGTTGCCGATGTGCTTAAAACCCATTTATGTGGATCTGAGGTTTTGGCATCTTATACTCCATTTATACGAGACAGCTTGGTGTCATTGGTAGGTAGTGATGTCAGAGTTCCAATAAAAATCTTGCGGGACACAGGGGCTTTTGACTCCTATATTGTTGACTCTGTTTTGCCGTCTGGTGAAAGTGACACAGGTGACACAGTTCTGAGTTGGGGGATGGGATTAAAAGTTTTTCCTATTCCTGTTCATAAGGTGTATATTGACTGTGACCTTGTTAAAGGTGAAGTAGCTGTTGGTGTACGTCCAGCTTTGCCAATCGAGGGGATACATTTTATTCTGGGCAACGGTTTGGCAGGTGGCAGAATCTGGACTGATGTTCCCCCTGCGCCTTTAGTGACTGGTGGTCTGATTGAGTCTGGGTTTGAGGAGAGCTCTACAGTGGTGCCAGGGGTAACGTCCTCCTGCGTGATCACGCGTGCTATGGCCGAAACTATGCTGTTTAGAAACCAGAAGGCCAAGCATTGCTCCACTGGTCAAAGTGGTCGTGGTGGCGGTGGCTTTGATGGTGGTGGCGGCGGCTTTGATGGTGGTCGTGGTGGCGGCGGCGTTGATGATGGTCGTGGCGGCGGCGTTGATGGTGGTCGTGGCGGCAGCGGCAGCAGGGGTCGAGGACGTGGCAAGGAAATGTTCTGTTATCGGTGTGGAGACCAAGGACATATGGCCAGGGACTGTGACCAAACTGAGGATGTGTGCTACAACTGCAACAAACCAGGCCACATGGCTCGTGACTGTGGGCATGCCAACGACCGGAGGTGCTACTTCTGCGGTGGGCTTGGTCACATCTGGAGACGTTGTAATCAGGTGAAATGTTACAGGTGTGGCGACATTGGCCACGTTGCGGGGCGTTGCAGTAAAGCCAGTGAGGCTAACGGCTACAACTGCAGAAAAGCGGACCATCTGTTAACAGTTTGCCCCGAGGAAAATGCGCATAACTTATATCTTTGACTGTAATGTATTGTCTTTCATACTGTTTTGTAAATCTTTCTTGCCCTGCCCATCTTTTTAAAGTGTGCTTCTCAGGTACCTGGGTTGCTAAAGATGTGGCTGGGTGTTGGAGGCGCGGTTGGCAGAATGAGGGTTGTATGTTACAGTTGTTGGTTTTCTTTAAAATAGGGTACCTTATGTCTTTTGTTTTTGTTTTTCATTACTGGTTGGGTTTTTGTTTTTGTTTGGGATGGGGTTGGTTTGTTGTGCCGGTGGTCCTAGGGACACCGACTTTAAGGGGGGGGTGTGACGACCCCTGCTTTACTGTCTCCTGTGGTGTGTGTGTGCATGGCCCTTTAATGTTCTCCCTCTGTTGTGTCAGCGCTGATTGAGGACACCTGTCTGCTGGCACCAGAGGATTGAAAGGCCTGAGCAGACTCTCGATCTCTCTCTCCCGCAGAGGACCTGACCGCGGAGCAGCCACGTCGCTTAGCCTTTTTGCTTTTTCCTTTGTGTTAGTTTTTCTTGGTTTACGTTAAACTTTTGTTAATAAATATATTTTTCATATATGTTCTTGTCCTTCCCACGCTTTTTGTTATGGCTAAGAGCCAGGCCATGACAATATATACACTGTATATCATCCATTCCTCCCCTTATAGGCGTTTTCGGCATCTTGCCTATCGCAGCTTTGTAAGCGGCTGCCGGGGCTTTTTAGGACGAGGCATCAGAGTGGTCATCCCGTGTGTGTGTTGTCCGCCAGATACGTCAGGAGTTTCCTGATCTGGCTGGGCGAAATCAAATGCAAATCACAAAATATTAGAGAAACTTAGTTGTTTTAGATTCGTTAGTAGTAGTTGTGGTAGGAGTGTGTATCTATCTAATCTATCTATCTAATCAACACAGTTAGCTTGCCAGCTAATATGCTAACCTACGTTTGCTAGTCAGCTAGTCTAGGCTAGCAAGAACATGTTTACAATTGCAATCTTATACGGGTAGTCTGCTACGTTCGGTCATTCATTGTAGCTGGCATGAAAACAATGTTTTCCCTAGCATGTCTAGTCTAGCTCTAGCTAGCCTTCTTGTTTAGCTATGTAGCATACACGCTATGAACGGTAGCTCGGTAGCATACACGCCAGGAACGCCAACTATAATGTACTGACCGTACGGTAAATCACCCGGAGTATACTGTCTATAGCCGCGTTCACACCAAGTACTTTCCTGTACTTAGTTCCGGCACTAAGAGCCCTGGCGCTTTTAACCCCAGGGTACTTAGTACAGATCGCGTTCACACCGGAGTACTTTTCCCTGAGGGAAGATTACAAGTACAGTAGGTGGCGGTAAGCACCTTAAAGTTGTTTGCAACCCGCTACAAAACAAGAGAAGAAGAAAAACTGATACAGGATCTGTTTAATCGCCATGTCGGTTTTCTTTATTGCACTCTCAAGACATAACATTAAATAGAAATATTTTAAATGTAACTAAAGTGTCAGTTGTACATGTCAGTAAACATTGTCAATATAAAATAAAGTGTCAGTTGTACTATATAATAACAGTAATAACAATATAAAATAAACTCCCAGCTGTAGGGAGTCTCAGCAGCAAACCCACCTTTATTATATATCTTCCTGAGACCCACTGCATCCGTCTGCCATAAACACTATGCAAACATACATGTTAGTTTTGGCCCATAGTGGACTCCATTTTGTGTTGTGTGAAATGGGGGGAATTAAAAGTTTAGGTCAAATAATATTTAAAATTATATAAATTGTCATATTTGTGTATGTGCCCCTGCCATTCCCCCACAAGGTTGCAACATTGATGATAAATAAATGACAAATAAAGCTTTGCCAGTTTATAACCGATGAAACATGATGGTATCAGAATAATCACTTACATGTGATGTATAGGATGCTACACAGGTCACAAAAGATAAAGTGTCAGGAGAAATAAGCTTAATCGCCATGTCGGTTTTCTTTATTGCACTCTCAAGACATAACATTAAATAGAACAATTTTAAATGTAAATAAAGTGTCAGTTGTACATGTCAGTAAACATTATATATAAAATAAAGTCATAACAGTAATAACAATATAAAATAAACTGTCCCAGGTGTAGGGATATTCCCAGCAGCATGCACACCTTAGTGCAACGTTGTGTGTCGTGTGTCAGTATTTACAAAAACTATACCAAATAAACTGTTATTAAATGCAGTTTGTCGCTCATCCTGCCGCTGCGCCGACGCTTCCTCATGGCGCAGCGCCCACACTTCATCCTGGTGCTGCTGGCGCTCCATCTGCTGCCTGGCGCTCCATCGAGGTGAGCATCTTGTCCTCCGTTTCCTGGGCCTTGGTGAACAGCACCATCTGATCTCCACGCAGCGACTCATTCACCACGGCACGCCGGTCCTCCAACGCCTGGGCGGTGTCAAAGAAATTCGCATCCCGTGTCCGCTTTCCTAAGAGGGGAAAATAAGCAATATACAATATACAAGTTTAGTCGCCATGTAGTTTTACAACATACTAGGAATGTGTTTTTTGTATTTTCACAAATAGAATTAAGGTTTCACAAATCTGAAACTGTGTTATAAAGAATCTTTTGACTCTCTGGGATAATCCAGTCCAGATTTGATGAGTCTAGGTATAGTGGTTTTAGATCAGGACCTGGTCTAATGTGGTCTACATGTAAAAAAAGCACTGAAATCTCCCTTTTTTTTTATTTTCACAAATAGAATTAAGGTTTCACAAATCTGAAACTGTGTTATAAAGAATGTTTGGCCTCTGGGATAATCCAGTCCAAATAAATCGGCTATGCAGCGATTTAAGAGGTTCAAACACGGAGGATTGTTCCTTTTTGAAGAGTGCTTCATGTATGCTTGAACTTTGTTTAATGTTGTTGAGGCAAGTTAAACATAAAATATGATGAATATTATGAAATAAACATGATTGTGAACATCAGTTCGATGCGTAACGTTCTTTCAAGACAAAGTTACAGTGTGTGTACCTTTGCGTTTGGTTGCTGGTAAGGAGGACGACAAAGCGCTGTGATCTAGAATGCAAAGCTCACTTGTTTCCAATCCCGAGAGTTGTCCATCCTCACCTGAAACAGACGATTAGTGCCATGAGTTAGTGAAGCAAATTACAGAAACACTGCACAGTTATTCACAAGTCAAAACGTTTTCATACAGCGGAGAATATCTAGCTAGCTAGATGTAGCTAGCCGGGGCCGGTGTTAGCCTATTATGGCTAGCATGGCTAGCTTGATCTACTGAGCAAATAAAAGTACATCTGAGACCATTATTGTGCAGATTAAAACCCCAGTGCATGTAGTTGATTTTACCTTCATCGTGGTAGTCATCGTTGGCCACTGAATCCGCCGTTTGTAGTCCTGAGTTTCTTTATATTTAGCCGGCTGTGCACAATTCCCAGGTCGAGTGAAAGCTACCGAACTGGCTTCAGTAGCATTCCCTGGGTCGCCTCCTCGGCGTAGATCTCCAGAAGCGCCGACACCTCCTCATCATTTCTTGATGCTTGCCATAACTGCTTTCAAAAACAAACACAACGCACGGAGCGTTGTGTTTTTGTAGCGAGGAAAAACAATGGCGGCTCTACACAACATTTTCAGAGTTGTACGGGCGTGGTTTGCAATTCGCCCAGCCAATCAGCACTGGGGAACTTTTGGAGCACTTTTCACCCACAGAAAAGTACGCTCTCTGAGCTGGCTCTAAAAATGGGGGTAAAAGTACCCGAGATTAAGTACGATTTTTGGTGTGAACGCGACATAAGGGGTACTCACGGAACTAAAACGCGAAAAGTACGGTGAAAGTACTCCGGTGTGAACGCGGCTAGTATTTCGTGTGTGATTGCAGACATTCTTCAGCGATGAGATACATGTAAGGCCATCTGCTAACATTGGAGTTGATATATGGAAACGCTAGCAACTTAGTTAGCCCAGTTAGCACTGCTCGCACACACAGACACACACACTGCTGGAGGAGCAGACAGGCTTGGCGATACAGCGAGAACAAGCAAAACTCATCCTGAGCACACACAAACACTCACAGCCGAAGTAAAAACAATAAGTGTGGCTTGAAATTGAGTAAGAAAAAGGTTTATAACGCTGTGAGCATGGGTCTGCGGAGAGCATTTCAACGTAGAAAAACGTTTACCCATTTAAACAGTCGTGGTAGATACCTTGTTTGTTTTAAACATCATAAATACACAAACAACAATGAATACTTACAGGTTGTGTACCCGAATCTCCCGCTGGTCCAAACAAAGTAGGAACAGCATCGTTCTTCAGTGCCCTACGCTGTACATATCCGGCATGAATCGCTGAAAGGTTTTGGGAAGCTTTGTTACGTGAAAGGCTGGCAGAGGGTGCGGCCATAGCTCTGGGCATGGCTACTGGGTATCCCTACGTAGCGATACCCAGGAAGTAAACAATGGAAAATGAGGAATCTCCAACGAGGCGTTTTGGGGAGGTCTTTTCTGTGTTAGAGTTTTACTCGCTACAGGGTGTATTTTGAGGGTTTTTGACTCTGCAGACCGTTTACATGCATAAAACCCTTCATAACACACAAGGGGACGGGTAATAACCGGAAAAGCATGACATGGGACCTTTAACACAAATTCATGGTCCCCAGAGGATAAATTGTAATAACCCTTGTGACTTAATTTAATCTAAAGTTTCCAGTACTTTGGTTTGTACCCAAATAAATACCAAACTAATGACATTCCCATCAGCCTATATCAGGACATCTTGGCATGATAACACACTTAACATGGCCAATGTTACACTTTATTAACAACAGAAAGTGTGCATTGCCATTGTGAGCAAGATTTAGTTAATGTAACTTAAACAGTATTAACTTATCTTATGGTATGCAGGGCCAGGGGGGTCAACGTTCAGTTCTAAAAATGCAAACGGGGAATGTCAATTATTATTAATATCCTCCTTATCTCATTTTCTTGCCTATGTGAAAAAAACATTGTGACATTCAGCGCCGCAGATTAGAAACTCTCAGTGGGACTATGTATATAGCCTTGTTTTACTCCTCTGGAGCAGAAAGGCTTGCCTGAGAGGGTTGAGGTTAGTCAGGTATGACCTCGTTCTACATACTGAGAAAACAGAGCAAAGAACCGGTTGTGCTGGAACAGTCTGGAAATCTAGGGTACTTTATCTTCATCACAAACTATTGTACTAAAGGCCTTTAGTATCTCTTTAACACTGATTCAATGTGTTTATTTACTCATTATTCAACACTGCTCATTTAGGATCTGTCTATACCAAGTGTTTACTAAGTGTTTTGCCTAAGATATCGCTGCATTATCCATATTGATATGAAATATTGTATAAAATCAATAGTTTGCCAGGTATTTGGAAAATGTATTTTTTTATATTTAGAATGTAATTATAAAAGACCCTACTGTTCTTCAGGTCAGACTTGGAGATAAAGTGTGCTACTACTGTGGTTTGTAGGGCAATAGTGCACGTGTATGTGTGTGTGTGTATGAGAGAGAGAGAGAGAGAGAGAGAGAGAGAGAGAGAGAGAGAGAGAGAGAGAGAGAGAGAGAGAGAGAGAGAGAGAGAGAGAGAGAGAGAGAGAGAGAGAGAGAGAGAAGTTCAGACGTGAATCAGGCAATTCGCTCAGGACAATACCGGAAGCTTGCAAGTTAGGGTTCAAAATAAAAGCATGCAATTTTGCAGAAACCAACAACACTATGTCTATGTCAAAGTGTATTATGCTTATATGCTATGTTCAATAATATGTGTTGTCATTGAATCTTCATTTGTAGATTTCATAGCCTCTGCAATTTATATTCCTTTGCCAGTTTTTGATCGTGTTTTCCCCCATTAGCTTCTAATATAAGAGGTGATGATTCCACAACCATATGTTATCTGCATTATAATGTACTATGTTATATGAATGTGTTTAACTGTCTTTAAAACATAATACTATATTTAATTTGTACTTTATTTATCTTTTGAAACAGACAATTATCATTACGACTGTATGCTATACTAATCACATTATATATTTGTCTGGTTTACAGACATGTATTTGCTGCCCCTGCTCCTAAAATCACACCACTGTTAGACACAATGTTGTCTAATTGCTCTTTTATAGTTTCTATGTTACTTTTTTCTTATTTTAGTCTCTTAAACCTCTTGTGATAAAGCCCCTTTCTGCTAATGTTATGAAAAACAGAATAATGCCTTAGAAACTCAAAATAATGAGATATTATTCTGATGAGAACGTTGGTCATTATTGTAAGATATTACGTTTATATTTTGAGTTATTAAATCAGTGTTTTGAGATATAAGTTAGTTCTTTTCTTGCTGACATTTCTCATTGTTTTGACAAAGTGCAAAATCATTATTTTAAGACAGTACTGAGTCACTCATTATTTTGAGTTTTTTATTTTAATGATTTACATGATCTTTTTTAAAATCTTTTTTGTAAATGTTCATCTTATTCATTTCTTGTAATGCCGGAAATGGGCTTTCATCAATTGTGATCCTACTCAAGGGGTAAAAGAGTAGGCTATCTTATTTTGAAATTCCTAACCGGATATAGTTGTTTCGTTTGTCGCTAGCTTAGCGTCCGGTGTGTAAACACAAGCAACGCCTGTCCAGCTCCCCGCACAACAACAGACGCGCCTTCAGAGGCAGGAAGAGACGCGAGAGCGAGAAAAAAAGACATTTAACATATTGTTTAGTTAACAGAAACCTTTGTAAAGTGACAAGTGTGTGTAATACGATATATAAAAAGGAAGAAGAACACGTCGCTTCAAGATTTTCTTAGCAGTCTTGGTAGAGCGGCTGCCCCGGACTGTCCACCGCAACATACACGGTAAGTTAACCAGGATTCTACTTGATTTTATTGTACTATTTATAAGAATGATGTCAAGCGTCAAGTAAAAGCTTGTTACTATAACACTATGCGTGTGTCCCGTTGCTTTTGTAAGTTTACGGACACATCTGAAAGTAACGTACGAACTGTGCACAGGTGTGCGAAGGTTTAATTAATTGCTTCTGGTTGCTGCTGTTCCCTTTTTAGCTTTAAAACACACTATCTGTAAATCATTGAGGCAATTTAGTGTATTCTTTCTGCTCAGAAAGTCAAACTATTTATTTTACAATGTCAAATGTATCCTGGAGGGCCCCATACAGTCTTTGTGGTCCGTCTTAGTTCCCTTTTTATCAAAGTGTGCATCAAGCATGGCAGGTTTGCTGGGTTTAGACATAACAAAGTGCCTCTTGTATACGGACTCATTTCCTGCTCGGACCTCAACTCCATTCCAGACCATAAATCAACATTTTCCTTATCAAGGAACCCTGCATCCATCTCTCCAAAACAAATCTTATTGCTTTTCTTATCTTTTTACTCAAGTAACATACACCTGGATACTGTTCTTTGCTTGTGAAATCTGTGGTACAGATGGATTTCTTTGCATTCACACTACAATCTCCCACCTATTACTTTTCTGGTCTAGGACAGATTGTTCCAGTTTTGTGAACTTGCTTAATGCTTTAATACCAAAAATAAGCTTTACCTTCCAGCTCTGTTGGAAAGCATTGAACCAAAAATGTAGTCAACTCGTGGTTACAAGAGGATCATTTATTGTCTATTGGGACACAATGGTAGACTCTACATGCCAATAACAACACAAAACAATCAGTGGTCTATTTCCTGGTGTGTATGTAAGAGAGAGTGGTTAACAGGATTTGGATGACTTGCCTTAGGGCCCAGCAATAGCATATGTGAATTCTTAAAATGAATGGCATTCCCCCTGTGATGTGTATGCAGCCACTTTTGGCTCGAAACAGAGGCACTTTTCATGGGACCAGAACTCCACAGTTAGTGTGTTACTAGGAAGAAATAGGAACTTAATTCAGTGTTTCCCACACAATACTTTATTGTTGGTTAATTGGATGTATGCTGCATGTGTGCACAGCAGCTCTGTAGTGTGTTTATACTTCAGTAACAAAGCTAAAAAAAGCTCCGTCTATTTATTAGGCGCAGCTGCCTCATTTGTAAACAAATGTCCAATACTTAGAACGAGATGATAACACAACAAAGAAGAAGAAACAAACTTAACATTGGAAAGTCTCTCCCACAGCCCTCAAACCCCAGCTCAACCGGATGTTATATTCAAATTGTTCCCAGCCTAAACACACAGAGGTCAAGTGCTTACCTCAGCAGGCCTGAAAAAGGGCGGACTGTGAGCCTTGACAGTGGGAGGCCACAGTTTATTTGCATTAATAATGTCTCAAGTGATTTTATTAAGCGCATGGCAAGCATCCCTCAAACATCTTCAGAGGATCTGCTGCGTCAGCATGTCAGGGTTGTTGCATCCCCGGGGAGTTATTGAGTTCTACATGACAGGAATATAATGACTGCAGATTTAGGATTGGGATTTTTTTTGCATTTTATCAACTCTAAATCCAGCATTAAATCTGCTTATTTCGGATCTCTTGTTGAATCTATTTGTGTAATTGGCTTAAGGATGAGACCATTTCTTAGTTATAAAACTGCATTTTCATTGTCCTTAATACAGTAACAAAAGAAAGTTCAACAAATCTTAAACCAACTATAAGGAACTTTAATTTGGTGTTGATTTACCGCCCCATTGACTTAAGTGGTAGTGTGTTCCTAGAATCCAGACTGGTTTTCCCATGGGCACCACCACCTCGTGTTGCAAAGATCTTACTATTCTTCAGTTTTAAACACAGACTGAATGACGTATTATAAGCTACGGTTGTTTACCTGTTTGTCATCATGCTTAAATTCGCAGATAGCTTTGCTGTGCTTGCTTTGCTCGGAAAATGCATTAGCTCCATCAAACCATTAAAAAACGTTAAACATTGGTTTAGCTTAATGGTTTAATTTTTAAACATTAGCTAGCTTTGTTTAAGTCGCCAATCTAAATTCAAATATTGATAAAAAAAGCACGTCTTGCGATTTAATTCATTAATTAGTTCCATACCGGTCTAAGAAGAAGTAGGCCAATCAGTATTGCTTTTATATACTAAAAGTAAAATACTCTTTCCTTGAAAAGACATGCGTTTTAAAACTGGGAATTTTACCAACCTATAATTCTGGTTTACTACAGATTGGTTCTTCTTTGCTAGTTTTGGGACTGTTTTTAACAACTCTGTCGTCCATAAAGAAGTCTGACAGGGAAGGAAAGACGAGCAGCCAGAAAATCAGACGGGTTTAAACAAACTCTCAGGTAACCTAAAGTATATGGAAGAGAAAACAAAGGGGAGTAAAGAACTTCTGACCAAGACTATCTGTTGTAAACGTCCATCACAGTTTAGAGACCAACTTCCTGCTTCAACTTCATCTACTGGATTTACCTTAGTCATGCTTACACACAGTGTTCCTGTGCTGTGAGAGAATATCACACATTTCAGGTGTGCTCACTTTAGCTTATTTTTCCTCACCCAAAGTTCACCCCTTCTTTTTGGAACACACCTTGTTTGACTTTGTGGAATCTTGAAAAAAGGTTATGAAGGTGTGAGTATTTATTAGTCTAAAAGCCCCTGTTTCATAATAGATGATGTGTTTTCTGTAAGTGACACCTCTCAGTCGTGCTGCTGCTGTGAATTTTTGCCCTTGAGACGTTTAACTGGAGGTCAAGTCCCTCCATTCTCTGTGTTATACAGCTCTGCAAACCGTCTCGTTGAAAAACAAATAGTGAGGGAGAAACTCTAGAAGCCAAAACAACAATGGGAACTCAGTGGGAGGTGTTTTGCTGTCAGAAGCAACGTGAAGACCTTGTTGTGTTTTAAGATTTCCTGAGAGCCTGTCGAGTCAAATTAAATGTTGATTTAGGGTTTTCTTTGTTTATGTAGTGTCCCATTGTGCTAAATTGAGTCCCTTGCTGCTAGTTGCTTGCTGTAATTAGTAATGTGGCACAGTTTCCCACACCACAGCGTTTCAAACTGACAGAAAATAATGACACTGATATTTTTCCTTAAACAATAAGCTGTGTGTAGTGCAAATTAAACTACAGGCTTCTATACTAAGGTTTGTTTAATCTGTATACATCATGAGTTTAACTTTGTTTTGTTCTGTTGAAGGAAGAGTGCTGTGTGGATTTGTATCTGTTAGCTTTGTTGGCAGTCTGCTGTAATATCCTGCAACACATGGTAAGAAACACTGACAATATGCTCAATCCACGACTCATGCTGTATGTTGACTAAACACAATGAGTGCAGAGTTGGCCTCAACCGTCACTCCTTCCTTCCTCTTTCTCCTTATGAATAGATTTTCATGTAGCTTCCAATCTTTCTTTGAACTTGTGATATAGCAGATGGGGTTTACTGAGATTCTGATCTGATCTGATTAAGTTGTCAGTCACACAAATCAGTTTTGTAAATACTCTTTGACCTTGGACTGCATGGGAACAAGCCTCTGTAAATAACATGCGAGCAAATCATGTTCTTCTTATCTTTCCAACACAAACCGTTGATTAAAATACACAACAAATATGATTCAAACTGTTTCTTTAATCATAAATGTATATTTGAACTATACTCTTCGTTCTCAACCACACATTTTAACCAGAAACCCTTTCATGCATGAATTATGAAAGTGTTTTTATTGCTCTTGGGGCATGAAAAACAAGATTTTAACTTTAGTTTATTTTTATCTAGTTTTTTCAAATTTAGCTCCACCCAGGTGGACATATAAAAACATTTTTTCCACCCAGGTGGACAGTATGCGTTAAAGTTTGAACTGAAGACATGTACATTTGGAAAAAATGATAAATAAAGATGTGCAAACTTAAAATTACATTATAATAACATAAGTATATTGATTTACGGCCCAAAAAGATATTGCAAATGAAGTATTTTCAAGAACAACAGTAGCAGTAACAGTATGAAGTTTAGTTGAAATATGGCCAGTGATGCATGACGTCCACTTTAGTGGACAGGTGATTCATCATAATTTCCTGCAAACATAAAATCAGTACTTTGACAATTTATGAATTATATGATTCCTTAGTTGTTACTTGATGTCACCAACATTGTTATACCTGCAGGGGGCGCTTTCCATAAAAGGATTGGCAAGATATCGACGAGTGATTCGGTCCATCTGGCTTTCTGTCGTCCATCTTGGTTTAGAGAAATGTAACTTGCACTGACTTTCCACTGAGTGGCAGTGTATGGGATGATGCAATAGGGTCCTATGTAGTGGCTGATGGTGCAACTATGGCTGCGTCTCAGGTCGGTTAAATGGAATCCTTGTGTCCCTCACTTGCGTCGTTTCCCTGCGTTTAGTTCCTCCCACCAGGGAAGCATGGAGAGACGCAAGGAAACCACGAGAAGCAGGGAAATGAGTTTTAAGAGCAATGGGAAGTCCGTTCCTCCGGAGCGTCATGTGAAGCTACGTCCGTTTGTGATGACGCCGCACAGCTGATGTCTGACAGCAGCTCTGTCCCCGTTGTTTTCACACACACCCCCGCCTCTGTTAGTACACATTTACTGACATATACATTTGTATCATCTGTTGTAGACCCAAATAAATAAAATAAAATAAGAACTCATTCTCAAAAAAGATAAACGCCATTCTTAAAATGTATAAACGAAAAAAGCGATCATGAAAATGTTTCCAATAAATGAATAAAATGATTTTTGACCACTTTGTTGTTCAGATATATCACATATTTGTAACTGAATGATACATTAATTAAAACAAAACACAGTATAGACTGAGGAGTGACTCTCGTGAGTTTCATGTATTTTCTTCACTACGCTGGGAAACTGCTCTCATGTCAAGAAGCATCAGATCAGTGCATGCACTGCATCGTCCAATCAGTGAGCGATACACAGTAAGGGGGCGGAGCGAGTGCCTGAGGATTTCACCGGAGGATGGTCTGGTGGTTCCTTGGTTATCGCTCCTCCATTATCGCTCCTCGATCCTCGGTCCTCCGGCAGAAATAAGAGCCATGGGACGCTACTCAAGATGGCGCAGACAAATCAACTTCCGGTGATACCGAGGACCGACGACCGAGGAAATGAAAATAGTCGACCTGAGACGCAGCCCTCGCCATCAAAACCCATGCATACAAGAAAACACCTTTTGAAAAGCTGTCCACTAGGGCTGCACGATATATCGTGTCGTGACGATAATCGCGATATGCGCATGCGCGATATTCACACCGCGTGGACGTGCGATTTATTTTAGGACTTGCGATATTAAGTAGGCAAATTAACTCAAACACGTCATGTTACAATTATTTTTGCTGCTTGCTACAAAAGGAAAACTTGCGCGGCTCTCATGTCAGGGGTACTTGAGTGAGTGACATGCAGGCTCTGCATGCACAGCAAACCACCAATCACAATCAAATCTCCAAAGCAAACGGACCCGGTGATTAAAGGTAAAAACACTGAATAAAGTAGTTTCATGTGTTTCTCCAGGGCAGTTCGGTGCTGCTAACCGAGCTAGCTCAGCTTGTTGCTCTGATAACTTAAGATCCAGACGTCCGTGACTAAAATCCTTCATCCGGTTAAATATAGTTAAAAAAATACCAATTGTATAGCATTAAAGTTCAAGAAAGGATGGTTTGCGGGAAAAAAACTGGTATTTTCTTCAATTCCTGTATGTTTTCATATCGCAATATATATCGCAGGAAAAAAAAAATCCAATTTCCAATATCGTGCAGCCCTACTGTCCACTGTAGTAGCCTGCGTGAAAGGGTTAAGAATAATATGAATGATTAGCCGCTATATTGTAAATTGTGTGCATTTCTTTTCATTCACATATGAATTGATGGTATTTGTGTTACTTGGCTGTAATGCAACTCTTCAGACCATAAAAGCAAAACATTTGAAGGTACCCTGCAGGGTTTTCTTCAGGAAAAGCACAGTAGCCTGATGTTTACATTCAGTGTTTCTCAGCAAAACGTGCGGTGTTTATCCCTAAAGCCTAACAAATGTACTAAATGCATGTTGCCTTATAAATCATTTTAAAAGTCGTTCTTAAATCTGCATATTTAAGAACTCGCATGGTTTACATCCCTGTTTATGTTGTTCAGCAGCTTTCGCTTGTATTTGCAGAGGGACGTCACACAGGCCCTGTATTTATTTTTTTCCAACACTTAGTTTTCCGCCTCCTGCATGTCAGCACATTATTTGTTCTAATCTGTGTGGTAGGAAAGCACGAGATTTAAACAAAACAGCGACCCACTCATCAAAGCATTACTCCTTTAATCATGGGGTGGTCACCCACTCCATATTGTACTGTAAGCCTTGCTTTCAATCTCTGTACATGATGCAGTATAATGAACACAAAGAGCCTAGACATGTGTTCTCCTATTACAATACTATAGGGAAACTAGAAGTGCACTTAGAGAGCCCAAACCTATTCCAGGGCCAAATGCCCTACCTTGAAATGTTGAGGAAAGTGAATCATAGTGTATTTGCACCTGCAGTCGGATCCTTGGCCGTGTTACACCACCCTACATTTGATCAAAATCGGGCAAATAAATCAAGCCAAAAGTTGAATATTGAATATTTTGTGTTTTCTTTTAGTCTAAAACAAACCATTTTTGTTTTATGTTCATTGTTAAAAAACGTTTCTAAAGATGTCAGGATCTTTAGCTATTTAAAAATGTATTAATCAATTCTTTGAGAAAGTAGTCTGTAGATCGATCAAAAATGAGCCCTAAATATCTTGACATTTTAATTTGAACATTGATCTGCAAATCCTTCCCATTCTTCACCACCCTCAAGGACAGACGGCTCCTCTCTTGATCACTTTGGTATTCTTAGGCGCCGTTTACACGAGGAGAAAACTGCTTGTATCTGCATAGTTTCGCGTGCGTATAGCCCTATTATTTACACGAGGCCGATAGAAACTGACCCCACAAACAATAACGTGTCCCAAGGTGGATAGATTTGCAAACGAAACGCTCTGGGGGGTCAACCGAGTCCGTGTAATCACCTCGATACGAATATTTCCTGAAAAAATAGCGATAGCCCCGCCTCTCCCTACCTCTCCTGCTCACTGCTGTAGCATCAAAAATAGCTGTGTTAATTAAACGCACAAGGGGTTCTTGAATGAAATAATATTATAAAAGGCAAACCAGAATTGTTAACGCCCAATATACTCCTTAAACAAAATAAACAGAGTCAGATTTCATGCATTGATCCATTATATTGACAAAGATGCATCTCACCCGGTGTTTGTAGAGAATATCTCTCTCTTTCTGAGCCGTCCTCTCCACGGAGACGTGCTTCTTGGTCGGGATGCAATATCCACAGATTCGGTTTCTTTCAGTTTCAGTTTCAGTTTCGGGGCTTAAACAGAAGGGTAGCCATGGCAACATTGCAGCGGGGCTGCTCGGGTTGCTCTTCTTCGCGGCTTTTGGTGTATTTTGGCGGAAGTTACAGCGCCACTTGCAGTCCCAGCATATGTACTACAGCGTTTCCAGCGGCCTCGTTTGAACAGACATGTTAAATGAAACAAATGCATGTGAACGGAAGACTTTTTTGAATACGCATACTGTGCATAAACGCAAACGGTCCCGTGTGAGTGGGGCCTTAGTCAGAGTTTTGTGCACAGCTGGACTTCACAGCTGCCTGAGGGCACCAGGAGGCAGGGGCCGAGCTTTAGAGACCCCTGATCCCTGAGCCTGGAACGGGTCAGGACTCATTTTGTCTTTCCTCTCGGTCTAATGAGTGTCTGTCCTGACTCGAGCAAGTGACGTCTCTTATACTGAATACTTGAAGAATACAGCAGATGAACACACTCACAACCACACACAGAGCTCCCCCTCTGGTCAAACCTTGTGGGATTTTGGCCCAATTTTCAGGTACAAAGCTCAGCGGCTATTAATCAGTCGATGTCTTTTACCTACAAATTGCCATATCTTGTCACCTCCTTTCCTGGAGCTCTGATTAATGACCCCATTTCAATGCAAATGGACCATGCACCAAAACCAACCACCATCCAAACTTCAAAACTTTAAACTTCCTTAATAACAGTCCACAGACTGGTTCTTCCAAAAGTTACTCTATTATTATCCACCCAAGTTCAGAATTTACCCTACCTTTTTTCCTGTACACAAACGTATTTGTTTCACCATCTCTATAAAGAAACAATGTTCTGTACTGTATCATGTACAGTTTTAAAATAATGCTTGTGGGCTTGTATACCTTTTACCTTTTTGAAATGGTGCAAACATATGTTATCACCCCTTGCATACTAAGGACTGTGAAATATTATATTCCCTACTCCACTATTATACCCATATCATTTCTATTAAATGTTTGGCCCTTTTTTTACCTCATGATTGACCCCTGTCGCTGCATCTTTTCCTGCAGCGCCTTTAAGAATGGGTCCCAAGGAACTGCTGCTGCAGTACATAAGATTTACAGTTTTGTCAACAGCCCAGATAAGATGCCAGAGCTCGACTTTACTGTAAAGCCCCGTCATCTCTCATTGACTGGGGGAAAGTGTCCTTGGATAGGGGAAACCCTTCTTATCCAGGATAACCTGAGAGTGGACTATGAAGTCCTTCCATTACTCTTATTACATCACTTTTGGTCGTTCTGTTCTGAGTATCTTGGCAGTGGCATGGCTCTACGATGGCTCTGTCCACCTCTTTGGCTGTGATTGAAACATCTCAAAAACTAAGAGATAGATTTACATAGAGTTTTTACTGACTTTCTTGATCACTTTTTCCTCTTGTGTTACCACCATGAGTTCAACATTTGAGTAACATGTCCTAATAGCTATTTGTTACAAACATTCATGTCCCAATTAGGATGGCTTTAACTAATGTTAGTGATACACTGACTTTCCCTCAAAGCCATAATCAGGCCCAAATGAGTATTTTTCCAATATTTCTTGGGTGAACATGGTAAACATAATACCTACTGTATAACGTGTGCTATAATTGTCACTTTGAGCATGTTAGCCTTACTATTTAGTAGGGCTGAAACTACCTTTTTTAACAATGTTGATTATTTTCTAGTTTAATCAATTAATAGTTTGGTTTATACAATATCACAAAATAGTGACAAATATCCATCATAGTGTCTGTAGTGGCATCCAAAGTTTCCTTTTGCCTCTATAGAGCGGGGTTGACGACACGCAATCCAATCCAAAGCAATAAGCAGCCGAAGGTTTTCAGTCAAAAAATGTAATTTATGAACAAAAAGGTATTGACTTAAATAGTCTCAAAATAACAAATATAACTCAATATTTCGGCGATATACTTTCCTATATAAACTATACTTTGCAGTCCAATTTGCAACACTAATTTCTGTTTACAATTTGCGGTCGAAAAACTGTTCCGCTCCCCGTCTCATCAGGTCTCAGAGCACCGCGGCTGTCCTCAATTACCTCACTTAACTAAACACCGGAAGGTACAAGGAAACAGATCATATTTACGATTTAAAATAAACAATCATTTCATCAAAAGATATTCACCATGGCAATATAAATCATTTTACATCATTAATTCATTTATCAAATTATGAATCTAAATAATAACGTTGACTTCATTGTGGCTCTAACAGTGTCCCAAGGTCTAATGGATGCCTTTTTGAATTGTCTTGTTTTGTCACTGATATAACAAACAGACAGACAGGAAATCTCCATATTTGTAATGCTGAAAACATTTTCTAGCATTCTTTTGCATGAAAAATTCTTTAAACGCCAATGATTATCAAAACGGTTTGCAATTGTGTTTGTATCAAACGAGCAATTAATAATCTACTGATCAATTACTCAACCAAAAGTTGCAGCTTTACAGTTTAGCTGAAAGCACAGCCTTCAGAGTGATGACATGTGTCTCTAATTGATGAAAGGAGAAGCTAGAGTAATATGGTCGGATTACACAGACTCGGACGTCACGGTTAGTCAAAGAACGGGGGCACAATGCTGTTATGTTCAGCTATAATCCCAAAAGTAAGTCGAATATTTTTAACTGGATCTAGACATAGTGGGCTGCATCATCTGTTGTCACTTGTTGATGATTATGCAAGTTAAAAAGAGCATGAAAAACAACATGCCGTGTTCCCATGAGCAGCTTTGATTGGCGGAAGTAGTTAGTGTGATGATGACATTCACA
The DNA here is from genome assembly GCF_902827165.1 of Trematomus bernacchii. NCBI lineage: Eukaryota > Metazoa > Chordata > Actinopteri > Perciformes > Nototheniidae > Trematomus > Trematomus bernacchii. The sequence continues at coordinate 12,833,889 of NW_022988050.1, forward strand.
GCTGCTGCAGGGAGGCCAGTGTGTGATGACGTACATGCCTGCAGCCCTCCTGTCTCCTGGTTTGCTCTCACACACTTTTTCTGCTCTTTCAACACCTCCAACATTTTCATTTGCTCCTCAGCTGTGTCAACTGCCGGTATCCTGCTGCTCTCCATCTCACACCTTCTCACTGTGGTTCAGCCCTCAGTCCTTCTCACAGACTGTGGTCAGGAACAGCTCAGCACTTTGACATGGAGTTGTGTATCAGCTTAAAACTTATCATCAGTTATGATATTGTTTCCAAGTGAATTCCCAAGAGTGTGGAGACATTGCTAAAAATAAGTCAGATTGTGTAAGAAACATGAGCTGCTTGTTGGACGTTCATAATGGTTTGAAACCAATCCAATGTTTGTAAGAGGAAACAAAAGCTAACAGTACAATACATACACAATATATCTGTATGTAACCATTGTTACAGAATGGATTCGCCTCAGTTCACTGAAAGATTCAAAAATACATAAAATACTTACATTATTGGATACATTTGTTGCTAATGGGCATGTGCTGAGCTATTTACCTTTTTTTTTTAAAACAGTGCTTTTAGGCCTAGTTTTGTACTGCAGTATGTAGCAGCCCTAGCCAGCAACTTGCTGAGTAAGACTTTGCTTCAAACGTCAAAGCAACAGTGTCTCCACTTTTGTCCTCAATTCCTCCTTTCTTTAATCAACAGGGTCATGTTCTGTAACCTTCTTTTTTCCAGTTTAGATTTATCAAACAAGAAACATTGCCTTTTCACTTCAATTTCAAACTCATGACACAAAGTATTATTTAATCCTGTGTCTTTTTTAGTTTCTGAAGATTAAAGCTGCGATTCCAAGATGTCCTGAAAATAATATAAACTACCCTGTTTCACAATGTGAACATTTAGTTTTACTTTATCCATCCTTCTTGCAGTTAGGGTTACATTATGTAAGTGGGACGGCCCTTCCCTGAGGCTGCTTGTTTTGGGTATTTTTAAGTACATTTCTCGGTGCTCTGTGTGTGATTTCTGGCCTGATTTTCATAATCTCCTGCTGTGAGTCCACAAGACGGATGGCACACACTCTCCATTAAACACAGACCCTGATAACAACATACAAGAGACACGCAGTGAGTCATGAAGAGAAGGTTTTTAAGTGGAGAGGCCGACCATGTTGTGGGAGGCAGGCTGCCTGAGAGGTGAAGAAGTGTCGGGGAAGAACGAGGGTGCAGATCAGAAGCTGCGTGGGTGGTGGGATGCACGGTGGGGCAGTAGCTGCGTCACGGCGTTGCATAAGGGATTACACAGCGCTGTCAGTCCTGCCTGCGCAACCAGAGGGCGAGAGATGTCGAGTATTCAAACAATGCACAGTTCATCCATCCACGCTAAACAGAACAGTCAGAGCTGCCTGTTGGCTTTTTCTGCTTTCATTATGTGTCCTTTTATTTTTACCTACTGACAGACAAGCCATTATAACCTTCTTTTGCAGGCTTCATTGAATTAATTAATCACAAAGTAAATTATAAACAAATGAAAATGACAAACACATAATCCAGTTGAGATCATGTTTAGCTTCACACAATGTAGGGTAAAACTCTAGTCTCTTTTCTCAGCATTTTCTACAGTCACCTAGGATCAACTAGTATTTTATTTGGACAATCTGAGTATTTTCATTAAGATTTAATGCAATTGTGCAACATCTTAGATTAGACTTACTTTCTGTCTGAACACACCAGTGGTTTGTAATATTGTCTATCATATATGTACCTCAACAAACTACTTAGAACATCGAGTTAAACCTGTCAGCTTTCTAAAAGCAAAACAGTCAAAGTAACTTGAATAAGAATTGTTAAAAGACTAAATATGTTCACATTACATTTATTATTTTAACATCAATGTTGTTTAGATTGTTGTGGATTTTTCTAACTGTAGGTTTCCGAAATGTTGCAGGATGTTTAAGGTTTGGCCCGGATGGTCCTAAATATACGGTGGCCCTGAAGTGCAAGACACCACAGCATTTCAGAAAACGCTACAGCATTTCAGAAAACACCACAGCATTTCAGAAAACACCACAGCATTTCAGAAAACACTACAGCATTTCAGAAAACGCTACAGCATTTCAGAAAACACCACAGCATTTCAGAAAACACTACAGCATTTCAGAAAACGCTACAGCATTTCAGAAAACACCACAGCATTTCAGAAAACGCTACAGCATTTCAGAAAACACCACAGCATTTCAGAAAACACCACAGCATTTCAGAAAACACTACAGCATTTCAGAAAACGCTACAGCATTTCAGAAAACACCACAGCATTTCAGAAAACGCCACAGCATTTCAGAAAACACCACAGCATTTCAGAAAACGCTACAGCATTTCAGAAAACACCACAGCATTTCACATTGGACGGAAAGGGTATTCCTTTAGGGAGAACACTTCTTGTTTGTGATTGGACAGAGCCAGCCAGAGAAGCACTGCTGTGATTGGTTGTTTTTGCTGCCAGTCAAGAAATGATGCTTTCGTGATTGGTCAGCACCCAGCAACATGCCCCTACACATCAGCCGTTAGCTGTTAGCACACACTCAGAGCTCACAGCTCCTCATATCTGTTCAGAAACTGGACCAAAGTTAAACATATACAAAACACAGACTGTCTATGTCATGGCGAATACAGTCGCTGCTTTATTTATGTCTGTATGATGTTGTTGTGAGTGTGGACGGCTGGAGAGGGGGAGGGGCTGAAATGCTGCGGCGTTTTGTGAAATGCTGCGGCGTTTTGTGAAATGCTGTAGCGTTTTGTGAAATGCTGCGGCGTTTTGTGAAATGCTGTAGCGTTTTGTGAAATGCTGCGGCGTTTTGTGAAATGCTGCGGCGTTTTGTGAAATGCTGCGGCGTTTTCTGAAATGCTGCGGCGTTTTCTGAAATGCTGCGGCATTTTGTGAAATGCTGTGGTGTCTTGCACTTCAGGGCCACCGTATAAAGAGGACTCTTGACAAAATACAGACATTTTTGGCTGTTCAAGATGGAATGTGATTCTTTCCATGTGGGCCATCTTTTGCTATCCAAACAAAGTAGACTTTCCACCCTGTGCCCATTTTATTCTTTAAAGGGGACCTATCATGCAAAATGCACTTTTGTACGTCTTTTATACATGAATATGTGTCCCCGGTGTTCCAGGGAACTCACCAAGTGTCAGAAAACACAACCCTCTCTATTTTCCTCCATACCCAAATCTCTAAAAAAGGGGCTGCAACGGATCTGATAAAAACTGATCCAGATTTGAACACTGTCCTGACGTCAGGACGGTGGCGCTACGGCTATTGGGCCAACTCCACCAATCAGGAGGAGACCGCCACGGCCATTGCCGTTCGAAAGCGCTGGAGACGCTGTAGTACATATGCCAGGCCAGTAGATGGTGCTGTTCTCACTGAATCTGCCCCTGCACAAACAGAGCTATAAATTGTCAAATTGAGCAAATTGAGGCATGGCTAAAATGCATGATCTGTTTGGTATTTAAAAAAAAAAAAAGTATAAATATGCCTTATATAGGTATGGTCCTACACTATATTATTCAAATATAGCATGATAGGTCCACTTTAAAATAAACAGCTGTATAAACTTCAGGTCTTCTCTAGTTGTTTTCTCCCCTACATTTATGTTGTCATTATGTTCTTTACCACAACCACGTACAAGCAAGCAGTTATGAAATCAAAATGCATGACACATGTTCAGTTGTTCCTAAAATGCTGATGTGCTTTTCTCTGATATCAGGAGTACAGTATTCTCAACACATCTGTTTGTATGATCTCCCTTTTTGCTACACTATTCCCCTATTTCCTGAGCGGCCTTTGTTCAGGGTGTGTTGCTTCCTGCATCTCTTACGGGTTTTGTTAACTTGTCTGGAACCTTTGGCATGCGGCTGAACATTATGATAATAAACCTAAGTGCTGTGGTGTGGCGGTGTTTGGATAAGGGAGAAGTGGGACGCCACCCTACTCCTTAATAGTTCAGTGTCTGTGTGCGTGTGTGCGCGTGTGATAGCCTGGCAAACACTGAACATCATTTATCTTCATTTATTCCTTTCTATTACACTGCCTTTCCCCATAGGAATCTAAATGTATTTCCCGTGCCTCCATCCCATTTAATGTAACCTCCTGACTACTGCACAGTGCAGCTATAAGTAACTGTATGCCATTATGCTCAGACGTACATCTTAACAAACCAATATTGAATGTTTATGAGATTATTCAAAGTGTCCAGCAGTACATTAAGTTGTGTGAATGAATGCCTGGTGTCTCTGTATCATAGTTGTCTGCATAGGTTCGCAAAACCGAGCTTAATGGAGAGTAAATATTGGACTTTCTTTTATAAATTCATCACAAACGGGAATCCAAAATAATGCTATTGTAGCCCCATTTCTCCTGGATGTGCGATTTGTTTCCTAACATGTATGCCGACTTTATGAAGTAGTTATAATAGTTGTGTGTTTTGTGAGCTATTTTATAGTGGCCCCAAGTTGCCAAAAATCTTAACGATACAAAAAAGTCCCAATTGGCATTTCCAGAAGTCACAGTTTTGACCACCAACCTGATATGAAATCGGATACATTTGTCATCTGTAACTAGAAATATTTGTCTTTGTGAGCTCCTATTATTTGTGATGCCGTCTAGTATTCCAATTCTCATTGGAAAGGCACACTTCATTTAGACATTAAACCCTTAAAATGGCACTTGGTAACCTGCTTAATCAATCAAAACCTCAACCAGGGGGGCCTCTATTCAATTCAGGTGTCTACATGGACATTATTTGCTTTGAACCGTCATGAAAGCACTTCTCTTCTGCTTCAAATTAACTTTATGAGAGTGGTTAGCTCATACAAATCATTCCCAGATAAAATGTCCTTACCCTCTGATGGAGAAGAACAAATAACTTATCTTTATTCCACCATTTCATCGATTGGTGATTAATTTATGGGTTAGTTTATAGGTCATAGTGAGGTTTAGTGATATTGAAGGCTGTCTTTTGAAGGTGTCCATTCAGCAGATGAATAATGTAATTAAATGGTAATCCTCTCTTTTCTCATTCAGTGCACATACCTCTCTCTGTATGTCTCCCTCTACTGTTAGGACTTCCTGTTCAGTGTGGAATAGCAGGTGAAGGGAGCGGCCCTCTTGAGTAAACATCTGATAATGATCTGTGTTTAGGCCCCGTCCACACGGAGACGAAACGGGTGTTATCCGCTATAGTTCTTTATCGTGTGGAAAGGAACCGCGGAAACGGAGCCCTCAAACGATAACGCATCCCAAAGTAGGAAGGTCTGGTAACGTAACGCTTGCAGCACTGTGTGCACGCCCTAAACGATCATAACCCCACCTCTCCTGCTCACCCTCGCGGCACCCGCGTCATTGCTGATGCGTTTTGCCAACAACAACAACAATGGCGGATCACAGGGTTGCGTTCATGCTCCAGACGCTACTGACCAGGATACAGATGTTAGTGCAAAATCTACAGCTCCTCTACCACAACCATCAGCAACAAGTGGACATGGAGAACTACATGAACTACATGTTGCTAAATCCACCGCGGAGAATAACCAGAAGGGCAAACCAGGCAACCATGGCAACCATGCTCGGGGGGTCTTATTCGCTGCTTTTGGTGTATTTTGTGGCGGAACTACAGCGCCACTTACAGGCCCGGCATATGTACTACAGCGGGTCGAGCGGTCTCGTGTGGACGGACACGTTTCTTGAGCCGATTCCGTGTGGACGGAAGACTTTTTTGATATCGACTTCGGTTCGTTTTCGTTTTCGTCTCCGTGTGGACGGGGCCTAAGACAAACTGCTATTAATAAAACTCTACAGAGTTCACAGTATATACCGTCACTTTACCTCTGCAATATTTACTATAAGAAGCTCCAAGCTATTTGTAATGAGGAACATCACACGTGGGAAGCTCCTAAGCACTTCTATCTGTCTGTAACATAATATTAAAACATATAGGCCAAGGGAAGAGCTGAAGCTTTAAGTAAAGCCTGTAACAGTACAGGCAGTTAGTGCCGTTAATTTGAGTAAACATCCCAGATCCTGCTGATCAAACAGGAAGTTCAATAACAAGGCAGCTGCTACTCCCCTATGTTTGAGAACCAAGCAGCACTGTATGGTGGCATTTCCTCCTGTAAAATGATAGATTTACATAATGTTGTTTTTATTCTATTTTCTTTAAAACATCTTTATTCTATTTACTTTAGCTACCAAAAACATGTGAAGTGCATGCCCCTGTTAAAGTTGTATTTTTATTTTGTATACACAACATGCGATACCTTGTTTGAAAGTGGCACTGTTAATAATAAAACTTTGTCCTTTTTTTTTAATCCTAGCTCAACACCAATATTAAGTAACTTGTTATTAAGGTAATGTTCTAATCTTTTTGCCTTAATCTACCACAAGCTGCTGGTAGCTAAGCTCAGTTATGCATGCTCGGTTCAAAGGTAAAATATTAAACCTACCAGGACCTCTAAAGCTTAAATAATTTACATGTTATATTTCATTTGTTTTAAAAAAAAAGGTGTAAAAATGTCACAAAACGGTTTTACTGGGATTTATGTGTCAGAGTATTTATTGGCTGAACACAGTTTTATTACCATTTAATGTCCAACTGTTCCCTAAAAATCTATTAACTGTTTATGGGAAAACAGTGAGGTAGAGGCAGATGTAACAAGCTGGACCATATATCAGGAAATATACAACACTGTATGTGAAGTATTTTCTCTCTCATGCTGTCGCCCCTCGTATCTCTCATCCAGTTTGATTACAGAATAACCAGTTGAAGATACTGGTCTGGTAAGGTTTGTTGAACTTATGATCTTTTATTGACATTTATTGCAAGTTGTGATATGATTATATTGAGTATGTGATTTATAATGTAACATAAATGTAGTTCCTTGCATAACTCTAGTGACATTGTATATGTCACTTAGTCTTTAAATACTGTGGGAATAATTTATTGGAGTTACTTGGAAATATGACCTCTTGAAGCATTGGCAATTATTCCAATGTTTCTTATGCACATATTTCGTAAACTCAATGATACTCAAACCTACAGAAAGACATATTACAAGTTGTAAAATCCATCCATCCATCTTCTCCCGCCTATCCGTGGTCGGGTCGCGGAGGTAGCAGTTCCAGCAGAGAGCCCCAAACGTTCCTTTCCCTGGTCACATCAACCAGCTCTGACTGGGGGATCCCAAGGCGCTCCCAGGCCAGCGAAGAGATATAATCCCTCCACCTGGTCCTAGGTCTACCCCTTGGTCTCTTCCCAGCTGGACGTGCCTGGAACACCTCCCTAGGGAGGCGCCCAGGTGGCATCCTTACTAGGTGCCCGAACCACCTCAACTGGCTCCTTTCGACACGAAGGAGGAAGATGTGCTTAGTAATTGGAGACTAACATAATTGAAGTTGGCAGGTTAAGGGCAGTGACTTTATCTGCAGTGCAGTAGATCTTATCTACATCATTTTCCAGAACCATATGCTGCTATTATTTATTCTTGTGTGAGATGATTGTTCTCCCTGAAACGATATGACTTGCTGAAAACATGATAGTGCCAAAGGTAATCTAAAGTATGTGAATAGCCATTATGAAGCAATAGCTGTCTGGCTCACACCTATGGTACTTAAATGTGACTTTACCGCTAATGCAACAGTTTAATGAAATGCAGATGGACCCTGTGCTTCTTTCCACATGTGGACAGGGTGCTTCTTATGTCTTTTTTAAAGGAAAGGCACCACATGATCATCAATTAAATTTGTTGATACTGTAAGTGTTTTAAACTTAGAAACTGTGTTTTTCCACAGAAAATGACAAAAACTTGTTGTGAAAACAGCAACGTTTTTACTTTACTCAGGGGAAAGCCCTCTTGTTAGTGAACTGGGTGCCAGCTTTAGGCTCGGTCTTCACTCTTGTTGACATGGAAAATCCCCTCAGTCTCAACCTTCCTGCATGTGAAGACTTTCGCCATCATGACTCAGATTTTCCTCTTTTCCGCTGACTTCTAAACACACTTGTCACATTTCAGGTTTTCCAACTCTCCACTGTAGGTAGAAGTCTCAGTGCTTCTCTTTTGCTGAATCAACAAATGCATTGTTCTTTTTTCTTTTTCTCCCCTCAGTTTTGGAGAACAAAGCGACAAAGACGGAATGAGGATCTGCTCACTGTTGTGAGTTCTTGGGATGCTCGACCGACCTGTCCGCCATGCTTTTCTAAGGCCTCCAGAATCTAAAGACAGGGTGTCATTGTGAGGTAAGTGGTGCCTTTTTAATGAAATGTTTTAAACTTGAACTTTTTTGGCTGTTTTTAAATTTGATTTATGCAAACTTTATCGGACTACTGCAGGAAACTTCTCACTCACAAAGCTGCTGCTGTAATTCATGTTCATTCTCTGATTTCCCAAACCAAGCATTTCTGGTAGAGACTTTATTGACGTTAAAAATAGTCTGCAGCTTGCCACACACGTAACCGTGTGCATCCCATCATGTGTGGATGTTAACACGTTCCTGCTGCATGAGAGTTAGCAGCAGATCTTAATCATGGATAGGGTTTTTCTGTAATTCCAGAGCTGGAGGTGTAACCCTAATCTCTTTGGCACATTATACAGTAAATCAGTGTGTGGCTAAGGTGGGTCCCTGCCAACTCAACACAGTCATCCCATTTCTGTGGATTTATGACACAACTTACTAAGAGTACATATTTCGATCTACAAAACTCTCTCCCTCCCTTGTTTTCATTTTGTGTCTGAAAATGATGAGCCACCCCCTGCCAAGTGCTAAAGATTGGCACTGGTTTTATTTAGGAGGTGTTCCTGGACTGCTTTGTGCCTTGGTGGTTTATTTTGGATGCAAGAAGTCTAAAAGAGTGGCTTGTTGAGGCCAGTTTTAGCTCCACTGTCCAGAGGGAGTGATGTCCCCATGCAAAGGCGGTACGGATATTGATGGATGGCCTAGCTTTCTGTCAGTCTCGTGTCCCAGACGTGAGGCGTTGTTATGAAAATATAGAAGGAAGCAGGCTGACGGGCCGGAGAGGGATGGCATCTCGGCCTTTTGATGGATGACCCCCTGCTGGGCTTCCACTATTGATACAGATCAACTAGAATCTTGGCCTTTTAAGGAGCAGCTTTCAATGTTTACCAGAAATTGGCCCACAGACGGAACTCTAAACCTTTTGTGGGAACCTCTGTAGGATAATAAACTTTATATGACTTATGGGGATAAACTACAAGACAGATGCATTTAACTTACTGCAAAGCCACACTGGAATTATGTTGTGTATCTGGAGTTTTACATTCATTTCCTTTTTCCTTTTCTTTGGGCTATCATACAGAAAGCAAATGGAACACACTGTAATTTCACTGTTCTGCTTCAGCCTCTAAATCAACCCACTCTAAAGGGGCTGAGTCATGTTAGGCCCCCCTCTAGCCTATAAAGTGGCAGTGTTAATGGTGGCATTCACAGAGGTGATTTGCAGCCTGCTCCTTTATCCCAGCACTGGTGGCCTCGGGCCGGCTGATTGATGGTGTTTGTTTGGCCATTTTTGGACTCTTCACTCGGAGTGGTTCCTGTGGCTTTGGCTGCAGCCAAACGGGACTTCACTTGCGGCACTTTCAGTGTTCTCCAGACCTCCCATTAAGACCAGCGTGACCAAGAATGACCTTGAACTCCTTCTCCTACGTCTTATTGCTTGAAGGACAAACTTTGTGCCCAGTGTGACCTAGTTATAGCAGCAGGGAGAGCGAGGGAGTAGTAAAGAGAAAGGGACAGATCTGTGTTTGTGTATGTGTGTGTGTGAGGCTATGTCAGGACATAGCCTACTTCTCGTACCCTACTTTACCCCTCTCTTCATCTGGAGCTGAGCAGCTGAGCTCCGACTGCACTCCACCTGTTGTTTCTCTTTTTTTTTTAAATCATTTGGCCAGATGGTGGATTACAGGTCAGTGCAAGAAGCTAAATGCTGCCACTGTTACAGGACAGTGCACTTCTGGAAGCTGATCCACTGGTTACCCAGGATGTTAGAAACCCTAAATATTCTATCAAAGATATTGCAGATTCTAGGTTTAACCAGGCAAAATAACGCATGGAAATTCCATGTTGTTTTTAGCAGTAAAACACATTTAAAACTGACATTCACAATTTCTCATGCAACAAACATCCTCTTTTAAGGAGCAGGAACATGTTTAGAGTTTGTTTTCACCATAAGCTGGAACCAGACCAAGCAAAGACTTGGTCATCAAACATAATTTATCATATTATGTTTTTGTTGAACTGGGTGCTTTGTTTTCTATCCATTTAACGTTCATTTGTTCTCTTGAATGATTCCTATTCTCACTTTAAAACAAAAACAAGAACACAGTTCTTCTTTTGTTCTTCTGACAGCTGAAGGCCTTTTTCCTCGTAGTTGAGTGATACTTAATTTGGAACTGAACCCTTGGACGTGAGTTATTAAAATGCAACTGCTGTGAACCACCAACCACGAGGGTCAACAAATCAACCAGGTCTAAAACCTTCAGATAAAGAACTGAAAGTTCATCACATCCTTGAGTATTGTATCAGTTTTCTTTCTTTCTTTTACTTTATGGGACAGTTTAGAGTTGAGATTGGTGTACACTATTTGTAACCATTATGTTCTGGTTGAATCTAACATTGTCTGACGTTTTAAAGTCCTTGAACACTTTACTGTATCTTAATGTGTCAAACATCCAGCTCTGCCTCTTGAGGACTTACGGTTCTCTCCTGTCTTTGCTTTTAAGGAGCTGCCGATCTTAGGTTTAACTCATTTCATTCGGATTGACGGCTTATTTGATTAAGAATTTGCTCAGTAACTCAATGAGCTTTGTTTCTGCCCGTCTTTGTTTTAGATCAGATTGACAGATGAGAAGCAGGACTAGTGTTTGATGAAGTTTCACCTCCTTCTCCTACACCCCAGCATTATACTCTCTCTCCTTTAACTTGAATCTTCTGTTGTTTTTGTCTTTAATGCACTTAGGTGAAGATTTAAGTTTGACGGATGAAAAGGCTGTAATCCAGAATCGAATCTGTGGCAGACTTTTTAAAGTGAGATGATATCGTCATGCGGTGCTGCTTTCTTTTTACTTTTCATTCCTTTCTTCTTGAAATAGGGAGAGAAAGTAAAAAGGTCTCTAACTGACAGCCCTGGCTTCCCCGTCTCTTTCTCCCTTCTTTTCTTTTTACTGCCTGACAAAGGCAGCGGAGAACTTTGCAGTGTGTAGTTTCTTTGGTCAAAGGAAATGGAAGAGGAGGAGTGGAGCAGGGAAAGAGGAGGTGTATCTGTCAGAGAGGCTGTGCTGAGAGGAGGAGGAGAGGGGGGGGAAATAGAGAGAGGAAGGAGAGGGGACTGTGGTCCCATTCACACTGGCGGCATTTGGCTTGAGAAAGAGTCGGGGGGGGTTAGAGAAGTTTTCCTCAGGAGGGCTGGTCAGAAACGGAGCCAAACACCCAGGAGCAGGAACACAGCTCACAGACGGAGCTGAGGCCGGATGATAAGGAGGAGACACCAGGGCAGATATGCAGGGGACACACAGGGGTAAGAGACTCTTAGGAGGGGGAGGTGGGCGTTGGAAAACAGGGAAGTTGACTTACCGTGGCAATAAAGGTGACACAAATGTTTGGTGATGGCATATGGTTCATTCACCATTTGACTGCGAAATATTTATTTGCTATTTGATGTGTAAATGTTCTTGTGCAGGATTGTTGCATGCAAATTATTAAAGCTGCAACTATTAGTCTGCATCTGTATTGGAATCATAAAATGGCAAACATGCTCCATCCTAAAATCTACCGTTTCCTCGTAAATTGAAAACATTTGACTGTAAATCAACCAAAACAAGTTCAGTTTAGAAAGTGCCTCTGAGATAATTGAATGACTTTTTTCCTTATTTATTTAAATTTTTATTTCATTAACTCATTAAGTTAATCGATAATGGAAAAGTATTGTTAGTTACAGGATGTAACATTTGAAAGCCACAGTTAACTCCCACTCTACTGTTTTATTGCTCATGAAAAGAAAAACCGGTACAAGCTTGTTAATCAAGAAGTGTGTGTGTGTGTGTGTGGGGGTGTTTGTGTATGGAAGTGATGGGAGGCCTCTGCTCTCTTTCAGTGCAGTATAATCATTGACAGGGTCAGTGCACCAATCAAACAAGCCTGTAGGCCTCTCATGAGAGCATAATTTCAGCAATAACAAATAGTTTAATAATTGGTTATTCAATCTACAAACGTTTTTAAGGTCATTTACAAAGCCAGCCACTCAAATTTGAGAATCTTAAGTTCAATATCTTGGGGTAATTTAAGTCACCTTGGGCACATGGCACTATTATCTGACATTTTGTAGACGAAACAGTTCATAAACATTAAAAATAATCCAGCTATGTGTGGAACATTCACATTTGGCCTGGTGACCGTGTCTGCCAGGGCTGCGAGGGGCCGCCTGTGGAAAGGTAGGTTGTCTACAAAACTTAAATAGCTTTGTTACACTTTCCCTCTGTCCCAGTTTTTCAACAGAGGGGGTAGAATAAGGAGATGGGAGGGGGTGAGATTCAGAAGTTTGGCCAGAGAGATGGAGGGAGGAGGAGGAGGGGATCTCTAGACTCGATGTTTGTTCCCTCATGCGGACGCTCTCTTCTGAAAACTGAGACTCTTCTCCCTCCTTTCAGTCCACCTCTTTACTTCTTTCTGTCTTCATCCAGTCAGAGGTGGTATTAGTATTAAAATAGTTTATTTTTACTCTCCTCTAATCCCAACACTTCACCTGGTGTGGGGAATATTTTTGGACTCACCTCTGAGTGATGTGTGTTTATGGCGTGGTGCTACCAACAAAGAGGGGTTTAGAGCAGTGCTCTTTCAGTTTGTCTCAAAGCAGGTTTGTGTGACGTTCCAGGGCAGGGCCAGTGAGCCGTGTATACTGTACCTGTGTAATACGGCCTCTATAAAAAGGCTTTTATACTGTTTGCTTCTCGGATTGCCAATCTCAGACGAAGGGTTGTCCAGCATGCCAGTGAATGCCATCAGGATTTATCTAGACTAACTGCTGTATTAGTAATGAAATGCAGAGCAGGGATCGCATTGACCTGGCTGCTATTCTGAAGACTCTGATTCACATTTCCTATAGATATAACATGTGGAAATCTCAGCAAGAATATTTAAATGTATTGACCTCAACAAATGGATTTCTATTGTCCTGTTAGAGCTCTCATTTCACCACAGAAATAAGATGTATTCAAAGTAAGGGGATATTTTGATCACCTCTCATTATTGTTCGCAAAGAGCAATTTACAAAACATTCAGGAAGTTATTTAAGCCAGTTTAGAAGATAACTGGACTCATTTTGATTTAAGTTTTCAAAATCTCATCTCTTTAAAGTTACTGTGGCAATACGTACCAATGCGGGTGTGTTTTGGGAAACCACTTTAACCATATTTTGAAGTTTGATCTTCTGTAGTCATCATTCTTTTCTTTAACTCGCATCCCTATCAGAGACCGTAAAAACAGTAATGGCTTCCATGGAGTCTGATTTGATAACATTTTATATATTGTATAGAGGCAATTCAGTTTGATTGTGATCAATAGCAATCAGGGTCGCTAAAAACAAGCTTAAGGCACAAAAACAAATCAAATCATAGGGGCTTTTTGTGTCACAATATACTGTAAGGTGTATATATTTGAAAGCAAATGTGGTATTAACCAAATTACAACAATTCATACAGCATTAAAGTTAAATAAAACAAGGAACTAAAGTGTGTAGACTGCAATGTGTGATAGCTTTAGTTTGAAGGGCTTTGATGCCTTATGCCTTTTGCAGTGCAATCACAATTTTATAAAACTGCAGCAATTGCAGATTCTCTCTTTGCTGTGCTGAAAGATTGGAGATGAAAACTGATGCTTTGGTGTTACAGCAAATCCTCAGACTTTCTGCTGCAGGCTGCTGCACAGAAACATGCTCATTGCCTGATACATATTTTAATCTCTTCTCCCAAGCATGTGGCAATGCTGATGATAGGACATAAACACAGTGGCTGTAAAGGGGCCATGTCCTCACACTGACCAGCACCAAGTCTGTCCATGTTTAGTCCTAACTCTCATTATCCGCTGTGCCCGCACATTCCTCCTGCTGGAGGAGGGACGAGGCCGTCTGTCTGCCCGACTGAGGGGCTTTAAAACCTTCAAGGGCTTTCCCAGACAAAAACAGTCTGTCAGCTGACACTGCAGACATCATGAGGGTGGCGAAAATAAAGTTTGCGTGCCATGCGGTGTTGTTTTAGCTGGGTATATGAGGTGTAAATGTTGTGTATTTTGTGCTAAAATTATATAAATTGGATATTGGAGTTTTTATCTTGCTGTAGTATTGGCCATTACCTGCTATTATTCAAATGTGTATTTGCACAAACCATGAATAGAACACAAAAGAAAGCACAAGGAACATAAATATTGCCATTTTATGAAGCAAAATGCAAAACATTTATAAATTCCTGCTTCTCAAATGTGAAGATATGCAGCCGCTCGTTATCATTAATCTCATAAGATTTTGGATTTTTAGTCGCCAAAAACAAGCAACATATTATTTTTTGCAAATAATGATAAATATTAACTTGACAGTTTAATAGATAATGAAACTAGATAGTTGCATAATATTAAAAATCAGATGATATCAATGCCACCTCCTCTTTAGTTGTGATGGATTCATCCAGCAGTCATGAGTTGTTAATGTGCATTTATCTTCAGTTGGAGGCACTGGGAGCGTATGGAAGACTCTCAGAGAGCTATAGAAAGACTGAAAGCTTCAAGATGCTAAGGAGGGGTCCTGGCCTCCCTGTCAGCCCTCTGACCCCCTCCCCTCTTCTCCCCCACTTCTAATGTTTAAGGCCTCGGTCACCATGACAACATAAAGGAGACCAGGACCGCATGATACTGACGGGGGCTTTAAAAACAGTTTGAGACCCCCCCCACTTTTCTCAGTAGAGTCCCCTGCATACTTTCAGTCATCTCGAGTCTACAGGGATTAGACCATATTCACTCTACTGGAGAGAGGTTGAGGGTAACAACGAGAACTAGAGAATGCAATTCCTGAAGAAATTGCTAGTGGGAATGCTTTATGCTGAAAAGCTGTAGCTGAACTGCTATGCTGAAATGTAATGTGTAAGAAGAAAGTGAAGAATTTAGATTGAAATGATACATGAACACTGGGGGCTTGAATGTGTGATAAGAGAATTAAAGAAAGTAAAAAGGCTTGGAAAAGCAGCAGAATATTTGAACTGCAAACTTTTGAACTAACTTGATGGCGAATGCTCTGTCACCATGGCAACAACATTTGATGACATCCCATAATACGCTTAGATGTGTTGATGGCTGCATCGTTACCAAACCTGTGAAGTTTTGGGCCGTTTGGAGCATTTTCACGGAAGTTATGAGAAAACAGTTTCATAGCGAGCATTGTGTTGCCAAGGCAACGGCATTTGAATAAATCTTAAAACTGTCAAATAGATGGACTGTTAGCACACATGTGAAATTTGAGCACTTTTTGACCATTTTCATAGGAGTTATAGCAATATCGTGTTTTACGGCAAGGGATGCGTTGCCATGGCAATAGCTTTTGAGGAAAACTCACTAATGGCACATATGCGGCTTTCACAACGGCGCTTTTCACTTTCTAGCTCCTCGCGAGAGCTTTTCTGGTTCAGCTCCCGTTTCCCTTTTCAGCTCCCGCTCTGTTCACACTGCCCAGAGCTGCCGCTGCTGCGTCATGACGTCACAGTTTACGTCGCTGATTTTCTCCCACAACAACAACGGGCCGGGGACTGCATCGAGTCGATGATCGTGTTGCTTTTAATCATACGAAGCCAGATTAAATTAAATAACGACTTCTCCAACCTTATACTTTTCTCCAGAGTGCCGTGGTTCATTGTTTATTAATGTGTTTCAGCGGCATTTACCGACCGCTGCAGTGCTGCTCTTCCACGGGAGTTTATTCTCCCGTTAGCTCCGGGTTAGCTCACACGGCTCTAAAGTATTCACTGTCTGACTGTCACACAAGCAGCTGATACATATCCCCAGTTCCCCTTAAGTGAATGTGTGTCAGTCTGAATTGACGCTGTTTGGCATCACAACGCTGTTATGAAAGTTTCTCTGGTATAAAATGGGTGATGTTAGCATAGCAACCGAAGCTAAACTGACTACTTGCTAAGCCGTTTCCTATAGGCACATTTTACCGGCGTATTTTTCATTATGATTCTACTTCTGATAGTCGGACATGACAACCTGTATAGCCCATGTATCTCCACAATGATCAATAACAGCGAACGGATGGTCAAAGTAAGGTTTCCTGCACGCCTCGACGTAAGAGACATGAGCGACGCCGCGTCATAGCTCCGAAGCTCTTACCTCTGGACCGACAATTTTTTGGAGCTGGAAGTGAACCGCATTCCGGAGCTATGACGCGCCGCCGTTGCGGTGTGAACAGGAAAAACCGGTGCTTTTCAGGCTCTAGCTCCCAGCAGGAGCTGGAAAAGCGCCGGTGTGAAAGGGGTAATAGACCTGTTGAGGGCTGGACCATTAACTGTCATCTGAAGTCTGGTGGTGTTTTGACCATTTTCATATGAGTAACGACAACATCGTGTTTTTTGGCGGGGGATGCGTTTCCATGGAAACAGCCTATGGTGAGATCTCAGATTTGGCGTAGAGCTGTTGAGGCATGGACCGGTGATATACAAGTGAAGATTTGGGGACGATCGGACCGTGTCCATTGGAGTTACAGCGACATCGTGTTTTATGGCGAGGGATGCGTTTCCATGGAAACAGCCTATGGTGAGATCTCAGATTTGGCAAAGAGCTGTTGAGGCATGGACCGTTGATATACAAGCGAAGTTTGGGGGACGATCGGACCATATCCATTGGAGTTACAGCGACATCGTGTTTTATGGCGAGGGATGCGTTTCCATGGACACGGCATATGATGACACCCCATAATTGACATAGAGCTGTTGAGGGCTGGACCATTAACCATTATCTGAAGTCTGGTGCTGTTTTGACCATTTGCATAGGTATCACGACAACATCGTGTTTTATGGTGAGGGATGCGTTTCCATGGAAACGGCATATGGTGAGATCTCAGATTTGGCAAAGAGCTGTTGAGGCATGGACCGGTGATATGCAAGTGAAGATTGGGGGACGATTGGACCGTGTCCATTGGAGTTACAACGGCATCGTGTTTAATGGCGAAGGATACGCATCAGAGGCCTGTACTACGAAGCTGGATTTTCGCTTAGCCGGCTAACTTCAGGGAAATCTCGGGCTTTCCGGTCCTACGACGCTGGTTCTCTTTTTAGCAGGCTAGATTTCCATGGTAACTTATGCTGAGCGGCAAACCTGCTCCGGAGCAGGTTAGGTGGCAGGCTAAGAGATCAACTCAGTGAAAGCACCGCCTGCTGACCAATCAGAGCTCCGTGTGCGGAGTTTAAAGCGATCAATTCATATTACGGGATAGAGGAAATACAGAAAAACTGCCGTTGCAGGAAAGACGGCCGGCCAAAATCAACTGACTGTGTGAACGTGAAAATTAATAGAATATCCCCTCCCATCTTCAGAGCTAATTATAATATTAGCGTTAAGAAAGCTTACTTAAATATCTGCCACGACATAAGTAACCGGATCAAAGTAACATTAAGTACAGTCCGCGGCACTGTGAGTGCAGACGTCGATGTGTACCATTATCATTCATATCATATCACATCATAATGTATCATATATTTCCTTATTTGAGTCAGCTTCTTGAGCCGTATCTGGCCGTGCAACACTCACAGTGTCACATACTGTATGCAGAAGTATTATTTTAAGCAACACATTAAGTTGATGAAACACTCGAGTCAAATGTAATTAAAGTCAGATCCACTCGTGTCTTAGACGGGGCAGTGATATCATAAACCTGTTAATGAACGCATTCAAACACTTTTTCTTTTACCAGCTGTATTCACCTTGCAGGTGCAGCTATGTGGCTTTTATCCTGGATAAAGTGTTTAAGTCATGGATGTTTAAAGTTTAACTTCTTCATATTTGACTAATATTAAAGTTCACTTTTCATTCAGGAAGTATGACGCTGCGCTGTCAGTACGCTTGTCTGTGTTTGAGATTGGTCGAATGCTCCAAATACCACCCCTTTCATGTGAACGCGCACCTAACTAGATAGGACACGGCTGGCTTGAGCGATCCACTTGATAACCAGCGTCGTAGTACAGTTTAGCCAGAGCGCGTATGTTTTGGATTGGGCCAACCGGCTAACTCAAACATATCCAGGTTAGGTTGAACCAGCTTCGTAGTACAGGCCTCTGAAGTCTGGTGCTGTTTTGACCATTTGCATAGGTATCACGACAACATCGTGTTTTATGGCGAGGGATGCGTTACCATGATAACACCACATTACGTAACATCAGATTTGATGTAGAGCTGTTCAGGGCCACAGTGTTAACCATCATGTGATGTTTGGTGGCGTTCTGAGCATGTCAGGTGGAGTTATGACATCATCATGTCATATCTCCAACACACAGGTGTATGTTTGAGCTAACAACGTTATGAAACACCTGTGCTTGAGCCCAGAGATCAAAGGTTTCCATGGTGATGCAGTAATCAGTGAGAGGAGAGCCTTTCCATTGTTCTGAATGAGAGATAAACTATGGGCTCAGAACAGTCTCATAATACACACATGCACACAGAAGGATTCACACTTGTATTTCATGATCCGCAAAAGGATTCACACTTGTATTTCCGGATCCACACTTGTGTTTTTCAACGCACACACAAATGTGTTCCGTTTCATATACATGTAAATAAAATCCAAATACAGAAAAAAGTTTTACATATGTATTTTTGATCCTCACATATTTGTTTTCCGTTTAAAACCCCTGAACCTACAAACACAAACCGCTTTCTGTGCATGGATCGCTGTGCATTCGTGTGTGGGTTTTTTGAGACTCCCCTGACGGTCACCCGATTCGTACTTGTAATTTTTTCTATCTATAGCCAATCAGATGTCTCCTCAATTCTAAGCCAATCACATGAGCGCGCCCCCACGAGGGTAGATTTCTTGCGTTCATGTCACTTCATATACGCATTTTGCGTAGTCCGGAGCAGGGTTTCCGCAGACAGAATTTAATTTTACCGGACAAATTTGAAACTTACCGGTCATGTTTCAATAATAATAAGAATAAGAATAAGAATTGTGTAGCAGCGTTTCCGTTAGGTAATTACCGGACTATGACCGGATAATAACACAGGAGTAAGGATCATCTCTTTTCCTCTCTCCCTCCCTCTCTCCTGACAGCCCGTCAGTTTCTCATGCAGCTCGCTAAAACTTCACTCGCGTTTATGTCCATATCGATCAGATCCAGCTCTCCTGATCGGCCTTTATAGAGAGCACCGATCAAACTATTAAGAGTGAATATCGGCCGATAATGACCGGCGGGGCTCCCCCCGTTGACAGTTCACTGTCTAGCACTGGCTTCGTAGTGCACTGATCGATTAGGCTAAGCTAACCTGTAGCTGCTCCCTCCACACTCACAACAACTTCATACAGACATAAATAAAGCAGCTGTATTCGCCATACAGGAAACACACATTTAAAACAGTTTTGCCTGCCGTTTTTGTGTACACAAGCATTCATTAATGGTTCGGAAAGTGGCACTGTACCTTAATAATATAAAGGCTTGTATTTACGTGCATTTCCTGCTCGGAAAGTGGCAATGTACTGAGAGTGGAAGTGTCCTGAGATTAGCGCCTGCAGGCAGGCTCCATGGACCTGTCAGCTCCGGACAGCGCAAAATGCGTACATGAAGCGCTACGTCATGAACGCAAGAAATCTACCCTCGTGGGGGCGCGCTCATGTGATTGGCTTAGAATTGAGGAGACATCTGATTGGCTATAGATAGAAAAAATTACAAGTACGAATCGGGTCACCGTCAGGGGAGTCTCAAAAAACCCACACACGAATGCACAGCGATCCATGCACAGAAAGCGGTTTGTGTTTGTAGGTGCAGGGGATTTAAACGGAAAACAAATATGTGAGGATCAAAAATACATATGTAAAACTTTTTTCTGTATTTGGATTTTATTTACATGTATATGAAACGGAACACATTTGTGTGTGCGTTGAAAAACACAAGTGTGGATCCGGAAATACAAATGTGACTCCTTTTGCGGATCATGAAATACAAGTGTGAATCCTTCTGTGTGCATGTGTGTATTATGAGACTGTTCTGAGCCCATAATAAACCTCTTATATGTGAAAGTTTTGTTGAAGAACCGTAACAGATATCAGTGAAATTTCAACGCGTGAAGCATCTCAAGGACCCTGAGCATCTGAAGTGTGCTTTTTGTGTACTTTTGGGTCAATAATGTGGCCTTTTTGAAAGGCCAGAAAGTCTGAATAGACGGGCAGACCCATAGGCAGTGAAGAAGAGTACTGCATTTAACACATGAATTTGGGATATTTGGATCAAATTTGTAACAAGACCTGTAGAGTTGTTTAGACCTTGTTCTAGAGACATTGTGATAATATGGGGTTTCACTGACGGCTAAACCATAGACATACTTTATCTGATTTCCTCCTATTCAGAGAGGATTATATTTAATAAATATCATCAAGGACTAATTAGCTTTTCTCAGTCTATAGTGAAATAACATATGATTAACCCACACACTGCTTTTGAGGACAACACATATTTCAGTATTTGAATAATGCAGTGTGAATCCTTACTGGCACACTGACACATATTTTACACTCAATGCACCAAAGAGAATCAATGGAGGATTTAGATGGCATACAAAGTATAACAATTAGGATACATTTGAAATAACAATGTTTCATATAATACACATTTACAGTACAAAGGAGTTAAAATCTCCTTTTTACTTTTTTATGTGTGACTACCTGGATTTGAGAAGCCATGCATTTCACTTTCTGATTAAAGTATACAGTAATACACCAGTGTTGTACTGACAACAGTTTAAAAAGCTGTACCACCTTCATGACAGTATTGGAACTAACTAAGTTTGAACAAACGCTGCATTACATATTTTACAAAAACATTTTTTCAGTGTTTACGTATAACACATTACAATATGTCAGTTCCAGATTTGTCTCATTCATTTGTGTAATTCAGTCATTATGAGTGTAAGTAGGGATCAGCCTGTCA
The DNA here is from genome assembly GCF_902827165.1 of Trematomus bernacchii. Lineage (NCBI taxonomy): Eukaryota > Metazoa > Chordata > Actinopteri > Perciformes > Nototheniidae > Trematomus > Trematomus bernacchii. The sequence goes on from NW_022988050.1 coordinate 12,855,129, forward strand.
TTGAGTAAGCTAATTAACGTGTAGTAATCAGTGTTCAATCACAGTGGAAGCCTTGCAGGCGCTCTGTGAACTTGGCAGGTTGTAAGAGGACTTGGCATGGCTCTCTCCCGGCAGGTGTAGTGTGTAGTGTGTCTGACCAGCCTGCCTGCTGTTACCCTCATTTCACCTTATTAGCGAACATGGATTTTGTTCTCCAGGTAAAGAGCGGTACAGAGTAGGAGGCAAAGTCGTACTACTTTCCTAGATTAACTTACAGTGAGTGATGTATTGAAAAATATTAGCATACTTTAAATGCTTGTGACTTGCCAGACAAGACTGAAACTGAAGAACACGACGCACCCGTCAGTCGGATATCCTCATATTCTGTGACTCACTGAAAGGCTTTTAGAGCAGGAGAGGCTCTGCTGTTTGTTGTGTAGTCCATTGTGCACTGTGACCTCATCATCATGCGTCCTGTTGACTCATTGTTCTCCACACAACATTCAACTGTTCACCATCCACAAGACAAGTTGTTGATGTCATAGTCGGTATGCGCCTGTTCATAGTGTCAATATTTACCAGCAGTCCTGTGAGAGTGAGCGAGTGAACAGTAAGTGCTTGTGCTTCTTACATTTCATTATTTAACAGAACTTCATACTTTAAGATTTACTCACAGAAATACAAATCTTTCCTATTACCTGTACTGCTTTTATCAATCTTTAAAATAGTTTTGGTGTGAATTGCTAAGGGTTGGAGGTATCGGTAGTGATGTCTTCATTTTGAAACTATGAAACAATGAAACTAGATGAATTTAGAAGCAAAACTTATTTCTTGAACTCATGACCCGGTTACTTTGGATAATCCACAAACCTTGTTGTGAACATTTTCATTTCTGAACTATTTTCTTTCTACCACATCACTGCACAGAATAAAGTGTTCATCCACTCATGGACGAATGCCTTGATGCTGCGATCTTGATTATTAGAAAGTGCCACAAGAGAAAAAAATATGTATTTTAATATTGTCGTGAACGGCCCCTTTAAACACCATCCGCTAAAGTATCACGGCAAGTTTAAGCTGCCTCCTATTCTCTGTGTGTCTATTATCCACAGTTATGAACTTTGAGGTTAAGGCTGATAAGATGGGTGCAGGCAGTGGCCTTTGTTGCTGTCAGGGAGAGATGCCAGCATGTTAGGAGCCATTCTACGTCTCAAATGAGAACAGACCCTTTTCTTCTGTTGCCTCATGCCTCGCAAGCCTAATGCCTCAAGCCCTGTTAGTGCTGCTTGAATGGACTTCATGAATGGCCTGTCCTGGTTCTCTGTGTGTGGGCCACCATGGACTTGTGGGGCATTTGTATGCTTCAGTCTACTGTATATCATCTCTGTTTTGCCTTTTGTTGTAGGCATTCCTCATAAGCACCCTGGTGTGGAGATTGAACAGCTAGAATGTGACCCTATTAGTATCTGGGAGGAAAAACACGGCAGTTTAACCAGTATTTAGTTCCTGAGATGAGATATAGCAACCGATTGGGGCAGTTGTGTGTCAGCTATTTCAAAAACATACAATTAGGAAATTGTTTAAATACCCATTCAATGATCACTAATCATAGATGACACGATTGATTATGAAGTTTTGAGCCATGACTTGTCCTGAATCACCCGAGTGGTCCTGCTATTAAAATATATCTAACTTCCTCTTATCTTAAAAAAGATTTGACTTGAAATGGTGAGGAATGACTTGATACTTATCATAACAAGACATATTACAATATTGAAACACTGCTTTTATAAGACTTGAGACTTGACTTTGACTTCTCTTGCAGTCATTCTGACTTGCTATAAGACTTGAAATGTGACTTGGAAGTATCTCTTACACCGTAATACTTGCTTTTGATGCCTAAAGACTCGACTTGCTCTGAAGGACTCAAAGCTCAAGACATGATTTTACAAAACTTGACATGGATTTGTTTTGAATGAGTTGAGAGTGTCCGGGATTTGTCTTGTTAGACTTTCTATCAGCATTACCAAACTTGACTTGGAGTTCTACTAACTGTTTGAACGTGTATTAAACCGATTAGTGAGACTCCCTCTGTTGTGTTTCCCCCTCAGAGCGAGTGACCCCACTGAGCTGCCACCATGGCCCTGGTTCAGGCTCTGCCCTTATCTGCTGAGTCCCACAACCCAGGCCTCGGTGGAGGACATCACAGGAGACACGCCTCCGGCTCCTCACCCCCCATCAACGCTCCCCCCTCCGCTCTGGATTCTATGGGTTCTGTCAGCAGCCTCATCGCCTCGCGCCCCGGACACTACCAGGACCACCGATCTGTGGGAGAGCTGGGAGCCAGGGTCCGGAGGGCCACGCCTGGTGCTGCCTGCCTGGGCTCTGAGTCGCCCCCAGACTCTTTATTACAGCACTGCATCGAGAAGGAAAGCTCCATGATGTCCATCAGGGGGCTGGAGAAGGAGAGTGGGAATGGGAACTTCACATATCTGAATGAGGACTTTATAGGCGACTGGAATGACAACCGTGTGACATGTGGGAGTCCAGGAAGTGACGCATATGAGACTAAAGGATCAGGGTTCAATGGGAACATGGGGGGGCCTCCTCCTAAACTGATTCCTGTGTCAGGGAAACTTGAGAAGGTGAGTCTTTGAATAAATACATTTTAGTTCACGGATACAATTTTAGAGAGCATTATATTTTGTATAACCATGAGATGTAATCTGTGGTTCTTTTACACTGTATTGCATTATACAGAGAGGTGTCTAGGTTTAATACACCTTCTGTCAGTATAACAGACTTCATAATAACACAAATGTTTGATATATTGCAGCACTATTGCATTAAACTGCATTCATTTTAGTGTGGTGTGCCCAATACACTGGCAACTCTATTTATAGTATATTTCTGTTCTTCGAAACTTTAAAGGGGGTATATCCACTAAGGAATGCAAACAATACTGCATTAAAAAAAAACATACAACTTACAACATTGACAACAGTGACCAAACCAGAGATATTCTGAGTTTCCGTGTGTTAACTATTCATATTAAGCACTTGTTATTAGTCTTTCTTTCTTATCTCAGTATTTATCATATTTGATATTCCTCCTCCAGAACATGGAGAAAGCAGTGCTGCGGCCCACTGCCTTCAAACCTGTCATTCCCAAGAGCCGTACCTCCATGCAGTACCTCTCCCCTCGCCACTCTGCCAACACATCGGAGAGCCAGAACAACCTGAACCTGCTGAGCCCCTCACACACAGAGCTGTCTCCCTCCAGCTCGGAGAAAAGCAGCTCGCACAGCAGGACCCGTAACAGCGGCAGCAGCAGCCACTCCTGCCAGCTGACCGACTCTGGACGCAACTCCCTCTCCAGTCTCCCCCCTTACAGCGGGGGCTACAGCCAGGCGTCAGGAGAGGCCTCTGCAGGCCACCTGGAGCCCATGAAGAGCGCCCCGCCTGTCGGTGCACACGGACACTCCAACTCCGACAGCGGCCGCTCGTCCTCCAGTAAGAGCACGGGCTCCGGCTCCATAAGCTGCCGGGGCCAGCCTCTGTCTGACAGCGGGTCCAGCGGGCGCTCCCCCGGCCCGGTGGAGGGGTACGAGGGGGTGGTGAGGGACCTGGAGGACAAGCTGAGGGAGAGGGAGCTGGAGCTGCATCAACTCAGAGACAACCTGGATGAGAATGAAGCTGCAATCTGCCAGGTTGGTACACACTGTCCCTCTGTCCTGTTCCCTAGGGGTTTGCAGTGAAAACAAATGAAAAATCCATACTTATATATTTGTCAATGTTTAATTTTCACCATTTCACTACTATTTGAAACAGGGCGGTAATTAATACTTTGACGCTGTATATAATTGCGAACTCATCCGTCAATAGCAGGACCTTTTAGTTTCGTATCGAAAGTCCTAATGAATATGTTTTGTCTGTGGTTACAGGTTTATGAGGAGAAGCAGAGGCGCTTTGAGCTGGAGCTGGAGGAGCTGAGGCAGGGCTGTGCCACCAGGATGCAGGTCGCCTCGCAGAAGGCCCATCGTGCACAGCAGGTTCTGCAGCTGCAGGTCAGAACCTCTGGGCTGTGGCCAAATAGTCAAAAAAAGACCTGTGTCTTCTCCTAACATTTCCTTGACACTGACACAAAACATTAGAAAGGAAAATTCTTAAGGAAACGACAACAAGGAGAACACGACTGCACTAGGCTACGTAAATGACTAGGGTCTGCCATCTTTTTAAATGTTGCTGTCACAAGGAATTGTGGGACAGCTTCATCTCCTTTTCTTTGGTCCAGTGTACCTTGTGCTAAAGGAGATAAGAAAGGACACCTTTTCCAGTGTTTAGAGAACAGACAGGCTCTTATCATGGCTGCTTAGGTCCTACTAGGAATTGCTAGGGTCAACTTCTGATACTGGCTGTTTCTGACTGCAGGTTTATCAGCTGCAGCAGGAGAAGAAGAAGCTGCAGGAGGACTTTTCTCAGCTTCTGAAGGAGCGGGAGCAGCTGGAGGAGCGCTGCACCTCCTATGAGCACGATAAGATCCAGCTGGGGCCGCGACTGGAGGAGAGCAAGTGGGAGGTGAGCTGCACTACAGGAGTACTAAACTGACAGTTTATACAGTAGTGTAATGACCGCATACAAATGTTTGGGCTGGCATGTTGAAGTTTCTCAGTGCCATCCTTATTGATTTAACCATTACACATTCTTCTTTAAACTCAATATTACTCATATTGCCTTAAACACTGCTATTTTAAACCATCACTTTTACTGTAAAGCTTCACTGTGATATATTTACGGATATGTTTATTCTCCTAATTAAATGAACTGCAGTTGGACAGAATGATTATTAGTCGTTCATTTGTTCACTCAATACAGGAAGTAAAAATGTGTCTACTAGGACAGTTATTTCATGCTTTTAAAATGAAAAGTCAATTGAAATGCAATTTCATAGACAAAACAATGAATCCATTCCTAGACTAAATCATTGGCTGATTAAAGGATAAAGATACCGTCCGTTGCAAGCCTATTTATTTAAACCTTAATATTGATATGCATGAGCACCCCAAAATACCGAAAACGGAATACACATCCTAAACATGTCTCCCCCCCCTCCCCTCCCCTCAGGTGTGTCAGAAGTCGGGGGAAATCTCGCTGCTGAAGCAGCAGCTGAAGGAGGTGCAGGTGGAGTTGGCCCAGCGTGTGGGGGAGATCGTCTCCCTGCGGGGTCAGCTCAGAGAGGCTTGTGGAGAACTGACCAACACCCAGGTCCTGCTCCAGGAGGCCCACGGCACCACCCGCACACGAACCCTGGAGCTGGAGGTGTGCGAGAACGAACTTCAGCGGCGCAAGAGCGAAGCAGAGCTGCTCCGAGAGAAGGTGGGACGCCTTGAGGGAGAGATGGCTCACCTCAGAGATGCTCTGGCCAATCAGGGGCCAGGAAACAGACAGTGTCAGGTGTTCCACGAAGCAGAGGAACACATGCTCGCATACGAGAGTGATGAGGCGAAGGCCCAGCGGAAGAGCAGCAGCGAGGCCCTGCAGAGCATGAAGGTGCAGATGGACAGGATGAGGGCGGAGCTGGCCTACGAGCGGCAGCGGGCCGAGCAGCAGGCAGGGGGGTTTGAGGAGGAGCGCAGGGTATGGCAGGAGGAGAAGGACAAAGTTATCCGCTACCAGAAGCAGCTGCAGCAGAACTATGTGCAGATGTATCGCAGGAACAGAGAGCTGGAGCAGCACCTGCAGGAGCTCAGCCACGAACTGGAGAGCAGAGAGGAGGACGAGGGCAGCGGCAACGAGATCAACTTTGATGAGATCGCCGCCACGGAAATTTAACCTGTGTCTCTCCATCTTTGATTTGCACTACTGTCAGTTAACTATTTACCCCTACATGTCACAGATCTGGTTTCTATTGTGCCGTTTGTTGACATGACAAATAAGCAAGATATCGCATAACTCATTACCATCAATTCTGCCATATTCAAATTCTGCCTCATTGGTCTATTCTCCAAGGAGTCCCACTTAAAAGCCAATGACCTCTATTAGTCATTTGTAGGACACCTCAGTCCTCTGGCCCTTAAATAAAGCTATAGTCCATATCTTTAAGTATGAGGTACTAATAAAAAATCTAAATCAGGAAATCAAATGTTGGAAAAGGGATGGTAAGGTAAAGCAGCTAAGATATTCAAAGTGTACACTTAAAATGATATTGATTTACTTTTGGTGTCTTAAATTCATTTAGCTGCCGGCCCCTTCCCACAGCAGGACCAGGATTAGCCTCTGTGCTGGTTCTCCTGTCCGTTCCTCCAAACTGGGGACGTGTTTCTCCTCATCTATTGTAGGTGTACACTGACTGTGCAAGTACCTCATACAAACCTGCTTGAAACTATCCCAATGATAAGTACCAGGCATTTGTCAGAGAGGTTGTTGCGTGTGAATAACTTCACCAGACCTCCTCCTGAGTTGGTTATGACTCCACCTTCCAGGCTGGCTCTAACACCACCCTCCCACTCTGTGTCAGCTCTGATCAGTGTATTTAGCCCACGCTTGTTGTCGATGGACAGTTGAAGTGAGACGCCACACATTCAGAGTGAGAGCATCAGAGCGAGGTGCTGATGATGGTGAATCCACTCATCATGACCAACAAGTACCAGTAGATGTAGCAAGATGAAATTGTAGGGACCAAAAGCTTTAACTTTTCAGTCATATGGCACACATTTTGTTTTTTTTATAATATAAAGTCTAGTTTGAGGGACACAAAGCTTAGGCCTCCTCCAGTTGAACTCTTATATCCTGAACACTTTACCCTTGATGGTGAAATGATATGAACATCTGTACAGTCTAATGTCATTGAACACAGTAACATCTGGATTAAATACGACCTTAACACCTTCCATTCAGTACACGTCAGAAATCACAAATAAATCACTTTCCTGTAGTGTTTGAGAACCATAATATATGTACAGTAATTATATACTGCAATATTGATAAATATATATGTATGTCATGATATTGTAAAAGTTTAGGTAAATCAAATGTAACAGCAGGCGTTTGGCATGTGATGGCAGCAAAAGAGCAGGTATACTTTATCACAACTGCATTCCCATCACAAGGAATACAACATTACAAAAGGTTGTAAAAGCACAGGAGTTTATAGCATTGTAAAGGATAAATAGAAAAGAATACTTAACTCATAATCTCTAGAAGTATTAAACAATTGGGTGTTTTTGACATTACTAAAGGGAAATTGTGCACTAAATGAAAGGTGTTTTGGTGTTGAGAGACAACTTTGATACGTTTTTCCACCAAACGTTATGATGCGTTTCATGTGCGTTCCTGTAGGACCAAACCAAGATACTGTTTGTGTTCATTTCTGCTGATTGAAAACTCACCCTCTGTAGAGAACCCATAAAGTACATACCTGAGATGCTGTCCATCTCCATAATAAAACATAGCCACTGTGAATAGACCAAAGCAATGTCGCACATGATATCTTGCTCCTACAGATGTGTGTCCTGTATATTGATGCTGTGTGGATGGTCCTTCTGGTTCCTCTCTCTCATTTTATAATCCACAGTATTTGTATGAAGACATAAAACGTTTATTTTCATGCTGTACATTTCTTGAACAAACCTATGTTTTTAATTAAAAAAGACATCATTTAAAAGCTGTGTGGTACATGGAGATTTCTTCAACAACATGAGAGCCTTACAGAAGATGGAAATGACTCTTAATCATCTGAATACAAAACAGTATATCATTCCAATGTTATACATATCCTTTTACATCTGGATGATTTATTCTACAGTTCTCCTCTGGTTCACTTTTAGGCAATGTTTAAGGTTTGTAGTTTGGTGAGGCGTTCACTGTATTTCTCATGAAATGCTGCAGACAACAGAAATGTTTGTCACATGACTGCCCTCTGCAGGTCAGAAGTTACATTACAATGTAACGCTCTGTACTTTTATATTCTACGTTTTCAGGGCTTTTAAAGGCACTGGTTACAATTTGCATTCTGTTATCCTGCACATCTAATCAGATAAACACTTCTGCTCTGCAGTATTTTTCGATTGGATGTTAATACGACAATGTAAAAATAAATGTTATTAACAGGCATTGGCTCCTGGGATGTGATTAAAGTGAAATATTAAGGCATATTTAATGATTTCCAGCTTTAAGGACACAAATAATTGACCGTAAATCTTATTTTTGCTTGTTTGTTTGCCCTTCTTAAGTTCTATAGTACTAAGTAATCTTATGACAAAATTCCTTTTCATTTATTGTATCATTACCGTTTCAAATACCAGTAATCTGCTCTATGCTAAGTTTGTTATTCAGCTTAGAACAGTTACCAGTGTCCATGTAATCAATAACTTCTACAAACTTTAACATGAATGGCAAAATAACATACCTGACCTCTGTGAGCACATCTCTGTGTTCAGGCCGGAGTTCAAGTCTCTGCGTTTAGTCCCAGAAATACATTCATGATGAGAGTCTCAGTCTCCTTTCAAAATGTTTTTGGGGACTTTGACCACAAACACCATGGGGTCTTTGGCCTTGTTGCTGAAGGCTTTTCGGATGATGTCCACAGCGTGATGATGGGTCACGCCCTGCAGGGAGACTCTGTCCACAGACACCAACTCAAATCCAGCCTGGGGACAGCAGAGGGGGGGTGAGAGTCACAGTGAGGTGCAAGGTAGGAACCTCAACATCTGTTTTCATAAACAAATTAAAACTTGAAGGAACATCATTTATATTGTTTATCAAGATTGGATCATTTGATTATTTCAGGAAATATTGGTATTGGAAAGTTCTACAAAGATGTGACCTTCATAAAGTATGGTTTCCATTACACATTGGATGGTTTGATTGTATGAAGTATTGAAAGGGTGTTTAATTTAGCGTGTCACCTTGAGCACTTCACAGGTGGAGGCCGCTCCTCCGGGGAAGATCTTCTCGATCTTCACCACTGGCTGAACCTTGGACTCCATCCCACCAGATATACTGATGCCTGAAACACCAGAACAAGAGTGGAGGTCAGTGAAGTATTTAGATGTGTGTACTTACACTACATGGTGTTCCACCAATACAGGTTAACCATGTACCATGTGCAGTGAAGAGGCTGTGCAAAACATGTATACTACATTTGGCTGGATTTGTCCAGGTTCTTGAAATGTCTGCCTAAGAATTGATGCTCACCAAAAACAAATCCAATCACACTAGGGTTATTGTTTGTTGGGTGGAGACGGTCATCTCAGAGATATATAGAAATATCTAAAAACTTGGACTTAAAAGATTCTCCGTATTATGACCAATCGTACTATTTATAATATAAATGCAATCAGTGGAACACATTTACCCAGTGACTGTTTGGTCTTGGAGATGCTGACAGTTTTGAGCTCGTACTCCTGTTCAGACTCAGATCCGTTGAGTCCGTTCTCAGAGGAAGCCTGGTGTCCGTTCATCTGTTCCCCCCCCGCTCGCTGATCCGGACTCGATCTGAAAACCTGCGACAACAAGGGGCGACTCCTGCGCGCCGCACTCTGCAGCGTGAACACGCCTCCTTTACTCCTGTCTCCACTTTTCTCCTTTTTACCCGCGGAGTGTCCGTTTCTGAACGGGGACCTGCCTCTCTCTGAGGAGGTGTCTGAGGCAGAATGCAGCGAGACCTCGTCAAAGTGGACGGAGCGAATGGTGCCAATGTCTGTGCGGAGCGGGGGGCGGGGGTGTTCGTTGTGGGCCAGCAGCCAGTTGGGGAGCATGGCGCTGGAGGAGGGCGATCTGAGGTCTCTGGACTCTGAGTCGTATCCGTCCACTGGGATGTCCAGCAGCGGGGTGAAGGACATGGAGGTAGGGGGCCTCTCCCTGGCCCCCCGAGGCCCCTGCATACTGAGCTTCTCCAGCTCGTCCAGCAGGTGGCTCTCCTTCTCCACCTCCTCAGCATTGTGGAGCTCAAAGCCTCCCCTGAAATCTGAAAGGATACGCAGGTTATATACAAACCTTTTGTATGAGCAGAGTTACCTCAGGCTGTGGTTACACATTGGGATCTATGGAAGCCTTTATATAAAAATGAATGCAGGATAAAAATAAATACTCATGGCTAATCAGATGTATTAGACAGTAAGACATTATTCTGCTTGAAATACTTGATTTAAAATGTAAACACTATTGTTTCGTAGCATTTTCTTCATTTTGAATTGAGTATTTTTATTCTTGTCACACCTTACTTCAAGGTACGTTTTTTTTTCTTTGGCAGAAATAGCCTTCGATAGATATAATATCTCCCTCAGAACACTATCACTCTAATTCTAAGAAACAACTGCAGGAAAACCCTTTTATAGAAATAAAGTGAAATTAAATCAAATTCAAGCAAGGTTTTTCTGAATCATTAAAAAACCAGGTTATGACTAACATAAAAATAAAAGATGTATTTAGAGCTGAGATGAAGGGTACTGACCCGGGATAGGAGTGATGAGGCGCCGTTTTGGTACTCGACCAGATGTGGGAGAGCGAAGAAGAGGAGTTTTGACTACAATAAAGAAAGAAAACAATGTTACAAAAAGGAGCCTAAAAAGGACTGTTCAGATATGTGCCAAGTATTTCTCATGCATCTCACGCACTTGAACGATACTTGAGGATATCGTAGGCCTCGACTTCGATCGGGGTCACCAGGTTATTGAATGCATTCAGGTCAGGAGGAGGAAGCAGCATCCTGAGAAACAAGACCACAGGGTATATAATAATGTGTTGCGTGACAAAGGATGTTAAATTAAGTCATCTGTGTCTTATTGTGAAACATTTGGATGTAATAAGATTATCCTTATTCACTTTTCTGGCAGTGTTTGTAATACTACAGTTTCTCTATCTAGATTTACACAGAGTGGAGGGCAGACATCTTAATTTTTTTGTGAATAGAGTTTAATCCACAAGTATTTTCCTTTTCCTTGCTCTGCTTACCGGACTTCTCTGAGCAGCAGCAGCTTCTCCGGTCTGTCCAGCACGGCCAACAGGTGGCGTATCAAGTTCTCCACCGATCGATCCGCCACGTACTGAGGGTAACATTCAAAAAATAGTACCCAGTTTATAATTACTCAGAACCAATGTGAAATCTGTTTTTGTGATTAAAAACTGCAAACAAAGACTGTTACATGGCGAGTCCAAAGGTCAGCAAATGTAAAAAACGACATTGTCTCAGTTTATTTTCATACCCTTCGGCACGTCTTCATCACAGCGGCCACCTCCTCCTCCGTCAGCAGCCTGCGGGCCATGTCCTCCACCACTCCTAGCATCTCTGAATTTGGCATTACACTGACATGTCTGCCCCCTGAAAACAGCACAGAGAACAATCAGTCAAAAAGTCATTCGGTTTTGTTTCGAGAACAAGAGGTAAAAACTACTTTTACCAGCTTTGTGTGTGGACGGCGACTTGGAGCGCCCCCTGCGCCCCCCCCTGAAGAGCAAGTTGACAAAAGTCTTGGAGCGCTGCAGGACGCTCTTCTCTGGGTGCTTCTCTTTCTGCTTCTTCTCTTTCTTCTGCTTGATCTCTGTGGTTGGATAGCAACAGTCATTTATGAGGCCTTATTATTCCATCATTATTTCATCGTGTTACCAACTCTTCCTACTCCTCACCTGCCACAGTGACCTGACTCTGGGAGCGGCTGATTGGTCGGCTCGGTCGGCTGAGGGCCATCAGCACGGCTGTCTTCGGGGACTCTGTGGTCCCCCCGCCCTCCCCAGAACGGATCACTGTGTCTTTGAGCAGCGTGGTTCGTCCCAGGCTGCGCGTGGTTTCTGCAGCCGACCTCTGGGATGGAAGGTCCGTCTGCATGGCCGTCTCCGTTCGCCCGGACTCAAACCTGGACAAAAAAACTACCATGAAGTCTGGTGTAGTCTGTAAGTGAACACCTGTTGTAGGGCTGCACTATTTATCTAAACATGTTGTCCATTTAAAGGTTCTTTTGAGATTTTCAAATAAAGCACTAAATATATATTTTTATATTTTGTATACTGTATATGACACAAAGTAATACTACAATCCAATACAAACTAAAATAAATTGTATACAATAAATACAACAATAATAATCAGTGTGGGCCGCTCTATGAGGAAACCGTTTTTTAAAATCTTGTTTTGAAAGGCTCAACGCTAACTGGTATGGATTGAATATGTCTGCAGTGGAAAAGAGACTATTTAAAAAAAGTTTGTAAAGTAAAAAGATCTGTAAAAATAAAATGTTGTTTTGGTCTCGTATGTCTTATTGTCGTTGTGTTCTTATTTGGAAGAATCTAAGTGAAAATACCCTGTCCTCTGGTCCTCTGTAGAGATGCAGACATCCACCATGTCTGAACAGAAGGGCATGCTGGGAGGGAACATGACCTGCGACAGGCCGCTCAGAGAGCTCACCGGAGTCCCAGACGACAGAGAGGAGCCAGAGGAGTTGGATTCTGAACCCTGGGAGGAGGATTTCTGAGTCCCGTTGGACACTGAGGAAGAAAACGAAAGATCATCCAACTAAAACGCATCTCAAAGTATCAACGTGTTATGTGATCGTTGAAGATCTTTCGAGATAATGGAAAAACAGATACATACACTTATTGAGCCACCTGTATTCTGCCACCATCTCTTTATAAGCCGGGTATCTCCCTGCTTCCTGTGAAGATGGCCACAGATATGCAAATGAGATACAGTAGAGAGCTTGAAACTTTTATGGGATCGCTATATTTGATAAAGAGTAACTCTAGAAGCACACAGACAGCCTCATCAGCACACCTCGTCTTCGTCAAAGAAAAACATATTTCCCTTTGTGATTTTCTAGTAACGTTTGATTGCCAGTTTCTAGAGGCAGAGCGAGAGACCCCGGAGCAAAACTCACAGATAACACGGCTGTAAGCTTTGATCAGCACCTGATCCCAGCTGCCTGGTGAATAATGCACACGGCCTGGCTATTTCTCAGAGCGCGAAACCCAAGCTCCGACAAGTAAAGAGAGCGAGGAATATTACGACTGCATGCCAGCTGTCGGGCCCTGCCACACACACCGTCGACGCTACGCCTAATGAGTGGTAACGCGGCTCGTGGGGTTTGCATTTGTTAGAGAATTAAAGATGAAAAGGTAGGCAACAGGACAGGAAGGTAAATGTGTGTCGGGTCATCTAACCTGGGCTGTAAAGACTTCTGAACATTCATCTTTCTTTATAGCAGAAAAACAGATTCTGTTGACCACATAGATGTGCCCTATTTAAAATTAACTTTCATTGATGTAAGTACGTTTTTTATGTAGATTGGTGCTTGTTACAATAATCCAAACGTGTAATGTATAGTCTTGCATGAACAATATAATGATGTTGTTTAAAATAATTGAAGAAGGTCATCTTTAGGACTTTGAAGGCTCCATGGTTTGAGCATGCTATCTGCTAGGAATTCATAAAAGATATTTATTGCATGCCGCACTGGACATAAAGGGTTTAAAAGCTGTCCATCACTCTCACCTTGATGGTCAGCATGACATGTGTGTGGCTCTTCAGCACCTCTACAGCGTTACTGTGGCTGATGTCCTCAAAGCTTATTCCATTGGCAGCTAGGATCTGGTCCCCCATCTTTATCCCATTCTGCTCGGCCAGACCTCCAGGATCCAGCCTGAGGCCACCAGACAGAAGGAGAGATCATTTCATGACTAAATGTCTTCACAAAGTTATAAACATAAAAGGTTTATAGGACAATGTTTTCCATAGCGGATGTACCCACTTGGAGACGTAGATGCCCAGACCGAACTCCTTCCCCCCCCCGGATGTTGAAGCCCAGGCAGTAGTCGTCGGAGGTGGTGGAGAGGTGGACGATCCTTTGGAGGGCGCTTCCTGAGCTGGCGTCTGAAGGAGTGCATCCGCTCTCCTCCACCACCATACGCCTGTGTATCAAGTCCACCCTGGAAGAATGACAACAAGTCAGAATCTAATATGTTTGTGATGAACTGAGCAACAGTAACGGTGTGTCATTACCAGGTAGTCTTCTCCTTGGAGTAGCGGATGCCGGGGACTTTGCCAACGCGCCTCACCACCATCCTCAGCCTGTTGTTGCCCGTCAGGACTTTCACAGCGCTGCTCATGGTGATGCTCTCCAGGCTGATACCGTTCACCTCCACCAGTTTATCCCCGACGCACAGGCCTGCCTCCTCTATAAAACACACATACGGAAAGGAATTAGCATTTTAGCCCTTCCCGATTCCCTTGTCTTGAAATGTATGTTTTCTTTTTTATATCAATTTTTTGTTAGATCCCTGACGTACGGTCTCTGGTTAATACAAGCTTGCACAATTGTCACGTCTTCAAACATGTCGAATATACCCCATTGTGAATGTCAAAAGCTTCTATATGTCTGAAAAACGTCAGTTGCTAACAAGTGTCTGAATGAGACTACTTAATGTCATCACGCTGAACATTAGCCACCTTTAGCTTAGCATTAGTGACGGCACAGTGATGCAGTTCATTTATAACACAGCTTTTTACTACTGGCGATTTATTTACTCTTCAACTAGTATAAAAGTGGTGTTAATATGTGGAGATTATCCTGATAAGAAAAACCCCATCGGCTAACTTCCGGGTCAACCTACTACAAAACACCATCACTGCACCACTGTATTCCCCTGTAGCTCGCAGTGTGTACCTGCTGTACTGTTGTCCTCCACCTTACTGACAAAGATGCTGAGGCCATGTTCGGAGCCTCCTCGCACGCTGAAGCCCAGCTTGCCGTCCACACTCTTATCCACTGTGATCGTATGGAGGTCCTCACAGTCATCTCCACCTAAATAATAATATCACATGGATGCGGTGTTAGTGATGGTCACTAATCTTAGAAGAAATTCACCTTATTATAATTATTAATGTCATTCATGAAGGCCTGTATCCGACTACTTTCCTATTTGACTATTTGTAATATGGAGCAGTGGTTCTCTCTTACTACTACCCAATATCAACCATTATCTAATGCAAGTCAAGATTACTTCTGCTAGAAGGTTTATTGAGGACAAAATAGTCTTCTACATTCTTGAAACTTTCAAAAAAGTCCAGATTACTTTTATTTTAACCGTGTTTCTCCCCTAAAAACATGCTAATTTCAATCCAAATCAGGGCAGCAAAGAAGAAAAACACGTCATTATAGATTACAGGTGTCAATCAAGGAAACTAGTTAAGTCATTTTAGTATGGATTAATTAACAACTACATTTAATCATTGTATTCTGTGGTTTTTGAGTTAAATGCTCGATAAATGTTTTGGTGCATTATTAATTATTGACTCCATTATATTGATTAATTCAGGCCAAGTTAAGATATTGTTTCATTTTGTGTCTATGATGTAATGTTGCTTCTTCAATGATGACAGTGTGTAGCAATGTACAACCTTTTACATGTTCTTTTGAGACAAGAAGTTTGAGATCAGGTCAGTCTTATGCAGGTGTGAGATAAGTAAAGGTATCCAAATAAGTCTCAACTTTGCCACATTTAAATCCGGATCTTAATTTCAGAAAAGAAATGACCAACCGTTCTTTGTCAGACTTCTAAACCAGTGTTTATCCACAGTGGACAGCAGGATGTAATGTGCACTACACAAGCAGCCAGCTTAACTCCTCCTCACCATCCACAGGAGAGTTGATGAGGATGACCCGGCCCATGGGCGAGTTGGATCGGATTCCACGCCGGCGCTGCTCCTTCTTTCGTAAGAGGTTGCGGGTAGCCGTGTGTGACCCTTGGGTCCCGGGGGTCTTCTCCCTGCGGGACGGGTCTGACGAGTGAGCCATGGAGGCTGGCAGGGTCCCCTTTCACACAGGGGACTCAGCTCCGGGTGGAGGAGCCTACAGCAGCAGCATATAGCAGAAGGAAGGGGATCCTCAGGCAAATTGTCCGCTGTGTTTCCATCATTCACAGACTATGTCTTTCTCAGTAGTTTGCCAGTAGACTGAAATGGCCGGATAATCCAACTCACCGACACAGGTTGCTGTGTGACATGACAGCTGACTCGTTGGCTTCCTGGACTCACATTTTGGTCCAATCCTGCCCATGTTGCATCTCTCTCACCTGTCTGAGTCTCACAGAAAAAGACATGAAGTACAGCAATGCATCATTAACACATGTATCTAGTCATTGAAGCTCAAATTACATCAAGGCCATTGTAACAAAGGCCAACACATGTACTGTATGTGTCTCTGCAGGTGAGGTTAAACAGGATTGTATAGGTGTTTTTAGCTCAGACTTGACCCACTTAAGAGTCAAGATGTCACATGGTGTTGATACCATGGTTACTACATGTCACTAAACTGAACCCTTGCTGACAGTGTGTGTCCTCATGTCGTTTGCTTGGGGTTTCCCCCAGCAGGCTCGTGCTTCAGCACCCCGGAGAGCGAAGTTAAAGAAAACAGTCACAAAGGCGACATTTAAAACGTTTAATTATCGAAACTAAGATAAATTCGTTTCCTTGAGTCTTATTTTTTGCTACTCAACTTTAAAATGTCACACTTTGGGGAACAAATGTAAATAAAAAAATAAAATACATACCGAACATTTTACGTTTCGAGGCGAAAACAAAGACAGCAAGGCAGCTCTTCTTTTTCTTAAAAAACGGCCATACTAACATGGGCAGTACGTTGACGATGACAACAAACAGTTATCCGTGTATCCCTCACATTCATTCTGTAAATAACTAAACTAAAGTCAGCTTGCTAGCCTACCTGTGTCCATGTTGTGCAAAATGACCTAACGCACCTGGCTGGGGCATTTCTCTGAGTGGTAATAAGCTCCGCCCCATGGCCATGGCGATTGGCTGCAGTTGATTAATTAAGAGTATTTGATTGGATGACTTGTATGTCAATCAACGGACAGCGTGTCAGGAGTAGGAGGCAGAAAATTAGTATTTCTACTAAAGAAAGAGGCTGATGTAAGGTGTACCTTGTTGTTAAATAGTGATCACGATATATTGCTAATCATATCTTATCTATATTACTTGAAAATGTAATGTTTGGATTAAAAAAAAGGCAGGGATTTTGTTCGCAGTTCTAGATTATTAATGGTGCTTAATATTTCGATTAAGCAGAAATCTAAGTTCAATTAAGAAGCAGAATGCACAAAAATAAAGCTGTTAAAAGTCCTTACATTTAATGACTTTTTAAGGCAGCCTCGATGATGGAAACCAGACTGATTATACATGTTGGCTCTGAAAACACTCCCACTCTCTCTCTCTCTCTCTGCCATGGGACCTCTGATGACTCTTGTCAGGGAGTCAAACATCTGAACACATTTTTTCAAATAGCGAGTAAGAATAAAAACAAACAATGGACCACAAAGCCACGTTTTATTGGTCAAAGGGTTTCTTGGTTCCCAAGATAACACAACAGTACCACAGTGTAAAACAGGAAACTGAGTGTTGACATCAGGTCTGCTCCCTCTTGAGTTTAAAGACAGACCATCATTAACACACTCGGAGCCTCTTACTTCACAGTCATACCACAACATTTATCATGGTTTTCCACGAGACCAGTGCACCAACAAACTTTGCAAATATCCTTTTTTTGTCACACACTAACCACTACATATGCATTCATATTTGTATTCTTATAGCTTGGAGTCATTTTGGTTTTATACTTTGTGATATATATTTGTTCTTATCCTGCATGGGTAATACAGATCATTATTTGCTCTCGAAAGGCTGAAGTTCTTGTGCTATTCTTCTGACAGCTCGGATGACATCTTCAGCATTGACTTTATCTCCAAATTCAATCTCTCTGTGCTCCAGAAGTATTCCCTGTGGGAGAAATGGGACAAAAAACATCATTATACAGTTCCAAGTGTGCTTTTTTGACATGTCTTTTCCCATATAAAGCAAAAGTGTGTTCTGTGGTGTATTCAAACACAACTTGACTGAAGGAGGTTTTACCTGCTGTCCTTGTCCAATGACAAAGACCCCACCCAGGACAAAGCCTTCTCCCAAAATGTTTCCCATGAAGCCCCTCTTAAAAGCCTGCAGGCCATTCATCCACACCCCAACACGCAGGAATGCCAGCAGACCCATCTTCCGCTCACGGGGTCCATAAAAACGTCTCTGCAAATGAAGCAGACAAACCAGAAGACTATATTCATTCATTTAGACCTAAACTGATTCTTCACAGATTCTGAATGACTCTTATTAACTGACCACACAAAGTACCAATTCATAACAGAAAAATAATTCCACCTTTTCATCCAAGAAGACCTCCCCGTTGAAGAACGGTTGGAAGTTCTGGACCTCGGTGCCGACGTCCTCCTTCACCACAGCGTACAGAGGGACCCCGAGCTCATCCAGCTGAGGCTTCAGAGAGGACAGCTCTGCAGCCTCCTGCAGCCGGGGAGGATTCAAACAGTCATGTGAACAAAAACTCACTGTGTACTACAAATACAAAGAAGCCACACACATCAACTGGTAAATATAGGCCTATACAAATTCAAGGTTTTGGTTACTGTTGTCAATTTGCATGTATTTCCTACGTAGTTTATTTGAAGGTGCATACATTATGATAAACTAGGGCTTTGGTAGAATGATGGCAACAGCTACAGGTGTTAAGATTCAATATATTGCGATCTTGTTGGCAAGGCAACAAATTGCAAGCAAAATGTCAATTTAAGAAAACTGTCTTAGTTTCCAAATTAAGACTATAGAAAGTTCCCAGAGATACGACGATAATACTTTAATGGTTAGATCAAGTCTGAAATTTGACTTGCATTCCAAATACATCAAGATTGATTTTGGGTACATTTCTATAAAATTATGTAGAAGACACAAATAATACTTCAATTGATTGTAGTCTATGATCTAAATATGTTACTCAATATCAAGACCATACACCAGCTTCAATACAGAATGGCAGACAGTGTGGGATAAAATGACTTGGCAAATACAAAAAAATACTAAAATCCCTTTCATAAAGCCAATAACTGTCATAAAGACATTTGGAGAGAATACACTAAAAACACTGGCATGACATTACCTCTCTGCACAAAAATCACCCAGGTCTCCTCACTGCCATGATGACAGCTCCCGACCCCTCCCACAGAGACCTAGCTTTCAGGACTCTGGTTTCTGTGAGGAAACAAGGCAAAGGGTAAAAGAGTTGAGCAACAGGAGTTAACAATAGCTCATTTCAACACCCTTTTGACAATTAATGAAATAACAACTCTGGCATTCTTTGGTGGAGAAAAACCACTCGCCTCCTTTTAGGGTTTTCAGTTCGGTCTCCTCCAAATGTTTGAGGGTGGCTTTCAGCGGAGTTGTCAGAAACATGTCAGTGAAATAATTCATAAATCCGGATATGAGGCTACCAATGGCAGCCAAGGCCGGGGCTATGATTCCTAACGCCATTGCTCTTCTCTGTCCGTTTACTTCAATGCATCCTGGCTTTGACAAGTTCTCTGTAGCTGCCTCGCTTAAAAAGCGCATTTAAATTCCAGCTAAAGTTGATCCTTCCAAACCCCGCCCCCTTTTTGGACCCAGATACTGATGAAAACACGTGATTAACTGCAGCTGTGTCTGATAAGCGGCGCCGTCATCGAGTCTGCAGCAGATACCGAAAAATAAATACTAAACAGTCGTTTTTATACTTCCCAGCATGTGTCCCTCCTCCTTCAGGTTTTGACCTGAAGGAGGAGGGACACAGTGACCTTTGGGTCACTGAAGGAAAACTGCACCGTCATTCGGGGAAAATGTTACACATGGCAGAAGTGGTGGAAAGTAAGTATATTTACTCAAAAGCTGCACTTAAGTCAACACATTGAAGTTTAGTATTTCCAGTTTATGTCACTTTACTCCACTACCCTTTGGAGGCAAATATTGTACTCCACTTCATCTATAAATCCAGCTTGAGTTTCTTTGTAGTTGCCCTTCAGATTCAATTTGTAAATCCAAAATATAAATTACCTAACACATTATTATACTAGTTATAGATTACGCTACCCAGCAGTGTATGCAGTAGTTCAATGAGCTCCACCTCTGTCAGAACAGTGATGCGATGCTCACAATAATATATAAATATTATATATATATGAATAGTGTAATATATTTTATTTTGTAATGGGCCAATATGCATACTACTAATACCTTTTCTATATTAAGTATGTTCTGATGTTAATATAACTGTTGTGAGTAATATTTTAATTCAAGAATTGTATTTCACAGTTGGATTTTTTAGTTAAGTAATATATATTCTACCTCATCATTGCATGGTAGCAAGATATTACAAGCTTGTACAATTAGAACAAATATTCATGTATTCCATTACATCCAGCTGAATTGTATTTATAGATTGACTTTATTCATCTGGCAGGAAGTCACAGTCACCATCAGCACTAATATTCACCTCTTGCCTGCTCAGTTGTTGTTTAATCATAGAAGAAAGCTTACTATTTCAAGCAAATAGATATTAGAATAAACAAAAAAGTATATATAGTGGGGATAAATGTTTATTTCTACAGAAGTGTTATATTTTCACATTAAACCAAAACTATTTAAACCGGATTGTAAAACACTGCCTTGCTCACGTATGATCTGCATCTTGTTCTTCTTCCTGAAAAGAAACACAATGTTTTGTTACAACTTTTTACACCACTGAAACAAAACAAAATGGCAACTTTCTGTCGTGTATGTTCCCAAGCTTCACTTGCTGTCCATTTTTACCTTTTCCTGGACGTCCTCTGTGTCAGGAGGAGAGTCTTCCGGCTCCTCTTTTGGTTTCTCACTCAGCTCTGTCCCCTCTTTTGTTATGTCACCGTCAGCTGGAGCCGAGCTATCAGTGGTCTCACTTGTGAGTTGTCCGTCTGCCTCCTGAGATCAGGTGGTCAGTAGAGCTCTGGTTAAGCATTAAACGAGTGTGTCTTTGCATTTCTATCTCTTGATTATATGGCAGTCTGGCTTTCTGGTGCTACTAAGTCATTTTGTCTCTCAAACTCAAACACTGCTGTCTCCCTCGGCATGTGTTTCCCCTATCTGGTGTGTTTGCAAAGATTAAGACAGAGATTGGAAAAAGAGTTATTCTGCAAAAATGTGTTACCTTTTCGTGTTCCTGAAGAGGCGGAGAACCAGATTTCTGTGTCTCCTGTTCGGTTTCTTCAGTAGAAATGGTCTCTTCTTGTTTGAGCCCTTCAGTCTGCGGTGCTGACTCCAACTTACCAGTTTCATCTTCATCAGCCTGCTGGTGAAATTGTGTGATGTAGAACAATTAGTAGATGTGTAGACCTGCCTTTTTTATGACCCTGACTCATGCCTTTTCTTGACCTGAACATCTTCTCTCCTCGGCTCATTTCTGACATCATCTGGCCTGGAATGTTTGAATCTTCATCTGACATTGCCTCATATCTTCTTCTTAACCTTGCTCATCTGTCCTTATCTTTCCTCGCTCTGTATCCTGCATCTCTTGCATCCTCAGTCTGAAAACATGGCAACCTACATGTTTCTCATGCACATTCTTCATCACCTTCTCTGTGTCCCGGGGAGAACGAGGGCTTTGTTTGTCTTGTAGCTCGTCTGGTTTGTCAGTTTCTAAGTCATCAGGGTCTCGACTGGGAGTCGAGCGTAAAGCTTCAGTCCGCTCGGATTCAGTCGTGTCAGCTCCATCAACCACCTGCAGAGACAATTTCAGACAGAATAACATGTCATTTAAGCGTCACAGTGAAACAAAGGCAGATGTTTTGCCATCTGCTCTCAAATTGTTTAAAAAATAACTCATACTAGCTACTTTTTCACATCATGGTACTGAAATGGAAAATATTTAATTCGGTCATATCACCTTCTCCTCATCTCCTTTCACTTCCATTTGATCCGTGTTTATGGTTTCCTCTTCTACTTGATTGACACTTGGCCCCTCCTCTTGTTTCTCTTCTTCTTGATCGCTCCTCGGCTCCACTTCGCTTTTTTCAACAGTGATATCTGTAGACTCCTCTTTGACCTCCGAAAGGGACGAACTACTGGCCTCCAAAGGTTTCCTCTCAGGGGACTGTGGACTGGTTTCATTATCTGTAACCTTCACCCAGCATATACACAATTTGGAATCATTTGGTGGTTTTTGCACACCACACGAGGATTATCATGCATTTTGTAGAATAATAAACATCACTGAAAACACCTCAGAAAAGTAAATTAATCAAAAGCCAAAATCAAAACAAAGAAGTGATTGCAAAAGATCAGAGAGGTACCACCACCAAAAAAAACTATTTTCTCTTTATATCACCTCCGATTCAATCACATTTTCCTGAGCATCGCTTTGGTGTTCGTCTGTGTCCCCCTGCACTTCTGGAACAGGGGTGTTTGGTTTCTCTTCTGCCACAGGCTTGTTGTCCTCAGCAGCTCCGGTTGTGGCTGTTCTGGGTGAATCCTCCTTCTCAGAGATCTGTTGATGTTGTGATTTGCTCTTGAAGGATTATGCTCAAAATGGCATGTCAAGTAAAACATGCACTCCAATTGGATTGTAAATGGAGTACATTAAAGTGATGCCTTTCCTCTCTTGTACCTTTGCCTGAGGTTTCTCAAAACTCTCGGTCTTAACAAAAATGTCCTTCTCAAAACAGGGAAAGTGCTCACCTTCCAAAGGCTTGTCACACAAAACTATTTCTGAAAATGACAAAGTAACTTCACTTCTTCCAACGGAACAAGAAACATAAATTAAAAGGAGTTTTATAGATGATCAAAGGTAAATACAGTGATAATAATGTGTTGTATTCAGAGTCTAGGTCAAACCAGGGCTTTATTCACTCAACATACTTTTTTAGACTCCTCGTCAGCCTCTCTGATTTTTCTCTCCTCCTCCCTCAGCCTCTCCTGGTGCAGCGCTTCTTCTCTTGCTTTTGCTCGCTCCTGCTCCAGGACCACCAAATTGGCCTTTTTCTGCAAATAACAATAAAGTCTGTACACTAGTACACTACGATACATTGTTTGCACTTTTGATACATGCATGTTATAGTGCCCTTTTAAGATTTGTAAAGGGTTTGACCTTGTGACCTTTCATTTCCAGCTGTATCTCCACACATGCAGGACTCTGTTAGCACTTTCTGAATCTAAGCTAAAGGTAAAAGGTGACTTGGTGTTTGTTGTCAAAGCACCTATAGGCTTTATAGCACTCAGCTTAAGGAGCTTAAGGAGCTTAGACTGTCTAAGTCGGTGTTATCCTTTCCTGCTCAGTAGAAGTATGAGCTTATGGAACAAGAAGTATCTTTAAAAGTAAAAGTAGCAATGCTATATCAAAAGTCCATTACATTAAAGGGTCTTTCATACAAACTTGGCTTAAGTGTAGGTATGTGTATTATTAACTAAACAAGCTTGAGGGACTGCATTACATTTTGTGATCTCGCAGAGGTGGAGTGCAATTTAACCCCTTTATTTAGAAAACGTAGTCTACTGTGTAAGGGCATTGAACATTATTTATTTGAAACATGTTTTATGATTTAATGTTTGTATTTATCTTCTCTGGGGATTTTATTCCAATATTTGTTTTTGCAATTTTTAACAGTTTGATGTGATTTGCCCACATTACAGTACTGATATGTTGGGGTTATGGTAAAAGTATAACTTATCAGAAAATAAAACTACTCAATGAGGCAAATCAGACAGTTAAAATAATACAAAATAAATTAGAATAAAATACACAACAATAATAGAAGATGGATACAAGCATGCTTTCTGTTTCCACCTTTATATTGTTCTTTTTTATTGTTAAATTTGTATTTAATTTAAAAATATTTTGATACCTGTTGCTTCATTTTGCAGATCTTCATTTTATTTTAGAATAACACAGACATGATCATGTAATTGGACAATACAACAATATACCATAAACCTCCACCCTAGAATATTCTATCACACTGTGTGTACACCTTATGTTGTGTAATGTCTCCCTCTAGCGGCAGGTAACGGAACAGCAGCTCACCTCAGCCTCATACTCTGCATTAGAGTTGAACTTGTAGAGCCAGTGGGCCAGATACTGGACGGGGTTAGGCGGCCGCTGCTCGGCCACTTCAGCGAGTCCCTCCGCCAGACACCTCCCCAGGTGTCTCTTTATGTACTCAGAGTCCATGTTAGTATGCCTGAAACACAACGTAAAGTGAGGCGACACAGACCTACATCGTCAGTTAGCGTCAGATAACAGGGACACAACTAGAACATTAAAGTATTACTTCCTCTCTTAGACGTAATATTCCGCAGTAGAATTAGTAATTGTATGTTAATGTGTTTTTGTATCGTAGGCATGTTGTGGCAACTAATTTCACTAATTTAGCAGCGAAACTAATAACCACATCGCCAAAACAAACCTTTTTCACGGAGCGTCCGGATGTAGCTGTTGTGTCTCCATGGTAACGGTGTCACACCAGTAATGCTCCCCTCAATCCTTTTAAATGAGTTCTTACTACCGTTAATAGTACGACTAGTAGCCTACCACTATTGCTACTGCTAATATTACAACTTTTACAATTATTTCCAAGCTTTGTTTTATAAGAAATATTGTGCAAATTACTATTGTGGAAAAAGTCTCCCTTACTGAAGACCAACTCAAGTTTTTCGTAGTCACAGAGCCAAAACATCAAGATAAATGGGGGTCATATTACAAAAAGTCGACATCCCTTATAGACAAGACAGTTAAACAACTTAATCTCAATTTCACCCAATTGATAGACATAAAAAATACATTTAATTACTTAAATGGTATTGAGATAAAAGTAGTTCCAATCAAAGTGAAGATAGACATTTAAAACATCTATACAATAATCTTTATTTAATATAAAGCAGACCTGAAGACATTATTGTGTGGAGCTAGGGTCAAATCTAAATTGTAAATCTTTTTTTTTTCCAAAGTTTTCATGGAGAGACAAAACAGTTAAGGGTTTGAAAGGACTAGTAACTTGATTTTATTTAATTTTCATAATTTGTTATCCATAATGTCACTTATGTAAGGTTAAATGTTGTGTCCTATTTTTCAAAGTAATTATATCTTCTAAATAATGTGGCCAATTTGTGGTATGAACACTGTAAAGATAACATACACTTTATATACATATTAAGATCTGCACTCAAATCCAACAAATCATTGATACATTGACAAAGCCACGGCCAGATTTCTTCAATATTTAATGTGATTTTACAGTTCTCTCACAGTTCCACACGAGAGAGGGTGGGAACATTTGCAGCAGTCTCAATTTCCATTAATCAGATAACACCCAGTTAACATATGTAATCACAGACATCATTTTCCTTGTATAATCATACTGCACACCTTTCAGACAAATATAGCCTACGTGTTGACAGGAAGATTCACTGTGGGCAGTCTTGTCCCTCTCACGGCACAGGATATTTGATCAAATTGAATATGAAATCTGCGTATTTTTCTTTTTGACAGCTTAACCCAAACATAGTTGTTTCTCTCATTTGCATGGTCCTTGAACAGTTTTTGTGGCACACTAATTTGCCCTGAATATGGAACAGAACTTTTTATCTCTTTTTAAATATGATTGTATTCTAACAAGCAGAGATCAAGAGCTATAGGTTTCAGGTCTATATGTTTGCATTAAAGGAATTTGGTACTTATAAAGTCATTATCCTGGCCTTATCCTGGTTAGAAAGAATTACAAACACATCCACTTTCAATCATGTTTGATGCCCTGACAGAAAGTTGTGATTTTCATCCCCATAATTATCATTCCTTAATTTATATTTTCATTTTATTCTGGTGTCTGGGACTGGGATGTAAAGCTTATTTGTGTTTATTAAGTTGTCATCCATAAACTCGCATCCTTCAACTTTTTTCTGACAAAATTATAAATACAAATAAAACACTAAATGCATTAATCCTCAGATATCAAACCAGCTAAACCAGATCACGATTTCTGGTGATTTATTTTTGTTGCACATTCACAAAAGACTATGTGTTTTCAATTGCACACATTGCAAAATACGACAAAAATGAAGTAAAACACAGACATCTAAATACTTGACTTATCAGTATGCATGTGCTCGAAGCTTTACACGTTTGTAATAGCAAGTCTAATGGCTATAATAGTTTATGGTGACCTGAAGTTGAAGCACTGCGCAAACACTAGGCTCTATATTTGCGTAAAAGTAGTAAAAGCACCTGTCCGGCCGAAATGCGTGCCAGCTGTGTGGGAACTGGGAAGCGGCGGTGCTTCCGAAGTGTCAAAGGTCTGAACTGATCCTACCTGCAGCGACTGCTCCGGTTTCACTGCAGGACACCACTGCGTCAGCAACAGCTGTCCTGCAGCAGCACACTGGCTGCCAGAAGGGAGAATTACGTCCCCAGTGGAAGGCTTCACGGAAGACGTGATTTTTTTCCCCTTCTAAATTGCTTGGATTCTGTGGAAATATTTGCTTTACAGTGCAAGGTAACCTGTTTCATGGCGTCTCTGTTGTCTTTTGTGAGCGTAAAGATGACTCCTGAAGCTCAGGAAATAAAAGTTTCCTGTCAGCCTGCAGTGTGCAAGGTTTTGCTTTGACTTGATGATTTAGGCCTACGTGTTTTTGCTACTTTATGTCTTCACGTTGTGAGTTTTCCTCTTGCTCCCCTCTGTGGATGAATTTGGCACATTTCTGACTTTAAGATTTTGGCTATTTGGTGTAATAATGTACATTCTCCTCTTTCTCATTTGCACTGTGTTGAAACTCTTGCAGTTTTTCTGTCTAGTAGCCTGACTTTGCCTGACCAAAGATGTGTCTGTGAAACTTGTAAATTAAGCTTGGTATTTTTTTTCATTGGTGCTGAAAATAACAGGCTGCACTGCCTAGGAAATAAAAACGCAAAGAGGTGTATTAATATGAGTGCCTTTGTTCTAATAATAAACACGGACCTGTAATTGAGCTCAGGTCAAATTTGGAATTGGTAGATTTATGGCTTCTCAGCGGGGTTTTTAACTGTGTGTGTGTGTGTGTGTTTGTGAGCAAACATGTGGGTGTTTGTGTTGTGAAAATGCATCACATGCAGTGTTGCACTAATGTTTTACTACTCTAATTGCAAATCTGTAGCAAAATAATGTATGTACAGTATGCACCTTTTTGAGGGGGGAAACTGTGCATGAGCATCAAAAGCCAGGCTTTCTTCACCTGCCAGGTGAATATGTTTCTGGAGTCCACATGTCCAGTGTGGACACTTTGCAACCTTCTCAATCCCCACTATGCCTCCTCCCATAGGGACAGCATTGTATTTTTAGCTCATGTCTTCATGGCAGAAGGGCAAGATACTGTGATGCTGTGGATGCTCATACCTCACAATTTCTCTGCCGTTAATCCATGTCGCCAATCATGTGGCAACATGAGGTGTGGGACTACAGAGACAGCCTGACTCCATGCAGATCTTAAGCTACAGTGGAAGACATGGTGTTCATATTAGATCCTGTCAGCTCTTATGTAACAGGATGACCTCCTGCAGGGGAGCAGTGAATCATCAGGTGGTGTTTTTAATTTCTTAGACTGAGTTTTTTGTGCATATTGCATTATTTATCTTGGTTGTTATTATGCATTCTCCACTGACAACTTTACCTTTGTCATCACAAATGTGGCAGATGGTATAAAATACTGATTTCAGCTTTCAATGTGCATAACTGAGAAGATGTATCCGTGGTTTTCCCCTTCGTGAGTGTGTTTGTGCGTCTCGCATCACATGTTCTTGGACACAGAAGGTGTCGGTTTTGAGTTTCTTTCACCAAGTGAACCCATGTGACTGCTTGGCCAGGCCTCTATATTTCCAGTGTATTCAAAGGTGAAATAGGGTTAAGATAAGCAACCTTTTTTATTTGTTCACTTCCCCTGTTCAGTGCAATTGTGTTCGACGTGCAGTTACATTTTTTTCTTTTATGTGAATATTATTTGAGTAATATATATTTAATGTTCTTTTGATGACATTTTGTTTAACCACGTGGTTCAAACCTCAGCGGTTGCTTTATGGATTCATGTGTTTCTTTAAAGACTTGATTGGCGTTGACTTGATGATAATAGCTCCCTCTGGTCACCATAAGCTGGATGGAATATCCTCCATATCATTTCTACATGCAATCAACTCCAATTTCTAAAAGGCGAGAGCAACGGCCAAAGTCAGTTAGGTTAGGCTAACCCTAACCGGTCAGTTTCATGCAGTAGAAATCAGTTTACTAAGTTTGCATCCAAGACTATACATAATTTAGTGATGTAACAATTATTTTCATTAAATGTAAATCTCAAAACAATTAATCCATTATTGAGGTCCGAAAGAAAATATTACAAATGCCCAAGCATGACTGAGTCTCAAAGTCCAAGGTGGTGTCTTTAAATGTCTTGTGTCTCAAAGATATCAATTTTTATATAATATAAAACACAGAAAAGCAGGACATTGCCACAGTTGAGAGACTGAAAAAAGCATTTTCTGACATTTTTGAATAAAAAAAGTTACATCTAATTGTTGCAGCTCTAAACTGTATAAGCCCCCTGATAGCTAACATTCCGTTAGATACAGCATGTTATTATGTTGCCATTATCCAGGAGACCATCATGTTTGTGATGAAACATTTGATAGGCATTGATCAGACAGCCTTAATCCTCTTAATAAAAGTTTGCATATATGCATCAGTTGGCCTTTATGTCGCTGTTGGCCATTGGATCATCTAAATGCTCTAAGGAGATTATGCTAGGTTTTCACAGCTCCTTGGTATGCATCGAGAGAGGCATACCGCGAATGATGGCAGCTGTCTTCTTAGCACCGGCATAATGCATGTTGGGATGTAGTGCAAACGAGATCCACTGTGCACACATCTTCTAAAGACATCAACATAAGACTCCAAAGGATTGACCGTTACTGTGACTCTGAATATGTTGATCAATACAACACATACAATGACACAGTAGGAAGGAGGAACAGGTGCAGAGGTCTGCTTTTAATGTGGCTCCCTATAGAGTTTGGAATACAAGGTTAACTGGTGGGTGACAGGGTGTTGAAGCAAGCAGGGAGACGGCGAAGCACAGTGCTGCGATCTGACCCCGTGAGAAAACGTGGGACAGGAGCACGGCAAATGTCAAAGGACGTGTGGATAAAAAGCCTTGTTTGCTCTGTAGATCTGTTGTTTACAACTTCACCACATTCCAGGAGTGGTGTTGCGTTGTGAGGGGACTGAGACAGTTGTCACAGGATTTTAAACTCTTAAGAGCATCAGAGTTAGGCCAACAAGTCATTCAAATTGATTAAAATATGATGCCACTAGACCCCTCGGTTAAAAACACGGCTAGTACAAGATAACATCATCAAGTTCAACACATTTTCCACAAGTCACATTACAGGCAATGCTGGAATCTAGTGAACTAAACGTCCTCTTTTGTCGTATTTGAACTCTGGCTACCCTGGGGACAAAAGCCAAAAGCTAGTTGGGCTAGTTTCCGGAGGTGAATATTGGCATTGGCATTCCACGCCCGGCTAGTATAACGAGGAGGTGTCTACATTACATCGTCTATATCCTCAACCGGAATGTCACAGGTCACATGGTCTTCCCTGACATGCAAGATGATATATATATTACTGTCGGGGAAGGCTTCTGAGATCTTACATTCACTCCCTCTTCCTCAGTTTGCCACCTGTCCTCAGAGCGACTCAAGGAGCGCGGTCATGAAATGATTAGACTGTTTTATGCTAGACTCTTAAAATCAAGTAGATCTTCCAAGTAGATTTGGGGCTTTTTATGTTTCTTTGGAAATGTACATATCACTATTATTTGTATAATGCTATGGTGACCAGAGCAATCCGCTCTTTGCGGCTGGTCCCCTAACTTTCAATACGTAGCCATGATGGCGTTATGAGTGCATCATCCTGTTACTTACAAGTATTGTTCTTAATTTTGCCATACTTTTACTTGGACTCCAAGTTTTTTTGTTGATAATAATATAATCTTACAGGACTTTTCCTTTTAACTTATATTAAAGTATCCATCTACCACTGAATCAAATACTGGTTCAACCACACACAAAATCTATTTAGACTGATACTGAATATTGCACTCTTGCCTGTAATCTTGGCTCTTTCGTGAGAAGAAACATACACTGATTAATGTAGCAACAAACCGCAGCGCCAAAACATATTATTTACCTAACTGACAAGGGGCACAAGGCAACAACCTCCTCCTTGGAGGACTTATTTGAGATTGGCAGGATTTCAATTGAGGGTTCTTAAAAAAGGCACCTTTGATGGCTTTAGCAGTAACGATGTGATGTACTGCAATCAGGAAATGTTCCTCATAAGCCTTGCAGAAACGCATCCATTCTGAGGTTGGGTATTTTAAGGTTGGCTCACGGTGGAGGGCAGCGGGGCCCATCAATCCTAGAATGGAGGATATGAAACAGGATGATGAGGGGGGAAACTAGGTCTTGGTAGCGAGTAGTAGGCAGGTGTTGGTAGCCCAGTCTAATAATAATAATAATAAACAATCTAAAAGTTTTGGTAGAATAAACTGACCCATGAAGTGCTAAAGGAGAAAAGAGACCCTCTCAGTTGTGTTTGTCATTGATTAAGGATGGTGATCTGATGAGTGATCGAGTTAAGATGAAATGAACTCTTGCGTTGTGTGAAAGAGGGAATTAGAGACTCAAGTGTCATATAGCGAGGTGGTGTGGGGGTTGTAAAATAGCGGATAAGGGGTGCGGAGGCGGAAGCTTAGTGTGTTTGGGGCCCCTGTGTAAAATAGAAGGTAGCGGGGAGAGGAGTCAGCTCGGTAAGATAAGTTGGCATGCTGTCCTGTTTATCGGAGGGATGTGAGGCGCAGAGCGAAGGCTCAGCCAGGAAGGAATGAGCAGAGTCATCGGGCCTCTGTAACACGACGCTCCGTCTTGATTGCCCGGAGCAGCTGGGCAGCCACCGTATCTCTGGAGCGTGCGCGTCTTCTCACATGTGCAAATGCATAATTTTCTGTTGGAGTGAGGCAGTTTGAGGAGGTTACATTAATGTGTTTGATCAGTGGCTATCACTTTGTCTATCTCTGGTTGCAATGTTGTTTTTATCATGTCTCTTCTCTTTGCACAGCCTGTTACCAGCTTGGTTTTGAAGGTTTGAGTGATTTAATCTATGTATGGATTTTCTGTTGCCTCTGCCACTTTAAATGTAGACCATACATTGATTATGTTCATATATAACTATATAAGGCTCTGATGGATAATTGTGATTGACCTGGGTTTCTGAGGGAATTTTGCTGCATAACAGTGTCAGGAAACAACTCTCCTTATATCCATGTATTGTTATCCTAAAGCCAACTTTATGCTGGGTGTTTGTCTTTTAAATATGTTCAAATGTTCGTCAAAAATAATTTGCAATTAATTCAACTTTTGAGTAAAATTGCTAAATGCTACTGATTTTGTTTCTCCCTGGCAAATATACTTCCCTCTCAACTTGCTTTATTCAGCATCTGCACACACAGTTTGTAGTTATTGATTAATATAATATCCCCTTCAGGTTAAGTGGTTCTGAAAGTATACAATAGTAAACAGTGATAACATAACTAGTTGTACTTTTGTTTTACATTGAGATCCATCCATCTAAAGTAAAATAGCTTATATAAAAGGGGTTATTTACTCCCCTATTATGTCCATGCGAGCAGCAGCCTATCCTAAGCTGCTCCAGACGAAACCAGAGTGGTTGCTACACACTTCAAAGGATGTAAGCGAATGCCACTTGGACCTGGTATTGAGTATCTGCTAAGCTAATAAGTAATCTGATGTACACAAGTAATGTCGTGGGCTCTTTAGAACGGTGGGAAAGTCCAAAATGTCTTCCCAAGAGCGTTCAGTCATTGTGTTACCATCCCGACACTTTGAAGTGCTTGTGGTGAAGTGAGGGGTCTAGGGTCAGAGATGTAGGGCAGAGGTTAAGGGGTATGGACAAAGATCAAAGACACACGTGGAAACCTAACCTTGTAGTTCAGTGGTTCCCAACCTTTTTGGCTTTTGAACCCTTTAAACGAAGGTGTATACATGTGAGCCCATTATAAGACATGATTGTAACATTTCTATCAAAGATTGCTTTATTTAAACAATTGTCACAAGAACAGGCAACACTTTTTCATTAATATAAATATGACCCTGTCAGACTTTTCTTGGGACCCATTTAGGAACAGCTGCTTTAGGCATTCACTTCTGCAACATGTGCTCAAGGGATTAGGGAATACTATCTTTTTCAGATAATTTACCAAGTAAATATACCAAACATGCTTTGCCATGGTGGCCTAGCAGTTAAGGTGATCTTTGCTGAATGTTATTCCTCATCTGTCTCCCTCCTCTCATTTCATGTTATGTCTCTAAGGTCATTTGTCTTGATAAAAGCATATAATTGCCAAAAAATACATAAATAACACCAACAATTTTTTTAATTTACGATAAATTATACATTTGGGGTGTTAAAAAATATAAATATATATATATACATATACACCATATATACACTTGCTTTTAAAATTATTCAAATCAAATCAAAATGTTTGTGGTTTAATTTAAAATGGTTAGGGTATGGCTTGCTTTGTCTCGTCTTACAATACATTCCATCTGAAAATATATTCTCTATCTACTTCTTGTTCTTCCTCCAGCTCCTTTTAGGGAAACCCCGGTGTGGTGGTGTCCCTTCGCGATGCGAAGATGGCGCCCCTGCTCCCTCCCCGAGGCACCAATGCGTTCCGCCCCTTTACCCGGGAATTGCTGGCGGAGGCCGAGAGGCTCAAGGAGGAAAGACAAAAGGCTGATGTAGAAGGCCATGATGAGGAAGAGCCAACAGCCCCAAGCGCTGATCTGGAGGCAGGCAAGAGTCTGCCCATGATCTTCGGAGACCCTCCATCAGAGCTGCTCAACACACCTCTGGAGGACCTGGACCCCTTCTACAAAGCACAAAATGCAGTCAGTCGAGGCACATCTGGGGCACACATGGCAATGAAACACACACTTAGTGTTTAATGAGCTTGACTCCGTCCCTACTTAACCTTGAAATACGACAGGATGTATTACTTAACATACATTTTAGCTGCATAAAGTATCCCTTACGCAATGTACACCGTTTCATCCGCGGTATGCAAATGTTACAGTTAAATGTTTCAGTATCATTCCAAGATTGTCATCACTAAGTATTTAGCGAAATGTAGGAGGGACTTTTAGACTCTGCATTTATACAGATATAATCTCTGTGTTTTTCAGACATTCATTGTGATCACCAAAGGAAACACAATCTACAGGTTCAACGCTGAGCCGGCTTGCTACATTCTGAGCCCCTTTAGTTTGGTTAGAAGAGGAGCCATCAAAATTCTCATACATTCATATCCTTTGAACTATTGATGCTTGGGCTTTTTTATCATATAGTGTTTTACATTTTGAATGAGAAATAAAGTGATGTTTAGCCATAAATAAAAGGCTACTTTTATTCATATTGTCCATGTTTGTTTCCTTAACCCTGAATTAAATTATTTAGCATGTTCATCATGCTTACGATTGTATTGAATTGTGCATTCATGACGTTGAGCAACCCACCAGCATGGAGTAAAACTGTTGAGTAAGTACTTCATTACTGTAGCATTCCTGTGTTATGTTATTTCTATCTATACTAGCCTGTGTTCCTTCTTAGGTATGTTTTTACTGGAATCTATACCTTTGAGGCAACAATCAAAGTGTTGTCAAGAGGTTTCTGTGCTGGATCTTTTACATTCCTTCGAGATCCATGGAATTGGCTGGATTTCATGGTGATCAGCATGGCGTAAGTGTACTTGCGTCTAATGGTGTAGTTGCTTTTGATATCAGCAAAAGTATCTTATTGCATATTCCTCACATAGTGCATCAAATGAAAGATAATTCTTTCCTTGAATTAAATTCATTGTTTTATGTTTTTCCACAGATATGTCACTGAGTTTGTTGACCTCGGCAACGTGTCCGCACTCAGGACATTTCGTGTACTTCGAGCCCTTAAAACAATTACTGTGATTCCTGGTATTTTTTTACTATTCTATTTTACCTTACATTTTTGTATGTTTCACTGTGTTTGTGTAATTTCACAAAGCAAACAGTACAGTAATTGATTTTGCTTCACATAAAATGTCATGTTTTCCAAGTTTTAATGAATGCAATCCTAAATTGGATACATTAAAACGCCTTGCTGTATCTAATAGTATTTCTAATCATTTATGAATGTATAACCCTTGCTGTCTGACTTTAAGAGAAGTGCAAACCACATGTTGATTGTATTTTGTCAGGTTTGAAAACCATTGTGGCCGCTTTGATCCAGTCAGTGAAGAAAATGGTGGACGTCATGATTCTGACAGTCTTTGCCCTTGCTGTTTTTGCCCTCATTGGCCTTCAACTCTTTATGGGAAATCTGCGTCAGAAATGTGTGCGATGGCCCATCGAAACAAATGAAATGAACACCACTGCTCAATTTAATGACACCATGTTCTTCAATAACACCATGGGCGTCAACAATACATCATATTCCAACAGTACCTTCAACTTTAATGAGTACATTGAAAACACAGGTATGCTAAAGCCATATTACTAGATGTCTCTTATTTAAGTTTATTGTGTCCTCACTTCTTCTTTTTCTTGTATGCTTTTAGATAATCAGTATTATTTGGAAGGCAGCCTAGATGCTCTACTTTGTGGAAACAGCTCAGATGCTGGGTATGTATTAAACACACATACACCATGATCACTTTGTCTGGTAATGATCGCCTGAGTGTGATTTCTGCAGACCAGAAGATAGTACATTCAGGGTCTCTTCCAAACAGCTTCTCCTTGACCTTGATGGGAAACATCATGAGGTCAGGAAAGATCTCATTAGCTTTTGAGGACAAAAAAAAGACAATTGTGTTATTTTAATTTATCCATAATGTACAATTAAGCAGGAACGGCAGACTTTATTTGCGGAAAAGGGTTGCCTAGTTTTAAATATTGCTGCCCCAAGGAATTGTGGAGTGGGATTTACTCCTTAACATGTAGAGTTTTCAACCAGCTCTTATCATGTCTGCCACTGAGATACATCTGGGACATTTAACTTGGTTAGGAACCTCTTAAACAAATGAGACGATTGGAATGCAGCCATTTTAGCAGACGGACTCTTCTTCTTTGTTGATAGAAAGTGCCCAGAAGGATACACATGCATGAAAGCTGGGCGGAACCCTAACTATGGCTACACCAGTTTTGACTCGTTTGGCTGGGCCTTCCTGGCCCTCTTCAGACTCATGACCCAGGACTACTGGGAGAACCTTTTCCAGCTGGTTGGCACTTCTTTCATATGTTGCAAACACATTAATGCCATTTAACTTATAATTTTTGTATTACTTAAATTATAAAAAGAAACGTGTCCTTAGTTCTCGTAGCTTCTTTTTTGCTCCAAACACAGATCCTGCGGGCGGCTGGGAAGACATACATGCTGTTCTTTGTGGTGATTATCTTTCTGGGCTCCTTCTACCTCATCAACCTCATCCTGGCTGTGGTAGCCATGGCTTATGAAGAACAGAATCAGGCAACTCAGCGAGAGGCCATCGAGAAAGAGGAAGAGTTCCAGCGGCTACTCGAGCTGATCAGGAATCAGGAAGAGGTAACTATTACAAGCAATAAGGGAAACAGCCAATCATGTATTTAAATTAGCATACTGTGGGTGCTGCCATATGATAACTTATAGCAAACTTTTATGGAATTTAGTTTTGTTCTTTAATACAGAATTGAGAAAAAATAACCAAGTGTGATAAAAGTGTTGTATTATTGGTAGGGAAATTGAATAACACTGTATTCCTTTATTCATCTAGCAGGCTATGGGTCTAGGAAGCCAAGTCAGTTTAACTAGTAAGAAGTCACTCAGTCATCACACCATATCTGAGGTGGCAGATGACGAACAAAGCCTTGAACATGATGAAATTATAAAGGATTGTAGCGGGAGAATCATTCCCCGTCTGTTGGTCCGAGCACCCACTTTGGTCAAGGTAAGTCAGTTTTAGTTATTTACAAAAAAATAGTTGTATAAAGATGGTTTTGATTTGCAACTGACATCAACATTTTTCAGTGTGCTTCAGTTTATGAGCTCGAAGAGAAGTCATTAGGCTCTGATCACAGCATGCTTCGTCTGGAAGAGCCATGCCTGACACAGAGGTCTGCTAGCGCTCCGAGTGTGCTCACTGCAGCTGCTATGGAAGGTACAGTGCCAATAAAGATTAAAGGGGACATATCGTACTAATATTCATGTTTATGTATGTGTTTTGGGTTTATACTAGAACATGTTGGTATGTTTAAATACTAAAAAAACACATTACTTTTCCAATACTGTCTGTCTGAACGTTACTTTAGTCACCCTATGTATCAAATGCTTTGTTTTAGTGACTTTCCCTCCAAAAAAGGCAAGTATTTTCTGATTGGCTTGCGATGATTTTTTTTAAAAGGTTGTATGTGGAGATACCAGTGACGAACCGTGTCTATCACAACTGGACCTTCTGTAGACACACACACCCCCCGCCGCCGCCGTTATAATGTCCGTCGTTTCACTGAATTGTCGTCTTGAAAAGGGTACTGGCAACAATTCCGCAACAACATCATCTTCACCTGTTGCCATTTCAACGTTAAAAACAATAAAACGGAAAATTGCTACGTCGCATTTATAGATCCTCTGTCTCGAGCCAGTGAACTAACGGGCCTTCTAGAGCAGTGGTTCTCAACTGGTTAGGCCTCGGGACCCACTTTTTACTTGGTCAATACATCGCGACCCAACATTTTGAAGCACTCAAATCTATTCAACAAAAAATCGTGCTGTAATATATACGCTTTTGAGAATACAATATTAATAAAAGTGAAGTACAGTGCATATATCCCTTATATCCCTTCACAGAACTAAAGTATGCTTTTAAAAAAGGTTTAATGAGATGATGGAATCAAAGCTGAACTATATAAAAAGGCACACATGCTGAAAACCCAACCCCAGCAGGGGGGTCTGGGGGGATTCTCCCCCAGGAGATTTTTAGAAATACTAACATAAACTACGCATTCTGGTACACTCTGAGAAGAAAATAAATAAATCTATTACTACCCGACATATTAATAATATTTTATGCCATTGTTTGTTTTTCACTTAGTTCTGACAT
The DNA here is from genome assembly GCF_902827165.1 of Trematomus bernacchii. Taxonomy (NCBI): domain Eukaryota; kingdom Metazoa; phylum Chordata; class Actinopteri; order Perciformes; family Nototheniidae; genus Trematomus; species Trematomus bernacchii. The sequence continues at coordinate 12,892,210 of NW_022988050.1, forward strand.
CTTGCTGCGAGAAGAGGAGATAGTCTGTGTGATTTACTTTAAATTGTGGGTAAGGGTAGATAGCTCCCATTGTTCTGTGACCTGTCAATCATCAAACCGGGGGTCATATTTCATTATGTGTTCATTTTTATCTGAAGTTGTACCCATGGATGTATAAAGAAGAGTTCTACCGCAGTTATTCTCCGTGGGGACTTCCGGCAACAATCTTGATTCTGATTGGCCAGAAGACTCGAAAAAACATCAGCAGAGATGTTTTATTGAGAAGATGATCACTACGTGACAGACGTTTTCAAAACCATTTATGGTCTCCGGTACTTCCAGTCCAACGCCTACTGCATGCACAGCGTTAGAAAATCGGTCCTTCAAAATAAAAGTTTGCATTTTTTCCCCAAAAAAGAAAAAAAAAATTGCAATTTCTTTTTTCAACTTTTTTTTCTTCACTCACACATCCGCGACCCACTTGAAACGGGTCCGCGACCCACTTTTGGGTCGCGACCCACCAGTTGAGAACCACTGTTCTAGAGTACCCTGGAACCGAGGGAAACTCTGAAAGAATACGCCCATTGGCTACAAATCAATAGATTGGTTGATCAAACTGTCAATCCAATCGTACACTCTCATTCAGTGCAATGGCCAGGGCATTCTATCAAGGATATAGAATACCTTGATAGAAAAATATCTGATTGGTTGCATTATTTTCTAACACAAAACCACTCATGCGTATTGCATGGACCGAGAAAGACAAACAAATCAACGTAACACTGTAATATTACAGATCAACAACATAGATACGATTCTCATTTATTCATTTTATTTACATTTTATACATATAATTAAATCGATTTTTTTGTTTGTTTTATCTGAGTGTTTCAGGGTATTCTCTGAATACCTTGAAGGCCCTGACGGTTTACCACTGGGAGATACTAATACCCCTTTCACACCGGCGCTTTTCCAGCTCCTGCTGGGAGCTAGAGCCTGAAAAGCGCCGGTTTTTCCTGTTCACACCGCAGCGGCGGCGCGTCATAGCTCCAGAAAGCGGTTCACTTCCAGCTCCAAAAAATTGTCGGTCCAGAGGCAAGAGCTTCGGAGCTATGACGCGGCGTCGCTTACGTCGAGGCGTGCAGGAAACCTTACTTTGACCATCCGTTCGCTGTTATTGATCATTGTGGAGATACATGGGCTATACAGGTTGTCATGTCCGACTATCAGAAGTAGAATCATAATGAAAAAATACGCCGGTAAAATGTGCCTATAGAAAACGGCTTAGCAAGTAGTCAGTTTAGCTTCGGTTGCTATGCTAACATCACCCATGTTATACCAGAGAAACTTTCATAACAGCGTTGTGATGCCAAACAGCGTCAATTCAGACTGACACACATTCACTTAAGGGGAACTGGGGATATGTATCAGCTGCTTGTGTGACAGTCAGACAGTGAATACTTTAGAGCCGTGTGAGCTAACCCGGAGCTAACGGGAGAATAAACTCCCGTGGAAGTGCAGCCACTGCAGCGGTCGGTAAATGCCGCTGAAACACATTAATAAACAATGAACCACGGCACTCTGGAGAAAAGTATAAGGTTGGAGAAGTCGTTATTTAATTTAATCTGGCTTCGTATGATTAAAAGCAACACGACCCGATGCAGTCCCCGGCCCGTTGTTGTTGTGGGAGAAAATCAGCGACGTAAACTTTGACGTCATGACGCAGCAGCGGCAGCTCTGGGCAGTGTGAACAGAGCGGGAGCTGAAAAGGGAAACGGGAGCTGAACCAGAAAAGCTCTCGCGAGGAGCTAGAAAGTGAAAAGCGCCGGTGTGAAAGCCGCATCAGATGGGTGGGAGTATATTCTAATGAGCCTGCGGGTTATATAGAAAAGGAAGCCACATTTGATTTGCGTGTTGAACCCAATGTTTTATGATCTAATCTACTGAAAACGGACTTGACTTGCTCATTTAACAGTGTGGGTTTGTAGGCACCCCAGATATCCAAATCGATGAGCACAAGCACTAAAAAAGTGAATGTTCATGATATGACACCTTTAACACTGAACATGCAACGACAATTGTCATAACAAACCCTTAGATGTAGCTTTGAACAAACCAAAACAAGTTGTAGAACACAACAGCAATGCATTGACAGGGTGTAAGCATATTGAGGTGTCAAGTTGCTCTGGGAATCAATGAAGGAATATACAAGGCTTAGTGTCTGGTTCTTAGAGGGGATACTCTAATGCAGGGGTGTCAAACTCAAATACACAGTGGGCCAACATTTAAAAAATCGGTACTAGTCGAGGGCCGGACTGGTTCAATGTTTATTGCAAAACTCATTGAAATGAACTTATTGCACATATTAAACCTGGAACTAACAAAGCTTAAATGATTGCCTATAAAAACAACATTAAACATTAAATAATCAGTTGCATCCATTTCTTATGGCTCTATCTGCAGCTTTTCCAGAGTCATTTCTTATGATTACATTTTTCCACAGGCCAACAACAGCTTAAAAAAAAAAAACATGCCCTGTTGTCGCAAGAAAAAAGTGCAGAAGGAAACATCCATTAAACTCAGTTTGCTGCTCTGTGATGCTAGTTCAAGCCAGATACTTGGCATCTCATCTTGGGTGTAAATTCATCAATGTTTGGGGTCAGGCTCTGAGCTGAGGAAATCCTCAGGATTGAGTGAAGGTGTGCGTGCAATATACCGGCGGGCCAAATCTAATAGTAATTAAAAATTATCCTGCGGGCCGAAATTAAATCCACCAAGGGCCTGATTTGGCCCCCGGGCCTTGAGTTTGACACATGTGCTCTAATGTGAGCTCCAATCACTGAGATTATCAAACAGTTGTTGACATTGTGCACACATTTTACTCAAGGCAAATACAGTAGCATTGTTAAAGCTTGCCATAATCACATTGTGCACTGACGAAATCCCTGTCAATATTCAGTGTCACGCCCTCATGGTGTTAAGCTTTGGCTATTTCAGTGCAACCTGGTCTCACCAGAATGCGTGACTCCACCACGACTCCTTAACACCGCAGTGCGTGGTGGAGTCACGAACTTTGCTACATTTACGTGTCTGCACCACGCAAACAACCCCAATGTAAAGTGAATGAGGCTCCTTTGTCGTGGTGCACACACGCATTTCTACAACGTCCAGCAGTGAGCTTTTATTCTATAAAACGTTTTTAAAATCTACTTTATAGCTTGTAGTAACTCACGAGAGGCTTCTTTTATTTTATTTGTATTCATAATAATTTTTATTTTTCGTCAGAATGTATTATGGTGCATTATTCACCAATTTTTGTTCTCAAAAAACAGTGCATTGTGTGTAATACAACTGTGATTTTTATTAAATGAGTTAGTTTTTAAGGAAGGCCAGAGCTTCAGCTGTGTCAAATAGATTGTTCCCTTTAGTTAACGTTATTTAAAAGATAATTATATTCCTATTTGATCATGTCCCCTTTATTGTATTACGGACGCAGAGAGCAATGTGAGCGTCCATTCCCATTGGATAACGGAGGATTTTACACCCGGAAGTAAGTATTCTCCTTACTGTCGATTGATTTTACAGTTATATCTGCACTACTCATCAACTCAAAAACACCAGTAATTACACAACATTGATTGGTTTAAATTGTGTATAATGCTTTCGTAATTTTCCCCTTCGATTTGGAGAAACAAATATTTGTTCAGAGTTTAGGATGGCCGAAGACACTGCACTACCCAGAATCCTCAGCTATTGTTCCGCTTTGCCTCAAGCTCTGTGATTGGTTGACCTCCAACTGCATTCCATATGAAAAAAACGTTTCGTAAAAGATCAAATCATACTTTATTCAGCAGTGCTTGCTTTACTCTTTGAAAGTCATCACATGAATGCATTGTAATGAATGGTTTGGCTGCATTAAACATTACACATCTGTCGTAGTTCTTTATTTATCTACAGAGATCGGGCCTCAGAATAGACCGGAAACTATTCTTTTACCGTTCTATTTTAATTTCACAATAAAGTTAGTAGTAATAATTTGTTTTGATATTATTGTTTTTTATTAACTACTAGACTGCTGGGTCATGTTAAGACCATCTTTTCTGTGTTGCTGTGGGTTTTTTACATCGCTTTTGTGTTACAAATATCAAAACAATAACAGAATATATCCGTCGTAAACTAAACCAGAAACAGCAGTATATTTTATTTTGTTAACACTGTAAACTTGACAGCTTTTTAACCCGCACCTCCTACTGGTTAAAGCACGTTATTACACGTTTAGAGTAATTGCAATGCAGGTAGATTGTGTTGCTTTTTAATGACTGTTTTAAAATGCCTTTTTCTTAATGTCTTTCATTTTTGTAAAGCACTTTTGAATGTGTTATATTTGATGAAAACATTTAAATATTAAGAGTACATACTCTTAATATAGTGGGAAAGTGGAAGGTCAATGATATAAATAATATAGAATAGAAAATATCAAGAAGATACTGTAAGTGAACAGTTTAGTGCCTGATAGGAGGATGTGCAAAACAGACAAACTAATAAGGCTTTATTTAAACATTAAAGAATACTTTAGATTAAGGTCTTCTATTAAATAAGAAAAAAGCTTTGGGGGTATCTACAGATATTAAGCCTGACAAAGTACTTAACGTGTAATATATTGCATGGTTTGGACACGTTCTAAGCACATGGTGTAGTCCCATAGCTGAGGATTCTGGGTAGTGTAGTGTCTTCTGCCATCCACACACTCCGAAAAAATATTTGTTTCTCCGAATCGAAAGGGGAAAATACAAAAGCATTGCACACAATTTAAACCAATCAATGTTGTGTAATTAACAAGGATAATCTGGTGTTTTTGAGTTGATGAGTAGTGCAGATATCACTGTAAATAAAATCAATCGACAGTAAGGAGAATACTTACTTCCGGGTGTAAAATCCTCCGTTATCCAATGGGAATGGACGCTCAGCTCTTTGGGTCCGTAATACAATAAAGGGGACTTGATCAAATAGGAATATAATTATCTTTTAAATAACGTTAACTAAAGGGAACAATCTATTTGACACAGCTGAAGCTCTGGCCTTCCTTAAAAACTAACTAATTTAATAAAAATCACAGTTGTATTACACACAATGCACAAAAATTGGTGAATAATGCACCATAATACATTCTGACGAAAAATAAAAATTATTATGAATACAAATAAAATAAAAGAAGCCTCTCGTGAGTTACTACAAGCTATAAAGTAGATTTTAAAAACGTTTTATAGAATAAAAGCTCAATGCTGGACGTTGTAGAAATGCGTGTGTGCAGCACGACAAAGGAGCCTCATTCACTTTACATTGGGGTTGTACACGTAAATGTAGCAAAGTTTGTGACTCCACCACGCACTGCGGTGTTAAGGAGTCGTGGTGGAGTCACGCATTCTGGTGAGACCAGGTTGTTTCAGTCAGTGTAACTTGGCACAGATATGAATGTCAATGCCACTCATTGCTCACTGTTAGCTGTTTTGATAGAATGACTGTAGACCACCTAATTGTTTTTCTTTGTCTAGAGTTGGAGGAGGGTCAGAGGCCGTGCCCACCCGGCTGGTACAAGTTTGCAGACACTTTCCTGAAGTGGGACTGCTCCCCGCGATGGATTCTTATGAAAAAATGGGTTCTCTTTATTGTGATGGACCCTTTTGTTGACTTGGGCATTACCATCTGCATTGTGCTCAACACCCTCTTCATGGCCATGGAGCACTACCCTATGACCCCACAGTTTGACCACATGCTCTCAGTGGGGAATCTGGTGAATTTCTTCCACATTGCATTTCAATTTCATCCCAAACGTATTCATACATCTCAGGCTTGAATTTAAACTGAACTCTATGCCCCTATAGGTTTTCACTGGGATCTTCACAGCGGAGATGTTCTTCAAGCTCATCGCCATGGATCCTTACTACTATTTTCAAGTTGGCTGGAATATTTTTGACAGCATCATCGTCACTCTTAGTCTGGTGGAGTTGGGGCTTGCGAATGTCCAAGGTCTGTCTGTCCTCAGGTCCTTCCGTCTGGTGAGAAACAACAACTACGTTGATATGCACATTATTAGTTAACTATTGTTCGGAATATGACTATATTAACTGCATTTATTTGTTTGGATATTCCCAATTATGTAGCATTTTCCGATTAAGACATATGTACATTTACACAATTATTGAATCCATTTGTATCCATTTACCACGATGAGATTACTTCCTACATTTTTATTCACTGTCTTTTATTGTGTCTGTCCTGTGTTTGAGATAGCTTCGTGTCTTCAAACTAGCAAAGTCCTGGCCCACCCTCAACATGCTGATCAAGATTATTGGTAACTCAGTGGGAGCTTTAGGAAACCTGACTTTGGTGCTGGCCATCATCGTCTTCATCTTTGCTGTGGTGGGTATGCAGCTCTTTGGCAAAAACTACAAGGAATGTGTGTGCAAGATCTCCACAGAGTGCGAGCTGCCACGCTGGCACATGAACGACTTCTTCCACTCATTCCTCATCGTGTTCCGCATCCTGTGCGGGGAGTGGATCGAGACCATGTGGGACTGCATGGAGGTGGCCGGAACTGGGATGTGTTTAGTCGTCTTCATGATGGTCATGGTCATTGGAAATCTAGTGGTGAGTGTAACAGTTATTCATCCCCAGCTGATTCCTATCTTGAATCTGAGGGAGACATTTTTGATAAAATACCCCTTTATGCTGATTGGTTTGAAAGGAAACAATGAAGACCGTTACTCAGCTCAACAATATTTAGATTTAAAATAAAAATGTTTCTCAGAGTGTCATTATGACTGGGTTGTCAGTGTCTTTATAGTCAGTGCTTACATCAGCATGCAGTGAATCTCAAGATGATCATCACCAAACTCACACATGCCGCCACTCAACTTGCAACTGTTACTACTGTGAAGCTGTAAAGCTGACAAACTATTTTGTCAAATCTTTCTAAATCTAACAGTTATCTTAATATAATGCTAGGAGATTGTCTGCATATCTCGGCAATCTATTGTTAACCCTCAGCAGAGCGAGGCCAAGGATAGACACACACAGCTGGGGAGGAACATTGTATCCACAAGGGGGCATTGTACTATCTGAAATATTAAAATATACCATATTCACAGATTGTAATATTCAAACATCCCTATGCATTATTTCACACACTGCCTTGGTGAACTTTTGGGTGCTTTAAGAAGAATCCTGAAAGTTTGGAGCTTTTTATCAGGCCTCACAGAAGAAGGATATGGGATAGATAAAACATGATGATCACTCTCTGTCATGATTTCAACATCGTATTTAATGACTAGAGCTGAAACTATTTCCGGTTAGGTTATTCATAGAAATGGAAAGGAAGTGGCCCATCGTCACTCTGACAAGAGTATTGCAATGGCCACACCGTGCCAACATTTTCAAAGCTTTTTTGTGATGCACAATATCTGCACTGACGTAAAGATACACTTCTTCAAGGGAGAGGGGACTTTCTATTTGAATCAAATGACTCGAGCCACCAAACAGTGGCTTTGACCTTGAGTATGTGCTAAGATCCGGCTCAAGGAAGCATGCTGCCACTAAAGGGAACAAACATAGACAGCTGAGCGAGCAGAGCTCATGTGGCAAGGGGACTTGGTGTTAAGGAAAAGTGATTTGATAGAAGATTAAAGCGTAAATGATGAAGAGCTAATAATATTGGGCCATCAGCACAACTGCGCATGGAGTGGATATTACTGGTATACATTTTCTCTTTATGTGTAAAATGCCCCTGAATTCCCACTATCTATTCTGCATTCTTTATTGACTTTTCACATCCACGTTTTTGCCTTAGCACAAAGAAAACTACTACTTTTTTTTAAACAATTTGTAGGCTAGATGTTATTTTAAGGGCTCAGATGAAAATTATTATAAATAAGCATGCGGGATTCTTTCTAAAAGCTCTTAGTTTAATAGTATGTTGTGTGTAAGACTTTTTTGAACGATGAACGATACTGACGCTTGGATGAAAAGCTACATCCACTAGCCAGTTAGCTTAGCTTAGCATTAAACATTTAAACGGGGGAAAAACTAGCTTGAAAACATCTAAAGCTTACTTTAGAGGCTCACTTCTGAGTACAGATTAAACAAAGAAGTGCATGTTAATTAAAGGCATTAGTAGGCAGATTTATTTTTACATTTGGACAGGCTAGCCGCTTCGTACTGATTAGCTCTACTGCTAAGATGAAAAACAATGTCATCAGTTACAAGAACACAATATGGGTAAACTAAACGTTATTGTAAATTGTCTTAGAATTTTCACTTATACTGGAAAGCTCTGTTGCATTTTACCACTCCTCTATCTGGCTTGTGTCTTGAGCAGCTCATCTTTTCCTCCAGTCCTCTTTACTGATTCACAGCTCCCTCACTGGAATGATGGAAATCAGCCTGCCATGTAATCGTGATCCCCTGCTAAACCTGGGACATAGGAACCGAGAAAATGACTAACAGGTTTAGCCACTAAAGATAGCTGCGTCTGCAACAGGAGGCAGATGACATAATATTCATTATTGTGCCATCACAGGGGAAATTTGACACGTGAATCTGATGTAGTCCGGACTTTTATTTTCTCCGTTTTATTTCATATCAAAGAAAATATTTTGGTGTTTGGGACAGAACGGTTGACCAGGAGTTTTTTTATTTAAAAAATATTTTCTGTCCTCTACAGACATAATTATTAAATTAGTCCAGAAAATTATTGCCAAATAATCTATGATAAAATTAGTACTTATTTGAAGCCGTAGTAGGCATACTTTGACTGTGCAATTATACAATTCTCCAGTTGGGATTCACTCACTCTCGATAATGATTTATCTGTTAATCACAGATGTAAAATACAAATATATAGATATTTCATATACTGTAGCTTCCTACTTCCTAGTGTAGTTTTTCACACAAAACTACACTAGGAAATTGCTGATATTGTGTTATTTTACAATGCTGTTATACATTTTTACATAGAGTGTATTTATCATTACCTTCATGTTTCTTTCTTCAGGTGCTGAACCTCTTCCTGGCCTTACTGCTCAGCTCATTCAGCGGAGACAATCTCTCAACAGACGAAGACGGAGAGATGAACAATCTCCAGATCGCCATTGGCAGGATCACACGAGGCATTGACTGGTTCAAAGCGTTCCTCGTTCGATCCATCCTGCAGATTATCAATAAAAAGCCCAAGGACACTGAGGAGGGTCCGAATGAAGACGAGGACCCTAAAACTGAGGGAATTGAAATGAACCACTTTGACTCCAGTCAACATTTCAAAATGGCTGATGGGATACCTAATTGCTTGGTTGAATGCGGGCCTTCTGGATTAATTGTGGATGGAGAGTTCAGTTTAAATGTGCCAATTGCTCAGGGAGAGTCAGACTTTGAAAACATGGATGAGGATGATACTGATGATGTTGATGATACTGCTGATGTTGATGATGCTGATGACTCAGAGTTTTCAGATGAAGAACATAATCCACATTATTCTGTAAGTACAGTCACTTTTACTCATCACACAAACAAATACAAAAATGACACCCAAAATGACCCATTCTGCCTCCCAAAGCATGCAGTTCTTGTGTTTAAGATGCAATGTGGCATGTAGCCTAAGTAATCAACCATAAACATGGTCCTTCTTTTTAGATGCAAGTTATCAATTTTTGGATATTTAAAATAATGTAATTTGTAATTTGCCTGCCATTTGATATGTTTGTCTTTCAAAGCACTACAGGTGTGTGGGGTCTTTTGAGATTTTTTCAACATCTGATTACACCGCCCTGATTGACATTCAATTGACATAGAATTACAGTTGTAGAACAGTCTGAACTGTTTTCACTGGTGATTTGACTAGAATGGTTGGTTGTTGCTGTTTGTTATGGTTAAAACAGTTTGGCTTAAAATGTGTTTGTTGCTCGACAAAAATGGATGTCTTGCTAAGCTAGTTCTTCTTTGGAGTGGCGGGAAGTGGGGTGGACGCACTGTGAGACCCAGAGCTGCAGCCGTCCGCTATTCGCCTTGTTTTCTTTAACAAGTGTAGCATTTAAAGTTTGGCGCAACTAGCTTGCACAACTAGCTATCTTGCTAATTTAGCTAGCTAACATAACTAGCTATCTTGCTAATTCCACCATGCTTTAGTGCTTCAATGGTTACAGAAAATGAGCCAAAGAAAGCTGTTACGCATCTGGCTGTAGCATTGTTTCCTTCTTTGTATTGAACATTTGTGGATCAACCTCTAAGTCGTAACATTTTACGAATTTACTCTGGCTCTGTATGCTTACACTACTATTCAACCCACTCCAGTCTCACGGCATTTCGTGTTATAGTCACGACATTTAATCTATTGATTTGTGTTCACCAACACGATATTCCCCTTTTTTTTTCGTGTCACACAGAACGCAATGTATTTCTATTGGTAGTATGTTTCGTGCCTGCACCACGTCTTTTTGTCCGGTCGGGTCTTGGAAGACCGGAAGCTGTATGATTCATAAAAACATTTTCTTACTCAATATCAAGCCACGATTATTGTTTTTATTTTAAATCGTATAATGTCTGACTTTTTTTGCCATCCGTGAGGAAAAGAAATGGGGCTCAGAATACTGAAATATGTATTTTTTTAATATTTATTTCCTTCTAATTTGTTATTCTTTTCTAAATAACACACTGTTATTTACTCAACAATAACACACAATTCTCCTTGTTTTTATTTATTTGTTTAATTCTATAATATCGGGCTTTTTTGCTGTCCGTTAGGAACTGAATTTCAAAATAAAGTCACCGGAAACAGACGTAGGCGATACACAGCCACTGAACTGATTACCCAAGATCCTCAGCTATGGTTGAAGCTCGGTGATTGCATGTTTTAGCCACAATGCACGTTGGGATATGGTGTTAATGCATAGGAAATAACTATCAACAGAATTGCGTTGCCAGGCAACAGCTTGGGGTGAAATAAGTATTTCCGGTCTCGAAGTTTGCATAGTAATCTGCAGTACTCATCAACTAAAAACATCAGTTTATCCTTGTTAATTACACAACATTGATTGGTTTAAATTCTGTACAATGCTTTTGTGTTTTCCCCCTTCGATTCGGAGAAACAAATAGTTTTCTCTGAGTTTAGGATGGCCGAAGACACTAAACTACCCATAATCCTCAGCTATCGTTTGGGGCTACAGTCCCTTTGCTTGACAAACCCCGTGATTAATCTTCAAGCTCTGTGATTGGATGTTGGAGTGGCAGTGTGCCAAGGTTACGCCGAGTGTCAAACAGCTCTATGAAATTGAATGAAACCACGGCAGACTATCCAAAACTGGACTTGAACGGGTAATGCAGCTGAACCGTGTATTACAATGTTGTTATGTGATGACATTCAAAGAGAAAAGCAAGCACACTTGGAATAAAGTATATATATATATTTTTTATGTTTTCGGATTTCATATCACATAAACACCATATCCCAACGTGCATTGGGGCTAAAACATCCAATCACCGAGCTTCAACCATAGCTGAGGATCTTGGGTAATCAGTTCAGTGGCTGTGTATCGCCTACGTCTGTTTCCGGTGACTTTATTTTGAAATTCAGTTCCTGACGGACGGCAAAAAATCCCGATATTATAGAATTAAACAAGTAAATAAAAACAAAGCTAATTGTGTGTTATTGTTGAGTAAATAACAGTGTGTTATTTAGAAAAGAATAACAAATTAGAAGGAAAAAAAATACATATTTCAGTATTCTGAGCCCCATTTCTTTTCCTCACGGACGGCAAAAAAAGTCAGACATTATACGATTTCAAATAAAAACAATAATTGATATTGAATAAGAAAATGTTTTTATGAACCACACAGCTTCCGGTCTTCCAAGACCCGACCGGACAAAAAGACGTGGTGCAGGCACGAAACATACTACCAATAGAAATACATTGCTTTTAAAATCGTTCTGTGCGACACGAAAAAAAGGGGAAAATCGTGTTGGTGAACACGAATCAATAGATTAAATGTGTTTCGTGACTATAACACGAAATGCCGTGAGACTGGGTTGTACTATTCCACTGCTTGTTTTAGTTGTCAAAGCAAAAGCCTCAGTGAGTACACAATTAGCTGCAAGTAAATGTATACATACATAAGTTAGCCCATTGCAATTTTGGCCGCCGCTGTGCCCATCCTGCTGTGTAGATTTTAAATAGGAATGCAATGTTCATTCTACTCTTCTTCTTTTTCTAAGCCTCGTTTCCACTACACGGCCTCGCTGTGAGGCACTGTGATTAGGCATGGTCAAATTACATTTCCACTTAAAACAATATATAAGCACTTGGGAAACGACACGATGCCAAGTTTGTGATGCAGGTAGCAAATAACAATTGATACTATGAGACATTTTAAATCTAGCAGCGTGATGATGTACTTAATATAAAATCTCAGTCAGGCAATCTCAGTAGCCTCTATTTAGTACATTTTATTAAATAATGTTATATGTTGTTATCAGAACAAGCACCTCCAAGTCCAAGTTGAACAAAAAAGGTATAAACAGACGACATAAGTTGCATACAAATCAGATAGGTATACACACAAAGCAAAACAAATGTAAAAATACACATTGGAAACTTCTGTGTTTGACGTTTACTAAAGTTCATTCTCTGCTCTTGTGCTATTTCAGGAAAAATATAAAGATGTTCATTGTTTACTGGGAAATATCAAAGTGAGTAACTCTGAAAAATCTCACATGAACAAATCAAAACTTTCTATGGGCTGAAAATAAATGTGTGTGGGGGGGGAGTCAATAATGTTTATTTGCATGGTGGCTTTGTAACTGAGCTTTAATTGTAATTCTTGACTAGCTGATGGGTGCTTTGAATGATGGGGATTCCTCAGTGTGTAGCACAGTGGACTATCAACCACCTGAGCCTGAGCCAGAAGAAGTGGAAGAGGAAGAACCAGACCCCGTAGAGCCGGAAGCCTGCTTCACTGACAGTATGAGAAATCATCGTAAAACAGTAATTTAAGCACACATTTTAAAATGATCTTCAATGAACCTGTTTTGCTCCTCTCCATTCAGACTGTATTAAGCGCTGGCCATGTCTGACTGTGGACATAACCCAGGGTAGAGGCAAACAATGGTGGAACCTCAGGAGGGCTTGCTTTACTATTGTGGAGCATGACTGGTTTGAAACCTTTATAATCTTCATGATCCTCTTGAGCAGCGGGGCTTTGGTAAGTGCCTTTAAAAATGCTTTTATCATAGTGTTAAGATACTGTATTACCATTAGAACACGTATTTAGGTATCTCTTATTGTTTTTCGGCAGGCATTTGAAGACATATACATAGAAAGACGCCGCACCATCAAAATTATTCTGGAGTATGCTGACAAAGTTTTCACCTACGTCTTTATCATCGAGATGCTCCTTAAATGGGTCGCGTACGGCTTCAAGACCTACTTCACCAACGCCTGGTGTTGGTTAGACTTTTTCATTGTAGATGTAAGTTTTGGCACCCTTTTATTATTTTTTAACCTATCTGTATGTACTTAACAGAACATGTGTTCACACATGTTTCATATCAGTGTCTGTGGTAACCCTTGAATAGGAAATGTTTTGATTCTGCCACAGATTTCCCTGATTAGTTTAGCTGCCAACTTTATGGGATTCTCTGACCTTGGCCCAATCAAATCCCTCCGGACTCTCAGGGCCCTAAGGCCTCTTCGAGCGCTGTCAAGATTTGAAGGCATGAGGGTACGTTTTGTGACTGTGCAACCATATTTGAGGGATGTGTATGGCTAACCAGAAAGTCTATTTAAAAATAAATAGACATAATTGACAGGGGTCATCTAAAGTTTTTGGATTTATATATTTTGTGCTCGAATAGAAAATTGGAGTTCTTTTGATATTTTAATTTGACTTAACATTTGTAAACAGGCTATTTTAGGTTGTTTGCATATATTTATCCCACAGTTGCATCATTGTTTAATGTGCTACCTACCTCAAAGATATGAGTGCAATTAACCTTGATTAATTTGCCAGTAAATGTTGCCGCTGGTACTCTTACTTAAGTGGGATTTCAAAATGACATTTACTTGTAATAGAGTATTTTTGCATTGTTTTGCATACCATACTAATTGGATTGGCTTTCCTCTACAATGTGTGTTAAATGCATGCTTACACCGTGGATGCTGTACCAGAACTAACTGAGGTAAGGGTACAGATATAACTTTCTGGCAATAACAAGCTTGTTTCTCACTCTAACAACCTAAATACATATTTGTGTACATTTCTTTATAATCCCGTTATTCTAACAAAGTCTTCTCTTGAGCAGGTGGTGGTGAACGCTCTCGTTGGTGCTATTCCCTCCATCTTCAACGTGCTGCTGGTGTGTCTGATCTTCTGGCTCATATTCAGCATCATGGGAGTTAACCTGTTTGCTGGGAAGTTCTACCGCTGCATTAATACCACCACGTCTGAACTTTTCCCCATGTGGGAGGTCAATAACCATAGCGACTGCTTGATCCTCCAAGAGGCAACACAGGAGGCCCGCTGGGTCAACGTCAAGGTCAACTATGACAATGTGGGACAAGGCTACCTGTCACTGCTTCAAGTGGTGAGGAGTGATGTTTCCGTTATTATAGAGTTGGAATTAACATTGTTGTAAAAGCTTTTGAATAACACGTTTTGAAACACTGCTCTTTTTTTTTCAGTCAACTTTTAAAGGCTGGATGGACATCATGTATGCTGCTGTTGACTCAAGAGAGGTAGTTATTATTTATATTATTATATTGACCATTAAATATGTTGGGAGACCTTTAATCTTTACTCAGTACTGACTACACTTGATAATTAAGTTAAAATAAACCTGTGCAAAGCATGATATGAGGAACATATGTGATAATGTACAATACAACTAACCATTTTTATTATACTGATTGTTTCATTTTGAAGATCAGCTTTCTTCTGATACCAAAAGATCCCGAATACAATATAGAAAGTTGACATTGTGATGATAATAAAATCAAATATATAATTTGCAGAAGACCCTTAATTTATTCCATGTGCTATATTTTTATGTTTGCTTTTGGTAAATTACACAATTATTTAGTTTACATCCCATAAAACTTTGCAAAACGTATACTCAGTACCTTTTTTTTTGATTTATGGAAATTAGCAACATTAAGAAATCGAAGTCAAGAGTTCAAAAACTCGCCTTCCCTTTCCAACACCCCTGCACTTTGAGATAATTGAATATATATGTAATATATACAGTAAGTGACAGATGCTGATGGTGCAGTCTTGGATCAACAAGTGCCCTTCCTGACCAGTATCATATTCCTGTTTAACCTTTTATCCTGTATCTTCCCCACTCTCGAGCATCTCTCACAAGCATCTACTTAATTATTTAGTAACAGGGAAAGGACAACTTTGTATTGAACTATTTATATTCATTCAAATATGTTCTTCCTTTTTAGGTAGAGGAGCAGCCTTCTTATGAGATCAACCTCTACATGTACATTTACTTTGTCACCTTCATCATCTTTGGCTCTTTCTTCACACTCAACCTCTTTATTGGTGTCATTATTGACAATTTCAACCAACAAAAGAAAAAGATAAGTATCACGAGTCTTTGGAAGTAGTAGTCTGTAACAATTAAATTGTGATTTCTTTGTATTTCAATTTATACTTAGCTATTTAAACACCAATAATGATGTTTGAATTTATGTCTGCACTTTGGAGATAAAGACATCTTTCTGACTGAGGAGCAAAAAAAGTACTATGAGGCCATGAAGAAACTTGGTTCCAAGAAACCGCAGAAGCCAATTCCACGTCCAACGGTATGCCATTCATTAATAACTGAGAGCAATATTAACAATTTGGTTTTTGCCCACATTTTTTACAACTTCAATGAAGGATATGAGACTTATTTCTATGCTAAAACTGCCTTAATTCACTTAAATGTTGGCCACAAATGTATTAAAAAAGCTACTTATTTGGCAGAATGATTATTACAAAGGTGTTCCTTGGGTTGGTCACATTTAAAAAAGGCCAATCAAAAGTGTGCAGAAGAAGCTCCATATCTGGTTTCTTCACTTGCAAAATCATTTTAGATCAGCCACATGGACAGATCAGAATCAGAATCAGAATACCTTTTATTAGTCCCACAGAGGGGAAATGTACGTAGTTACAGCAGAAAAAAAGAGCCACAGACAGCTTACTGTTACATAATTATGTTACATATGTTACATGCATTAAAAAGTACTAAGTTATGATATAATACAAAATATAATAAAAAAATGTAAAGTTATACAATTTTCAAAATACACATCCTGTAACAGTTCTTAGGATTTAGCAGCCAGGTATATATAGCACAGTTTTAACGGCATATATATATATTGCACTTATAGCACATATTTCACATAGTTGGTTGGTATTTAACAGCAGGGCGTGTTATAGTCTGTGTTGTGGTGTGTGTGTGTGGGGGGGGGGGGGGGGGGGGGGGGTTCTACTAGGGGCTGTGCTGGTTGTATAGTCTGACTGCTGCAGGAAGGAAGGACCTGCGGTATCTCTCCGTGAGACAGCGGGGGTGCAGCAGCCTGTCGCTGAAGGAGCTGCACAGACTTTTAGAAACCTGGAAGCTTGTTGTCCTCTGCTGGGTCTTGAACCGACTGCAGTTTTTCAGCGTTACAGAATCTAGTTGTAAAAAGGCTTATCTTCGACGAAGCCTGCCACTTTGGAGTCTTCTTTTCGTGGATGTTTGCAGTGTTACCAAACAAGCATATATGTAGCTCTTATAATGGCCGAATCCATTCTTTACGAATGCTTTATAAATTCTGATTTGGGGACACCTGTGTAATTTTTGCACACGATTTTGAGAGAAATAAGCCTTTTTTGTGCATAGAAGAAGTCTTATTTGATTTTATTTCAACAAAATTGGGGCGAAAACAAAAGGGTTGCATTTATATTTTTGTTCAGTGTTTAAACAATGCAACACCAACGTTGTGACAAATCAGCTCAGCATGTGTGGTATGCCATCTTGACCTGTGACCTATGTGTTGACCCCTTACCCTGCACATTGCTGGTGTGAACAGGCCAACTGACCCTGTTGGATTTGTGTTTCTGTTCCTTGCCTTCCCTTTCACCTGCAGAACCCAATCCAGGGATTGGTGTTTGACTTCATTAGCCAGCAATTCTTTGACATCTTCATCATGGTGCTCATCTGCCTCAACATGGTGACGATGATGGTGGAGACGGACAACCAAAGTGCAGAGAAGGAAGATTTCCTTTTTAAAGTGAACGTGGCTTTCATTGTCGTGTTCACCGGAGAGTGTTCGTTGAAGCTCATTGCCCTGCGACAATACTTCTTCACAAACGGATGGAACGTTTTTGACTTTGTTGTGGTCATCTTGTCAATAGCCGGTAGGTGAATTGAACTTCTTAGAGACCAAAAATTGCTACTGTGTTCAAACAGACAATAGGTGTTCATTATTGTCTCTTTTTATTTCAGGTACAATGCTCTCAGACATCATTGAGAAGTATTTTGTGTCACCAACTCTGTTCAGAGTCATCAGACTGGCCAGAATAGGCAGGATTCTGCGACTTATCAAAGGAGCCAAGGGCATTCGGACACTTCTCTTTGCCCTAATGATGTCACTTCCCGCCCTATTCAACATTGGCCTCCTGCTCTTCCTCATTATGTTCATCTTCTCCATATTTGGCATGTCAAACTTTGCCTATGTCAAAAAGGAAGCTGGAATCGACGATATATTTAATTTCGAGACGTTTGGTGGCAGTATTATTTGCTTGTTTGAGATCACGACGTCCGCCGGCTGGGATGCACTTTTACTTCCAATGCTGGATAAGGAGTTCCCAGATTGCGATCCAAATTTTGAGAACCCAGGCACGGATGTAAAGGGCAACTGCGGCAATCCGCTCATGAGCATGGCATTCTTCTGCAGCTACATCATCGTCTCATTCTTAGTGGTGGTCAACATGTACATCGCCATCATCTTGGAGAACTTCAACGTGGCGCAGGAGGAGAGCGGAGATGCGCTCTGTGAGGACGATTTTGAGATGTTCAATGAAACTTGGGAAAAGTTTGACTTGGACGGAACTCAGTTCATTGAGTATAGCCAGCTCTCAGATTTCTGTGATACCTTGCAGCCGCCACTGAAGGTTGCCAAGCCCAACCGAATTCCCTTAATGGCAATGGATCTGCCCCTGGTCATCGGGGACAGGATCCACTGCCTGGATGTCCTGATGGCCGTCATACAGATGGTCTTGGGAGACACGCTGGAGATGGCGGCGATGCGGGAAAGCATTGAGGCCAAGTTCATCCTCAGCAACCCAACCTCAGACTCCTTTGCGCCAATTACCACAACGGTGCGCCACAAAGAAGAGGAGATGGCCGCTGTGGTCGTTCAGAGGGCTTACCGCAAACACCTGCTGAAACGCTGCACGCGCCACGCCGCTTTTATGCAGCGATGTAAGAGGAAGGGTCAAAAGGACGAAGGTGACGATCCTCCAGAGAAAGAGGGAATGCTCGCACGAAGGATGGGGGTGCTCTATGGTAGCAAAGTGGACCTTGTAGAGGAGATGGAGCAGGCTGATATAGAAACTCTAGCAAACCAACAGCCTTCTAATCCAGAGACACTTTCAGATGACACAGAGTCCCAAAGTGACACGGAACCCCCCGAGCCAAATGTAATTGTTGTACCTGTAGAAATAACAAATGAGGTTTTATTACATTCTGCCCCTGACCCATACCTCTTTTTCCTACATGCAAATCTGAAAGAGACAATTGTATGACAGAAGACAATTTATAATGTCCTCCTCCTGTTTTTCCGCAACCAAGAAAGGTGTGTCACTAGTTGAATTTTCCACATAAGATGTTACACAGTGCTAATGAATCTTTAAACATGCTTATGCATCTTAAACATTAATTAGCATTTTATAATTGGAACTAACAAACAATCCCTGTTCTTAAAACAATATGCTGGTGTCTTATTGGGTTAAAGATGCAACTGGAGTACATGGATTTTTTTGATAATAGACCATAAAGCTATTAGCAAATTTAACCACAATCCATTGGTGCCCAAAAACCATTTAGTATGATTGAGAAAAAAAAATGTGTTCTGATTTGTCTAAAAAGTCTTAAAAGCTATACTGTACTGGCAGTACATATTACACAGTACATGACAAATCTTACTTGTGTTTAAATTCCCAACTTTTAGACACATTTACAAAAATGCTCACCCAAGACTAGTATAACAAGAAAAGCTGTCTTTTTAGCCAAAAATGTGATGTTCTCTGGTAGGAATTTAAAAAGTTCAGTTGCATGCACAAATGGATTATCGCTCAATCAGCAGAATACCTATTCATTAGCTAAATTACTCAAAATATCCAAAATCAAGCAAAATTCCGACTTAATTTAAGTCACTTTTATGTGGAATCTCAACAATGTGATAGCCCAACATGCTTATTCTTTCAATTAAACATTGAGTTAGTTTTGTACATATAACTGAAAGATAAGGCTTATCTTGATCACATTTATCCCAGTTATACTTTATAAGTTAACAATAACATGGGCCGGCTAATGCGTTTAACAGGCCCAGTTTATATTGCACTATTTATATCCCTTCCAGGTCAAGTTAGAGCAGTTTTAAGACCTTCCTGTTTTCTAAGATTATTTCCTCCCTGATTTATGCATGTCATATCAACGTTTGTCTATTATTTTGTTGTTCCCCTCAAATAGATCTCAACCAGTGAAACAAGCCACTTGTTTTCCGTTTAGGTATTTAGACTAATACACTTTGACACTTAACGTAAGATGTTGTGTTTACATGAACGGCTTCCTGTTCATTAAGCTATATCTTTCTTTTATATAAGAATAATTCTAGCAACAGTATACATTTTAAATTAAGGTTTGCCTCAGGTTGGATGAAGTTAGACCTGATGTTAAATGATTTTATGAAACAAAGCTGAGTGTTGGTTTAGTTGAATACACAACTCTGAAGTTATTGGAATACCCATCACACCTATTTGCATATTTACCCAAAAGATCTGGACGATATGTTCTTGAAGTCCGTCCCAGCGTGGAAAGAATGCTTCACTTGCTGTTGTGTAAGTCTTAACCTAATCTAAAACGTCTTACTCTGAATATACATGATCAACAAAAGCACTTTTACAGTTTTCTAGTTTGTTTTTTTACAATAGACTTTAGCAGGTTGTCTCTTCTCCTGTTTATGTGTTCAGCACTGTTTTAACATCAACCCTGGGGGGTTAATAAATCATGAAGTCTCCTTAAGTCTCCTCTGATGGTACGGTAAAATTCACAACCCAGTATCCTCCTTTTGTTTACACTTCTAATGGAGGCAGAGCGTTACTGTTACACCCACAGTCAGTGTTGCCTGTATATACATTGTTTTCTTTATTGTATATTTATATCATTTTGTTATTTTGAAAAATGTTACTATAATGTGAAAATAAAATACTTCTTGTAGGGAAAAGTGGGCTGTGAGTTTGTTGTCACTAGCAGTATTTTGTGAAACTACTCTGGGGCCCTCTGGTGGTTTACAATGATGACTGTTAAACTCAACCTTTTTTCAGTTGAGTAGATTTTTCGATTCTTCCATTTGTACAGTGTTTTTTGTGAGAAATCGCAAAAAGAAAAGTTCAGGTACAGTTTAATCAGAGGTGGAAGAATTACTTAATTTTACTTGAGTAAAAGTAGAAGTACCAGAGTGTTGGAATACTCCGTTACAAGTAAAATCCTTCATTCAAAATGTTACTACAGTATGTTGTAAAAGTACAAAAGTATTTGCATCAAAATGTACAAAAAATATCAAAAGTAAAAGCACTCATTATGCAGATTGGTCCATTTATTTATGTGTTTTATAATGATTGATTTATCAAAGTGTTGTCAAAGCTGCTAAAGGTGCAGCTAGTTTGAATGACTTTGTATACTGCAGGGTAGCTTGTGAATTTACTCCAGGTGGAACTAAAGTCTGATTCAAGACATGATTATATTTCACATCATTAGTCCAAATCTGTAAAGTAACTAAAGGTATTAGATACATGTAGTGGAGTAAAAGTACATTATTCACCTCTTAATTCTACTGGGGTAGAAGTACAAAGTAGCACAACTTTGAAATACTCAAGCAAAGTACAAGTATCTCAAAATTGTACTTAAGTACAGTACTTAAAGTGGACCTATCATGCTATATTTGAATAATATAGTGTAGGACCATACCTATATAAGGCATATTTATACTTTTTTTTTTTCAAAATACCAAACAGATCATGCATTTTAGTCATGCCTCATTTCGCTCAATTTGACAATTTATAGCTCTGTTTGTGCAGGGGCTGATTCTGGGAGAACAGCACCATCTACTGGCCTGGCATATGTACTACAGCGTCTCCAGCGCTTTCGAACGGCAATGGCCGTGGCGGTCTTCCCCTGATTGGTGAAGTTGGCCCAATAGCCGTAGCGCCACCGTCCTGACGTCAGGACAGTGTTCAAATCTGGATCAGTTTTTATCAGATCCGTTGCAGCCCCTTTTTTAGAGATTTGGGTATGGAGGAAAATAGAGAGGGTTGTGTTTTCTGACACTTGTGGCGCGTTTCCACTACAGCGCGGAGCCCCGTTTAAGAGAGCTGTGACGTCAGCGGCCCGTCTTTGGTTGCGTTTCCACTTGGCCTAGTACCGGCTAGCGGGTCCTAATTCACAGTTTAAAAATCGTGGTTCTAGTGCCAGAAACAACCAGGCTGAGTCGGGCTGAGTATGCTAAACTAGAGAGAGAATCGCTGGCAAGGGGGCTACAACTACAACAAGATGAACATATTTGACCGTGATTTAATTGTAATACACGTTTCAAAATGATGCCGAAGTAACAACATACTGATACCGGTTAGTAAAAACCATGAATTAATGCTTTGACAAGTCTGCAGACAGACGGCAGGCGAAAAACCTTTTAAAATGCGTGTTTTCTAAATGGAGATTGGCTAAGCTAACGCTGTATATGCTCCGACCGTCCACACTCACAACAACGGCCTATACAGACATAAATAAACCAGCGACTGTATTCGCCATGACACAGACAGTCTGTGGTTTGTACTTGTTTAACTTTTGTCTAGTTTCTGAACAGATATGAGGAGCTGTGAGCTCTGAGTGCTAACAGCTAACGGCTGTGTTGTTTTTCTGGGGTTCTCATTGAAGATGACGTCACGGCTCCGCCTACACTGCGTTACTATAGATACTACCTCAGTTCCTAAACTGTAATGGCAATGCGCCATAAAGTGAGCCAGTCCTAACGAGGCCTAGCCATACCGAGCGAGGCCGAGCGAGGCCGAGCGAGGCCGTGTAGTGGAAATGCGCCATTGGTGAGTTCCCTGGAACACTGGGGACACATATTCATGTATAAAAGACGTACAAAAGTGCATTTTGCATGATAGGTCCCCTTTAAGTAAATGTACTTAGTTACTTTACATCACTGGGTTTAATACACATTTAAGTTATCAAAATATTTACAGTGGTTGGAAATGTGCATGGGGCTTATTCTAAATTAAAATAAATCATAAATGGTTATGAAAGAATAAATGAAACTAACATAACAATGAATATAAGATCAAATGTTTGCAACATTTATGCACTATGGTACAAAGGATTAAGTGATATCGGCTATAAGATACAGCTCTGAAAAAAATTAAGATACCACTGCAGCATTATCCGTTTCTCTGGTTTTACTATTTCTAGGTATTTGTTTGAGTAAAACATTTTATTTTAATTCTATAAACTACTGACAACATTTCTCTGTTTTGGAATTCAACAGACACTGAAATGGAATGGCTGACATACATGTAGAGGTTTAAGAAAACTTTGGAGTGGTCTCTTCATTTTTCTAGAGCTGTACATACATTTGTCATATTTTCATCTCCAGTACTGACATGTTGCCTCCTAAACAGCTGCTCATTTCAGCACTATATAGCGACTCGCTTGCCCAGTTGCTATTTTTTGTACTTGAGTGACAACAGACGAAAATAAGCACTGCCTCTTACAAGAAATAAGGAGGTGGGGTGTCTTGATTTATTTGCATATTTTTGTGGTTGCACGCTATGCCTTGCCCATGCTGACTGAAGTTACTAAAAGAGGATGTGCAGGGGCTTTCTTTTTGGCTGCCTAGTTGAGTAATGCTGTTTATTGCCAGGAAATTAAATCAGGAAATCTGTCAGTGCAGCAGTCAAAAATAAATCTGGGCTACAACTAACATTTATTTTAATTGTTGATTTATATGCTATTATTTTTGGGACATTTTGTCCATAAAAAGACCAGAAGAGTGAAAATACTCTTAGTTAAAGGTGATTTCTTCAAATGTCTTGTTTCTACCATTTATCGCTCATTGGACTTATGGTTGCAGTTCCCTCCTCTTACGGCTTTGTTGCATTGAAATCATTTGTGGGCAGCCACCATTGCTTATCAAAATGAACACGTGAAAATGAAAGAGTGACAGCCCAAAGCTTGACTGATTTTGTGAGTCACCATCATTTAAATAATATCTTTTTATGGGAATCGCAGAATTTTCTGTCATGGTCTGTGGAGGCAGCAGTTTATCTTTTACCCACACACTGCAAACTGCCCCAGCTCAACACGGTAGATTAAAAAAAACGTATTACATATTGCACATAAGTGTTATTGGACAACATGGTGTCGTATTCTGTGTTTGTTTTTGTGTTTTTACATCATTACACGTTGGTGTAAAATCACAACAGGGGTGTCATAGTCTGTGTTGTTGTGAGTGTGCTGGTCTACAAGGGGCCGTTGGCTGCAGGAAGGACCATAACCGTATAAAAAAGTGTTGAAATCCATGCATTAGTCGATGATATTTAAGTCTGGCCTAGGCAACTCAAGATATACGCTTCAATACACACACATACACACCAAAAGCCATTATTTTCCTTTGCGTTTTACAATGTTAAAAATGATAATAATGATTTTCATCATTAGATGAAATCATGTAGCAAAAACCTTCAATCCACATCCATATCCACAACAATAAAGGTCCTTTCTTTTATATTGAAGGCTAATAATTATTTCACTTAGAATTGATTAAATAAAGTTCCTGTTTTAAAGGGCCCATGTCATGGCCATTTCCACTGATCATAATTACATTGTTGAGGTATACTAAAATAGATTTATACTGTGCAATTTTCCAAACTCACATTGGTTTCGCATACAGCATCTCTGTCAAGCATGTGTATTCAGCAGTATTCACTTTCTCCACTAAACGACTCGTTGGAGCTCTTGCCCCCCCCTCCCTGTGAGCCTAGTGTGCTCCGATTGGTCAGCTCGGCCACTCGTTCTGATTAGTCAACCACCAGAGAGGCTGCGCCCATGTCTAACAGTGCTTTTCCCGGCTGCTCTCAGCGTAACATCAGTCTTATCATGGCGTCGGTACAGCCGTATATTTTATATACATATATATTTTTAACTGTTGTTATAGAAGAGTGTGACGGCCCCAGGGCCTTTGTCTTACGATGGGGTGGAGCTGAAGAGGCTGCCCGGAGTCACACGACGGCCCCAGTCTCTCCAAAGCGGCTGCAGGAAGACTAACTCTGCGATCCTCTCAACCACCTATCTCTGCATTTACCACAATAAATGTGCCGTGGTTTTGTAAACTCGTGTATGTCTCCTTGTCTTTCCGTTGTGGCCTACGAGCCGCTCATAACAAAGAGTAAGTTATTTTTACCCGTTATAAACTACTACTGTTTGATGAGAAATCAAATCATGGTTTGCTATATATGAATTCAGGGAAGAAAGGATAGGCCTACTAAGTATTTCCATTAAACTTTATTTTTAGAAATGTACAAAATGAACATAAATATACATATATACACACGGTATATCATCCATTCCTCCTCCTCGCATCTTGCCTGCGCACAGTCGGTGCGGTGCCTTTTAGCACGAGGCCTCAGTAGTAGTAGAAGTCCCTTCCCCGTCATGGATTGTCCGCCAGGATCTGGCTGGACGAAATCAAATGCAAATCACAAAATATTAGAGAAACTTAGTTGTTTTAGATTCGTTAGTAGTAGTTGTGTAATGAACAGCTTGCCTGCTAATATGCTAACCTAGCTTTGTTTACCTTGGTAGCTAACACGATATGAACGTTAGCTTGGAGGAAAGGCAACTATAATGCAGTGTAATGAAACTACTATGAACAAAAGCTAGTGGTTCATATTAGGCTAGCAATAACGTGTTTATAATTGCAATCGTATACGGGTATTCTGCTACCATACAATGTAACTTGCATGAATACATTGTTTTGCGCTAGCATACAGCTAGCCTCATTAGCTACATGCAGTATATGTACTGTCACAATGTACGGTAAATCACCCGGAGTATACTGTATGAGTATTCCGTGTGTGTGACTGCAGACATTCTCCTGCCATGACAAACATGTATGCAAGGCCATCTGCTGATATTAGAGTTGATATATGGAAACTCTAGCAACTTAGTTAGCACAGTTAGCACTGTGTCAATGGCTTAGCAGTCCAACACAGTTTACACATTTAAACAGTCTTGTTTGATAAATACACAAATAACAATGCAAACTTACAGGTTGTATACCCAGATCTTCCCCTGCTCCAAACGGTCCAAACAAGCTGTGCATATCCGGCCTCAAACTGGGCAATGTTTTGGAAGCTTTCTTCTGTGAAATGCCGGTTCTTCGAACCTCTGGAGGAGGAACACGCCGCTGCTGGTGTGGCCATAGCTCTTCGGGATTGGTCCATTTCGTTCCGGGTACCGCATGACATCAGGCGGTACCCGGAAGAATCAAATGGGCAGTGACGTATCTCCAACGAGGCGTTTTGGGGAGGTATTTTCTGTGTTAGAGTTTTACTCGCTACAGGGTGTACTTTGAGGGTTTTGACTCTGCACACCGTTTACATGCATAAAAACCTTCATAACACACAAGGGGACGGGTAATAACCGGAAAAGCATGACATGGGAGCTTTAAAGTTTTATTTATTTAGAGTTAGGTTTTTTTCCACTGGACAACTTTGACTCCCTTTTTAAATGAAAAGTAGCCAACATAAAAAGTAATGTTGTTGTTATGATACTGAAACTTAGATATTGTATTGGCACGAGTTTCATCAAATCACATGAATGTTAGTTGTTATCCTACAAATGGATTCAAACCCCCTAATGTTCACCCTCACGCATCTTGTTTCACTCCTAAGAATGGCACATATGTGAAGTGTTCTAATGTTAAAGCTGTGGCTTGTTCAGAGTTATTTTGGATCTATGTTACAGATCTCTCTTCCTCTTTATTTGCCTGTCACTAAAGCCTGAGTGGTGACAGACAGCCCACCCTCTGCTGCAGACACTTCTCCTTGTTCACGACATACACATGCCTGCAGAGAGACACATGTGGAAATCAGCATTCACAAACATATTCTCTTTTGATGTCATCATGCGCTGGTTGCTGGCTGGATGCTTCGGACTTGCTTTAATCAATATCTCAGGTAAATGTAAACTCTTCGTACAAGCTCAGTTTAGTTTAATTTGTGACTAGAAAATGGAAATGATGCACACTTTATACGGTGCTAAATACTAACACTTGTGAAATGCTGAATGTTATAACAACACTTAAGATTTCATAATTCAATTTGACTATTTATGGCTGTTTAACCAATGCATACAGTTGTTTTGCATGTTATTTTTGACTCCACTGTACCATTACTTCCTGGCCATCTGGTGAAAAGAGGAAGTTGTCTTCTGAGACAAATATTTGTTATTCTAATATACAGTATACTCGCACCAAAACTGACCATCAAGTAACTTTATTTGAGACCTGTTTTTTTTATTTTAGATAAATATGTGTTACCCTTGACATTGACTAATGTTTGATGTAAATTCATGCAGATTTAGAATGGTTTAACAAATGCATTAACTGTGTTATCCTACA
This sequence comes from Trematomus bernacchii, assembly GCF_902827165.1. NCBI lineage: Eukaryota > Metazoa > Chordata > Actinopteri > Perciformes > Nototheniidae > Trematomus > Trematomus bernacchii. The sequence continues at coordinate 12,919,167 of NW_022988050.1, forward strand.
CCTTGTCCTTACATTATTTATACAAAACACTAATTTAACTGCATGATGGTGATGACTTAGATTACATGTAAGATTGCAACTATTATTATTTTGTTGAGGAGTAATCTCACTTTTTAGACAAATAGAATGATTGTTGAATTGTGAAGTAAGGACAACAAATGTACTCGGAAGCAAAGATGACTTTTTTCAAAATATCAAATTTACAATTATATAAAAGCAAATTAACATTTCAGAAGCTGAAATAAGCATATTTCTTTCTTGATGAATGGCCTCAATTATTATCAAAATTGTATTTGATTAATTTTAATCGACTAAGTGATTTATTGGTTTAGATCCGACCTTTGATATATAATGAATCGTTGGTTTGCAATAACTCAAATGTTGTCTAACTGTCTCTACAATGAGAGCCCTGACAACCCTTCTTTAGTTGCCAGCTCTCAAACATGAAAGCTTGCTGCTTTGGATTTGAGGTTTTTGTAAAGTTATTATTTTCGTTTAAAATAAGCAGTGTTGGGCTCTAGGGACTCGTGTTTTTTTCCTTTTTGGACATTTGATTGACTAAATTAGGATTAAGGATTAAATAAAAAAAACACTCACTGATATATAATACAATTACCTGCAACCCTTTTGATTTAAAATTATCATCACTGCAAGCAATGGCACTTTACTATGGGCTCAGAACAGTCTCATAATACACACATGCACACAGAAGGATTCACACTTGTATTTCATGATCCGCAAAAGGATTCACACTTGTATTTCCGGATCCACACTTGTGTTTGTCAATGCACACACAAATGTGTTCCGTTTCATATACATGTAAATAAAATGCAAATACAGAAAAAAGTTTTACATATGTATTTTTGATCCTCACATATTTGTTTTCCTTTTAAAACCTCTGCACCTACAAACACAAACCGCTTTCTGTGCATGGATCGCTGTGCATTCGTGTGTGGGTTTTTTGAGACTCCCCTGACGGTCACCCGATTCGTACTTGTCATTTTTTCTATCTATAGCCAATCAGATGTCTCCTCAATTCTAAGCCAATCACATGAGCGCGCCCCCACGAGGGTAGATTTCTTGCGTTCATGACGTAGCGCTTCATGTACGCATTTTGCGCTGTCCGGAGCTGACAGGTCCATGGAGCCTGCCTGCAGGCGCTAGTGATGGGAATTATGGCTCTTTGAAGGGAGCCGGATCTTATGGCTCCGTTCCTTTCAAAGAGCCGTTCAAAAGAGCCGTTTTTTGAAGGTTACTAGGTTTATTTGCAAAATAATCACCAGGATAATGATTGACTGCATTGCCAGACCTAATGTCAATAATCGGCATTGTAAACATGACACAAGGTGGCGCCATATCCATGTCATCATGTCAGTGAATGTACTTTGAATTTACCCTCTGTATGTGTTAAGTAAATAAAGTTGCCTTGCCTTGAATGAAATTCATGCAACTCTTAATATTAGATACTGTGTTTTTAAGTGGCGATGGAGATTATTTGTTGATCCTGCTTTAAAGGATATTTTGCCTTTACAAATGGTGCGCTTTATCACTGCCTGGGTTTTGGTTGAAGTGAATCCAAATGCTGCTGCGTTTTCGTGTTTGGCTCATTTTCCATCCGAAAAACACGTTGTCTACCTGTCCTGTACCACTTGTTATGACTTCTCTCTCTCGTGTATTCCGTTAACACCCACCCCATCTCACTCCTCGTGCTGAAACCATGGATGTATAATAAGAAGGCTGAAACCTACCAAACAGAGTAGGGGCGGATCTTCACAGAATACGTTTGGGGAACAAAATCAAGCTATTTAAAAGGCGAGTGGATTTTGGCAGGCAGTGAGTGCGGACCAACGATTGAACGATAACAAGAACGGCTCTCACCAAGTAGGACTCGCATCCCCTCGTTCGTACCAAAGAGCCGTTCAAAAGAATCGGCTCGTTCGCGACCGACACATCACTAGCAGGCGCTAATCTCAGGACACCTCCACTCTCAGTACATTGCCACTTTCCGAGCAGGAAATGCACGCAAATACAAGCCTTTATATTATTAAGGTACAGTGCCACTTTCCGAACCATTAATGAATGCTTGTGTACATAAAAACGGCAGGCAAAACCGTTTTAAATGTATGTTTCCTGTATGGCGAATACAGCTGCTTTATTTAAGTCTGTATGAAGTTGTTGTGAGTGTGGAGGGAGCAGCTACAGGTTAGCTTAGCCTAATCGATCAGTGCACTACGAAGCCAGTGCTAGACAGTGAACTGTCAACGGGGGGAGCCCCGCCGGTCATTATCGGCCGATATTCACTCTTAATAGTTTGATCAGGAGAGCTGGATCTGATCGATATGGACATAAACGCGAGTGAAGTTTTAGCGAGCTGCATGAGAAACTGACGGGCTGTTAGGAGAGAGGGAGGGAGAGAGGAAAATAGATGATCCTTACTCCCGTGTTATTAGCCATATCCGGTCATAGTCCGGTAATTACCTGCTAACGGAAACTCTGCTACACAATTCTTCTTCTTATTATTATTATTATTGAAACATGACCGGTAAGTTTCAAATTTGTCCGGTAAAATAAATTCTGTCGGCGGAAACCCTGCTCCGGACAGCGCAAAATGCGTACATGAAGCGCTACGTCATGAACGCAAGAAATCTACCCTCGTGGGGGCGCGCTCATGTGATTGGCTTAGAATTGAGGAGACATCTGATTGGCTATAGATAGAAAAAATGACAAGTACGAATCGGGTGACCGTCAGGGGAGTCTCAAAAAACCCACACACGAATGCACAGCGATCCATGCACAGAAAGCGGTTTGTGTTTGTAGGTGCAGCGGTTTTAAATGGAAAACAAATATGTGAGGATCAAAAATACATATGTAAAACTTTTTCTGTGTTTGGATGTATATGAAACGGAACACATATTTGTGTGTGCATTGACAAACACAAGTGTGAATCCGGAAATACAAGTGTGAATCCTTTTGCGGATCATGAAATACAAGTGTAAATCCTTCTGTGTGCATGTGTGTATTATGAGACTGTTCTGAGCCCATACTTTACCTACACCATGTTTGAGTTTTACAATAACTGCTGCTGTAACCTTAACCCTGATCCTTCTATTGCCTGCTCAGTGGCCCTAAACCCTGACGTGCTGATCTCCCAGAAGCCCCGGTTCTATGGAGTGAATGCCGGACACAATGTGAGCATTTACTGTCATTGTCCGTGCTACACGGAGCTCCAGCCAGCCACGGCAGAGTGGTACAGAGTGAATGAGTACGAGTACGGCGCTGTGGTGAATACAACCAGAAACAGGATAGAGGCAAAAGATAATTATGAACTTCATCACGGCCCTCACGACAATAATGTCTTTCTCGTCATCCGTGCTGTGCGCTTGAAGGACAGCGGGGTTTACTTCTGCAAGATACATGATACATTGGGACCTGGAACTGCAGTCCAAGTAGCCAGTAAGTATCTGGGACAATATGTGTTGTGCAGAATGCAGACACATGATGCAATGATGCAATCTTCCCTCTCACAGGATCTGGTGGTGTTGACCAGGCAAGGAGAAGCAAGATGAAGGATGCTCTCATCATCCTCCAGGCCCTGCTGTTGGCTGTGTGTATCGCTGCTGTACTGCTACGCAAACGCCAACAGGTGAGAAACAAGATGCACATAACATTCACAAATATATTTGCTTTACCAATTGACACTGCTGTATGTGTTAAAATGGCAAACAGCTGTTGATGTGCATAACACAATCGAGAAAGTAGCAGACAAACTGCTTATTTATCTGCTTATTCTTTCTATCTTTGGATTTTTTTAATTAAACAGATTTCTACAAGACTATAGATACAGTATGTTGACAGGTGTACCTGTGACTACTACAACTGAATATGGTCATAAATCTGTATAATATTCCTGATTAATCAATTAATCTTTAACAAGTTCCCAGATACCCAGACTTCTTCATATTGCCTGTCTTTTTCTCTTATTTAAAAAGATAGAATCCCTGAATGTTTAGCCTTTTTGGCAGGTTTACGAAGAGTGTTATTCCAGATAGATAGATGGATAGGGGTTTTGTTTTTGTGATAAAAGGACGACCAATGTCATGGCATCCTTCAATTGTTATCTTAATGATAGAAACAAACGCTATGACCCTAGGGTCCCATGTTCCCCAGTTCAATATCTTCTTAAAATCACAGATTCAGGAGACATTTCAAAAGGTTTTATGTTCTCACCAAAGCTTTCCCTATGTCAAATGTTTGTTCCCCTGGGCCGAAGTGTTGATATCACCCACCTACAGATTATAGGCTGCAGATGTAATACTATTTGAATCCTATGGCTTAAATGTATTGAATGGAGACATTGATATCTCCACAGTTGCTCAATGGATGTAACTATTCAAACTGCATTTGAAACGTTCATCTCCCTTAATTTGTTTGCTATTTGAGCCGCAAAAGTTAGCCCATTTCTTAACAAGGACCCGGGGGAACATAGGACCATGGGAATGACCCCAGAACATGCACACACTTTGATGTACTTTCTCCAGACATTTTTTACAATGCTTTTGGTCCCTTGATGTATACAGGTGTACTAAAAGAATACACACAATCTATTTTAAAGCAGCAAAGAAAAGATTAGAATGTTTCCTGATCTAATGTTAGATCACTTAGCATGTTTATTATTTTTTGTTATATATAATATATTGGTCCTAACTCAAATGTTCATTTTTTTGTGTGTCTTTTTATTTTTTAAACAGTTGGAAAAGAAGGACAGTATATATGAGGAACCTGAAGTTGACCACATCTATGAGGTTTGTTTGAATATGTAAATGTTATATTAATATTCATCGAGCATTCAGATCCTTAATACCAAACTGTGAAATGAAAGTCCTGGATATAAAACTCTATCTGTCACTATTATATCTGATTTTCTGGATTCATATTACTGCTGCTTTATATCTCTTGGATTATCATATGTTTAAAACCGTTGCTATCCTTGCAACTTTGTTTTTCTGACCAAACCAGCTGTTTTCAACTTTGTGATGCAGTTTGCACCTGATCCAAACAACTTTTTAAATAGTTTATTTAACATTGGAGATACATAACCATTCAGGAAGGTTACAAAAATTGCAGAACCTTTTGCTGAAAAATACAATAACTTACTTATTTTGAGTGATTACACAAGTTACAGTCCAGAACTGTTCAAATCAAGGCCATTCTTCGTCATAAGTGGTTAGATACTGTAACATGATTTATTTTACATAAAAGGTGAATGTGCAAGATACACACATTCAGTCTCTTCGCACCACTGAGCTCATAACCACATTTCTATCTGGTTCAGTCAATGCAGCTCCCAGGGTTGTTTTTTAAATTTATTTTTAACATACTGTAGCCTATACTGTAGTCTGAAATTTAGTTTGCTTTTTCTAAGAATAATACATATGGAATTGAATATAGATGTTATGGCTAGAGGAAGAACACCTCTGACACAAAAATTGCTTAACATACAAGCAAAGAAGAAGCAATAGAAAGCCTACAAATGTAATACATGCAGTCATGAATGAAGTTTAGAGTATTTTATAACAGAGCTTCTAGATTTATAAAGATCAGATTTTGATAGACACTTTAAAAACACCATTGACTTTTTTTGTACAAGCTGTAATGGCAATTTAAATGTTCCAGTGTCCTATATCCTTTTGCCATTACACTTGGTGGCGGGGTTTAGCTGCACCAGGTGTATAAAAGGGGTCATCTGTTTGTGTCTGCGTCAGGATCACTCTAAACCCTCCTGTGAAGTAATGGCAAAAGGATATAGGACACTGGAACATTTAAATTGCCATTACATTAAGTAGAATCGGTATGCTCTTCCTCCTGTGTCCTCGTCCTCTCCTGTCACCTATGACACCTTGTATACACCCGGTGCAGCTAAACCCCGCCACCAAGTGTTCAAAAATAATATTGCACTATACATATAAATTAAATAAACTGAGACACCAACAGCACCCATAAAATGGCTCCTACACAAGCATTTTGCAAAAGCTGTTATTGATTCTGAGACTTTGGGGGATTATTGAGGCCTTCGAGGCATTGACTCAAGCCTTTTTGTAAGAAACCCATAAACAAGCTTGTCTTTTGGAGAAAAACAATGGTGTGACATGCCAACATGCTGTTTGAAAATGACAGAATGACAGAGAAGGCCCGAAAAATATAATAAAAAATGCAGCCCAAAGGTCCATCGATCATTAGCTGCATTTCTGGTCAGGAGCAGAGATGTTAAATATATTTGAATGTTGACTGCTCTTCTGTAACCTTTAGCAGCTTTTTTTTTCTTTTTTCTTTGAGTCATGTCTGAATGGCTGTCTATGCAAATCAAAGCCAATGTACCCACACATAGGCATAAGATTCCCCAAAACTAGCACACACATACACACACATATACATGCTCAGTGTGTTAAAAGTGACTTATCTCTGTCTCTCAGGGCTTGGCGATTGAGACGTGTTCTGGAGGTGTGTACGAGGAACTCTCTGTGTACGCGCAGGCTGACGGAACCGAGGCCCCATGGGAGTGAAGCGCCTCACAATAACTCTACATTATAAAGTACAAATTATACTTTAAGAGCCCTTTGTGGAGGTCGGTCATTTTTCTACGGTACCAGTTTGTTTATAAGTGTGCAACAGCATGTTTATTCTAAAAGACTTGCTATATGTGCTGTTAATGTTATGCTATTTAGTGGTTTGAAGTCCAGTGAAGTGTAAAGGAGCCATTCTACAATTCAAACTTCTTGTTGGTGCTTTAAGACGCTTTTATAAATACAATAAGTGTTATTTCATACAGTACTCTGACTTTAATATCTGCTTGATAATAGGTGCAGAAATGTGTTTGTGTATAATAAAATCTGAATGTAATGAAAACCAATAAAAGCTTTGTCAAGTTGCTTGAAAAGGACTTTTATTTTTATTGGCTTTTGCAGGTAAAAAAACAGACAAAACATGAATAAATAGTTAACATAAATTGATCAACAACATATTTTACTATACCAATAAATAAATACATGAGTACAAAACTCAATAAATAAGCAATGAATAAATAAATAGATAACAGAAGGATTTTAACTGGTGAGGGCAGATGAAGCTCTCATGCAGCTCAAATAAAAAACTCATTCAAATAAATAGATATTTAAATAAATATTTAAATAAATAGCATGTAAGCAAATAAATTAACACAAGGCCAATGTCTGACAGATGTTAGTTGGTGAGAAGAGAAGAACACAGCAGGTCTGCTCTCACAAGATGGGTTTTCATCTCCTTCCTGATCAGCTCCCAGGCTTGAGCACTGTTGTCCTGCACACAGAAGAACATCATCATTATTAAAACATGTTGGATATATAGATTCGATTAATTGATTGATACATAGACGGACTTACCATTTGCTCCAGGACATGGCTTGACAGTCTCTTGAAATACATCTGTATCTTCTTGTTCTTCCTCTTGTAGCTGTGACTCCCGATCTAAATGAATGAAAAAGTTATTATTTGATCATTTTCATCAACAGGATTTAAGTAAAAGAGACCTGATGCTTGAGCTTTTATGGAACAAGTAAGACATGTCAATCCTGAGACTTACACAGGAGCGAAGGCCGTCAGCCACCTGGGTTACAACCTGGAGGAAGTTCTCCTCTCTTATCTCCTCCCATGATGCTTTGCTGTTGTCCTCTTCAAACAGGACCACCATCTCCTCCAGAATCTGGACTGTGAAACTAAGTTTGTCCTCAGCCTGAAAGAAGATCAATCACAGGTTAAAAATAACAAACAACATGTTTCACTGAACATTATTTTTTCATAAAGGTATATCAGGACATGTGTTATTTTGATATTTTTTCAAAAAGTTGAGGCTGACTTACTGATGCTTTGGACGCCTGGTTGTACAGATGGTTAGGGAAGCCCACTCTAGCATCCACAGTGGTGTTGGTGGTGTTGGTGGAGTTGTTACCCTGCATCACACACAAACACACACATCATGAATTAAACAAACAATACAATACACTCATGATCATCAATCAATCATTGATTAATTTTACAAAAGAGATGCACTTACCATGCTATCTATTAGAACCAAAGAGTTTTTACTGAACTGCTGGAATTTATGCTGCATCCACCTGCAGCTCAGAGAGGAGCCTGAAGTCCACAGACTGAGAGACAGGCACACGAAGAAGATCCCGTTGAGCATTTTTTAAAAGGTACAAGTTTGCTGGAGAATATAGTAATTTCTCTTGGTAGCTAGTGGAAGTGTTTGAGCTGAGTTGCAGCACCTCATTTATACTGTAGGGCGCACCTGTTTCATTTTCCTGATACCTGTGGCTTTCACACCTCAGAGTTAACCTCAACATAGTCCTTTACACAGGTATAATGACACACATTTCGTAATTGAATTAGCGTCGTAAAAAAAACTCCCATGATAACAACATAAACAAACATTTCACCAAAAGATTACTGTGAGATGAAAAATCAGGAAATAAATACTGTTGTATTGCAGTGAGCCTCTAACATGCTTAATAAAGAATACCTCATCACACTTAAAACACGTGTTATAATTGTTTACCACTCGATACTTGGAATTAAATAAGAATATTATTGCACTTTTATTGCCAAATATGTAGAAAATGATAGACATCCAAAATGAATTGGAATACAATTATTGAGAATGATTTTAAGATATTTTAACATGTATTTGTCTGTACAATTGTGTTTATATTCAACCTGTAATTAAATCCGATTTAGAATTAGGGCACATTTTTCGATCCCTTCACGATGGTAAATTAAAAAATTGAAAATAAATCCCTCTTAAATAATTTGAATTGCATCATTAGTTCTGTGTTTATTCATCATCAAAACGAAAACTCTTGAATTGTTTGAATTGCATAATTGGTCATCACATTCATTAAACATTAACCAAACGCCTGCAGAGCTTATTGCACGGTGTCTGCAGCTTCACTGTAACCATAAACAGGGAACTTCCTGTTTATGGTTACAAGAGAAAATGAAACTGTGGCCGCTGTGACGCTCGTCCATGTACGAATGGCTCAGTGACATTTCACGTTGTTTTAACAAGAATGTGGCGGCTTTTAACGTGAGAACCAGAGACGGATTTCTCCCTCACAGTTTAATTATTGTGCAGAAAAAAGGCTTTTATATAAATCCACATGTAGCATAATTACATTGCGTTTTGGGTCAAGTAATTCATTAAATGGCTGAACTCGTGTCACTGCACGTTTTATTTTTAATTGGAATTGTACTGTTATTTGTAGCATCTTTTCTTTTCTTTTTTGCA